>NC_136421.1:258922245-259599745 GCF_052625555.1 Lactuca saligna | reverse complement strand
AGGGAGGAGTGTGAACATTTGTAAGGTTTGTTGCTGCTGATTCATAACCGTGATCTTTCGTTGAATTCGACGCAACGTTACTTCCAAGAATCGAAGTCGAGTTTCCGGTATCCGTCAGAGATCTGAAGTCGATAATACCTTCCAAACCATGAACAGCGATATGTTCGTCGTAGAACAAACCAGGAAAAGCAATATCAATTCCTTCCACCACAACCGGGAATGGAAGCAGCAGAGGATTCACTATATGAATCTCATGACCACGTACAAGCGATGGGAAAGAATTCGAACCATAAGGAAGCATCCGGAGGTCAGGAAGAGAGAGACGGTGAGGCACGCCGTGGAAACGCAGAGCCATGGTGTAATCGGCCGCCGACATGCTCATGTCAAGAGAATAAAGAGCCGAATCAATCGGTGCGAAGAAGGTGAAGTTGCTGCCGGATAAAATGTCGTAGCGAAGGTCGGTGGTTGTGATTGCGTTGGCGAAGAGGTGATAGCCTCTGAATCTGAGAGCAGAGAGCATCGAGTAGTATTCACGTTCTGGAACGGCGGTGACAAGGACGGTGTTGGTGAAGATGAGGAGGAGGAGGAGCGCGGTTGAGATGCTGAAAGTTGACGCCATTGTTGACGGTGGAAGGTGGATCGGATCGCTGAAAAGTTGAAATGATTTTGGCGGGATTTTGTTTTCTGTTGCAACTGACTCCCAAAGTCGGTTTTTTATACCCCTCATCAATACCGTGCCACGCTACCACAATTTTGATTATTCGATTCTGTTAAAAACAATGTAATTTTTCTTTTTCATTTTCAAATAAGGCAAATTAAAAGAACAAAATTATAAAAACCCTGTTTGATAAATGAATAATAGAAATTGATATATGAATAAAAAAAAAACTAATAATGAGTGATTAATTTTTAAAAGTTTTAATGTTTGAAAAATAAATTTTGCTTTTGCTAATTTGATAATTTAGTGTTCAAAATAATAGTTTAGGTTATCGACATGACGACACCATATCAGCGTCCTAAAACTTTATGAGAAATATGATGTAGTATTATTAATTTGTGATTTTGCCTTCAATATAAAAATGAGTTGAATAAAAATCAGTTTTTAACTTTTTATTAAGGGGGAGAGGTCGCCAAAATTTCAGTTCATATAGAAACCTCATTTTATGTTTTTGCCTTCGAATTGAGACATGTATTGGGGGGTATATGTATTGATTGAGGGTTTAATATTTTACTGACGCATGAATACAGGAAAATAATAATGTATGTTGAGGATAAGGTGTGTTTTGATAATTGAGAGACCATGCAGGTTATTTAGTCATAGTTAATATTTAAAACGATGATAAGGTGAAAATGAGAAATATTTGATTTTACTTTCCCCTTCTTCCACATTTGATCGAAAATCCTAACTTTGTGTTGACCATAGCTCCACCGACTACAGAGCTCTTCTTCCACGTTTGATCGAAAATCCTAACTTTGTGTTGACCATAGCTCCACCGACTGCAGAGGTAAGAATTTGGTTTGTTCTTATTTTAGGTTTTACATCATGTAGATGGGTTTGGCATAAAGGATGAAAGTAGGTCCAAACCTAGATTAGATGGATTCGGACCCAGAAAATCCGGAACCCGTTAACGGGATTTTGTAGAACCGAAAACCGGATTGGTATATAGGGACCGACTTCGGTTCGGTTCCAGGTACATTACCGGGTAAAGTGGATTTAGAATGGGAAAACTCGGAAACATAAAGTGTGTAGGTTGGAACCGGATAAAATGAGTTTAAAACTGGAAAACTCGAAAAAACCGGAATCTTTTGGTAGTTACAACTTTAAAAAATTCCATATTTATATCCCGACTTCGGGAGACTATAAATAATTGAATATAAATCCAAAATTGATAAAATTATAGTCTAAAATTATGTACAAACTGTAAACTACACTCTAAAAAAACAATGTCAATCAGATTTTCAACGAATGAGATATACATGTGTTAACGTTTTCACAAAATTCAAAGTATAAAAACAAATAGCTGAAAAATTGAAAATTTTCAGTTTTAATATCCTGACTTCGGGGGACTGTAAGTTATTGAATATTAAACAATGAAAAAATTATAGTTTAAAATTATGTACAAATCTAAACTACAAGTTGGAAAAAACTATATATCAATCCGACTTCAAACAAGTTAGATATGCATGTTTTAAAACTTTTACAAAATAGAAAAAAAAATTGAAAATCAAAAAACTTTCAACTTTGATATCTCGACTTTGGGTACTGTAAGTCAATGAATATAAACTAAAAATGACAAATTTATAGTTTAAAATCATGTACAAACTCTAAACTATACGTTAGAAAAAACCACATGTCAATCTGATTTGAAACGAATAAGATATGCATGTTTTAAACGTCCCGGCCCTAAAAGTGGTTTCAGTTCCTTACACCGGTTCTGGTTCGTAGACCCGGTTTATCCGGACTCGATGAACCCGAACCCGGATTGCCCAAAACTAAAGCCAATTTTTAAACCTGGAACCAGAACCGGTTCTATATATTTCAGTTTTAACGATTCTGATTCCGGTTCGGTTTTCTAGTTTTAAATCTCATTTCTAATAAGAAGTATAGCTACCATTAGAGGGGAACAAAATCGGTCTTGAATCGGTCCCACGCTTTTTGATATTTTTTAGATTTTGAAAGAATTTGTTTTGGTTGAGATCAGTCTAGTCTCCAAGCGTTCTAACATTGTCTTTTGTTCGGTATAGTCTCTTTTGGTTTGGTTTCAGTCCACAACAATTCAACTGACGATCTTTTACGGCCGTTGAACCACACAACAGTATTTAACTTTAAAATCGGTCCGTTTTCGATTTTATTTGTTATTTCCGGTATTTTTAAATTTAATATAAAAACTTTGATATTGATATTCGATTAATATAAAAACATATAAACTATTTTGTAACTTTACATAAGTTATAAAATATAAACATATTATTGAAGCAATATATAGAGAGGGAAATTCCAATGATTGTAGTTGTCGTTCTCTATATGCGTATATTAGTTGGGCCGGCGTTGAGCATTGTACGTGCTGCATAATTTGCAATTCCTTCTTGAGTGTCGGCAATGAAGCTTTTTCCGATTTCTTCAATAGTGGATAGTGGCGTTATTATATGATGACACTTCCGCTAATAAGCTTTCCGTTTTGTCTTCAAAATCTCATTCTTCAATATGGGTCAAGCTTCTTCAATATACGGGTGCTTTTGTGCTCTATCCCTCTAATCATAATAGTTTTTAAGCATCACATACATTTTCAAGGATTCATACATCAACATACATCTTCTCAAACTTAATATTGTGCCACTAAGTGAAAATAAATAAATAAATAAATAAATAAATTAAAAAAAAAAAAAATGAAGTTACGATACTAGCTTGGATCTTCTAATTTGTCATTGTGACTAGGACTACCGACTAGTATCGTAGTCACAAACATCTCTTTAACTATAGCTTGGATCTTCTAATTTGTCATTGTGACTAGGACTTATCATGTAATTACTTTTTCGTTTTATTTACATTTGGATGATTCTTTTTATACATATATATAGGTAACAAATTTATTGGAAGTGTTCACATATTACAATTATGATCGGTTGTAAAAAGTTATAGTTTACGTTGCATATATGTGACAACGATAATAACCTAGGAGGTTAATGAACTATTGGTCTTGTTCACATCCTGATAAGCTTTTTTTTACATTTGACCATCCACCTTATTGAAGTTGTTCATATAATACCATTGTTTTAGGAAGTTAAATCATTAGTTGAAGTCATCCATCCAACTTGTTGAAGTTGTTCATATAATACCATTATATCTAAAACCGAAACACATGGTTCGATCCGACACCAAAACACCATTTGTTTCTTAGTGTGGAGATCGAACCGGACGATTAAACTTTTGTTTTACGATTATTATCCTAATTAAAGCTTGAGCTTACTCCTCTATTGTGTTGGGACTAGGAAACAAGGAGCATAGTGGGTGATTAGATACAAGGTTTAGTAAGTGGGAGAGTGTGATCCAACTAAGGTTTCTGGTTTTGGTCTTTTGTAACAAGTTTAGCTAGCCTAAAATCACCGAGGTACGTTGTAAAATCGGACCCAATAAAACATTCATGACTTTGACATCTCCATGTAAAATAACAAGAACACAGTCATGATGTAGATATACGAGAGCATGAGCCATGCTTATTATAACCTCATACTTAGGCTCTTACTTTGTTCCTCGTTTCCCAATCCCTGCACCATGGAGGAGCGAGCTTAAGCTTCCATTAGGATAATAATTGTAAAATAGAAGTCTAATCTTTTTGGTTCGAACCCCACCCTAAAAACAAACGATGCTCTTCTGTCAAATCGAACCAAGTGTTTTGATTTCAAAAATAATGGTATTAGGTGAACAAATTCAACAAATTAGACAAACGACTTTAACTACAGATTTAAAATTTTGAAAAAATATTATTTTATATGACCAACTTCAACAAGATGGATGGTTGAATGTGAAAAAAAAAATCTTAGATGCAAACAAAAAAAATGCCTAAATGTAAACAAAACCAATAGTTTATTAACTTCATTAATAATTATCTTTGTAATATATATGTCATATATACGCCACGTAAGCTATAACTTGCTATAACAGGTAATAATGCTTATATATTAATATTTTCAACAAGTTTGTTGTGTACATGTATAAAAAAATACTCAAATATGAATAAAATAAAAAGGTAATTGTTAAGTCAATTTCCCTTCTAGAAACAAAAAGTAGCTTTTGTTTATGAAAGATGTTTCTAACCATTAGGTTTTAAATTTATCATCTTTTTTTATTTTATTTTTCTATTTGATTTTTTTGAATTTTGAAAAATTAACTAAAAACATTTTTAGTTTCAGTTAATTTATTTGAATGATCGGTCAATTTTGAATATGTTTAGAGACTGTTTGGCTAAGCTTAAAAAATAAGTTTTTTAATTTATTACCGGTTCCACACTGGTATAAATTAAAATGTGTGTTTAGATATAATGTTTTTTTAAACGGATTATAGCAATATGGTACCAGAGATAAGTTGTTTTTGATAAATTACTAACCCTTAACTTTTCAAAACTTCTTATAACTTATAGCTATCCAACATCTCTAGAAAGCATTTTCTTAGTTATTTTGTCAAATACTAAAAAGGTTTTATCATCTCATAGCGTTTTGAGACCAGATAAGCTAATCCACATACTTTTCTAAAAACATGACACCGTTATAAGATACTAAGCTGTAAGTTAAAAAGTACTTCTCACTTTAAACATGCTTAGTCAAAAATCCTCTTAATCTCTTATCAATTAGCGAAACATAAAACTTAGCTAAAAAGATAACATATCCAAATTCTGATGCTATCAAGGTCCTTAGTCCTCTTATTTATAGAATCTTACTATTATTTTAATAGCAGAAACACCATTGAAATGGTTTCAAAACATATGAATCTGATCTTTTTATTCAATCATTTGTAATTTAAATCACACTTTGTGCATCTAAGAACTCATCTATGAAATTTGGAGTAAAGTTCCAAGTATCAAATCGTGTTAGGCTTCAAGATTAAATGATTAATCATCGATGATAGTGTTAGGCTTCAAGAACATTAGTAATCATGATAATGTATTAATGTGTGTTCTTCCAGATCTAAAAATGGGCCAATCGGGCTCGGAATTGGGCTGGATTTCTGCATTAATAGATAACCAAACCTTTTGTTGAGGTCCAAAGAGCAAAGGGGCAGGTGGGTGGTCGATATGAAGGTGGGGCCCAACACCATGTGTATATATATATAACAAAAACAAACAAGTAACAACTATTGATATATAATAAACATGGGGTTGACCCCAACCATTTATGCCTAACCAGAAATCATGTCAAACTGTTCCATTCATTTAATTCTTTTCATACAAAATCAACTACTACTTGAAATTTGCAACCTGTCTATGTCCATGACCTTCACACACATGATCATACATCCATAACATTAATATCATCATGCTCATGCCCATATGTCCATCATTGCTAATATTTCATTCCCCTCTTAACAAAACATAACATGTTCATCATATTTCCCTATATATTATTACTCAACACACATAACAAAGAAAGTCAAGGAAATTAGTCTTTTTAACATCAATACAACACACTTAGAAAAAATTAAATAACATCTTAGTTAACAATCTTGGATTCTTGGATACATATATATAAGAATGAATGAAATTATCAAAAGCAACAAAAAGATAATACATAGGGAAAGAAGATTAATTAATGGGTGAACCCGAACCCAAACCCGAACCCAATAAAAATAACATAAAGAAACATGAATAAAGATATAAAGCACATAAAATGTATACTCAAACTACACAAATTACCATTATTTTTACCCTTTTGACCATTTGCAAGATTATACCCTTCCAAGGATTTCAAGGCCTTCAGTCCTACAAGACATGATTTTACGAAATACTTCTCTAAGTTGGCGTTCCAAAGGATCCAATCCATTCTTGAATGAATTACAAACTAAAGACGCCTCTTGAATTCCCGTTTGCACTTCTTCTTTCTGTTCTTCAGTCAATGGAAACTGATGAATGGAATCAACCAAATCCGAGATCAAATTGATCGACTTTTCCATTTGTGAAATCTCCTTAAGCAACCCAGCACTGTTCTTGCGTTCGCGTTTCTTGGATTCATCCATGATTCGAATGTGAAGAAGGTTTAATGGAGTCCCCCATGAGAATTGTCTTGGAATGGATAAATGGAATTGGAGATTCCGATCTTGGCATGGAATCGCAGCCACCAGAGCCCATAAAACAAACATCAGAACAAAACCCATTGTGTAAACGATTGTAGCTAAGCCATTAGTTGCAGAAATTTCATGGGGTTTAGGTGGGACTAATCCGTTAACTATTGATTGAAGTTGCTTACTTGCTGACCATGAATTAGGGACACTCCATGAAAGTGACCTTGAGTGTCCTGCCTTTTGTAGATTGTCTTTATTCCCTTTGTTGAGGCGCCCAAAAGATCGGTTTCTGGTTGAAAAAACGGATGCTGATTCTTTATTTTCATCGAGCATGATGATGGCTAAATCAGTCAATGCTTTTTTTGCACGCCTAAATTGACCTTCAATCATCATGTTTCTTGGTTTTGAATCGAAAGCACTTGAAACGATGTCTAGATGTTTATACCAAAGTCGAATCTTTTCAATTCCATCACGGATAGCATTACAGATGTCGAGTGCCCTGATACTTCTATCGAAGAATTCTGTTAGAAATTTATCTAAAGGGGGTTTTGAGAGATTTGCTTCGTGGGTGGAGAGAATGACGTTGAAATCTTCTTGACAAGCTATGAAAGCATCTAATAATTTGGATACCCAGTTGAGAGAGAGTAGTTCATCGGGAGAAGCTGCTGAAAGGGTGCGGAATTGGCGGAAGACTTGGTGTTCAAATGATCCGAGTTCACAATGGAATTCGGAACTGGAATCGCTGTTGACGTCCATGGAATAGACTTGATTATGATCGTTTCCAATCCCCATTATTGAACGGCGAAAGGTTCCGAAAGGCATCGTGTAACCACTTGTCGTCGGCATCTCAGTAGAACAGAAATTTTCCACTTGTCACTCGATTACTGAAAAAACCCTCCTGTCGAAATCAAATTTATCATCTCCAAATAAAATTAATATACACTACTTCGAACTCGAACTCAAACTCAACTTCAAACACCTGAGGAAAACATTTCGAATTCAATCAAGTAAAATTACGACAGCAGTTGTTGAGAGTGTATTCAGCGAATTAAACAAATTTATCACTAAAAAACCCTAAGATCCCAAACTCCCTGCGCACAATCGCCCAGAAACCACATGCAATTAAAGAATGTTAATAATGAATGTAACAACCGGAAATAGAAGAATACGGAGAAATCCAGATGAAACTAGAGAATGAAATCGTTGAATTGACTTAGGTTGAAGTAGGATTAGATGAAGGAAAGTACCTGTATGAAGCTTCCAAATATAGAGGGAAAAGAGGAACCCTAGCGAAGCCTTCTTACGAGTTCAGAAACCATATTTTTGAAGAAGAGTCGAAGGGATGTTTTGCTTAAATGGAATACAAAGGACTGTAAACGTTTCAAACATGGAAACCCCAAAGACCAAAGTAACAAGCGGACATAACATTTCAACTCATTGTCAGATAAATATAATAATATTAATATTTATTCATGTATCATATCCAGCAATATTTTATCAAATTATTAAAAGTTCTCCAACAAATGTGAATTGTTGTGACGAAAGACAAAAGTAATTTATTATTGATATATATTTTAATTAAAATTGACAATTAGTACTTTTAACACTTTCTTGATGTTATAAAGTTCATAACTCGTATAAAACAAGATAACACTATTATTTTAAGTATCAAGGGCTTTTAATCAAATATCATGTTTGTTGTTAATTAATATTAAAAAAACGATAAATCCATCATGGATGTTATAAAGTTCATAACTCGTATAAACACTATAGCACTATTATTTTAAGAATCAATGGTTTTTAATCAATTACTTTAAAAAAATGATAAATTTATCTTCTGAACGGTCTAGTAAATACAACATAAATTTTCTATGGAAGGTCAATGACAAACACAGACATATATTTTAGATGTGATAGAGTTTGAACTTTAGACCTTTTATATAGAATTTTACTTGCTAACCAAAAAAGTGTGATTACAAAAACATTGATAATACTGTTTTTGACGTAAAAATTATTTATTTATTTAATGATATTGATTTTTTCTGAAAGGCTGAAATTTTGTTAACTGATAAGAATATAAACAAAAAAATAGCATCAAAATATTAGATACAAAGAATAGTATTGAAAAAAGAGATAACTAACCCAGTTTATCTTATCATTTGTCTTTGGAAAAATGACTTAAAAGACCAACGAAGTTTTCAAACCATTCAAAAAAACCCAATCATGTTTTGTCTGTTTAAAAAAACCCAACGAACTTAACATTTTATCTAAAAAGTCCAACAAAGTTTCAAACCATTCAGAAAATTTCAATTTTGTTTTGTTTAAGTTCGTTGGGTTTTTTTTTAACAGTCAAAACATGATTGAAGTTTTTTAAACGTTTTGCAAACTTCGTTGGTCTAACAAGTCATTTTTCCGATACGGTAATAAGCCACGTCATCTGTTTCTCTTATTTGACTTTCGAGAAAGTGTAACTTAGTTGGGCTTTTTAGATAAAATGTTAAGTTTGTTGGGTTTTTTTGAACAGACAAAACATGATTGAGGTTTTTTAAACGGTTTGGAAACTTCGTTGGGTTTTTAAGTCATTTTCCCATTGTCTTTCTATGCAAAACCAAAAACAAAATTGTTACTCGATATCAAATAAGACCATTTTCTTTGGCTTGACTATTGTAAAATCTTTAGAATTATCAAAATTATGGAAAACCCAAAAGGTTTTTATGATAATGAACGCATCAAAGTATTTTCTTTGACTAACATTGATCTTCATATGGTCGTCTAAGTAATCTAATCTTTGACAAAGGTAAAAGTTGGAGACTGGATTATTAATATGTGATCATCTATCAGTTTGACCCCAAGACGGAAAATCAAAAGATGATCGACCGTCTCAATATGATAAAGGCAAAAGTGGAGTGATGTTCACTTCTTATTAACATAAACATACGAAAAACAATCAATCTTTAGTAATAAAGTAAAACATGATTACATAATGTTATATATATATATATATATATATATATATATATATATATATATATATATATACACACACACACAAACACACACAAAATAGTAGTTTTTAGTTTGACACATGTCCGTTGATGAGGCATTTAGCCAAGTGTCAAATATTTTTAGACATTTGTAGTTATGTCCTAATCTTGAGATCTTGCTTGTTATCTCTTCTTACAACACTTCCACACTACCTGCTACCTAGTGAATGCTACGGGCCTCCTCGCAGGCTTACAACACTTCTACGCTATCTTCTGACTAATACTACGGTCCACCCCGCAATCTTACCACATTCCCATGCTATCTGGATGCTAGTGAATGCTACAACTATCTTGTAGTCTTACAACACCTTTCATGCTATCTGGCTGTTGGTAAATTCTACAGCTATCTCGCATTCTTACAACACATTACATGTTATTTGGCTGTTGGTGAATGCTACGGTTACCCCACAGTCTTACATCACTTCCCACTCTAACTCAACCGTTGACCATGGTCTTACAACTGATTACCAATCCAAACACACCCAAAGTAGAGCACCCACATGGTCTAACATCCCACACTGAACTTATGTCTAGACTGGGTCCTCAACCTAGTTCCCCATAATCTATTACACATCAATCAAATGTGGTCCCAAAGTCGAGAAGTTTCCCAAACTTCCAATTCACATTATCCCCTATACAAGCAGCCACTTAGGCCACCTTTTCCTTTCCTGATGGGGATACCGGCTCAACCTAATTTCATTCTTGCTTCTGTTATAGGTACCTGAACGGTTCTCAACCACATCGATCCGACTAAGTCTCTACGACATAGGAGAAATGGAAGGATTTCCGATCCTTCCTACCTTTCGATGATCGGTCTACTGACAATCAGTGCTTACTAATGCTAGAGATCCATTACTAGCCAATCTCAACGATTACCCAACTCTTGGAATCCGAAAGAATACACTTGAGACCTTAACCGGTCTGATAATCCAAACCACCTCCCATGATACCAAACCAAATCCTTGAGTTCTTATGCTGACGACTAAGAACCATAACTCTTGCCATGTACTGACGAATCTTTAATTTGTTTTCTATCCTCAAGGAATCATTGAATTCTAACCGACTTCTGTCCACGTGAAGGTACCATTCCCTCGACACATCCATTGATTATACACTCACGCAGTTGACACCACTATATTCATGCTACCATTCCTTTCCTAGCAACGATAGTTCCTTGAACTCCAACGTTCTTCCATAGGCAAATGTCGATCATTCTTGAACAGATGACAGAACCACTGAACCCTAACCTCACTGAAGAGCTACCCTGCTAATTCCTGACCAAAGATCCTCCAAGCAATATTCCTGAACGAATTCCGACAAAGACCCGAAAAATTAACGGTACACGCAGGACCCACTCCGCAAGATACTTCCATCTGTAGGTTCATCAAAGGACTTCTCATCATGCAGAATGACATATAACAATCCTTGCTAACCCAGGAAATAGTAGAGAACCGACCCGAGATTTAACTTGTTCAAACTCAATCAAAATTCCCAAGTGATACAATTTCCTGATATCCACCTTGAAGTGGAAGAAGATAACCTACCTGCAAATATCTGAAAGAATCCTGATCACATCCTCCTGAGATACCTCGACCATCCTGAGGACATGGTGCAAAACTCCCTTCAGATTCCTAATGACAAGAAATAATAGTAGGATCCTCATTCATGAAGGATTTTAGGGATCCACATGCTTTGGGCTCCAGATCAGCCCCTAACTGCCCCGTGACAATTCCGGTCTGAAAGGCCCCGAGACGACTATAGAGAGCTCCCAAAACCCCTTCCTTGGATGAACGAAAGACCACCGAGGTGTATTCCAAAACTTTGTGAGTAATCTACGATGAGATGAACTCTCGCGATCGTGTATTAATTAGCCTAGATCATGTTCCTGAGCTGGAGCTAGAATCTGGACCCCATTCTTGAGTGCTCCGATTCAGTCTTCTGCTCTCGGGCTCTAAAAATCATATCATTTAGGGTCTCGCACCTTGACACACTTACCAGCTCAATCGCCCATGGCTGAACTGTAATAGCTGAAGCAACCTCTACCCTAAACTGGGCTACAAACTACTCAGACTTAGTCTCCGATCCCGAAAGTGCAATAGATCGCACGATCAATCCTTGATGCTCGATACAAGAGATCCAAGGCAAATCGAACCTAAGCTCCTAAGAGGTAGGGACTAGTGCGGAAAACACTTTCCATCTCCTTAATCCAACGCGAAATTAAATCCATGACAGTCCTTCCACTAACTGGCTCGCCGTCGGAGCCAGGACCAAACCCTGGTCCTTCTCAATGTCTGCTCATCCTCATCTAGAAAAGCAGCAATCCCCACGATCAGAGCATAACCAAGAATTGTCCTTCCTATAAGATTCTTAGATTCTCTAAGACTCTCATCGATTCGAGTATCGATCTTGTGTTTTTAGTACTACGGGCCCAATACTACCTTCTATACCTATCCATACATTCCTCAACAATCATCCTAAATCCTCTAAGTCACTTCTTCAAACCATTATGCCAGTATTCACTGAACCATACTACTAACCCACTACAGCATATCCTAGGCTTTCCTAGGTTCCCGAACCCACCTGGTCCTTAGTTGCTGAAGGATTCCCATTAATGTCAACTAGCTACCTCATGAATATAGCCACATGCAACAAAGATCATATAATCCTTTGAGTAAAAGACTCAATCCTAGAACGGTTAGACTCAAACGATAGTTGTGCAATAGGGCCAAGTGCATCACTCTGAGATTATCCAGCCTGTGCCACAAGTGACTTAGCATATTCACTTAGTAGCTAGCTCACATTGCTAAGAGTCCCATAAAGCACAAAGCAAGCAACATTCAGACAATGGAAAATCTAAACAACATACTTCATCAAGCCATTCTATCCTCTATTCAGGAATCTATACTAGCATGTAATTCGAAGGCTCATACAATCAGACATAACCTAAACAAGCCATCCTACCATTGGCTGACCAGTTCTAGCATACAAATATACATGCTCACATAAGCATACAAAGGCATCTCTCCTAGATCCTTAAATCTAATCTAGCATGCGAATCACATAATCATATCATATCACATAACAAACATGTATTGGTATTTTTGGAACCACTTACTTGAGCTTGTTCGATTGCACGCATCACACCCCTTTCTTTGCTTAGAAATTCTTTTTTTAATTAAATGTTTATTTTATAAAAATTTCATCAAACCCTTACTTTGAGTTCAGGAGCACCCGGGAATATGCCCGAATTCTTCAAACCAAAGCTCTGATACCAACTTGTAACATACCAAAATTCAGGACCAAAAAATTTCATTTTTAATATAACTAAAACACTATTGTAACTTTGTTCACACATAGAAAAGCATTTCAAATAAAACGTTTATCAGAGTTCATTCTCATAAATCACACATTACGGAAAAAACGGGTGTATGCGTTGCAATCGTCCAAAGATCCTTTACTTGAAAATTGGAGGTACCTGAAACCAAAACTGAAAACCGTAAGCATAAAGCTTAGTGAGTTACCCAATACCACATACCATGCAATAAACATATTTCCTAGCATATCTGAGTGCTGGGCTACCCTTTCGGTCTCTTTCAACAGGATACTACCATACATAAGCGTGAGTTATACATATCATTCATATATTATAATCAAATAAGCTGCTATGTGTCAATACATAGTCTTTCCATTATGCCATGGGCTTCCATGTGGTCTTTATTTCCAATCTAGGGGCCACCTCCTCGGTTTTACAGACAAGTGCCTAGAGCCACCTCCTGGTCTTTCATGCAAGAATCACAAAGACAACTAGCATACATACTACTATACTTAGCCAATTAGCATACAGTGTGCCAAGATCTATCTCCTGGTAATTTATACATAATGCCTAGGGCTAACCCTGGGTCTTCCTACCATACATAATAACATACAGTGTGTCAGGTGTAACACCCGTAGATCCGGGCTAGCCAATTTAGAGGCAATAGGGGTCGAAAATGACTTTTTGACAAAAGATTATTTAGAATAAATAATCTTAACCAAGTTGTAGAATATGTCACAAGGTTTCCATACATATAAAGAACGCCGAAATCCAAGTTATAACGAAGAAGTTATGGCCCGTCGAAGTTTCGCGATGGAACCGGCACGGCACCGGGAAGCGTAAATAGTGAATTTACGATGGAGGACTTTTTAGCCTTAGTGATCTAAACAAAAGTCGTAGAATATGTTAAACCAAGAAAATCCATAAAAAGAACGCCCAAATCTGACTTCGTATGAAGAAGTTATGATTTTTCTAAGATTCGGCTTAGCAGTGTACAGCCCGAAACTCGAATTTTAATTCGAGCGGTTTTTGGCTTACGTGACCTAAATGAGAGTTGAATATCTCATTAATAGGAACTCAACGGTAAAAGGACAGACGAAAACGGAGTCCGTATGAAGGAGTTATGAATTCTTCGCGGTCATTTAACAGTCTAAACGCCTCCTACTGTTAAATTTGAGATCGGTCGAGAATTAGCCAACGGATTCTAAACGAAAGTTGTAGATCTTGATTTTACCTACGCGTGGATATAAAGAACGTTGAAAACGGAGCTCGTATGTGAAAGTTATGATTTTTCTAAGTTTGAAGGCTGATACGCGATAGGGGGTGACGTGGCACCACCAGAATTGGACACGTGGCACAACCAGAAGGCCACCACATGGACCAAATCGGTGAGTAGGTCCCCCCTACTCGGCGAGTAGACCAGTCAGCACCCCTATAAATAGAGGTGCCGGGTTCCATTCATTCTCACACCTTCAAACCCTTCTTTCTCTCTCTAAACTCTCTCTCTCTAAGCCTCCCTAACCCCCTAAAGCCTAGGGTAACTCCCTAGCACGAGGCGGAAGCCCCGGAGCGCCCGACGGCTCCGAGAAAAGAGCCTTTCTGCTCGGGAAACGCTGCTCCAGCGAAGCTCGGTTTTGCGAAAAACCCGCTGTAAGTGAGCTACGCCTACGCTAGTTTTAATATAGCTTCTAATTAATTATAGTAACATTATTAGGACCTGAAAATAATTATTTGGGTTATTATTATGAGTTATATTGAGTGTTATTTAACGCTTATATAATAATAATAATAGCTAGATTATTAATTAGTCACGGTTATCGTTAGACTAAACCCTAGTGGTATTGGTACTAGGTTTTATCGAAGGAATTTGCTTTGAGAGTATCGAAGCGCTGTCCGAGTGTTGAGTCACCGCCTATCAGGTGAGTGCATAGTCCCTTTCATCTTACACATAGATATAAAGTATTTTATTATAAATTACGTGCTATGTGTGCATATTGTCTGAATACTTGTTGTCTATGCTGATGAAAGATTTTATACATATTTTAAATGATTTAAACTATATATGTATTTTATATCTACGAAAATGTTGGGGTAAAACATGGGTAGATATAATAGATGAAATATGAGTTGGATGATGAGTTGAGATGTGATATAGACTATGAGGTGTGGGTGAGAGGTGTACGATGTGAGAAGCTTTTTCCCAAATGATGTCCCCGTCATTCAGCAGAGTATGGATAACAACCACGGACTATCCTAGATAGTCCAGTGGAACACTAGCAGGCTCGCAACCTGTAGGTGTTGTGAACGATGTGTTCACCCAGTGTACTCTAAACCTTGGTGATCATGCAGACTTGATACCTAGACCCTGGCGATCATGCAGACTTGGTGCCAAAACCATGGCGACTATGCAGACTTAGTGCCTATTGTATATATTCTGGCGACTATGCAAACTTAGTGCCTAAACCCCGGTGACGATGGACTTCGTGCCGATTCCTTAGGATGATCCTTAGGAACGTATGAACGAGGAATAGTTGATTCTTAGGGTAGATCCTTAAGAATAAAACAGATAATGGGGATGGGTAATTGGGTTGATTGTTTGATTGTTTGGAAATAATAATTATATTACTGTGGGTTGAAAACCCTATGTACTCACCAGGTTTCCCAACCTGACCCACTCAGTTTATTTATATCACAAGTGTTGATACGAAGTCACTTTACACTGAGAGATTTAAAGAGATTTAGATCACTAGTGCAAATAAATGTAAGTTCTGTTTATGCTTATGTTTCTGTATTAACGATGACATCCCAAACGTTTTGAAATGAATAAAATACGTTTCTTCGAAAATGTTTGAATAACATATTTATCATGTTTTTCTGGGAACAAATTCCGCAACATTTTTATGAAAAGAAGTAATCTGATTTTTATAAAGCATAAACAAAATCGGTCTTTTCTGGCCGTGAAAATAGGGATGTCACAGTTGGTATCAGAGCATTAGTTTAAGTGAACTAGGAATATAGATTTATTTCTAGACTTAAACTTAGAATGCTAAGTGATGATTGTGAGGAGTGTGTCAAATAGATTTAGGTAATGCACCTGAATAGACACAAGCACTAGCTTATTTTAGGAATGATGCCTAAATTCCTTTTACGTGCTAAATGATGCTATAGTTTGATCGGATCTATGGTCTGTTGCCGACCGGATCTGGAAACCTTATGTGTTTAGGATTCTAAACGTACGAATACGTATTAGAACTAGCATATAAACGTTTCGGAGTGATAAGGATGATTCAAACGTCAATCTTAAGTAAAGGTCTAGATTCACCTTATTCGGTGTATAGATCAAGATGGCAAGGACCCGTAGCGGAAACATGAATGCAAATGGGAACCAAAACCAACCCCCAGTGATTGAGTAAATACCGGTTGTGGTAACCGCTGCTGAGCCAATAACAATGGCCGGAGTGCAAGCGATGATCCAGACGATGTTGGATCGTCAAATGGAGGAAACCAGACGTTTGCTCCAGCAAAATCAAGAAGAAGCAACCATACAGATCGAACAGCCTGAGTTGAACGAAGGGCAGACTGAGGAGGGAAACTACAGTGGGACTGTTGGTCAAGCCAACCCACCAATAGTTAGGCAAAACCACCAGGACGGAGGAAATGATGGACGTGGATGCAAATACAAGGATTTCATGGCGTCCAAACCACCGAGTCTATCTGGAAGCCCGACACCGGTGGAAGTCATGAACTGGATCTCAGAGATGGAGACGATGTTTGAGAGTTGCGAGTGTAGCAACAGGCAGAAGACCGCTCTCGCGGTTCCTTTGTTGAAATCTGGAGTACTAAGCTGGTGGAAGCTACTAGCCGATTCAATGCCCAAAGGAGAAGCGAGCAAGATGTCATAGGAGGATTTTCTGGTGCAGTTAAAAATGCAGTACTGCTCTGAGCAGGATCTTCTGGAGATCAAGAACGAGTTTCAGAATCTAAAGAAGGGAAAGATGAGTGTCATCGAGTATGCTACAAGTTTTTCAGAGATAATGAAGCTTGTTCCTTATCTAGTTCCAACTAAGCTCTCCAAGGTCAATAAGTTTGCCCATGGATTACCAGCATACTTTGGACCAATGGTCAAGCAAGCAACCACTTTGAAAGGAGCCATCTGGGTAGCTAGGAATGTTGAGACCCAAATTAGGGAAAAAGGTATGGAGAGAGCTGAAGTTGGTGAGAAAAGGAAACATGAAGGATCATCAAAATCCAACAAGGAAAAGAAATTCTCAAAGATTGAAGAAGGAGGAGGAGGTGAAACCAAGTGGTGCGAGAGGTGTAAAAAGAAGCACTTCGGGAAATGTAGCGAGGAGGTGACTTGTTACAAATGTGGAAAGATAGGGCATTACGCCAGCAAGTGTGCGTCCAACAAGAAGGTGTGTTATGGATGTAACAAGGAAGGGCATATTTCCAGGGACTGCCTGGGGAAAAATAAAGCAGCAAGACCAGAAACGCCACCGAGGCCAAGGGCATTCCACATGATCCTCGATGAAGCAGAAAACCGTGCAAGGAATCAATGATGAGGACTTCATATTCGAAGATCAAGTTATGCAGTAGCCATAGTGCCGTATGATGTAGCCTATTAGAGGCATAAACTAGGGTGAACTTGGACACTTATGTAATAGTTTCAAGAAATAATAAAACCTTCGTTTTGTTATCTGATGTGTTAAAATGTTATGTGATTATCCTGTATGGTGACTTGGGAAACTGCGGGATAATACTTGGGATGAGTATGAGTAGGTGTGAATGGTAGTAGAGGCCTATACTACCGGAAGCACATGACTCACACTTGGATCAGGGAAAGTCACAAGGTTACCAAGAAGCCAGTAATTGATTTCATTTTATTCAAGTATGTCGTTACCATTGTTTCAGTAATGACTAAGAAGATTGTTGTTATCCCGACCCTAGTGGTCATATCACATTGAGTCCGACTACGATGAGTAGGTTACGTGGTACAGAGAACCAAGTTTGATATAGCGTCCGACTTAAACCAAACGATTAAAATCAAAGCGATCAATAGAAGTATCATGCTCATTGATAGCTAGAAATGCTACATGTTAAAGTATGACATTAGAACATGAAGGAAGGCTTAGTTTGTTTTAGAATTTAACTCTAAGAGACCTGAGTCTAAACGTGAAACACATGATGATACGTCGTAATCTGGAGTCTAACCTGAAGAAGATAGCAGGTGCACAATTAAGTACTACTTACAGACAATAAGTCTAAAAGATAGACTTGAAGGATTATAGAAGTTACAATTATTACCTAAGTTGAAGAGATAACGTATGGAATCATTATACTATCCTGTTTCGTTGATGATTACGGGACGTAATCATCTTAAGGGGGAGATAATTGTAACGCCCGTAGATCCGGGCTAGTCAATTTAGAGGCAATAGGGGTCGAAAATGACTTTTCGACAAAAGATTATTTAGAATAAATAATCTTAACCAAGTTGTATAATATGTCACAAGGTTTCCGTACATATAAAGAACGCCGAAATCCGAGTTATCACGAAAAAGTTATGGCCCGTCGAAGTTTCGCGACGAAACCGGCACGACACCGGGAAGCGTAAATAGTGAATTTACGATGGAGGACCTTTTAGCCTTAGTGATCTAAATGAAAGTCGTAGAATATGTTAAACCAAGAAAATCCATAAAAAGAACTCCCAAATCTGACTTCGTATGAAGAAGTTATGATTTTTCTAAGATTCGGCTTAGTAGTGTACAACCCGAAACTCGAATTTTAATTCGAGCGGTTTTTGGCTTACGTGACCTAAATGAGAGTAGAATATCTCATTAATAGGAACTCAACGGTAAAAAGACAGACGAAAACGGAGTCCGTATGAAGGAGTTATGAATTCTTCGCGGTCATTTAACAGTCTAAACGCCTCCTACTATTAAATTTGAGATCGGTCAAGAATTAGCCAACAGAGTCTAAATGAAAGTTGTAGATCTTGATTTTACCTATGCGTGGATATAAAGAACGTCGAAAAGGAGCTCGTATGCGAAAGTTATGATTTTTCTAAGTATGAAGGCTGATACGCGATAGGGGGTGACGTGACACCACCAGAATTGGACACGTGGCACCACCAGAAGGCCACCACATGGACCAACTCGGCGAGTAGGTCCCCCCTACTCGGCGAGTAGACCAGTCAGCACCCCTATAAATAGAGGTGCCGGGTTCCATTCATTCTCACACCTCCAAACCCTTCTTTCTCTCTCTAAACTCTCTCTCTAAGCCTCCCTAACCCCCTAAAGCCAAGGGTAACTCCCTAGCAAGAGGCGGAAGCCCCGGAGCGCCCGACGGCTCCGAGAAAAGAGCCTTTCGGCTCGGGAAACGCTGCTCCAGTGAAGCCCGGTTTTGCGAAAAACCCACTGTAAGTGAGCTACGCCTACGCTAGTTTTAATATAGCTTCTAATTAATTATAGTAACATTATTAGGACCTGAAAATAATTAATTGGGCTATTATTATGAGTTATATTGAGTGTTATTTAACGCTTATATAATAATAATAATAGCTAGACTATTAATTAGTCACGGTTATCGTTAGACTAAACCCTAGTGGTATTGGTACTAGGTTTTATCGAAGGAATTTGCTTTGAGAGTATCGAAGCGCTGTCCGAGTGTTGAGTCACCGCCTATCAGGTGAGTGCATAGTCGCTTTCATCTTACACATAGATATAAAGTATTTTATTATAAATTACGTGCTATGTGTGCATATTGTCTGAATACTTGTTGTCTATGCTGATGAAAGATTTTATACATGTTTTAAATGATTTTAACTATATATGTATTTTATATCTATGAAAATGTTGGGGTAAAACATGGGTAGATATAATAGATGAAATATGAGTTGGATGATGAGTTGAGAGGTGATATAGACTATGAGGTGTGGGTGAGAGGTGTACGATGTGAGAAGCTTTTTCCCAAATGATGTCCCCGTCATTCAGCAGAGTATGGATGACAACCACGGACTATCCTAGATAGTCCAGTGGAACACTAGCAGGCTCGCAACCTGTAGGTGTTGTGAACGATGTGTTCACCTGGTGTACTCTAAACCTTGGTGATCATGCAGACTTGATACCTAGACCCTGGCGATCATGCAGACTTAGTGCCAAAACCATGGCGACTATGCAGACTTAGTGCCTATTGTATAAATTCTGGCGACTATGCAGACTTAGTGCCTAAAACCCGGTGACGATGGACTTCGTGCCGATTCCTTAGGAACGTATGAACGAGGAATAGTTGATTCTTAGGGTAGATCCTTAAGAATAAAACAGATAATGGGGATGGGTAATTGGGTTGATTGTTTGATTGTTTGGAAATAATAATTATATTACTGTGGGTTGAAAACCCTATGTACTCACCAGGTTTCCCAACCTAACCCACTCAGTTTATTTATATCACAAGTGTTGATACGAAGTCACTTTACACTGAGAGATTTAAAGAGATGTAGATCACTAGTGTAAATAAATGTAAGTTCTGTTTATGCTTATGTTTCTGTATTAACGATGACATCCCAAACGTTTTGAAATGAATAAAATACGTTTCTTCGAAAATGTTTTAATAACATATTTATCATGTTTTTCTGGGAACAAATTCCGCAACATTTTTATGAAAAGAAGTAATCTGATTTTTATAAAGCATAAATAAAATCGGTCTTTTCTGGCCGTGAAAATGGGGATGTCACATCAGGAGCCACCTCCTGGTCTGTCATACATTATGCCTAGGCAAAACCCCCAGGTCTTACTACCATGCATCAATCAAATGGTTCAGCATTTGTGCCTTCGACCCATACAACAGTGAGGAGACTTAGCTCGCACTGTTGAAGTCCCGCGGATAAATTTGTGGCTGCTGGCTGATAGATCCCAAACTGTCAATCATCAAAACAACACCCCAATTAATAATTGAGTTCCAATACATAACCATAAATACACACTTGGGGTAAAAGTACCGTTTTACCCCTAACCTAGCTTGGTCCAAGACCAAGGCCCAAACTCACACTCTGAAGGCCTAAAAGCTAAATAATTAACCAAGGCCTAACTATGGCCTAGTTTTCCAAATTAGGCCCAAAACCCTCACATGAGCCTTACCTTAAAGCCCATTCAAATTTCCTAGTCCATATACTTGTTATTAGGTGGCCCATCAAGAATCCAAACATTTAAGCCCAAAAGAAAAGCTAAACTCAAAACCCAACACAATTAGGGTTTACACATAAAATGACGATCAGGGCTAGTTAAAAAAACACTTAACCCATTAAGGACTTAATCCATTAAGGTCCATGATCCTACTATGTCAATCATACAGTGTGGTCGAGCATAATTCATAATTCAATTCCAATGGTCCAAAATGCGGGTCCAAACACTCCAAAACTAACATATCCAAAATTAGGGTTTTCTAAACCCTAATTAGGGTTTCCAACCCAATCACATGCTAATTTGACAAATGGTTAAATTTTTAGGTTAATTAATGTTAATTAAGTCGGGCACCACCCACTACCACCTCGGGTAGTGGTGGTCAACGAAGGCTCACTGCGGAAGCCGCCACCTCGCGGTGGTGGTGGTTCTGATTCTAGACCAAAATGCATCAAAAGTATCCCAAATAACTGCCCAATCACATGTAAGAGCACAGAACCACCCAAGGTGGCGGCTAATGGTGACAGAATGGCAGCGTGAGGTGGTAGCCACCACCTCACGTTGGTGGTGACGAGTTTCCTTGATTATTTCAGCCAAAAAATATGATTATACAACATGATATCACAAAATACACGCATATTAGCCCCATAATACACACATACACCCACCTTCCACGGTGGCTGATGGTTGCAGAGGGCGGCAACGAAGTGACAACCACCATGGTTGGCTGCCATGGTGGTTTTCCACGCTTTTCGGCCAACAGAAATACACATACGCATGCCTTCGACTTGCAGAAACAATACCCACCCTTGAGACATAGGATCACTCAGCCACCCACTCAGGTGGCATACGATGGCCGAAGAACGCCCAATAAAACAGACCACCGTTCGGAGCGGCAGCGATGGATCGTCACAATGCAACAGAAGAAGGAGAAGCGAAAGGTTGGGGCGCCTCAACTGGAGATAAGAACAATAGCCATGATGGTCCACCACTCGATGTTGGCTGGCGATTTCCAACTTCATTGGCAGCGGAGCAACAACGACACTAAAACTACGACAATAGTGGCACTAACTGTCGGTGATAGCGGCGGCTTTGGCGGCTACGACTTGTTTCTCTTCACTCCCGACTGAAACACGTCCCACCATCGGTCCTTGTCTTCAGCAACCATTCAAACCTCAATATTCCAAAATCCTTTCAATTTAAGTCCAATATTTACCAAACACCCCTAACTTTTGAAAATATTTACAAACCAATCCAAAACTTACACTTTAACCCCTAAAAATCTAAATTATGACATTTTCATCCCTTCCTTCTCTTAAACATCACAATCTAAATCCCCATTTTACTCTTTAGCCCTTGCTTCCTAAAATTTATTACAATTCAAGTCAAAATATTATAATAAAGATCCGGATTTGTAGAACTCATGTCATTTGGCTCCTCATGACTAACACAAGTAACTTATTACAAGTTTAGGGATACTATTCATTTATTAGTTTTATCTATTTATTTATTTAATAAACGTGATGTTACAATTAATGTCATTTTTGCAAGATTATTTAGATTATTTGTTAAGTTGATGAAATCTTTTTTTTTTTTGGAAAATATTGATGGTTTTCTCTTTGAAGAAAAATTCATACATATTTTCAATGAAAACTTTAAAATGTTTATAATTGTTATTTTTATGACTAAAAGTTTACATTCATCTTTTTAGTCATAAAAGTTGTCTTAAAAAATAAAGAGTTGTTTTATATAATTTTGAGTATATAAATGTGTATGATGTGCATAGACTAGCCATAAACCTTTGTGTGGTTGCATGTGTTGATTTATTTAAAATTGTTGTAATTATTTATTTATTCATATGGTATGTAATAATTAAATAGATAGTTTTCATTTGTTAATTTTTATAAATGATAGATTAGTTTTAGAAATGATATATTTTATAAAAAAATGTAACAAGAATGAAGATGGTGGCGATTTTAAAAATGAATGTTTATAAACTTGATTTTATTAAAGTTTCTCAAATTTTATAAAATTATTTTTATAAACTTGCTACAAGGTGTTGAAGCAAATGAGAGCACATAAAGATTTTATAAGATAAAAGTCTCCTTTGTCCCTTTAGGAATGGATTTAATATTTTTATAATGGCTCACAAAAATATTACTAGTTTATGGATTGGTTTATACACATGTTTATAACATGCTTGTGTTGTTTTATATTTATGTTATTATTATTATATTATGGATTGGTTTATACACAGGTTTATATACACATGTTTATAACATGCTTGTGTTGTTTTATATTTATTTTATTATTGTGTGATGGGTGATAAATTAGTTTTTAAACGTAAAATAATATTTGAACATAAATAAAAATCACAAAAAGTTTGGTTTTAATGAATTTACCTTTTAATATAATATGGTAAAATTAGTTTTAAAATAAAAGAAGCTTTATCGTTAAAACTAATAACTGGTAAAATTTCGGGATTAAAATTTATATAAGTTTAAAATAGAGATTTGTAAACTTATCAAATTTCAAGCTTTATTTTATAAAAGGAAGTTTTATTAAAATGTTTACAAATGTTCATTCTAAAGTGCTAAGACATCGGACTTAATATTATCTATTTAAATTTGATCTCTTCAATTTTATAAAACTGAGTTTTATAAAAGAACATTGTTAAAATGTGATTTTACATAAAATAATATTTTTTAAAGTATATCATGGTTTATTGGATGCATGCAATAACCATGATATACTATGATTTTTAGACTAGAATTATAAAAACATCAAAGACTCCTTACAAACCTCAAATATATGCAATTATTTTTGAAGAACACTTAGACGTCTCTTGTACGTACTAGTGAAATAAAGGATACATAACCACTTAGTGTTGTCTTTTGATTATCGGGGGTGTTTTCGTGATTTCTATAACCATAAGCCGATTACACGAGTTTTTCAAATTGGATGATTTGGTCGGAAATCTTTTGTGATAAAGCTCACCTAAGCGAGAGAGTTCTGAGACATAGATAAGATCAAATATGTCTAATTAAATTTGTCAGTAGCAGTCCCATAAATCTATGAATTAAATAGTAGAATATAATTGATGATCGATATCTATCGGGTTGGATTCAAATTAGTGGGTAAAAGTTCACTTAACCATTTATTTGTTTTGTAACTTGGATCCTAGACTTTGATAATTAATGTTTTTGGAAATTAAAAGGGTATTAATTATTAAAGATTAAATATTGAAAATACTTCATGAATTTTGTTAAAATTTTGTAGATATAAATAATCCACTCCCATAACCATGAATTGTCATTTTCTTTAATGACTTCATGAAACAATAACATTCAATAGATACAAATTTAATGAATTGGTTCACATCTTGAGAGACAAATTCGTGAGAAATGTGAAATTGTATACAATTAAAAGGTCATAGTGCTAAAACAATTTGCTTTTAGCAATAGAATTGAACATGGTACATAGTAAAGACATCACTGTGATGCTCAAGATGATTCTAACATCATACTAGGAATAATTATTCATGACTTGTAGGAGGTCCTGGATAATTTAAATATATATGTGATGATATAACATGTTAAGCAAAATTCTAATAAATAGAGGGATATTTTTTTAAACTTGTTCAAACAATGGAATAATGCAAGTCTTAAAAGAGTCACTTTTGTGTGATCTAAGATGCACATGTTTTATCGACTGAACACTTTTAAGCCCAACAAATCGAAGATAGCCCACATAGATGGATCTTATTTATTTTATGGAGAAACTAGACACTAGAAGAGGAAACTGCTCCTCTTATCTAAAAAGAAAGTTTGGAAGAGAGTAGTACTTTAAGTATCTACTAGATAAAACTTATACTTTTCATATAACACTCAAGTACTTGGTATTTAAATGTTAATCTAATGTTTGTAACTTGCTTGCAGATATTTACAGAAGAGTAACCAGTTGAGCACAAGCAAGTTGGAACTACATTCTTAGAGTTTAGTTTATTATTTATGCTTAAAACATAAATTACTTGCAATGTAAAACAATTTTTGTTTTGGAATAATGTGTGTTTTAAATTCAACATGTCTATATATGTCTCAGTTATTTTATTTAAATGTTTGATTGTTTACTTAAATTGTTTTTTCATAACGACAATATTTATATTCTTAAATGATTAACTTCTATTTATGAGACTAGATCTCTTAATAGAATTATAAAGTAAATATCAAGATTTTATAAATAAAATTAAGTTCTGTATGCATGCACTTTGACTTAAACTTGTTTTAAATCAAACATGTCTTTGACATTGTTATCTTTATTATATAAATGGAAAACACATATTCTAACTTCAAGAAATGGATCTTTGAAGGAAAATAATGTAGTTTATTTGACATATCTAAGTCTTAATTATATATAAAGGATTTCTAATCATATTTTCTCTAATATATAAAGGAAATAATTAATAAGTAAGTATACACTATGATGTATGGCTTCCTTTCTAATGAATGTCTAAGATTTAATGCTAGATATCAAATCAACTTTATTGATAATTATAGTAGTTATAGTTATATTTTACATGGTAAAGCATAATTATGAAACCTTTGCTGAAGTTTTCATATGTAAAATTGAGATACAATGCAATAACATCATCTAAAGCTTTAAGTGATAATAAATGATGAATTAGATCCTACCGGATATAGTTTACTTTCTAATCGATAGAAATTGTCTTCCTCTATGCTCTTGGGATTATACCTTAATCACCATTAATTGTATCTTGAATACAAACACCAACAAAATACATGTTTGTGGAATATTCTAAAAGGGCATTTAGATTATTATATAAAAACCCACAAAGAATAAGTTTGCTTATTCTTCTGAATGTTAAGTTAGTAAAAAGCAAGATTCTGATGACAAAACAAGTGGGAGGCACATGGAATTTGAAGAAGCTCAAGAACCATAGCCTAATGTAGCAATTTTTAGCACTAGTTTCAACTAGGAATGGTTGAACTTGAATAACAACTATTCACAACCACAAATTGTCTGGATTAATGGTAGAAATCATCTTTGGCTTGAGAAATATGGAATCTCTCATTGATGAGGTATTTCTGATGGTTTTTGGTGAATCCATCAACTACCACAATGTTATATAAAATATTGAATTTGATAAATGACACAGAGCCATGAACATTGAGATGTAAACCATGTGTAATAATCAAGTATGGGCTTTATTAATTTTACTCTATATAGCAAGGCTAGAAGGAGTAAGAGATTCTTTTATAAAGAAAAAAATTCATGGATATCATAAACATTTAGCAAGGCTTGTTATAAAAGTATTTTCTAATACTTGTGTCATTGATTATGGTCCTTATCATACTCATGACATTTACTATGATCAAACCTTTTTCACAAGTAACTATGATTATATCAACAAGGATATTATTTACTGTAACGTCCGTAGATCCGGGCTAGTCAATTTAGAGATAATAGGGGTCGAAAACGACTTTATTACAAAAGATTATTTAGAATAAATAATCTTAACCAATTTTTAGAATATGTCTCAAAGGTTCCGTACATATAAATAGCGCCGGAATCCGAGTTATAACGAAGAAGTTATGACCCGTCGAAGTTTAGCGATGGAACCGATACAGCATCGCAAAGACGTAAATAGTGAATTTACGATAGATAGACTTTTAGCCTTAGTAATCTAAATGAAAGTCGTAGAATATGTTAACCTGAGAATGTCCATAAAAAGAACGCCTAAATCTGACTTTGTATGAGGAAGTTATGATTTTTCGAAGTTTCGGCTTAGCGATGTACAACCCGAAGTTCAAGTATTAGATCAAACGGTTTTTAGCCGACAAAACCTAAACGAGAATCGAAGATCTCATTATTAGTAGCATAACAATAAAAAGACAGACGGAAATGGACATCGGATGAAGAAGTTATGAGATTTTAACGGACCAATCTTGTCCCGGCCTGTTAAATATATAACTTTAAAAATAAATTCAAAATTAACCGACGAAGTCTAAACGAAAGTTGTAGAGTACGTATGTAACACCCAAAGTCTGGAAGACCAAGAAAGGAAAGAAAACCCTAATTTTAAGGGGTGACTCGGCGAGTCCAAGGAGGAACTCGGCGAGTCCGAGCGGGATCCGGGTCGAGGAGTAAGTGACCGACTCAGCGAGTCGGCCAAGGGGACTCGGCGAGTCTGGTCTGTGTGAGGAAAACCCTAAATTCGGGACTTGGAGCCTATTTAAGCACCTCATTCTCTTCCCTATGGTTTCTTTACTGCCTCTCTAACCCAGAACACCAAACCCTAGCCGCCATATCCATTGTTTGAGCCAATTGTTGCCTTGAAGAGTGCATTAAAGCTTGGAGAAGGAAGAGGGGTCTTGGAGGTGCAAGAAGGGGCTATAGATCTGGGATTGGGAAGATATTTCTAAGCAATTGGAGGTAATAAACTAGTTCTTGGACTCTTTTGCACCTAAATCTATGTGTGGGTGTTGGGGCTTTTTAGCCATAATGGTATCCATTTGAGTTAGAAGCCAGATCTAAAGTTACTACTTTGGATCTAAGCATATTATGGTCTTGAGAAGCATAAAGTATCTGCCCTTGAGTTGATTATGGAGCCTCTTTGCCTTAAACCCTAGTTTATGGTGTATTTTGCCTAGATCTCCTTCTCTACACGTAAAGTTTGCAACTTTACGTGAGGAATAGGCTTAGGAAGGGTAGATCTACAGTTTGGAGTCCATGCATGACTCAAAAGTCCTCTGCATGTAAGGAGATCTGAATGGACTCGGCAAGTCCTTTGAGTGGACTCGGCGAATAGCATGAAGATTAGGAGCAACTCGACGAGTGGGATGAACAACTCGTTGAGTCAGATGAAGATTGCCTTGTACTCGGCGAGTCTGCTCTTAGACTTGGCGAGTCAGGTCGCGAAACCCCAAACCCTTCGAATTGAGACTCGAATCAGTGAGTCGAGTGGAGACTCGGTGAGTTGGACAAGTCAGGACTCGAAAATCGGTAGACTCGGCGAGTCATGGACCGACTCGCCGAGTCGAGACGCGAATGGAAGGACTCTGAACATATGAACTCGATGAGTTAGTAAGGTGACTCGGCGAGTAGGGTTGACCTGGAAGATTGACTTTGACCAGGACTTTGACTTTGACCAGACTTGACTTGGTTGTCTCTTGGGGGTCAGTTTGACTCAATGTTGCATTGATATTGGTAGTTCGGGGAGCAAGGGGAGCAGGAGTTCAGAGAGTTGCAGGGCAGCAGCTAGTGAGATCATCAGCAAGTTCAGCTAGTGCAGGTGAGTTTCCCTTTGTGTGAATAGGTCTAAGGCCACAATGTCGGCCCATGTAGTTATGAGTAGAAGGCCCAGGGGTTAGCCCTAGGCACAGTATGCTAGTATGATATTCAGGATGAGGTCCAGTAATAGCGGGCGGGTACCCAAGGATTTGTTTATATGATAGTTTATACTTGTTGTCTGTGTGATACATGTATGTTCCTAGTAGGGAGGTGAGTGTGGGCGAGGTCCCGTATCTCACCAATAGCAGAGTGTGGATGGGGTTCCACATCTCATTAGTAGAAGAACAGGGGCGAGGCCCAAGTTAGGGAAGGAGTGAGAGTGGGTTAGGCCCGTATCTCACTACCAGTAGGAGCGTGGATGGGGTTCCATGACTCATTAGTAGTAGGACAAGGGCGAGGCCCAGGATAAGCGAGGCCTTAGGACAGGATCAGTCGTATGAGTCTAGCTTATGTGTTGTGATATGTTTATGTGTTATTATTTGTTGGCGGGCGAGGCCCTGTGATATGTTTATGTGTTATTATTTGTTGGCGGGTGAGGCCCTGTGACAGGCAAGGCCTAAGTGAAAAAGATCTGTATCCGAGTGGGGTTCGAAGCCAGGCGGGGCCTGGAGCAGCGGGGCCGTTATATCGGGCGAGGCCTGAGGCAGGGGGCAAGGCCCAGGATAGCGGGCTTGGCCCAGTATGTGCAGTATTTGGTTATGCATGGTATGTGGTAGGGTGGGGAACTCACTATGCTTCGTGCTTACAGTTTTCAGTTTTGGTTTCAAGTACTTCCGGTAGCGGAGGGAAGAGCTCAGGGTGATCGCATGACACACACCATTGATTAGACAGCTTGGGAATGTTTTACTCTGATAACGACCATGTGTTTTGGAAATTAGTACTCTCTTTCTGTTTTGGATTGATGATTTTTCTTTAAGTAATGTTTTATTAAAAGAAATTTTTTTTGGTCTTGAATTTTGGGTTGTTACAACGTCTCCACCTACGCGTGGATATAAAGAATGTCAAAAACGGAGTTCGTATGAACAAGTTACAAATTATAATAGCATATTTACCTATTAAAATAAAGTATAAATCATATATACGTACACATATATATATACATATGTATATATCATTAGAAAGGTATCGACGATGCGGTCATTATAAGACTAATGTTGAGTTCTTTTGACATTAGTTTAGTACAAATATCATTAAATCCATTTAAAATAGTATTACGGAGGGGTGTTTAGTTGTTTATATAACTAAAAGGTCATTAAGTAATTATGGAGGGTAGTTTTTGAAAATTCAATTAGTATAAATAAGAGCCTTGGGATCTCATATTTCTTGTATCATTCTCTTGATTCAAGAGTCTTTCTCTCCTTATCCCCCGAGCATTTCGGTCCCTCGTGATTCGACTTCCCCTTCTGTAGTTTTTAGGATAGTAAGGTGAGCGCCAAAGCGCTGCACGAATCTTTCTTAGAAAGATTCAACGACGTAGTTCTGCCCCTACAGAGCCCGACTCCTAGCTAAAATCCCCTTGTAAGTAAGTTATGCTTACCCTGTTTTAATATAACTTATATTTAAAATTAATATTGTTATTATGAACTTATAATAAATATTTGAGCTATTATTATGACTTATATAAGTGTCGTTATAATATCTTTTTATCTACTCGCGGTACGGGGAATCTGGTTTACATGGCCGCATAGGGTTGTTGGATTACAGAAGTGCTATACGCTAAAATGGTCCTGCCCTCTGGTGTTTTATGTCTGGCCCCTATCTGTACATAGTGGTTGGAAAGTATTATTTAAACGCTTATATAATAATAATAATAAGACTAATAATTAGTCACGGTAAATATTAGACTAAAATCTAGTGGTAATAATACTAGGTTTCGTCGAAGGAAATTATTTTAAAGTAAACGAAGTGTTGTCCGAGTACCGAGTCATCACCTTATCAGGTGAGTGCATAATTACTTTCATCTTACACATAGATATGAAGTATTTTATATAAACTGCGTGCCATGAGTGCATATTATCTGAATACCTATTGTCGATGTTGGATGAACGTTTTTATACATGTTTTAAATGATTTAAATTGTATACGTATTTTCTATATACAAATATGTTGGGTATGACATGGGTAGATGAATGAGGAGAGATAAAAGATGATGTGAGTAAACATTGGTAGCAATAGACTTAGTGCCTAATAAATAACATCGCCAGCTATGGACTTATTGCCTATTGGACAAACACTGGTAGTGTGACAACCCGAAATTTCCATTCTGTACAACATATCAAGTCAATAGAAGTCAAAACAATTACTGTTAATTTTCGGACTTTTTGGAATAAGTTTGAGTATTTTAGGATTAACACTTTAGGAGATACCAGGAGAGAGGATGCCCTAGGGTTTATTGTGCAACAATAACATTCCATAACTCTAAGAGATTGGAGTTTACGGCCTAAACAAAGGTGTTTACGGCTGTAAACCCTAAAAGGGAGTATATATATGACACTTAGTCATTATTTACATTTTTTTTTCACAAACTCAAGATCCAAAATTCAATTCTCTCTCAAGTATCTTCGGGTTTTCCTTCTATATATTCAACTTGTAAGTGCATCTAACCCTTTTAAGTTGATATTTACCTTAATCTGGTGATCTAACACACTTCCATCCGTGAAATCATTCCAAAAGGTTAGATCTTCAAGTTTCACCAAGAACACACACTAGTGTTCTTGACCTTTTGGTACCTTTTCAAGCTTCTAACTAGTAATTACTCCTACCCTAGTGTATTGTAAAGCTTGTTACACTTCATTACATCAAGAAAAACACCAAGAAACACCAAGATGAAGGTATTTACGATCCAAGATGTTCTTGGACCATAAACCCTACAAATGGTGCCAAAATGTCCTTAGCCCTTTCCTAAGCCTTGGTAACTTGCATAGATCCATTCCTTGATGTGTTAAAGACTTGAAAACATCAAATGACCAAAACCCATAAGGGTTTACAACTGTAAACCCAAAGGGAAATGGTCCAGGGACCGTAAACTCCACTTAGGAGTGAAATGGTGCCCTAAACACTTCCATAGGCTTAAGCATGAAGAGGGGATACTTCTAATGGCTTGTAGAACTTTAAAAAAAAAATATGGTCAAAAGAACATGAGTTTATGGCCGTAAACTCATGTGTTTACGACTATAAACCCATGGGGGTTATGGTCACAAAACCTTCAACTCCAAGGGAGTTTACCCTTGAACCCCAAACACAATAGCAAGGTCCTACAGCACCTAGATGCAATCCTTATGACTTGTAGCACTTATATAAGGTGTTTTACATGTCTTAGGATCTCTTAACTTTGTCAATTAGTAGTTTAAAGACTAATTGGATACATATATGTGTGATTATATGTTAACTAGGATCATTGAGTGTGTACAAATCCTCACTTGACACCTAGCATCCTACCTTATCCGTTCATCCAAACCACCAACTACGGGTGAGTTCATACCCCTTAATCAATGTTTTAAATGATTTTAAATGCTCTAATGGGGGGAATACAAGTAGAAAACAACATGTTATAGATTCAATCACATGTGATTTATAAGTGTGTTTTCAACCAACTGATTTCACATACTTCAAAATGTGATACATGAAATGGTTTTCAGTCTTAAAATACTTTGTTATCAAATGAATTACTTTTGAAATGTTTTATAAAATGACATCAAGTCATTGTTGTTTATTGTTCAAAACTCTTAAATGTTTTACAAAACCTCTCTGATATTCTTGATCAAAACAATATCTATACACTTATGTTCACACACACACACACACACACATATATATATATATATATGTATTGATATGAGAGCATTCAATCTTCGTTGAGTTCCCACACTCTTGGGTAGCAAGGGTGTATAAACTTTCTTGGACATCTATTACATACCAGTAAACTATTATAGGGATAGTTTAGGGTAAACAAAGCATTATTCCTATTACAAGGAATTACACCGAAGTCAGTTCATTCATGACTCTATACTAAATGCTATATGAAGCGATACACTTACATGGATCCTCTTACATTGATACTTTTACCTAGATACTATGTGATGAGATATTGTTACATATTATACATGTAGTTTAGATATGTATGTCCTAGTACAAAAGGATACTATACGGGACTAACCATTCCGAAACCCATCTGTTAGCAACAGAGGTAAATGCACATCTACGGATGCCTACGGTTAATACTTTACAAAGGTACCTTTACGGGACTAACCATTCCTACACCCTGCTGTTAGCTACAGAGTACAATGCACATCTACGGATGCCTACGGTTAATACTATTCGACATTTACGATGTCGTGTTTATCCTGGTACCAAAGGATAATACTTAAATGTTTATATATTCCCTATTACTTTTATTTTGTGATAAGTTCACATAAACGATGAGGTAGACTATATATTGTTAATAGTAGTCATTCAGGGGAAGAACCATCTTTGTTACTTTCAAAACATTCAGGATTTGGTAGAAGACTACTTTTATACTAGTAGGAAATATGGGATTTTCTAGGGTTTTCACACTTATATCAAATGTTTTATTCAAAGATTTACATGGCATTCATAATAGCTTTCCAAAACAGAGTAATGTACAATGACTAGGTTTTGAGAAGACGAAGCACAGACAAGACTCGTCTTTTATTTTGATTACATATTTTGGTGTCTTATTACTATGAAAGAACACACATATATTAAAACTTTACTTTTAATGCAATGGATGAGGTTGTTGCTTGTTTACTACTTTGCACTGTTATGATACTTCACATGACATCCTCCACCCCTGAACATTTCCACCGTTCTTGGTTTTGGGGTGTGACAGGTAGCTATGGACTTAGTACCTGTTAGTAATTGGTAGCTATGGACTTAGTACCTATTAGATAAACATTGGTAGCTATGGATTTAGTACTCGATGAATAAACTATAACAGCTATGGAATTAGTGCTTTACGAACGAGCATTGGCAACTATGGATTTAGTGCCAGTCCTATAACCCTGGAAGCAAGGGACTTCGGAATAAACGAATGCAGGATAGATGACTCTTAGGATAGATCCTTAAGAGTAAAGAAGATAATGGGGATGGGTAATTGGGGTTATTGTTTGATTGTTTAAACGTAATAGTTATATTATTGTGGGTTGAAAACCCTATGTACTCACCAGGTTCCCCAACCTAACTCACTCAGTTTATTTATATCACAGGTGTCGGTATGAAGTCGCATTACACTAAGAGATTAAGGAGATATAAATAACTAGTGAGACTGTATGTAAATTCTGTTTATGCTTATGTTTCTATATTGACGATGACATCTCAAATGTTTTAAAATGAATAAAAATACTTTTCTTTGGAAATGCTTTGATAACGTATTTATCATGTTTTACTGGGAACAAATTCCGCAACATTTTTATTAAAAGAGGTACTCTGATTTTTAAAATCGGTCTTTTTCTGGCCGTGAAAATGGGGATGTGACATTTACTATAACATCATATTATTAATATGAGATATAACAAAAATATTTCAAGAAATACAACTTTTCTGAATAGATATCTACTAGAAGATATCTATATAGCTTTTCCTGGAGGTTTTCTTAATCCATGTTATCCTAACAAAATGTGTAATGCTTAAGATCCACTTGTGGATATAAAGCAAACGTCTCAAGTTTGGAATAGTTATTTTAATATGGAGTTATAAGGTATGTTTTTATATAACAAAGAAAGGAACATGTGTGTTTACTAAGTACTAGTGGGATGATAGTGATATTCCTAATCTAGTATGAATGACACATACTTAATCATTTGAAATAACATTCCAACTATGCATGGTTGTTTCACCTTGATGCAGAAATTATTTTTAAAATCAAAAAGAGTTAAGAATGACAAGATAAATTCTTGGAATATACAATCTATAGAGATAGTTAAAGATGAAATGATTTATATTTTATTTTCTTGGCAAATGAATCCATCATTTAGGGAATATTATATACAAGAATGGGTATATGATTATGCTTTGGACATATCATGAGATACAAATTGAATACATGGTAAAGTCATTGGATGACTATAAGAAAATTCTAGGAGTACTTAAGAAAAACTAAGAGAATGTGAATGAGATAATCATTTTAGAAGAAGATCTTTATATAAAGAGCTACATAAAATGCTGAATTCAAAAAGGATATGTATAATTGTGAATTATAATAGGATGATGACTTCATTGCTGAATGAAGAGTAGGTTTAGTTGGAATGAGGTCCAAGAAAAACATAATGAACAGTATACTACAAAATAAGAATACACTACTTTAGAAGTAATTAAAGTCAAATATGATAGGATAAATGAGTTCATTGAAAAGCTATGTTGAGTTATGTTATTCAAGGATCACATAGAAATCTTTGTGACTTCGAGAGATACTTAATGAAGTGAAGAGACTCTATGTCATGAAAGAACGTCAATCATATTCTCTAAGATATTTAATTATACCTAGAGTAAAGTCAAATATGGAGATGATAATATTAGCAGGATTCACACAAATTAAATTTAGTCAGATACATTAATAAATCCCTTTTCCTTTAAGTTAAGTATGAATGGTTGCACTTCATCTATAGGGCTTTATTATTCTAGAAATGAGATTTTGATTTGAATTTAGTATTTGGATATTGGAACATTGTAACAACAACTATTACATAATGTTTTAACATAGTGGGATATGATCATCATGTTAATCCTTGTTGTATTCTATGTTAACATGTTTAATCCATGAATAATCTTATTATTCTAAAGTTTCATAGTCAGTTATAATTATGGGAGAAATTATGAAGTAAAACTAATATGAATTGGATTGGTTGACTCTCACCGGATGAAAGTGGGCAAGTGGTTGTAACCATGTTTCGTAGGTACTTGTCGGAGAACTAGTATTGAACGAACCCACATCAAGATCAACTTATAGATTGCTGTTATGAGTGATTCTTGATTAAAATGTACTATCTTAGTATCCTTAACACCTGTGATACATAGTGGGACTTAAGTGTAAGGAGTGTTGTGCTTTGATATAGTCAAATGTTGATCCTTAAACGAGTAGTTATAAAATCCATTTTCAGGTATGGTGTGAATTATGCAAGAGGCTTATGTAGTCAATATGGGATTTGCTCCGCTTATGTGTTGAGAGCTATACATCTAACACATGTTACCCAAAGTTGAACTACAAATGAGATTGATTGCGATCCAAGTCTCATGTTGAACAAGATGTCTGTAACAATGGGATAGCTAATCAACTTACCTCAATACATAAAATGAATCTCGGAGCTTTTGGGAATTAAATGCTGATAGAATGACACTAAGTCATATATTATTAGGGTTAGTGAAATGTTGTTAGACGTTCACCACTGTCTATATCAATCTATGATGAGTCTTATGTAAGTGGGAGATTGAAAGATCTATATGCCCAAGCGTCATTATAAAATGATATTGATAGATAATATATGATCTTAAAGGTTCACACTAATGAAAACTTGATGTAAATATATTATTTATAGGAATTTGATCATTGATAAATAGATATAAATCTTATAATTAATTGGAAATTATTTATTTCGTGGAAATATTAATTTTCAATGTTACTTATCATAATATATTATAAGGTATGATTTATTAAGTCATGTACATCTTTTTGGACTAGAAAAACTTTTGTCTTTTAGCTAAAAAGATAAGGTTTTATATTTTATAAAGACTTGAACTTTTTTTATAAAATCTTGGCAATTTCTGTATAATAGTGTAAGCATGGCAAGTGAATGGAGACATGGTCTTTGGCTTATTTTATTCTAAGGGACATGCTTTAGAAACATAACACTAAAATAATATTAAAATGCATGATTTCTCTTAAAGTGTTAAGACCTAACGGGTATTTTTTTTGGCTTATGAAGGCTTTCATACTTCTCATTTTGGCTAGCCAAGACCACGCAATTTTGGCCTTCTCCTCTATATATTCTCTCTTGTTTTGTCTCTTAAGTGTTAAGATTAAAGTAAGAAGAGTTTTGATACTTTACATGAAAGTCGCATTTAGAACAAAAGCATTGGGTTGTTCTTAAAGTCTTAAGAGATTCTTTTATTACAAGATGAAGACTAGCATCTTATCAAGTTTGTTAAATTTTGGTGGATACTTCTAGAGAGTTTTTTCCTTGGAGCTTAAAACATACATGTATTGTTCATATTCATAATGTTAATGTGTTAACTATATATACAACTCTTGAATTCCATGAGTTGTAATTATGATAAAAGCCACAAGAATAGATGTTTGGTGCAGGGGGGACATGCAAAATATTCATGGATATTGTCACTTGTGCTCTAGCCTTTCGGTTATTAGGGAGCAAAGGTTATGAAGTCTCTTTGTGTTTATTTCCAAAAAGATAGACATATGACAAGTCATTTCCCTTAAATATTCTTATATTTTTTTGTTTCATTACTTGCCTTATGTGTAGATCCATTGGCTAAAATCACCAAAGAGAGGGAGTACAAATATATATATATATATATATATATATATATATATATATACATATTCTTTTTTTCGTTATTGTTTCTTGTTTTTTATTTTTTAATGTAACACTTGTTCCAGGTATTATTTAAATTATTAAAATTTTAGGGTTTTGTGCAAGGGCTCAACGAGTTGGGGAGCTCCAACTCGGCAAGTAGAAGTTAATATGAGGACGTGGGTTTTCAATCCAACTAGACGAGTCGGAAGACCCCAACTCATCGAGTAGGCCCTGTAAAGTAAAATCCTAATATTTAGGGTTTGCACCCTATTTAAAGAACTTAATCCACCTCTTATGGCCTCCCTTGCCACGTTGTTAGCCAGAGAAAACCCTAGTTGGACCTTGCACCTTCTTGAGTGAGAGAAAGAGTTTTTGTGACATCTACACTGTCTTAGCCACCCTATTGAGGTATAAAGTCGTTACCTTGAGCTCTAGTTGATTAGATCCATTTCCTTGGAAATAAATGGCCATTTTTGGTGCAAAATGGAGTCATACTCGGATCTGAAACTTATCAAAAGGATATGGTTCCATATTTGAACCTCCTTAGGTCCCCAATGACATAAAGTTGCTCACTTTATCCAGCTTAGGCCCTTCCCGTGCACAAAAACCTTGTAGGAAGCTCAGTTTTGATGTTATAACCTTGGAGGACCTTGCATGCATGTAAGGTTTGCAACCTTACAAGGTATCTGCACTAGCGGAGGTTGTATCTGAAGTTTGGGACCTTAGACCCAACTGAAAAGGGCTGAACATGAAAGGATCTAAAGGAACTCGTCGAGTCAGTTGACTCGACGAGTCGGGGTAGGTTTTCCGTTTTTAAGTTTATGATTGAGTGAAGAGAAGGACTAGGGTTTTGGATTGAATGGACTTTAGGTCTTCTGTACATTTGATGAAATCGATGAGTCACTAGGGTAACTCAGTGAGTTGGCTCGGGATTCAGTGGAATGATCTCAGGAGGAACTCGATGAGTTACTGGATGCACTCAACGAGTTGAGGTCAACATACACAGTTGACCTTGACTATAACCAGGGTGGACCAAGGTTGACTTTGAGGGTATTTATTGGGATTGTGACAAGTTAATCACATGTTAATAATAGGCAGTTGAGGAAGAGCAGTGCATGGGAAATATATGATCTTAGCTTATCAGCTCAGCATTAGAGAGGTGAGTCTCCTCACCATACCAATGGGTCGAAGGTACCAAGGCCTGGCCATTTATAATATGTGGTACTCTAGTTGAAGTTATATTATGAGACATGATAGTTGGTTATGTGTTAGGATTGTATGCTTGTTGTATATGTGGTATTCTTGTATGGAAGACCATGGGAGAGCCCATAACAACTGGATGTAAGACCATGTGGAGAGCCCATGGCTTTCCTACTAAAGACCATGTCGAGAGCCCATGGAAAACGAATGTAAGACAATGTGGAGAGCCCATGGATTTCCCATTAAAGACCATGGGAGAGCCCATGACACTTAGGTTTAAGACCATGTGGGGAGCCCATTGCATCCTAGAGTAAGACCCTAGGGACGAGCCCACGACATCCCTATATGTTATATGCATGGCTTATGTGATATATGTAGCTTTGCAGCTAATGTGTTATGTGATTATGTGGATTGTGTGTGGGGTATGATCTAGGGAACTCACTAACCATTAGCTCACAGTTTGTTGATTTGTTTAAGGTAATTCGGAGCCTAAGGGCAAGGGTAACGCTTGATAGCGCGGCGTGCACTCCTGATATTTGTTTTGATGGGACACTCTGATGTTTTGAATAAATGATAATGCTATGAATTTGGAAAAAATGGTTAATGTTACTCCACATTTTATGGAAATGTTTGACTAATTAAAAATGGAAATTTTATTTGATTTTTTTGGGTCGTTTCAAGTTGGTATCAGAGCCTTGGTTTGTGGGATTCGGGCACACCCTCAGGTGTGTCAGGACTCAAACTAAGGAAATGGTAAGGTTGTTTTCAAAAATAAGGTTAAATACTTTTTAGAATAAAAAAAGGAGAGTGCAATGTGCGCGATCAGCCGACCCAAGTAAGTAGTTCCCTAGTATGTCAGCCATGTTATACTAATATGTGAGTTTGATAATCGTATAAATCTTTCTACGTGTATGCTTTCAAAATTATATATGGTTAGGGTCTTATAGCCTCAGAATGATAGATGTGGCATTATTTCCTGTTTCTTGTTTGGTTGTATCTTAGGGTAGAGTCTATTATTCGAAAGTCTATTTGATCATTTTCTGTGTATAATTTGCATGCATAAGGCAACCTGTTATGATTGAGTTCTGGCTTGATAGGGATGGAGGAAATCTTAGGTTAACCTACGATTTGGGCTATGTCGTTGCCTGTAAGACATGATTTGTTTTTGGACGAATTAGGGTTATAAGGTAGAGCTGTGCGGAAGGTACATATAGGTGTGGAAGGTAGTATTAGGCCTATATTACTGAAAGCACATGACATGTACCTGAACCAATTTTAGACCTGGAAGCTCTAAGGAGGACCGGTGTGGGAGGATCCCCTCTATGCAACATACTGATCATTATGTTTTACAGTATTGTAGAGCAGTATGGTGGTGACATGGTTTGGAGCAGGAGGATCAGGATTGGAGTCAGGATCTGGGTCGGGGTCAAGTGACACTACTGAGCCTATTGACGAAAGGTTGCGTGAGCTCATTGCAGCAAAGGTTACGAGGGGAATCCTTGATGCTACCCCAATTATCTTTAGGATGGTCAAGGAGGGTATGATGGAGATCATGGAGGAGAGACTCAAGGCATTCAGAGCCGAGATTGTTGCGGGCTAGGTCGGGGCTTGAACTCCCTCGTTCTGGGAGTTCAAGGTGTGTGGGGTGCCAGAGTTTTTCAGGTCAGGGACCCCATTGTTAGTCGGCACTGAGCGGCGGACATAGAGAATTCCCGGCGTACAAGTTCTTGCCCTGATGCGGCAATTGTGGGATTTGCTTCGTGTATGCTAAGGGATCGGGCCTGGGATTGGTGGGGGGAGGTGACCAGCCAGGTGGGAGCAACCAGTGTGGCTGAGATGACATGGGCCGAGTTTGTTAGGCGATTTGATTTGAAGTTTGCACCACCTATTGAAGTACAACGAATGATGAGGGAGTTTCATGAGCTTCAGCAGACCATCGAGACTGTGGCGGAGATCACCACTAACTTTCAGGAGCGGGCATTTTTGATTCCACAGTATGCTACCGATGAGGACATGAGGAGGACGAGGTATCATTCCATGCCGAGGGATGATATCCTCAAGTTTGTGAGTTTCACAGGGTGAGAAACCATGAATGAGATGGTGGAGAAGGCCCGTGAGCGGGAAATAGAGTTGCAATTCCGCAATAAGCGGAAGCCTGAGCAGGCGCAAACAGTAGTAGGTCAGGCTAAAAAGCCTAAGACCTCGGATTCTTCTAGTACGGGCTAACGGGGTTGGGGCTGGTGTTCCAAGTGTGGTAAACCGCATAGTGGAGCTTATCGGATGGGCGGTTTGGTGTGCTACGGGTGTGGCCAGTCAGGTCACGTGATCAGGTATTGCCCTAAGAAGGGCTTGATTTGTTTTCACTGCAACCAGACTAGCCATAAATGGGCCGACTGTCTAAGTTTGAAGGGAGGGGGGACTAGTGGCGGTGCCAGTGCCTGCCACACTAAGGATCACATATGGATGCCCTGCTAAGGTGGATGCTTTAGCGGTGAAGAGTCGTGCATTTCAGTTGACCACCGAGGAGGCTCGGGCAACGCCAGACATTGTGGATGGTACGTACTTATCTACCTACTCTATAATTATTTATTTTCATTGCCTATGAGTACATTATGCTTATGTATAAGGACCTTTTTGGTCAATGGTATGTCTGCCCACGTTTTGTTCGATTCGGGGGCTACCCAATCATTCATAACTCTTGCACTTAGCAAGAAGTTTCAGGATGTACCGGGGACTTTGGATTCCCCTCTTGAGGTTGAGATTACAGACGACCGCACTATGAGTGCAGTAAGGGTGTATCGGGACTGTATCCTGAACATGCTTGGGGAGAGGTTCCGTGTCGATCTAATCCCGATACCGTTGGAAGGGCTAAAGGTGATTGTTGGGATAGACTGGTTGGGGGCCAATGGAGCCATGATTGATTGCGTGTGCCAACTAGTGAGGGTTCGAACCCCAAGTGGGGGAGAATTGGTAATTCATGGAGAGAGGGCCTTTCAGGGGACAACCCTCTGCTCAACTACGAGGGCTAGGAGATTTTTACAACAGGGTTGTACGAGATTTCTAGAAAATATTTCGGATACAAGGGTTGAGACCCCGATGGATATGGACTGGGTACCAATTATACAGGAGTTTCGAGATGTCGTTCCCGAGGAGTTACCTGGAATGCCTCTAGAGAGGAAGGTGGAGTTTCGCATTGAGCTATCTACTCACCTCTAGGATTTGTTAGACCAAGGGTTTATCCGTCCGAGCACTTTGCCATGGCGAGCTCCGATCTTATTCATGAAAAATAAGGATGGGTCACACAGGATGTATATTGAGTATCAAGAGCTGAACAAACTAAATATAAAGAAATGTTATCCGTTACCAAGGATCGATGATTTGTTCAATCAGCTGCAGGGTGCGTCTTGGTTTTCCAAGATTGATCATCGCTCGGGATACCATCAGATGAGGATTCAGGATGAGGATATACTGATGAACAGAGTGTGCAGGCCGATGCAAGATCGGTCGGTGATCGTTTTTATTGATGATATCCTGGTCTATTCTAAGACCAATGAGCAGCATGAGCAACATCTGAAGGAAGTATTGGAGACGCTGAGGGTGGAGAGGCTTTATGCCAAGTTCTCCAAGTGTGATCTTTAGTTGTGAGAAGTATAGTTTTTTGGCATATCATCAATCAAGAGGGAATTTCGGTTGATCCAACCAAGGTTGAGGCAGTGATGCAGTGGGAAGTACCAAAGAATGCATCCGAGATCCATATATTCTTGGGCTTAGCAAGATATTATCGAAGATTTATCCAGGATTTCTCCAAGATTGTTGTAACTTTGACCCGATTGACCAAGAAGAATGTGACATTTCGATGGGGTACGGATCAACAGATGGCTTTTGAGACCCTGCGATAGAGGTTATGCGAGGCTCCGATTCTAGTACTACCCGAGGGACTGGATGACTCTGTAGTATACTGTGATGCATCGATCTCATGGTTAGGCACAATACTGAGGGGGCATGTGATCACCTAAGCCTCGAGGTAGTTGAAGTCTCAAGAGGAGAATTACCCCACTCATGACCTGGAATTACAGGTGGTGGTGTTTACCCTCAAGATATGGAGACACTACTTGTATGGTGTGCAGTGCACTATTTAAACTGATCGTAAAAGTTTAAAGTACTTGATGGATCATTAGAACCTCAACATGCGGCATAGGAGGTGGTTAGACATGCTAAAATATTATGACTGCAATATCTTATACCATCCAAGGAAGGCCAATGTGGTGGCCGATGCTTTGAGACACAATACGGTAGGTTCCCCGATTGGGAACGTTTGTTTAATGATGACAGTGATATCTTCATTGTTAGATATGATCAAGGAGGCGCAAGTGAAGGGTTTGAAGAAAGAAAATTGGAAATTAGAGCGGATATAGGGGATAATTCCCCTATTTGTCCGGAATGGTCAAGGACTCTTGACTCAGTGTGGTCACGTATGGATTCCGGAATCGGGAGGGGTGAGGTAGAAAATAATGGAGGAAGCACACAAGTACAAGTTCTCTATACATCCAAGGGATACAAAAATGTATATAGACTTGAGGTCGAGTTACTGGTGGCCCTGCATGAAGCAGGAGATCGCCTGGTTCGTGGAGCGGTGTTTGACCTACCGGAAGGTCAAGATGGAGCATCAACAACCTCATAGCAAGGTTCAACCACTCCATTACCACGTGGAAGTGGGAAGAGATCACTATGGAATTCATTACAAAGTTACCGAGGACAGCGAGGGGCGCCGACGTCATATAGGTGATTGTAGATAGGTTGAAGAAGAGTGCCCACTTTATTCCGATCGCTGAGAGTATATCCGCTGAGAAGTTGGAGGATATTTATGTATGAGAGGTAGTGGCTAGACATGGGGTTCCAGTTTTGGTAGTCTCTGATAGATATGTTCGATTTACATCTAGATTCCGAAAGAAGTTTCATGAGGAACTGGGCACTCAGTTGCATTTTAGCATGACGTACCACCCCCAGACAGATGGCCAAAGTAAGAGGATGATCTAAACACTCGAGGATATGCTTCGGGCATGTGTGTTGGATTTTGGAGGTAGTTGGGATACATACCTACCATTGGCAGAGTTTTCATACAATAATATTTATGATGCTAGTATCGACAGAGCTCTATTTGAAATGTTGTATGGTCGAAGGAGTAGGACCCCGGTTTGTTGGGATGAGGTCGGACACCGGGTCATGGGGAGCACGGAAGTAGTGCTCAAGACTATCAGGTTGATTCAGCAAGTGCACGATCAGCTGCGAGTCGCGCAGAGCCGTCAGAAAAGCTATGCTGACCAGCAGCGATCGAATCTTGAGTTATAGGTAGGGGACTTCGTGTTACTAAAAGTGTCGCCATTAAAAGGAGTCATCAGGTTTCGAAAGAGAGGCAAGTTGGGACCTCGATACATTGGACCGTTTAGGATTACGGCCCGGGTGGGCAAGGTGGCCTATCCCTTGGATCTACCAGATGAACTTAGCCATATTCACAACACCTTTCATGTGTCTTAGCTTTAGAAGTATGTCATAGATGTGGTTACGGTCGTATCTTTGGATGACATTCAGGTGGACGAGAGCCTGAACTACATTAAGATGCATGTTGCGATTCTAGATAGGAAGACAAAGGTTATTCGGAACAAGGAGGTGAAGCTAGTAAAGGTACAATGGCAGCACCAAAGGGGCTCCGAATGGACATGGGAGCCGGAGGATGAGATGCAAGACCACTGCCCGGACTTATATGGGCTAGCAGACTTCGAGGATGAAGTCTAGTTCAAGTGGGGGAAACTTGTAACACCTGTTCTAGGTATTATTTAAATTATCAAACTTTCAGGGTTTTATGCTTGGACTTGGCGAGTTGGGAGCTCTAATTCGACGAGTAGAAGTTATTATGAGGATGCGGGTTTTCAATCCTACTCGACGAGTCGGGAGACCCCGACTCGTCGAGTAGGCGCTGTAAAGGAAAACCCTAATTTTTAGGGTTTGCACCCTATTTAAAGAACTTAATCCACCTCTTATGTCCTCCCTTACCACCTTGTAGCGAGAGAAAACCCTAGTTGGACCTTGCACCTTCTTGAGTGAGAGAAAGAGTTTTTGTGAGAAATTTTGGTGTGTTTGTGAAGGATTTTAGAGCTTGAAGAAGAAGGATCAAGGAGAGAAGCAGTAGATCTGACATCTACACTATATTGGCAACCATCTTAAGGTATAAAGTCGTTACCTTGAGCTCTAGTTTATTAGATCCATTTCCTTGGAAGTAAATGGCTATTTTGGTGCAAAATGGAGTCATACTCAGACTGGAACTTATCACAAGGATATGGTTCAAGATCTGGACCTCCTTAGGTCCCAAATGACATAAAGTTGCTCACTTTATGTAACTTAGGCCCTTCCCATGCACAAAAACCTTGTAGGAAGCTTATCCTTGATGTTATGACATTGGAGGACCTTGCATGCACGTAAAGTTTGCAACTTTACGTGGTATCTGCACCAGGGAAGGTTGGATCTGCAGTTTGGGACCTTATACCCCACTGAAAAGGGCTGAACATGAAAGGGTTTAAAGGAACTCATCGATTCAGTTGACTCGACAAGTTAGGGTAGGGTTTGCCGTTTATGATTTTCCGATCGAGTGAAGTGAAGGACTAGGGTTTTGGACTGAATGGGATTTTAGTCTTCTGGACATTTGATCAACTCGACGAGTCACTAAGGTGACTCGGCGAGTTGGCTCTGGATTCAGTGGAATGATCTCGGGAGGAACTCGACGAGTTGATGGATGCACTTAGCGAGTTGAGGTCAACATAGACCGCTGACCTTGAATGTGACCAGGGTGGAACGGGGTTGACTTTGAGGGTATTTGTTGGGATTGTGATAAGTTAATCACATGTTGATAATAGGCAGTTGAGGAGGATCAGTACATGGGAAATATCTGATCTTAGCTAATCAGCTCATCATTAGAGAGGTGAGTCTGCTTACCATACCAATGGGTCGAAGGCACCAAGATCGACCCATTTATAATATGTAGTACTGTAGTTAATATTATATTATGAGACATGATAGTTGGTTATGTGCTAGGATTGTATGCTAGTTGTATATGTGGTATGCTTGTATTGAAGACCTTAGGAGAGCCCATGGCAATTGGATGTAAGACCATGTGGAGAGCCCATGGCTTTCCTACTAAAGACCATATGGAGAGCCTATGGTAACAGGATGTAAGACCATGTGGAGAGCCCATGGCTTTCCTATTAAAGACCATGGGAGAGCCCATGACACTTAGGTGTAAGACCATGTGGGGAATCCATGGCATCTTGGAGTAAGACCCTGGGGACGAGTCCACAACATCCCTATATGTTATATGCATGGCTTATGTGATATATGTAGCTTTGTGGCTAATATGTTATGTGATTATGTAGATTGTGTGTGGGGTATGCTATTGGGTACTCACTAAGCATTAGCTTACAATTTGTTGATTTGTTTTAGGTACTTAGGAGCCTAAGGGCATGGGCAATGCTTTATGGTGTGATGTGCACTCTTCGGTATTTGTATTGATGGGACACTTTGATGTTTTGAATAAATGATAATGTTATGAATTTGGAAACGGTGACATTTGATGGAAATGTTTAACTAATTAAAAATGAAAAATTTATTCGAAAAAAATTTAGGTCGTTTCATTTAATGTCTTTATTACATACTTGAAAGTACTAGTATTTTTCTTTATTTTCATTTATATTTTTTTGATTTTTTTTTGTGTTTTTTGATTTTTGATTTTTTAAAGTAAATATTGGTTTAAGTTTTTAATGTTTAACAATTATAAAATTTTAATTAAGAAGAATATTAAAGATCATAATATTTTTGTTTATATTTTTTTTAATAATATTTTTTTGTTCATAAAATTTTGAATCAAATTATTTTTAATCGTATTATTTTGAATCGTATGATATTGGATCAATAACATATTCAATTAAATATAAATTTTTTTAAAATAAATTATGAATCATTATATATTTTGAATCATAAATGATAGAATTAATGATTATAAAATATTTAAGTCTAAATATTTTTAGATCATAACAAATTAAGGATCTTAAACAAGTTGAATCAATTTTTTTTAATCATAAATATTTTGAATCATCACATTTTTTGATTATATTATGTTCAATATTTAAAAAAAATAATAATATTTATTAAAATTAAAAATAAATACTTCAAAAACTTATTTTTGAAAAATTCTTTTTACAAAGTTAGTAGTATATGAGTAGAAGTATCCCTTAAAATTTTATTATTTTTGAAGAATTTGTTTCTAGGTTTTTTTTTATAAAAAAAAAAATTAGATTTGCATGATTATGCTCATTTTATAGAGAACTAAATTTTAAGAACTTTGATTTTTATAAAAAAATTTATTTTAAAAAAAAAACTATTGCCAAAAAATGAAGTGATTTTAAAAAAAACCCCACAAAACCAAGGCATGACATGTAAGATTTACGTCTTTTATTTCTTTTACGTTTTTTTTTCTTTTTATCCATTAATCTCTAAAAAAATTAACATTTGCTGGAAAATATCAAAATCTCGTATATAATTACAAAAACTTTATATCATCTCACGAGATATTAACGATAAATAAAATCAAATCTTCATTTTTTATTTTTTCAATCTTGTGACAAAGATTTATCATTGCAATCCTTACTTATTTTTAAGTTATCATTTAATCCAACTTTTATATATATATATATATATATATATATATATATATATATATATATATATATATATATATATATATATATATATATATATATATATATATATATATATATATATTTCATATGTTTTTTTTATTAAAATCTATAATTACCTATATACCAAAAGCCAAAGTCGGACGGACGGCACATACTTTGGTTTTTTACCTTTGGCAATTTAAGTATTTCTGATTTATCCTTTTATAAATTATAAAATGATTGTCTTACTTTTTAAAATATTGCTTTTATCCTTTTTAATTTTAAATTTTATAAAATATTATTTTTAACACCTTTATTTCTAAATTTTTATATTTATTCTCCAAAATATATAAAATCTGGTCATATATAATACATTTTGAATTATTTGAATTTATGTTCGTTAACTTAAAACAATTAACTCTTTTAAAACAAAATTTTAAAACCATTTAATTTTATTTTCTTATATATATATATATATATATATATATATATATATATATATATATATTAAAGTTTATAATTATTATTTTTCTATTTTATATGTTTAGACGTAAATCTTACATACGCTCTCATATGTTTATTTTTATTACTATTTAGTAACTTTGAACATCTGATGTGATAGTCTATTTCATGTAGCTTCCCACATAATTATAGATATGGTTACGACCGGAGCCCTGCAATAAAACAAGGGTCATCATACAAATATTTAAATTCTTCTATTTTGTAGACTCATAATGCTTCTATATTTGTGGAGATTTCTTTTGGGTTGAATTTTATATTTTAGACGAGACATAATTGCTCTTTAGTTTGTCAGTAAGTTTTATGAAAAATCAAAATATAAATTGTTATTAATTATTAGAAGCAGTTGGTCATACTGAATTTAATTAATATATTTTTCTTAGTTTGATTTATATTATTTAATTGTATACTTATATTGAAAACAATCTAAATAAAATTTATTTGTAATCTCTACAGTAAATGCTTCATTTGGACAGGACATAGAGAGTGACATTTCTTTCCTTGAATGTTTCCGTTGGCATGTAGTGATCGAGACTGATTTATCAGAGTAAATACAATAGCCACGTTCATTCATGTATCTGTGTATTATAATATTTAATTTTTAAATATTTGATCGTGTAAATTCATAAAAGATGTAGGCTCAAGTTTTGGCATCTCCTTTCTTGCTACGTGAACATATTGATTTATCCCCCCATGCTTATTGTGGCGTACACCGCTATTACTTTTAAATCTTTCTATTACAACATTGAAGTTCAATTTTTTTTAGTAAGGCATTGTTGTGTGAAATGTCTATCCAACAATAGCATTATACTTTTAAATTTTTTATTATAAGAACATTATATTCATTAAAACGTTTACACCTTTATAGTAGCAACTATGATTTTCATTTAGATGCATGTAATCACATAGCTTCTTTAAAATATAATATTGTTTCTTTTTAGAACAGTAAAGTTTTATTAGATTGCTAATTACACTACTAGAAAACAAGGACTTTTGCTACAAATAATAGCTACGGAAAATTTATGTAGATAATTACCTACATAATGCCTATGGAATGGGATGCCATAATTTAGTAACGGAATAGCGACGGACGTCAATCCTTAGGCATTCCGTAGATAATTAGCTAAAGAATAGGTACGGATTACCGACGGAAAAGAATTGCTACATAATATATACGAAATAGTGACAGATTATTATTATTACTATTATTATTATTATTATTATTATTATTATTATTATTATTATTCAAGTCTTAAAAAAAAATTTGGATCCTTTTGTTTTTACATATTTAAAACATAGACAATTAAAAATCATGCTAATAATAATAATATTTATAAACATAATGATAATATATACTAATGGTAACGAATGTGTTTAACACACAAACAAATGAACAACTGAAAAAAACTACGTTTAACACATCAATAAGGTGAAATAATGTACGTTTAATGTTTAAATAATGAAAGATGATAATTAGAGGAAATATGTATATTTGTATAAGTATGTATGTATGTATGTATGTAAGTAAGTATACTTATATATATATATATATATATATATATATGTATGCATATTTATGTATGTGTGTGCTTATGTATATGTATGTGTGTATGTGTGTATGTATGTGTATGTGTGTATTTGAATGTGTATGAGTATGTGTATGTTTATGTGTGTATGCATATGTGTATGTATGAGTGTATGTGTATGTGCATGTTTATATATGTGTATATGTGTATGTATTTAAAAGAAACAAAGTAGCTTGTTAGTGAAAATGTAAGCATTACAACGTTAAACAATGAAACAAGTAATGGACCCCGAAGGTGTACATACCTTTATGAATAATATTAATAGCTATAAGTTGGTGAAAGTATAGATAATAACGTATAATAGAGGTGCGAAAAAAATAGAAGCGGATAAAACAACGTTCGATTCCCGAAAATACAAAAATTAAAAAAAAAATCGTAGTTAATCCATAAGTAATTACCTACGGATTGGTGACAAAATGCCTTTTCTGTAGCTATTCTGTAGGTATTTACCTGCAAAATAACTATAGAAAAGGCTTTCTGTCAAAATTCCGTCCCCAATCCATAGGTAATTACCTATGGATTAGCTACGGATGTTTCTTATTTTCGTATTTTCAGGCACCGAATGTCTTTTTCTCCGCTTAATTTTTTTCACACCTCTATTATATACTATTATCCATACTTTCACCAACTTATAACTATTAATACCGTTCATAAATTCGTGTGCACCTTCGAGATCCATTACTCGTTTCATAGTTTCACATCGTCATGCCTACTAATACTTGTGGTTTTTGACACACATACATATATATAGACATATACACGCGTACATAATTATCTAAACCTTCACCAACTTATAGCTATTATTATCATTCATAAAGTTGTGTACACCTTCGGGATCTATTACTCTTTTCATGGTTTAACATTGTAATGCATATGTATGTATGTATGTGTGTGTATGTATGTATGTATGTATGTATGTATGTATGTACGTATGTATGTATGTGTATGTATGTATATATGTTTATGTATGTGTATATGTGTATGTGTGCGAATGTATATGTATGTGTAAGTGTTGTTGGGATTTTATTCATAAATCCGGTTTCTCAACCGATAAAAATAATAACAGAAGCTTTAAATATGTTGAAGAAAACTAAAACTATTTTACCCACCAAAGGATCATTTTGCAAGTGTTATAAATATTAAAACAACCATAGAATGGAAGGCATAACAACCTTTGAAAACTTTGATCCATATGGGAGGTTGGAAGTTGATGAAGTGTGGCATGAAACTCTAAAACAAGAGTTCTCAAGAAGTATTCACCAAGCAAGAGTAGAACCATCAAAATATGCTAATATATACACTTGTGATTTTTTTATTCATAAGCCTTTGAAATATATACCAAATATATGTCCAAATGTGAAGCGACAAAGGGATTTTATCTAGCATCAAAAGGCAAGAGAATGGAAGGGAGAAGCCTTCAAATTCCAAAAATTTGGCAGCCCTCACGGTGCTCTCTATTTTCGGTTTTATGAATAAATAAGAGGAAAGATGTTGCAAGCACTTAGCCAAAAGTTTCTTACACTCTCATATATATAAGGACCAAAAACCAAAGGGAGACCATAAAGAAAAAGGAGCATGGGACAACCTTCCTCCAAAGCATGCCATACACCATTAAACAATTCAAAAGAGAGCCATTCTTGGTCTCCCCTTCATTTTCGAGAAAACCATGTCTCAAAGAAGACAAAAGTTGTCTGATGGCTAGCTATTACATATATATATATATATATATATATATATATATATATATATATATATATATATATATATATATATGTTATCTTTATAAAAAGAAAAGGCAATCTTATTTATAAAGAATTCCCAACATATATATCTATATAACTAGTCATATATAAATATCTTATTTTAAATAAAACTACCTTTTATAAATAAATTGTAACTAGCTTATATATATATATATATATATATATATATATATATATATATATGTATAACTTATAAATAATCATACTTTATGATATATTTCATAAGTTGTTATTTCTCCAATGAATATTATTTCCACAAATAATAAATTCTCAATTAGTAAAATATTATTTCCATGAAATAATAAATTTTCAATTAAATACAGGTGTTGATACATTTATTAATAATCAAACAATGCTAATAAATAATTAATTGACGGTAACTTACTATATGGTGTGACCCTATAGGATCATATATTATTAGCAATATCATTCTATAATGACTCTTGGGCATACTAGATCTTTCAATCTCCCACTTGCACAAGACTTATCATAGATTGATATGGACAGTGGCGAACGTCTGGCAACATTTTACTCCCCCTAATAAATATAACAAAGAATGCTATTCATCAACATCCAATTCCCAAAAGCTGTAAGCTTCAATTGATGTATTAAGGTAAGTTTATCAATTATCCATTTGTTACATACATCCTATTGAACATGCGCCTTGGATCGTAATCAATCTCATTTGTAATTCAACTTTGGGTAACGTGCATTAGGTGTCCAACTCTCAACACATAAGAGGAACAAATCCCATATTGACTACATAAGCCTCTTGCATAGTTCACACCATACCCGAAAATGACTTTTATAATCCCTCGGTTAAGGAATAACATTTGGTCATATCATATCAAAGCACAACACTCCCTACACTTAAGTCCCACTATGTGTCTCAAGTGTTAAGGATACAATGATAATACATTTTAATCAAGTGTCACTCACGATTGCGATCTATGAGTTGATCTTGATGCGGGTCCGTTCGGTACTAGTTCTCTGACAAGTACCTATGAAACTTGGTTACAACTTCTTGGCTACTTTCATCTGGTGAGAGTAAACCAATCCATTTCATATTAGTCTTATTTTATAATTGCTCCCACAATTATGACGACTATGAACCTTTAGAATAATAAGATTATTCATGGATTAAACATGTTAATATATAACACAACAAGTATTAATGTAGTGATCATATCCCAATATATCAAAAAATTATTTAATAGTTGTTGTTACAATGTTCTAATATCCAAATACTAAATTTAAATCAAAATCCCATTACTAGAATACTAAAAGTCTTATACTAAAGTGTGGCCACTCATACTTACCTTAAAAGGAAAGACTTTATTAATGGTTTCGACTAAATTTAATTTGTGTGAATTTCACGAATACTATATCCCCATATTTGACTTTTACTCTAGGTATAGTTACATATCTTGGAGAATATGATTGGTCTTCTTTCATGACATAGAGTCCCTTAGCTTGATTAAGTCAACTCTTGAAGTCACTAAGATTTCTATGTGATCCTTGAATGGCAGAAAATAACATAGTTTTTTTTTTCAATGAACTCATTCATCTAATCATATTTGACTTTAACTTTGAAAGTTGTATATTCTTATTTTGTAGTAGACTGTGGGCGTGTTCGGAAAAATTAGCTGGTAGCGGGTAGGTTGTAGCGGGTAGTTGGTAGCTTGTAACTTGTAGTGTTTTGTTAAACGATACATGAAGTAGCATTTGAATACAGATCATTTTGTTTAAACTAAACGCTAGAAGCTTGTAGTGTCGAACGATGTTTTCTGTTCAAAATGAAGCGTTTTGTCAAACGCTAGAAGCTAGAAACTCTCAAACTCTCCCAAACGCTCCGTGTCGAACATGGCATGTGTCATTTTGTTTTTCTTGGACCTCATTACAACTAAACTTACTATTCTTTCCATAATGAAGTCATAAAATCCAATTATAATTCAAAATTATCTATATTTATTTAGAAATCAAAAACATATGTAGCTCTTTACATTACGATTTTGTTCTAAACTAATTATCTCATATACATTCTCTTAGCTCTTCTTAAGTACTCTTAGAATGTTCTCACAATCATTTAGTGACTTAACCATGTATTTAATTTTATATCTCATGATATGATATAAATGATGAATTCATTTGCCAAGCAAATAGAATATAAAACATTTCATCTAGCAATGGACGCAAGGAGAGAGGCCACGATAACAACTCTTTTTTTGGTAGTTCGAGGCATAGGGGCGCGTCCCCTAATTCTACAGACGAGCCACATTATATGACGTCGCTCACACCGATCGATATGTCGATAAGGACAGGAGTTTTAGGCTCCAACAGTCGAGGTGCTATTAGTTAGCAAACCGACATTACTGATCCTCTAGTAGACTTGGACAAGATTCTTTGTCGTCTGGATCGAGAGACGGTCATATGCCCCAGCTCCCACATACAGATTATAAGCCTCAACTCCTACAAATAGATTATAGGTCCTAGTCCCCATAAATGTTTTTTAGGACAAGTAGTAATGATGGATTTTAGGACTATTGTTTTAAAGGTGCAGATGCAGAGGAAACCTTTTAGTCACCACATACCCCACACACACTGCATGCACTAAACACACAATTGATGCTGCATGGCTCTGCTTATAAAGGTATTTCAGTAGGTCACGACTCGAATACGAGTGATTTTCACGCTTCTTCGTTGCCCCTCATCAGCCGAGATGGGGAAACGTTAGTGTTTTCATCATTTAAAAGTTAATTTTTTGATGTTATAATTATCTTATATAGTTTTTTCAATACTATAGGTTTGGGGATCAAAAAATTTAGAGCGCATGTATTCATCTCTTTTAGGAGAATTTATATCGTCCGTAGGCCCAATTAAGTGATATTCCCAATGAGTTTCTCACAAAGTTGTTTTTGCGTTTTAGGGTAATATATTAAATACTTATTATTGTATCTTATATTCATTTGTTTTTAGTTTGTATCTTTAAATTTACTTTTTATTTTTTACAAGCCAAGTACACGTGACATTTACAAGAGAATGAGAACATATTTGATGCATTCAAGTGTGTCCTCAAGGATAGATACAAAGATATGATGAAAGGTATCAGGACATAATCTACCAACATGGCACGAAAAGATGGGAAACCCCTCCCCTAAAGTATTTCAGCTACTATGATGGGATGAGTAACTACTGCCCCAAACGCGTACCAGAGACTGTGGAAATGTTTGTGTGATGTAACGAATACGATACATTATTATTTTTTGTTGACCTTTTGATTTATTATTATATTATTATACTTATATTGTTTTTTTCTTTTAACATCATTGGTCCACAGATAAATGGCAAAAGAATTCAAATATTTCTCAGCAGAACCACGACAATGCAGATTCTAATGGGTCAATAGCAAGGCATACTGCTGGTAGTATAAGATTTGACTAGCATAGTAGGAACTTAGTAAGTATCATAATTTTAAATTTTATTGTTCTTATTTTGTAACAACACTAACTACATTAATTGTACTTTTTATTTTATGTAGGAAAAATTGATGGGTGAAACACCCAAACATTATGATGTATTCATGAAGACACATGGCACTGCTGACTCAAAGAAAAAATATTTTGAGGGAAATCATGAAATTCTTGAATATTGCTCATAGACAGCCAAAGAAGCACAAGTAAATTATCTTTATCATTTATGTATACAGATTGTCTTATTTTCTGTATTTGACAATGGTGCTTTTTTTGGTAACTTATAGGAGGCATATCTACAGGGGTTGGTCAAAAAATATGGTAAAGATCCTGCAAACCATAAGGACGATGTAGATGTATGGGAAGAAAGCCAAATTAGAAGAAAAGGAAAGAAGAAGGGTGATACATATGGGGAATGTGCATCAAATATACGTTTTTTGGTTTCTGGGACACCATCTTCCCAATCCACTTAGTCCATCCAGTCAACAGTACGTAAAAAGACGTATGTTGATTGTTGGGGTTAATAGATTGCGTCATGGGCTCGGTCCTTAGCCCAATTTTGATTGCCGGTATTGGGCCTATCCAACCGTGCATGTTTGTATTAGGGTTTAGTATATAAGCTGCATGCATGCAGTCTTAGTAAGTATCGCTTTCATTATTGTATTTACTCTAAGTTTTGTAAACCCTAGCTCGCCTCTACAACGGAAGTTCTTTGTCGAGCTCTGCTGAGGCGTGACTTTATTTTGAATCATAAGCATACATTCCATCCTGTGTTTACTTTCATACTATTTTTGACTTGTTCGATTTCTATAATCATACCTGTGAAAGATCTAATCGATCTAGAGTTTTTGTACTCATCAATTGGTATTAGAGCGGGAGACTGTGTGATTCATACACATCTCTTCTGTCGAATAAATGATTAGGGTTTTTAATTCCGCATTGATTGATATTAATTGAGCCGTCATTCCATATTGACGTATCTCATTAATTGTTGATCTAACCCTAACGATATATTACAAGTCTGATCTTTTACAGGTTAATCGATCAAAAGTCATTACAATGTCCATGGAAGATTCACAAGCCAATCCAATCAACATCTCTAATAGCATTGGTTCGACGAAAAGGATACCAATCTTGTATACACAAGACTATGAAGTCTGGATGCATCACTTTGAATATTATGTGATTGGATCGGAGGACAATGGATACTTGATCTGGGAAGCGATCACTGTTGGCTCATTTGCTCACTCAAGCACCTCTAAGATTGTTAAAACTCAAAAGGAGTACAATCAGCTTGTTAACGATGTCAAAGATATTCCTCAAGACGAGAAGGAAAAGTTTCAATGCAACATAAAATCCCTGAGGATGATTAGGTTTGCGCTGCAGTCAGATACGTTCCATTTGGTAAGTTCTTGTGCCATGGCTAAAGAGATATGGGATAGATTAAAAGAATTGTATTCCACTGATGAAGAAGCTCAATTTCCAGTCTCAGTTCTTTAGCTCTTATCTTTAAAGGAAAAAGCTCAATTGAAGAAGACGAGGAATTGGATCTTGCCAGTTATGATCTAACAGGTGATAAATATGCCTTGATGGTGTCTAACCCTAGAAAATTTATTAAGAAGAAATTTCCAGCCAACAAGAACCGAAACTAGCAGGGTAGTTACAGCACTGAAAAGATCAAGGAGGAACTGAAGATGGGGTCAAAGTCTGAAGAGTCAAAGAAGGAAGCGAAAGTTAGAGGAGACTCAAGATTTGACTGCCATTACTGTGGAGGCAAGAATCATTTTGCAAAAGATTGCTTGCTGAGAAAGAAGGAAGAGAAGACAAATGAAGAAGATGAGAAAGCGAGCCTCCTGAGAAGATTGGAGGAAATCAAGAAAAGAAAGTCTACTGCTAACAATACTGCAATGAATGCTTTAATTGTGCAGGATACAGACAACTGTGATGAATTCGGTGGTGTGGAAGTTTGGTCCACAGATTCTGAGGATGATGAAGTCCGAAAGCCCACTCATGGGAAGGCTATGCTGGCAAAAGAAGAACGTGATACAGGAAGGTGCTTTATGGAAACCGAAGGCGTGTCTCAACTGAGAGGATACACAACCGATGGGGGAGTTGAAGACGAAAGGGAGCGAGAGGACTGGTGTTTCGCTGCCAAACCTGTCAATGCACAGATCAACGAATGTGATGAGTTGATCATGAAGGTACAAAATATTCTTGTCTCTCTAAAAATACTTGTTACTAACTATGAAAAGGAATTGAATAGATTAAAATCTAAATTTTCAAGTATAAGTAGCAGTCTCACCCAAACCCGTGTCACAAATTCTAACCTAAGTGATCAAATCAGCAGGATTTCATCAAAGAATAAGGAAAGGAGAATGTGGATCGAGCAGAAAGAGAAGGAGTTAATTAGATCTAAGGATGAATCAATTTATTTACAAAGAGACAATCTCAAACTTCTTAAACAACGAAATGTGTTTTATTTAATTACTAAAAGACTTTATTTTTACATCACTCAGTTGCATCTTGATTGTGAAAATAGGGAAGAAGATACATCGCATGATTTTACCCTTCCTTGAGTTAAAGGAGGATGAAATCGATGCTGAAGCCTACAACTGTGAAAGCGTTGTATCTTCTGATGAGGTTTCTCCAGCATATAAAATAGGTCTGGACAAAATTGAATCTTACATAAAGTCCAAGGACCACAAGGACATGCTCAAAAATCTGTTAGATGGAAATGATAGATTGAAATTAAGAACCGAAACTGTATAGAAAATTGACTCATTGAATGCCAAATTAAATTCAGAAAATAAAATTGATGTTGAAAATGCATCTGAACTTAATGAGAATGATGATCTGAGTGAAATCTCTGTAGAGGATGTGGTGGACTGTTCAGAATTTATCAAAAGCGAACCTAAGTCACGCAAAAACCTAATATCTAAATACTCTGTTGAGTTCGCTCACTCGTCTACTGACAAAACCAAAGTTCTCAAAGCTAAAGCTATAGTGTATCAGAAGTTACAAACCACTCCAAATTAAGTCTATACAGTACCAGGTGTCACTCCACAACAAACAGCAGAGTTAACAGCTATGGTAGAAGAAGACAATGCTGGCGGATGTGACGAATTTTTCTGGTCGGTCCAATAGACAACGCTGATGAGACGAGCAACTATCTCAGAAAACTTCATGGAGAGTGAAAGGTAGATACATACCCGAACCACTTAATGAGCCAACAAGATATGATGTGCCAAGCACAAGTGGAACCAAAACATCAACGGGCAAACCTGTGCAAACCACTAGCAAAACATCCTCAACAAAAAGTGACTATGCTCCTGCTTCAAGGAAAAAGGCTAACATCAACAGGAATCCAAAACAGGTGGCTGATCATAAACACAAACGAAATATGAGATAAGAGAAGAATCTCTCAGAAAGGAAACAGTTTTGGAGATCACAAAATCCACACTATGTAAGGATTGAAAAGAAGCACAAATATCAAGAGAGATCAAGGAAAGAAAAAGGGTTATTTCGGTCCCACACCTGAAAGGAACAGAAAAGATAGTTTCGGTCCTCATGACAATGTCAACCGAAAGGGTGGTTTTGGTCCGGTGACCAACAGGAACCGAAAGGAGAACTTCAGTCCTCTATCCTATGAAAACCGAAAGAACAGTTTTGGTCCTCCACCCAACAGCAAACGAAAGAATGGTTTCGGTCCTCCACCCGACAGCAACCGAAAGAGCGGTTTCAATCCTCCGCCCAACAACAATCGAAAGAGCGGTTTCGATCCTCATCCCTCAAAGTTTAGTCAGACTCTCAGAAGATCCAATGACACTTCTAAAACCAACATCTCCAATTCTAGTTTTCCTTCGTCAAAAGATCTAAAGGGAAAAGGAAAGCTCTTTCAAGGAGATAACAAACATCCAAAAGAGATCCAAAAGGATGCTGACGGCAACACCACAAATCCCAAACGCACTGAATCTAAACCAACCAAAATTAAAGTTTTCACCATAAAAAGAAAAGATGAAACAACCTTAATTAAACATACTTACTTAGTTGATATTTCTCTTACTACACCCTGTTCTGTAAAAGGCTCACGAGGACCCAAGAAACTTTGGGTTCCTAAATCTGCTTAAAAATTTTGTAGGTAATTCGTGACGAGCAGTTCGATGAAGAATGGTAGATTGATAGTGGCTGCTCTCATCACATGACAGGGAGGAAGGAAGAATTAAGGGAGTTTCAGTCTCTTAAGGATGGTGGCATTGTAAAGTACGACAACAACTCATTTGGTACTATCAAAGGCTATGGAATGATCACTAATGGTGAGTTCTCTATAAGAAAAGTGGCTTATGTTGAAGGGCTCCAACATAACCTTATCAGTGTATCATAGCTGGTAGTTGGCACTGGATTGAAAGTATCATTTGATGATGAAGGTTCAGAGATTGTTGAGAAGAGCTCTAATAATGTTCTGCTGAAGTCTAAGCGAAAGGGGGAAATGTACCCTTTGAACCTCAACCCCATTCAGGGCAAACTAGCAGTTTGCCTGCTCACTAAAGCTCACTCCGATGAAAACTGGTTATGGCATTGAAGACTCTCTCATCTAAATTTAAAGGATATTAACAAGTTGGTTTTGGGCAATCATGTTCGAGGACTTCCGGTTCTAAAATTTGATAAAGAACATCTTTGTGCAGCATGTGAAATGGGAAATCAGAGTAGGCAAAGTCATCCTTCTATTATCAATACTAAGGTAATAGAACCATTGGAGCTGTTACATATTGATTTATGTGGACCCTCGTCCATTGAAAGCATTGGGGGAAACAAATACATTCTGGTTATAGTGGACGATTTCTCTCGTTTCACTTGGGTGTTCTTTTTAAAGAAAAAAACTGAAGCTACTCCAAGGCTCAAGCTCTTCATAAAACAGGTCGAGACTCAACTAAGGAAGGTTGTTCACAACATCCGAACTAACAATGGCCTGGAATTCAAGAACAAAGACTTTGAAGACTTTCTCACTGAAACGGGAACAACTCACAACTTCTCAGCTCCATACACTCCACAACAGAATGGTATTGTTGAAAGACGGAACCGATCTCTATGTGAAGTAGCTCACACAATGCTATGCTTTGCCTCCTTGCCACTGTATTTTTGGGCCGATGCAATTGCCGCTGCTTGTTATACCCAAAACAGATCGTTTTTGAACAAACGATTCTCTATCACTCCCTAGGAGATCCTGAACAATCGTAAACCAAATGTGAAATTCTTTCATGTGTTCGGTTCAAGATGCTTCGTGTTCAACTCAAGAGAGAATCGAAACAAGTTTGATGCAAAGGCTGATGAAGGAATTTTCTCCGGCTACTCCCTGAACCTCAAGGCATATCGAGTTCTCAATAAGCACTCAAAGAAGATCAAAGAAACATACTATGTCACCTTTGATGATAGTTATGTTAATAAGGCGAAATCAACAAATGGTGCAATGCAAGAAATCTTTCCAAAGAATGGTCAAGTTACGACCTCTCTTTTAAATCTTTTCGAGCAATACTTGCTTTTGTTTGACGAGCCTCAAAAGGCAATTGACTCTAAATCAATGACAAAAGACAACAAAGTTGATAATCTAAAACAAATTATTGACGACGCTGCTCAAAAGATGGCTGACGATCAATTTAAAGAAACCGAAAGGCCAGAAGCAAGCGAACCTGTAAGTGACCGTCCTGATGTTGAGGGGGAGGGTCCATCTCTTTTTCATGATCAAGGTTTATCGTTCCAGGGGAGAGCTTATTGTCTCGTTCTTCAAGCTATTCTGAGAGTACACTCAAAGAAGGGAACACCAATCAAGATACCGAACAGGCGTCAGTCTTCGAGGGGAAGAACAGCAACATCGGTAATGATGACATTCAGTTCAAGCTAGAGGAAGAAATAAATGCAAAATTGGATCCCATCTATGATCTAAATTTCCCTCCACTTATCAAATGGACCAATGATCACCCTCAAAATCAAATTATCGGGGAATCTTCGTAAAAAGTGTTAACTCGTTCTCAAATCAAAGAGAAACAAGCTGCACTCTTTTCTAAAGTCGAGTTTTGCATGTTCAACTCCTTTGTTTCCAAAGTTGAACAGAAGACTGTTAACTCAGCGTTTGATCATTCAGACTGGGTTCAAGCCATGCAAGATGAATTAAACGAGTTTGAAAGAAACAAAGTATTCTGTCTTATTCCAACTCCAAAGGATGCTTCAATTGTCGGTCTCAAATGGATTTTTAGGAACAAGATGGATAAGGAGGGGAATGTCATTCGTAACAAAGCGAGGCTGATGGTCAAAGGATACTGTCAGGAAGAGGGAATCGATTATGAAGAGACCTTCGCTCCAGTTGCAAGATTAGAGTCTGTTCGTATCTTTCTTGCTTATGCAACTCACAAGAACTTTGAAGTCTATCAGATGGAAGTCAAATGTGCCTTCCTCAACGGTGACCTTGAAGAAACCATATATGTTGAGCAACCGCCAGGCTTCGTGAACGAGAAGTATCCAAATCATTGTTATGTCCTTAAGAAAGCTGTATATGAACTCAAACATGCTCCCAAAGCATGGTATGAAACTCTCACTCATTTCTTAAAAATGTCTAAATTCAAACAAGGTTCGGTTGACCCAACCTTCTTTCGTAAGCGAGAAGGTAACCACCTTATGATAGTCCAAATTTATGTTGATGACATCATCTTCGGCTCTACGAATCCTAGCTTAACAGCTAAATTCAAAAAGTTGATGGAAACTAAATTTGAAATGAGCTCAATGGGTCCAATTAACTTTTTTCTTGGATTGAACATTAGACAGGGACCCGAAGGCATTTTTTTAATCAGGAAGCATACACCAAGACTTTATTAGCTAAATTTGGGATGATGGGAGACTCCAAAGTGAAAGTGCCTATGGCCTTTGGAACTAAGCTTAAACCCTCATTGTAGAAACCAGCAGCTGACGTGACACTCTATTGACAAATGATTGGGTCTCTGATGTATCTTACAGCCAGTAGACCTGACATCATGTTTTCAGTCTATTACTGTGCAAGATTTCAAGCCAACCCACGCGAACCTCATTTACAAGCTGTGAAAAACATATTTCACTATCTGAAGCGAACCTCCTCTCTCAGTCTGTGGTATCCAGCCAACTCAGGATTCTTTGTTCAAGAATTCTCAGATGCTGACTTAGGTGGCTGTGGATTAGATCATAAAAGCACAACTGAAGGATGTCAATTTCTAGATGGTAAATTGGTTAGTTGGAAATCAAAGAAACAAACTTGTGTTTCTCTATCCACTGCAGAAGCTGAATACATTGTTGTAGCATCTTGCACATCTCAAGTCGTTTGGATACAAAGTCAACTCAGGGATTACGAGCTAAACATGAAGAAAATCCCACTATATTGCGATGCTGAAAGAGAAATTAGGATTTGTCACAACCAGTGCAACATTCGAAGACTAAGCATATAGTACTGAGGTACCATTTCATCAAGGATCACGTCGAAGATGGTAACGTAGAAATTCACTTCATCAGAACGACTGGTCAACTGGCAGACATATTCACAAAGGCTTTACCTGAAGCGAGCTTCAATAAGATTCTACAAGGCCTAGGAATGATGCAAGCTGAATCTGTACCAAAAATGACTTCACTTTCATAAAGGTAACAAGCGAAATAGAGCGAACCGAAATGAACCGAACGTTCGTTCTATTTCGGGTTCGGTCTATTTCGGGTGAAGTTCTAACAAGAACCGAAATGAACAGAACGTTCGGTCTATTTCGGGTTCAGTCCTTCTGAACTCGTTCGCTTCTTTTTCTTAACAAGGCATTTTAACTGTATTCCTTTGTATTCTTTTTCAGTCCTTCTTTTCCACATATAAAATTCCAAAAATATTTTTCACTTTTATTCTCATAAAAATACTTATAAAATCCAAAAATATTTTTTTCTTTTGTTCAATTGGTCAATTCTCAAAAAATACAAAAATATTTTTTTTTATTTCTTTCTAACACTTTTATTTATTCTAAGTGTATTTCTCGATGGTGGAGCTCAAGCAGTTATATTTATTTCATTTTGTTCCATTAGTTAGGTGTCCCTAGAAGCATGCTGTTGTATGTTGACTAAAGCTTCGAAAGATTTTGAGTGAAGCTTTAATAACATGATATATACAAATCATGTTTTCCCAATTCAGGCTGTAATGTTCACTCTTATCATGAGCTACCTTACTCTACTCATATTGATTTTAGAGTTTTCTGCTTGGTCACTCTTTTCTTTAAAGCAGAGGTACATTCGCTTCATATACCATCTCCAACATTTTTCTCCATTATACTTCATATCACCAATATAACCCCTGAGACTCTCATCATTTACCACTGAGGTTTATGGTTATACAAAATATCTGTTAATGATCTTAGTCTCATGCCACTATGCACTAAGTGAAACCCACAATTCAACACCTCAAATGAATTGACGGTGAATTCTCATATTCTAGAGCTTACTTGTTACCTAAAGAAATCTCTTTTTATTTTTGCGTGATCTTTTATTAATTTGTCTAAAAACAAGGCTTTTCTTCCCTTAAAGATCCAATTTATTTTTTTGAGATTTCTATATTTCCTCTTGTCACTATAAAAGTTATCTTACCTACTTGTTCAACAGATCACAATGATCTCACAAGTACTTCATTCAGTTTCGGTCTCATGTCGAGTATCGAATTCATGAATTGAAGTGAAAGCCACCCTTTATAACCTTTAAAAGATGCCTTTCAGTACTTCTTAACAAGTAATTGATCGTTATATAATGGGAAACTAAGCAAGCACTTCAATGTCTCTCTTGACTTTGAAGGAAGTGATTCATGCCCGAAATCCATTGTTTTCTATCTATTTAAGGCATGACAAATTATCCCAAAACATTTGCTTTATTTCTTTATCTTTCACACTCTATGCATGAAAATTTTAATTTTTCCACACTCTGGTTCTATTAATGGTGTTCAATAAAGCATCACAGGCAGTGATGATTCAAATGTTCAAGGAGTGACGATTGGGATAAAGTGGAAGCTGACTCATCGTTTATCCAATCGGTTTGGTAATTTGAAAAGGCGCAAATTATGGAATGGCGTGCCAAAAAGGAAAAGACCTTTCCTTTCCTGCGTCATCCTCGGTATGCCAACTGTTCACACGTCAAGTCAGGCGCTATTTTTGAAATAATCCATGATCTCAGTCGGATTTTTCTCTCTCCTACTTGTATGTATAAAAGGGATTCGAACGGTACTCTTTAACCTTTACCACTTCCCAAATTCACTCAAAGAACAACGACGGTCTCTCTTACTGTTCATCATCTTCTTCAAGCAATTACGATGGCAGATTCTTCGTCAGTTCACGATACTTCCGTTCGTCAACCATTACTCACCATCAAACCACAACAGAACCTAAGCATCGACCTCACTCTGTTTGTTGATGAGCCTTACATGATGTACGTTGTTGAGTGTCTCAAATACTCACCTCTCGTCGAAGCGCTCACCAAGGTCGAAGTCGTTCCAATGTCATGCCTTTCACTTGTTTACTCTACTGCCTACTATGACAAGATTCATGAAAGGATTCACTTCGAAATCCACAATGAGAAGACCTCTATCTCCAAGCATCGCTTTTGTGCCCTAATTGGTCTTTCTCAGGATCAATCTCTGGTAAATCCTGAATCCATTACCATTGGTCAACTGTTTTCTATGTTTTATCAGATGGGATATACCAAAACCCTTACCACCATCACAAAGTTGAAGAAGTCCTGCCTTCCTCCTCAATGGAATGGCCTTTTCACGCTGCTTTTCAAAGGAATCTGTGAGCGAAGCGCTGGCTTAGATGGTGCAAGAAAGTATTTCATGATTGTGCTATATGGGTTGTACCATGGGATCAACCTAGATTTTAGGACTATCATCTGGAAGCAGTCGGTACAAAGCTTGGTCTCTTCCTCCAGGCACTCTGAGATCTCGTGTGGGAGATTTTGGACGATCATCACCAACTGGGCAATGGACCGCCTTCATGTTCCAATCATGGTGGATTCTCTTCTCTCCTCCATTGATACCTTTCATACTACAAAAATTATTGTCACCGATCCAACCAAGTACTCATTTATTGGATCTATTCCGTAGGCCATGCTCGCTCCTATCACTGCCTTGAGTAACGTTCTCCAACAATACAAGAAGCATCCGTCTTCAGGTTCGAGGGAGCTTACCCCAGCCATGATTCGATATATTGACAAGGCTGACAAACCTGCAAAAAGGGGTAAGAAACCGGAAACCCAAAAAGAGGCACAAGTTTCCAAACCCACCAAGGAGAAAAGCCCTCTGAAGCGAAAGTCTGATCGGGCTGTTACCTCACCTCCTAAATCGAAGAAGCTGAAGAAGCCCGCTAGGAGGCTCATACTACAATCTTCAAGTGACTCAGATTCCGAGTATGTTCCTCCCCAACACAATATTGCTTCTCCTTCAGAATCTGAGAGTGAAAGCTCTGATGATGATGCTTCGGGCTGAGGTGACACTCCGCCTCGTTCTCCCACCCTAGAAATTCCAGTTTGCTCTCACCCTCCTTCACCTCCACCTGTAACCATCCATGTATCTATCCCTCCCATTTTTCCCATTCCAACCACTCAACCATTCACTACAATTCCCATCCCTACTTCCATATTCACAGACACAACTACTACCACAACAAGTGCTCGTTCTACCACCCCCACTCCACCAATAACAACCGAACCCCTTATCACAACCAAACCTCCACCTACTTCAAAACCCTTGTCTCCCACACAATCCACTGAAACAACCCCTATTCTTGACGGTGAGGACTTGGAATTTGATTCCACATATTTCAGTCCTTACCGTGTATAGAGTGATGATGATGATGATGATGCGCCGGTTACAAAGCGTCATCTTAAAGCAGTAAACGAAAAGCTTGATCAACTGATCTCATCCTCTTCCTACGGAGCTCACTCTGAAGAATCTTTAAAGGCCTTGTTCTCGTCTGTTGTCAAAGAACATAGTGCCTCACTTTCTGCTGCAGCAAAATCTATTGAAGCCTCTACTTCACAGTATCAACAAGCCTCACTTGCTGTTGATGCTTCCACCAAGGAGTGAAAGGAAGCGACCGCAAAATTCGATAAACTATTTTCTGACTCTCAAGTGTTTTTAGATTCCTTGCAGGTTGCTGCTTAGAAGAATGCTCAAACTGTCAATGCTTCGGTGGATAATCTTCAGCGGTCCCTTCAGTCTGACCGATCCAAGCTTGAAGGTACATGCCAAGCGATTGAAGCTGCAAACGCCTCTCTACATGCTAATGTCAACGATCGTCTCACTCAGCTTGAGGCCGAATTGGCTGTAGAGAATCGCATCATGGATAAGCTTGACAGGCGCACATCACAGCTGAAAATGCAAAACCTCAAGCTGCGTACTGCTATTACTAGGCTCAATGATCTAAAGTTAGAGAAGGAATTCGTTCGGAGTTCGGTGGCTGATGTTCACTCCATCCTCCTTCATCTCGTTGAAGCACATGATCCAATCATCACAATTACCACCAGACGTCATCTGGCTGATAAACTTAGGCCAGCATTGGACATCCTTAGTCGTATCAAGGGTATTCCGGTGACTGGGGTCCAACCGAAACAAGGGGGAGAAAAGCCAACTCAACCTCCTACTGAATCGAAACCATCATCTGAACCGAAGGGTAATGAAGCTTTGGTTAGTAACAAAGGGAAGAAAAAGAAGAAAATTGGAGAAGATGACACAGATGATGAGGATGACGTATATGCCGAAAATCCTAAAAATCCGTTTCAGAAGACAAAGCTCTCTGAAAAAGAGCTGGAAGAAAATCTCAAGAAACAACAGGGTGAGATGGAGCGCAAGAACAAGGAGACAGAGCTCCTAGAGAAGAAAAAAACTATGTTTCCCGTGTGGACTGCAGTTTCGCTCCAGAGATGCGCAATTGATGAGCCAAGAATTTTTTGGCTTGCTCTAGTTATGTCTTTTGGGCTCGAGAACTCTAAGGATGCACAGTTTGACATGTCAATCACCCAAAACGCATTTCTCTTCCATTGCTTTAATTCAACTGCTGCTGTTCCTTCCCTAGACCCGAAGGTAGATAGGGATTTGCTGGAGTTCTACCTGGAGTTTGCTCAACCCCAATACTTGACCTGGAGTTTGAAAAAGATCAAAACTGTCAAGGTTTAAAGCCTTACTCTGTGGGGAAGTTTGTCAATGTTCAATTCAAAGTGACTCGAGGCTCCGAAGGCTCGGTTCACAGCTTCACCCTTGCTGATCTGCCAAACCTGAATCCCCATGACTGGATACTCCTCAACAACATTCTTTTGTCAAATCCTAAGGAGTACCAGCCAATAATTGATCATATCAAGCGTATGCTATTTTGCTACATACACGAAGTGGCGAAGATGGACCAGGAGATTGCCTCAACTATTCACAAACGAACTACAATCAAAGCTATGGGCAAGGCTGGCAATGTCAACACTATGGTCAAGGGGAAGATTGATACGGTTTACCAAACTGTTATGTTCCTCAGGGGCGAAGGTCAGAAATGTATGTTCGCTCTTGTTGACAAACACCTCTTCTCAACATCATGCCTGGAGCATATCTTATAAATCATCCAGTGGTGTGATTAGAACAGTGATGCTGATAAAGAAATTATTCATTGACATGTTGAGGTGGTATTTATAGTTTCTACAGACACTTCTTGCAATAATTCCTCATATGCTTAAAGTTATAAAGACAGTGAAGCCCACACAAAATAAATGATCTCTCGCCTCATTTGATGCAAAGGGGGAGATTGTTGGGGTTAATAGATTGCATCATGGGCTCGGTCCTTAGCCCAATTTTGATTGTTGGTATTGGGCCTGTCCAACCATGCATGTTTTGTACTAGGGTTTAGTATATAAGCTGCATGCATGCAGTCTTAGTAAGTATCGCTTTCCTTATTGTATTTACTCTAAGTTTTGTAAACCCTAGCTCGCCTCTACAGCGGAAGTTCTTTGTCGATCTTTGCTGAGGCGTGACTTTATTTTGAATCATAAGCATACATTTGATTCCATCCTGTGTTTACTTCCATACTGTTTTTGACTTGTTCGATTTCTATAATCATACATGTGAAAGATCTAATCGATCTAGAGTTTTTGTACTCATCATTGATAATATTGATTAAATTGATAATAAACAAAAGTACATTGCTGTAATGGTTAAAAGTTAAGTAGTTTGTTGATAATATTGATTAAAGTGATAATAAACAAAGGTATGTTGCTATTATGGTTAGAATTTAGGTAGTTTGTTGATAATATTGATTAAATTGATAATAAACAAAAGTACATTGCTAGTATGGTTAAAAGTTAGGTAGTTTGTTGATAATATTTATTAAATTGATAATAAAACAAAAGTACGTTGCTATAATGGTTAAAAGTTAGGTAGTTTGTTGATAATATTTATTAAATTGATAATAAACAAAATTACATTTCTATTATGGTTAAAAGTTAGGTAGTTTGTTGATAATATTGATTAAATTCATAATAAGCAAAAATACGTTCCTAGTATTGTTAAAAGTTAGGTAGTTTGTTGATAATATTGATTAATTGATAATAAAAAAAGTATGTTGCTATAATGGTTAAAACTTAGGTAGTTTGTTGATAATATTGACTAAATTGATAATGAATAAAAGTACATTGCTAGTATGGTTAAAAGTTAGCAAAGATACGTTCCTAGTATTGTTAAAAGTTAAGTAGTTTGTTGATACTATTCATTAAGTTGATAATAAACAAAAGTATGTTGCTATAATGGTTAAAAGGTAGGTAGTTTGTTGATAATATGGATTAAATTGATAATAAACAAAAGTTAGGTAGTTTGGTGATAATATCGATTAAATTGTTAATAAACAAAAGTATGTTACTATTATGGTTAAAAATTATGTAGTTTGTTGATGATATTGATTAAATTGATAAGAAATTAATATATGTTGCTATTATGGTCAAACGTTAGGTAGTTTGGTGATAATATTGATTAAATTGATATTAATCAAAAGTACGTTGCTATTATGGTTGAAAGTTATGTAGTATGTTGATAATATTGATTTAATTGATAATAAATAAATATACGTTGTTATTATGTTTTTAAAGTTAAGTGTATTGCTAGAGATTCGTCCTACTCACTAAGGATACAAGAGAGAAGACATAAGACACTTCAAACGACTCTGCATGCATCCCTATTTATACTTGACGCATCAGACCTAAAACCCTAATGGGCCAAACCCATTGGCCCATAGACCCATGAAAGGTGACAACCAATCATATTTCGCCATGCAACATCTTCTAGAACATTCTTTAATGTTATACAACCCATGAGTATCAGCAACACACATGATAGAGAACCTTAAGTCATAGTGGAGCATCATGATGTATAAGTGGCGCATCATGAACACTAATGGCCCAACATCCATCATAGTGGCACAACATGGTGTAATCCTTGAACAATACCAACTTTTGAGCATTCTTGAATGATTTTTAGCATCATAGAGGACTTAATAGCATACCTGATTTATCAAGGACCAAGATGGTCCAACTTGCACTATGATGGAAAAAAAAGTGCATGGATGGCGCACCAGGCTTCAAGTGTGGCACAAGAACATCAAGATTGGAGCAACAACACCAGCTTGGTGTAACAAGAACATAGACGGCACAACAAGGCCATGCCTGGCTCAAGAGCATATCCATGGCTCAACAGGAGTACCCCATGGCACAAGATGGATCCTCATGGTGCAAGATGAACCCCTTATGTCGCAAGAAGGAGCATAATGGTGCAAGAAGGAATGGCCTTGGCACAACCGCATCCTTCTTGGTCCATCCCTTCAATATACGTCGCAACAAGGTTCCCTTATTTCTCTATATCACTCCCAGGTGCTCCAAACCTCTTCCAGGTGCTCCAAACCCCCTTCTATACGATCCATTCCTTTGGCACTTTTCCTTTCTTTTTTCAGACGATCCATTCCTTTCTTAGATGATCAGTTCCTTTGTCACGTGCTCCATAAACTCCAAGTTCTCCATTGAGTGCCAAGTGCTCCAAATTCTCCATGAACATGATCCAAATGCTCCATGAACAAGATCCAAATGGTCGAGTCACATTTAACAAATCCAGTGTTATCTATGATTAGCATACACGAGCGGTTACAAGGGTAGTGGAAGTTTCATGAGTGAGTATTGTTTGTTATGTGCTAGCATGGGGAACGATTAGCCACTCTCAAGAGAGTGAGTATAAGATGTATGTGTATACTAGGAAGTTATTTAATGTGATTGGTGCGCTATTTAGAGGTTTTAGGGAGTATCTGCATGAGTAGTTACTTACATGATCTGAAACAATTCTTGAGGAAAGCGCGGATAGGTGTGGAAGCTAGTATTGGGCTTATACTACTGAAAGGTATAGGATCCATACTCGAATCAAGGAAAATTTTAGGGATTCTAAGCAGCTGGTTGAGGGTAGATTGCATGGTTTGGCACCATGATTCATAGAAATGTGTTTCTGTCTTACCCAGGTTTGAATGGTACATACCTAGGTAAGTTAGTTGATTTTGTAGTCTCGAGGGCCTTACTCGAGGTTGTGCCAGTTAAGTTGCAGGACTCAAGATGGAAGCAATTGTAATGATCGGCTCGAGGATTGCAACTGGAGGTTGAGTGATTGGCAGATGGATTGGGATGTCACTATCTAGGATGTCACAACCCCGACCGAGGCAGCAGAACATGTCTGGATGCGCGAGTTAAATCATGGTTCAAAAGCAAATTGAATATACATCACAAGTACCAAAATAATAATATAATAGTTATATTCCACTTTTCAAGTTTGAATACCTGGTTTTTACAGATAATAATAAATAAGTAAGTATGTGAATTGCCTTAACAAATAGGCCGAAATAACAAAAACTAGAGAAAACTAGGTTTCCCGAAAATCCATAATAATTCCTTCTGCTAAAAGATGGATTAGTGAGAATACACGTAGTTTGAGAGTCCACACAAAGGTTGGTGAGAGTTATAAGTTCTTTGCTAACTATAATAATATTAATGATACTTTTACAAGGACCAAAGAGTATTTTTTTTGTAAGTAACTCCATTCTTCAAAGGTTTTATAAAGAGAGAGAGAGAGAGAGAGAGAGAGAGAGAGAGAAAGAAAGAAAGAAAGAAAGAAAGAAAGAAAGAGAAAGAGAAAGAGAAATCCTAAGTAAATCCACACTTAAAATGTTTAATAAATAAAGAAATACTAAGTAAATCCATACATAAAATGTTTGATAAAGAGAGGAAGCATAAGTAAATCCGTACTTAAATTGTTTGATAAAGAGAGGACTTATAAGTAAATATGTACTTAAAACGTTTGATAAAGTGAGAAATCTTAAGTAAATCGATACTTCAAATGTTTGATACAGTGAGAAATATTAAGTAAATCCATACTTAAAATGTTTGATAATGAGAGAAATCATAAGTAAATCCATGCTTAAATTTTTTTATAAAGAGAGAAACTAAATATGTGGTTTCTAGATAAAGAGATCTAGTTAAAATGCTTATAATGAGTCCTATAACTGAGTTATGTGACTAGATATAACCCCTTACGACAATTCATTGGACGTAATGAATAAAGACTAAAGATAATTATCACCCGCTATGATTGATCCATCGAGGTTGTAGCTAGCAACCGCAGGTGGGATGTCAACCTGTATAGATATATACATAAATATCTCGCTCCATGGATTAACGATTATATACGAGTGGGTATACTCAATGGTTATACTTAGGTAATGAATAGAGTCTCAATATAAAATCCATTAACTAAAGTAAGAAGAAATACCCGTCGTGTAATGATCGAGAGTGCATAGACCTAACTTATACTTGGATAAGTAAGTAGGAAAAATGATTCGCGTTGAATAAAGTTTTACTATAAATTTTGAGTGTGTTTGATAAGTAAATACGTAAAAGTACACGATACTTGCTTAAATAGGTGTTAAATCTTTTGGTAGTGTACATAAGTACATGCATAAATCCAAATTAAATGGGGATTAAATTTGAACATGAGACAAAGTTTGTAAACAATTAGAAAGGGGAGTTGTAAGTGTTTTATTTAAATGAAAGTTTGAGGAAACTCTTCCTTTTTCTATTTCATTCACAGGTCAGGGTAATGGGAAAAACAAGACCCAATAGGCTCAAGATCTCTCGATTTCGACTGGTTACGATGGAGAGAGCCCAAAAAATCAACAAATATGGTAGTGGTCAAACACTAACAGTGGCAGCCGGAGGTGGTGATGGCAGTTCAGTGACAGTAAGAGAAGTGGGAGGTAGTAGGTAGTCAGAGTGAAGAAGGAGGACAACAGCAACAATGGTGGGTGGTAGGTGGTTTTCGTCGGCAGTGGATGGTTGTGGTGGTGGTTTCCGGTGGTTCACGACGAGGGAGAGAAGGGAAATAGCAACTTGGTGGATTTAGGGGGAGTTTTAGAGCTTGCTTGATAGAAGACAGAAAGGAAATGGTAGTGGAGCTCAACCAAAAAAATGACTGAGATGGTGGTTTCTGGTGGGGTTGTGGTGTTCTATGGCAGTGGAGTGGTGTATTAGGATAGGATAGAGTGGAGGGGCTGTCACAACCAGCTGCTTGTCAGTTTCCTTCTCTTCGCCAATGGAGTAAGAAACAAGAGGGAGTGATGTTAAAGAAAGAGTTACATGGTGAGGATATAGTACACAGTTGATATTTAATAAACAAAATGTTGAGGTTGATTATCATGTGTTAAAGGCACTATGCTGACTCTTTCTTGGTTTAAGCAACGCATGCATGCAAGCATGCCTTTTGTGTCCCCCATTGATTTATCTCACACACAAGTTGACTCGATTTACATGCCATAGGTTTTAGAGCTCTTAAAAATATTTCAAAAGTTACTGGATACTGTCTCTGTGGAAAAACGTTTGAAGTTTCGCGTCACACGGGTTTCGATTTGCCAGTTTTCTTGAATCTGATTTTTTTGTTAGGGCTAAAAATACTGGAACAGTAAAATCAAATAGTAGATTGAAGCCTGAGTTCAGAAACGTGCTCAAACTAAGTTGTGTAGTGTCCATACGATGTCCATTTTGATCGTTCTTTATACATGTTTCTGATATCCACCAAACCAATCCTTTATAGGATTTTGATTTCCCGTGAACTTTGTTGAGTTCTTGAGGTAACCTGAGTTTGTAAGCCACTAGACCAATCATTGCCAGGATTCCAAAAGGTCTGATTTATCGGGGATTTAGTTTACCACATTTTCCAAATCGAATGACACATTTCCATTATGTGTCCTTGAGTAGGACACCGTCTCCTACTTTGAATGATAGGGGTTTACGTCTCACATCAGCATAGCTTTTCTGACAATCACATGTGGCCTTTAATTGTTCCTTAATATGGACAATCATTTGATTGATTCATAAATGTTCTCAGGACCAGTAAGTAGAGTATCTCCAACATGCTTTCTAGCAAGTTGGGTATCTTTAACTTCTACCCAATATATCAAGGAACGATATGTACGTCGTACAGGGTGTTGAATGCGGCTACCTTTATACTAGTGTGATAACTATTGTTATATGAAAACTCTACTAGAGGTAAGTGGGTATCCCATGCATTACCAATGTTTATCACACAAGCACAAAGAATGTCTTCTAAAACTTGTATTGTCTTTTCACTCTACCCATCCGTGTGAGGAATATATATACAGTACTCATGTCTAGTTTGGTCCCTAAGGGTTTCTGCAACAATTGCCAAAATCTAGAAGTGAATCTTCTATCTTGGTCCAAGATAATAGATGTTGGCACACCGGTGTAGTTTGACTATTTCCTTTAGATAGGTTGTGGTGAGTTTCTTCATCTTATCAGTTTCCTTGAGGACTTGGAAATGGGAGGACTTGGTCAAGCGGTCAACCATTACTCAAATGGTTTCATAATCGCTCGAATTTCTTGGCAACTTTGTTATGCAGTTCATGGCTATATGTTCCTATTTCCATTCTAGGATTGACGACCGTTGTAGTAGTCCTGATTGCTTCTTGTATTATGTCTTGACTTTGGTGCAAGTCAAGCATTTACCGACATATGTGGGAATCTTTGTCTTCATGTTGGGCACCCAATAAAGCTTCTTAAGACTAAGATACATCTTATCTGATATGGGATGTATCGAATATCTCAACTTGTGAGCTTCATTTAAGACTAGACTCTAGACTTCATCAAATTTCGGGGTTTAAATTCAGTTCGTGAAATATCGTGTTCCGTCTTCTTTGAGGTCAAACTTCTTTTCCATTCCTTGCAGGTTTTCTTCCATGATATTTTTGGGTTTTTAGAGCTTCCAGTTAAGCCTCTCAAATTTGGGTGGTGAGGTTGGAGTGGATTGTTAGGGTTAGATTCTTTACACAAAGTGGCTTTGCTTGTTCTTTCCTGCTTAAAGTGTATGCTACAACATTCGCCTTACCAGGATGATAGATGGTTTTGCATTCGCAATCATTTATCAATTTGATCCACCTTTGTTGTCTCATGTTGATTTCTCTCTGATTGAAGATGTTTAGAAGTCTTCTATGGTCGGTGAACACGATACTCTTTGTTCCGTATAGGCCTTGTCTCATAATCTTTAAGGCAAACATTGACGCTCCCAATTCTAAGTCATGGGTAGAGTAGTTTGTCTCGTTTGGCTCAAGTTATCTGGATACATATCCATGAATTTATCTCTTTGGATCAATATGCATCCTAACCCTAGGTGAGAGGCGTCACATAATACTATAAGTCTTATGTTCCCTACGGGAGAGGCAAAGTTGGTGTACTTCACAACAATTGTATTCTTGAACTCATAATTGATGATAGTCGGATCTCATATCAATTCATTGTGTAGTAATAGGATCCTTATAGCTGATCGAATATTTCATCGATCCTTAGGAGTGGATATCGGTTTTTGATGGTGAGTTTATTCAACTCTCGAAAGTTGATGTACATCCAGAACGATCCCTCCTTTTTGACAAACAATATTGGAGTTGCCCATAGTGATAATATTGGTGGGATAAAGCATTTGTCAAGTAGTTCCCATTAAGTGCTTAATACTCAACTCTAGAAGCTATAATCACAGATCCAAGTCCTTATTAATGTCTTAATCCATAAAGTCGACTACTTGGTGGCTTGAAACCCACCAAAAGAGCCTAAACTTGAAATCTAACAACTTACTTACATGGAAATGGCTAGTTCTCATGAATTGACCCATTAAGACATTCAAGATGGAGACCATACTACTTATGGGACCCTTTTAGCTCTAAGGGTGGCAACCCTAAGCTCAAACACGAGTTTTCATCAAAAGATCCATTCTTTGGACTAATGGAGTCTATAAACTCCTCCTAAAAGAGATCTAAGAGAACAATCATCAAGCTCAGAACTTTATACCTTGAAAGGGTTTGGAAAGAGGCAAAAGTCCCAAATCTACAACTTCTTCTTTGATCTACCGCCTTGCTTTGCTCCTTTCTTTCTTAGAAAATGGTTTTACAACACCAAAATGCTCACTAATCACCACCAAAGCTCCAAGAACACTCATGGGAGGATTAGGGTTTCGTGGTGGCTGTCCAAGGGTGAAATGGAGGCTAACCCTAGAGGCCTATTATTCTTTTTATAATGGCATACCCTAAAATTTAGGGTTTCTGGACTCTAGACGTACGATGGGCGTACGCTGAAGGTGCTCCCGACCATTTCCTTTTATATGTTGGGCGTACCATGCATTTAACATATTGCAGGCATGGCCGTTTCTTGCCATCTTTCTCATTAAGGACCAATAATGCCAATAACTTCAAAGTAGTATATCTTCTTTGTTCTAAGTCCATTTCTGACGAACTTTATATCCACGAAAAGGTGGCGGGAAGCCCTACGTTCCTAGCTACACCCGTAAGCCTAAAACCTTTCGGATAAAAACCCATGACCCATAAAAGACCGAATTGCTTATACTTTGGGCCTCCGAAACCACAACTAATTACTTTTCAAAGCGGGGTGTTACAACTCTCCCCCACTTAAATTGGACTTCGTCCTCGAAGTATGCTACCGGTACATACCCACATACGCATCACATTCCCCACACACAAAAATTCCCATACTCGCCCTACGGGGAACTTCTTCCGCCTTTCCAAGATCTGACATCTATAAGGTCCTGACTCCGTTATAGGACGCTTACATTACCATGTCAAAATTCAATGAATAACTACTCAACCGCAAACAATCTCACACTGATCAGCTTTGACACCGTCAAAACACCATCTATAATTACCACCAGATGTAGAATACTCATACTTTCCAAGAGGCTTAGATAATACTTCTAGTGAAAGATTCATCCCTGAGTTAGACTCCGAAGAGAGCTGCGCAATAGAGTCAAATCAATTACTTTGAGATTATCCAATCCAACTGTAAGTGTCTTCGCTTTTCTAATTCGCAAACTACCTGTCTTCAAGAATCCTTGTATCACCACTTCTACCTGAGCATCTTGATGTCACTTATCTACCTTCCAGATGTCGGGACCTCCCAGGCCCAAACCTTTCCGTCCCCTAACTAGAATTCCATATTCCAACCGGTTACTGAACCACTGAACCACCTCTCAATCGCTCTCAGCGACTTCCACATAAGACTTCAACTACCAATACTACTTCATCCATATTTCCACTCATGGCTCTATAGATCCTAGAATCCCCGATCATATATCTTTACCCTAAGGTCTCTACCAGGTCCTACCTGCGCTGCTATACTCACACGGGCCTTGTCCACAGGTCTCACCCAACCTGTATCTCGGAGTGTCCTCCCCTACATGTCTCACCTTTCTAGGGCTATGCAGGACCAACTCCACCATGAAACTCAACAAACTATCCTCCCTCGATCTCTATCCGGCTACTAGGAGGTACGATCCTCGCCCACACCCCACTAAATAGGAGATATAGGCCCTCGCCCACACTCCTATAGCTAAACTGCTAATGAATGCTACGGATATCCCGTAGTCTTACAACGCCTTCCCATACTGTCTAACTACTGGTTATTAGCCTGAAAATATCCAACAACGAACGCTCCACAGTGTAATATCCTGATTAACTCGCGTGCTACTGAAAAAAAAACATCAACCTGGTTTCCCAAACCAGTCCTCTATTAATGTGAATACATGAACTCAATGTCAGGATGTTTCTCAATCCCTTGACTTCCCCGCTGCTCTACCCAACGGCTACCTCGGTTGCTTCCCTTCTCAGCAAGGATGTCAATGCATCCAAGTTGCACTCCTACCTCAACTTCTGACTACTAGGATCTAACTCCCCCACTTCGATTCAACTAGATCCCTACAACTCCCAGCTTGGAAAGGACTCCCAATCCTTCTCTCCATCTAATGGTTGATCTGCTGACATTCAATGCTCACCATTGCTAGTGCACCGAAACTAACCCATACCGAATCTGAACCGCCCTTGAAGACTAACAGACAACATCCCAAGCCCCACTCACACTTGATACAGTGACCACATCCTGAGAACCTTCTCTTAAAGGGAAACATCTTCGAAGCACTATTCTAACACCTAAGGTATGCAGTTGGCATATAACTTAATCATAAGCAAGAAATATATAATATTCTACCGATTTCAAATGATATAGAGGTTGACTTATCATGGGTCAAAGTCATTATGTTGACTCCTTCTTGGTTTACGAATACGCTTGCATGAAAACATGCCTTTTGTGTCCCCTATTGATTTATCCCACACACAAGTATCCTCGATTTACATGAAGTCGGTTTTGGTGCTCGTAAAAAATATTTTGAAAGTGTCTAGATAATTTCATGTTCATGGTGATTTCAAATATTCAAACAGAATTCAAATCCGATATACAGATCTCCGTGAAACAGCATTTGAGTTTTTACATCACCTGGGTTTTGATTCGTTAGTTTTCACGAATCCGATTTCGGTTTGGGCTAAAAATACTGGAATAGTGAAATCAAATACTAGACCAAATCCTGAGTTCATAAACATGCTTAAATTTAGTTTACGAGGTTTGTATCTACCTCAAACTAAGCTGTCTAGTGTTCGATACCGGGTCAAATCAGATATATACTTATTTAAAAGCTTAAAACATGCATAACTTCCGCATATGATATCTGTTTTGGACATTCTTTATATCCATGGAATCCCAAGAACACGTTCTATCTAATTTGATCATCCATAACCCCCATGTAGGCCAAATGAAAAAAAATTAAAATTTTAGGGCATTAGATCCTAGTTATTTTTAGAGTGCTTCCTATTTGATGAAGATGGGCAACCTTTCAAGCTTTTTGCCTTATCCCAAAGGCACTTACGAGTAACATGATCTTATTTTTACTTACAATCATCAAGGTACTATATTGTAGGTCCTACTAATGTGTGGTTCATAGTCCATTGATTTTCCATAGTTTTATACCTAAATTCTGGAATGTCACAGATGGGGGTTATGTTCTTCCAAATTTCTGTGTTTGGAGGAAAGATAGAGAAAACATGTGATTTTAAGAGTTGGGGTGTAGACCCAGAATGAGGTTAGATAGTTGTGGTTTTTAGCAGCAAGTATGGCACTGTGGGAATGCATAATTGGATCCATGTGGTATGGTTGTCTTGAGATGAGATCAAGAGTCTACTTTCTTTGAATATAGAAAGGTCGGGTGCTAGTTAATTGTTTTGGGTGATCAGGAAAGTGAATCAGGAATGACAATTTTTTTATCTCTGATGTATCCCAACTATGAGAATGATGCCTCTTGTATTTATGAATGATTCTCGTGATGAACTGATGATTAGGGATTTTTGAACGAGGTGTGTGGTAGTCCATTTGTTTCGGGATAGAGAATAGGTGTTACGAATGGACATAATTATTGCTTGTGTGTCTACAGAGTATTCTTGATACTAGAGGTGGTTATCATTAGGGAGTTTTCGAGGGCTCCATCTGAGATTCAGAATCACTTTAAATTTTGCTTGGTCTTTATCTATAATATCATCATTCATTATGTTAACCATTCTAAGGGTCAAGGATGATATGTATCTGGTTGAGCCGGTTTGAGTTTTAGCCTTTTTGCAATGTCAGTTGGTGATAGTTCTAACCCTAAGTAGGGGAGAACTATGTTTTCTGCTTGTATGAATCACCCATCTTTTCGAGTTTATAGATTCAAAATAATTGATCATAGGGATCTACGGTTTGGGTATGCGAGACTTTAGTTCAAGATTTAGTCGATATGGGGGTGCAGAGCTAGTTGCTATCAAATATATGTGCTCAGGAATGCATGAGTTGTCATTACGAGAGGAAGGTATGGGCAAGGAGTTCGTTTTAGACATTGGTTCCTTTATGGAATGCCAATGAATAGGTCAAGAGGCGTTTGGGTCGCTTAGGTTGAGTATTGGTTGTTGAGGGATTTGTCATCTTGTTGTATAGATTGTTATCCATAGGCTTGTATGTTCATTTGTTGATCGGTAAGTGTTATGGAAAATATGCAATACTCAGAACAAATACGATGTCACTTTCCAAGTTCTAATGACCCTTTTTAAAAAATAATGCAAATAACAATCAAAACTATAAGCATACAAAGACACAATATTTATATGGTTCGGTCAAGGTGACCTACATCCACAATAAGAGGGGAATATTCTTTATTTCAAAGTTCTCAAACAGAGGTTACAAGTACAATTCACTAGAGATTTGTCTTACTCACTAAGGATGCAAGTTACAAGACACAAGACCAACCAAATGACTCTGCATGCATCCCTATTTATACTTGAGGGATCATACTTAAAACCCTAATGGTCCAAGCCTATTGGCCCATAGGCCCATGAATGGTGACAACCATTCATATTCTGTCATGCAACATCTTCTAGAACATTCATCTATTTCATACAACTCATGAACATCAGCAACACACATGATGGAGCACCTTGTGCCATATTGGACAATGATGATTTACAAGTGGCGCATCATAAACACTAATGGCCCAACATCCATCATGGTGGCACAAATGGTATAATCCTTAAGCAATACCAAGTTTTGAGCATCATTGAACAATTGTGAGCATCATAGAGGACTTCACAACATACTTGGCTCATCAAGGACCAAGATGGTCCAACTTGCACCATGATGGCACAAAAAGTGTATGGACAACGCAACAGGATTTAAGTGCGGCACAATAACTTCTAGGTTGGAAAAAAAACACCATCATGGTACAACAGAAACATACATGGGACAACAAGGCCATGTATGGTGCAATAGCATACTCCATGGCTCAACAGGAGTACCCTATGTCGCAAAAAGGATCCTCATGGCAGAAGAGGAACCCTTCATGATGCAAAAGGGAGCATAATGGTGCAAAAAGGAATACCCTTGGCACAACAACATCTTTCTTGGCCCATCCCTTCAACATATGGTGCAACAAGAACCCCTTGTTTCTCCATATCACTCCTAAGTGCTCCAAACCTCTTCCAGGTGCTCCAAACCCCCTTCAGTATGATTTGTTCCTGTGGCACTTGATCTATTCCTTTGACATATGATCCATTCCTTTATCGGATGATCCATTCCTTTGTCACATGCTCCATGAACCCCAAGTGCTCCATACAGTTCTGAGTGCTCCAAATGCTCCAAATTCTTGAGTCACATTTAACAGTAAATCAGCTTCAGATTTTGGTAAGTTTAGTTTCATATGGTTTTTGTTCAATAGTGTATTCGGTCATTGGATTATTTGTTAATGTATTCTGGATCGGTAGTCATTTTGTTCATTGTCAATAGCTGACTTTCTTCAAAAGTTTTTAGCTTTATCAATTAAAGTTCAATGTATGCATCAACCTATCATCAAAATATGTACATTGTACATTTTGGTTTCTAGTTATGGGTACCTTAATTGTTAGTTATGAAAGTGTTGTTTATAGCGAGCTCAGGTTTGCCAGTTGTTCTTGGTTAATGGAAGTTTAGATGTCGAAGTGATGTTGTTAGTTTTTTAGTTGTGGCTTTGGATCTATGTGGAATCCAATTTTGGAATGTCATGTTGACAAGTTTGGTATTTGGAATTATCCGAACTGGGTTTTAGTAGCATTTCTTGATAACTTTGGAAGTTTTATGGAGCTAGATATGTATTGGTGGGATGTATTCAGTTTCAATCAAGGTGTGGGATCTTGTATCGATCGTTCATGAGGGTGTTTTTGTTAGCGGTTAAGGTTTGTCATTTCGGTTAGATCTATTGGTACCTCACCCTTTGGGTAAGGTTGTGAGGAAGAAGGAATGCAGTAGATCTAGGTTTGATTATCTGTTTCCCTTGGAGGTGTATATTGTGGTAGCTTATCAAATATTGTCATGATGGGGAGCTGTTTGCGGACTAGGTAAAATAGCATGAAAAACTTGGTTCAAATTATTGTCATGGTCCTTATTTGGTTTAGAACATTTGAATTAGAATAAGAGTACAACCACCTATTCTATTTTATGGTTATATACGACCATGGTTTGTTCTGGTTTTGTGTTGGTAGTATCCTGTACTATGAAAGGAATTGTGCGTTATAGAGGGGTATGGCTCATGATATCTTTAGTTAGTGTTTGAAAGGAACGTTGTTTGGGTTCCTACAAGTAGGTGGGTTGATTATTGAGTATCTTTAGGCCCCTATGGTTCTAGTCGTGAGTCTTTAGGCCAATGATGGAATGACGGAAAGATCGGCGTAGTACCGTGAACTTATCATTTTCGTGGTTAGAATGTGTCACGATGTATCATGAACTAGTGATTGTATGATTTATATGGGTGGGACCCAATAGTCATTTGATTTAGACTCTTAGCTCTCATATCATTAGTCTTATTGGCATTTTTGGGTGTTAGTTCATTGTTAGGAGTTGGGGGACTCAATGACCAGCTGGTTCGGATCATGTGGTCAGTAAAAGGTATGCTGGGAGTATTAATGGTGCATCGGAAGTCACTTTCTAAATATTTTCATATTGATCCTCATTGCTTGTAGAGATTTTACTTGGGGTTTGGTTACCAATGTTGGGTATTGGTTTTTCAAATCTCAAGTCATAAAGTTCATTGTAAATGTTTCGAGTGATTTTTCAAGTGGATGTACACTTAAGATGATGAGGGATTTGGATGTAACATGAAATTCTTGAATTTACCATCATTATGCTCATGGCAACAGTGTGCTAGTGATGACTTTCAGGAAGTGAAGTGTGTATTTAAGGTTTTTGGGAAACATTTTCCAGATTTGGACTGGGGCGGAAGTCACGATCCAGATGGTTTGAGTACTCTTTCTTCATGTTTTGGTGGTTTCTAGTCCGGAAACCCGGGGTAGGTATGACGAATGGCCGATCATCAGTCTTAGGGTATGGTTTCTGAAGCTAAGACTGATGGGTTTCTGGTTGTCGGGAGTATATAGATGGAGTTGGTTTGTGGTTGTATTTTTGAGAGTTCTCGGTTTGGGTGGTTTTCACTGGAATTTGGGTTTTCATTTAGGGAGAGAAAAATATTGGTTACGGTTGAGTATCTTCAGGTTATTGGGTTATTTGTTGGAAGTTATGGGTTTCCGAGTAGTCTATCGATTTTCTTTATAAGATGGCATTATTTCATAGTGGTTAACGAAATCTTATGGAATGTATTCTCATTATTTTCAAAAGTCCTAACCAAGATGAATTTTGAGGACGAAATCCAGTTTAAGTGGGGGAGAGTTGTAACATCCTGTTTTGAGAAGTTTCTTATTTCGGGATTTTGGACAATAAATGGATTAAGCAAAATCCTTGGATTTCAAGAGAATGGGATTTAGACCTTATTGGATGATGATAATTTTGGATAAGTGTTTAAAGCCTTTGATTTGTGTTTGGAAGAAAAAAGGTAAATGGGAAAAGTAATATTCAAGGCTTCTTGCATGGATTATGGTTTAAGTTCAACATGTATTAATTCAAAACTAACTAGGTAGGGTATGGAGCTTGTCTATACCTTTCCGTATATATAAAGAACACCGAAAATGGAGTTGAAACGAAGAAGTTATGTGTGTTTGAAGTTATAGTGAAATTGGGTGAAAAACTCGTTCTCATGGGGTGAGAAGTAATTCTCACGATGTGAGAATATATTATCAAGACATGAGAACTGTGCAACCAAAAGCCCACAATGTTTTTAGGGTTTTCAAGGTATTTAAAGGTAAGGATTCATGGTTTAGGGTAATTTCTTAGCCTCAATCATATATAGAACCTCTTAGGAGAAATCCTAGCCTCTATTTTCAATATTTGAGCATCCTTTATCCTCTCTCATCCATTTTGGAGTTTTTTGTGGTTTTGGAGCAATGTTTTCATGCAAGATTCATCCTTGAAGCTTGGCAATTGAAAATTTCAATTTTCATCTACCTTCTAGACCATTGTAAGTTATAGAGTTCCAAGCGTTATTTCATTTCATTTTTGGATCTTAAGTGTATTTGGTGTTTTGGTCCATTTTAATGAGTTTTGAGTGAGAGTTGGGAATTAAGTTTGCAACTTTATTACTCTCCAAGGTCCCAAAAATAATGTTTGTTTCAGATTTGGACTCCAATAACTTTTGATCGGTTTAGAATGTTTTCTTGGACCTCTTTGACTAGGGAAGTTATGATCATTTGCCTTTCCGTGTAGCCATGCAAGTTATCTTGGTCCTTTAGGCCATTTTGGTGTAATAAAGTTTAGATCTTGAATTATTGTGGCATTATTATGGATAAAGTTGGAAACTTTATCCATCTATACATCATGTTGATTCAGATCTAAAGGTTGGAGACTTGGACTTAATGGATTTAGCTGAGAAAGATGCACTCTTGGTTCCCTAGGGACTTAAATACTAGATCTCGGTTGTTTGGACCATCCTAATGGATAAAGTTGGAAACTTTATGAAACGTCCCAAAAATAAGACCCAAAAATTTCATTTTTGATTTAATAAAAAAATTAAGACAAAGGATGTCACTACATCAAAACATATCAGAGTAAATCTCAAAATGCGGTAAAAGGGGGTGTGTGCTCTTCAATCCTCCGGGGCTCTGCCCTTTCGATCCTAAAGTACCTGAAACATAAACTAAAAACTGTAAGCACAAAGCTTAATGAGTTCCCAAAATACCACATACCATACATAAATAAACACATAATGGGCAGCACCCAATGAGTGTAAGGCCCCGCCCACACTCGCATAACGGGTTCCGCCCACTGAGTATAAGGGGCCCCGCCCAAACTCGCATAACGTACCCCGCCTAACATACAAATCATATAACAATATACACATAAAAGAGTCATACAGACATCTAGTATCCTAGCATAACTGATCATGGATTGGCATTGATGCCTAAGACCCGCTAAACATGGAGAGGAAACTCACCTCACACTGTTGAATCTCACAAATAAATTTCTGGATGTTGGCCTGCTAAAATCTGTGCACTATCAGTCACAAAATAACATCCAATTAATAATTGGCCAGACTCACGCTAAAAGTCCAAACTATGTTAAGAGACCTTTTTACCCTTTCCCTAACTTGGCCCAAGGCTAAGGACCAATCCAATTGTCTAAATGCCTAAATTCCAAAATAATCACCCAAAGCCCAAATATGGCCCAATTTTCCGATTTGGGTCCAAACCCCTTTCATGAGCCTTCAACCAAAAGAGTCTAAAAAAATATCAACAGCCCAACAAGAGAATTTTGATGGCCTAACAAGGCCCAAGACAAAAAAAAAAGTCCAACATGGTCCAATATCGCGAAGCCCACATATATGAAGCCCACTGCTGAGTATGCAAAGCATACTTAGCTTGTACGCTTTGTGTACTCATCTTAGGGCTTGTAAGCACATCGTACCTGCTTATACGCCCAATGTACTCCTCCAACTTGGCCGACTTTCTCAGTCAGCTTTGAAATGGTTAAGACTTCACTCTAACACTGAGATTTGACTTTCATAAGGTGGTTTATCACGTAAAGTTTCCAACTTTACATGCATGCATGGCTTAATGAGGCTCTTAGAGCTCAAAAGAGTTTAACAAATGACTAAACACATGCATGAGACCCCAAATACCATAACGCTTGCCTTTTTATTGACAAAGAGACCTAAAAGACCCTAGATCTACCATTAATCATTTTTGGAGTGAATCAAGAGGCTCAACAACCAAACCATTAACTCAAAAAGCACAAAATGGCACCAAAATAGAACTAGCATCATGGATTAGCAAGGTGGAAGCATGTTACATCACAAGGAAAGAAAATGAAGAGCAAATCTTAGATCTTCAAGCTCCAAGAACCACTCCAAATGGTTCTCTTCTTCTTATTCTCCTTCACAAAGCACTAACAAGAGGGGACTACCTAAACATGACCTAGAGAGGCTATCATAAGGTTTAAATAGGGTGCACCACCCTAAAATTAGGGTTTCATATCAGCTTACATGCGCCTGTCATTAGTAATGCCAATGAGGTAGGTTCGGGGCGGAGTATGGTTTCCCAAACTCGCCCCGATATATTTACGGGTTTACCGTCTAGATCGGGTGTTTTTGCCATCCCTACCCATCATAGTCCACGTATGCTAGCATACATGTATGAGCTCCACGACCAAACCTCGGGTAGTACGGCAAGCGTACACGATGGTATGCCCTAAGTACTAACCAAAGGGACCAAAATGCCATGATTTTTAATATGAAAGACTAAACATGAAACTTACAAATCCAAGTGTTAGAATTTTCCCCCACTTGAATCATACTTCGTCCTCAAAGTCCTCTGCACCGAATAACTCCGGATAGTGCTCCCTCATCTCATATTTCGGCGCTCAAGTCCACTTTGAACTCTTGCAATACTGCCATTGCACCTTCACCAACTCCACAACCTTGTTCCTCAAAGTTTTCATCTTACGATCAAGAATCATCTCTCAACATAATTCATGCAGTCATCCACTTGAATTTCCTCCAACGAAACTACTATGAAACTATCCACTAAGCACTTCTATAGCTGAGAGACATGGAACATGCTATGAATTTGACTAAGCTCATTAGGAAGATCCAAGAGATATGCAACCAGGCCCAATCGATCCAAAACCCTAAAAGGACCAATATACTTGGGGTCCAGCTTGCCCCTCTTCCTTAATCGGATGACACATTTCCAAGGTGACACCTTCAGGAGAACCATATTCATCACATGGAACTATAAATCTAATCTGCGTTTGTCGGCATAACTCTTCAGCCGACTCTGAGCTGTTTGGAGCCTATTCCGAACTTGTTGAATCAAATCAGTGGTCTTGAGTACCACCTCAGTACTCCCTATAACCCGTTGACCGACCACATTGTTAGGTCATTTAATGTGCTATGTTAAAATTTACTATGTATGTATTTAGCCTTTATTAAATGGATTGAGCCTGTCCATCCACATTTATGCTGCTAGGGTTAGGCTATAAATAGTACATGTATCTATTCTATTAGGGTTAATCGTTTTGGATTTCCCTACATTGCTTTTACAGAAAAGTTATCGTCGAACTCTTCTAAGGCCTTGATTATAAGGCATTCGGCACACATTCGATCATTATTTTTCATGTTTGATTCAATATTTTGTTTGGAAGCTATCGAACTTTATTCTATTGTTTCATAAATTGGTATTAGAGCAGGAGATTGTGTAACTCATACGCAAATCTTCTATCGAGTATTATTTGGGTTTTAAAGTTTTTGGTGGATCTGCTCTTATCGTCTTCATCGATTGTAGACGTTAGACCTGGGTCCATGTTTTGCCTTAAAATAGATTGTTGTTTTACACCTCTAATTTTAAACATGTTTTTGCGAATCAACATCCTACAACCATAAGATCCCCATACTCTTTTCTTCAATCTATCCAGTAGCATCAGATGTACAACTAGAATGTCAATCCTTTTTCCATAGGATTATGAAGTATGGGCGCTGCACTTTGAAGACTACATTCTTCGCCTTGAAGATCATGGTACCTTAATATGTGAAGCCATGACCTAACAGACATTTTCTAACATGACTACAAGTCCGATCATTAAAACTCAAGCTGAATTCAATACTCTTCTTGTTGATGTTAAAGATGTTCCTCAAGATGAAAAAGACAAGCTGATAAGTAATGTCAACGCAATGAGAATAATCAGGTTCGCTCTTCCTCTAGAAACATTTCGTCTAGTGAGTGCATGTGATATAGCGAAGGAAATAGGGGACAGGTTGAAAGAGCTTTACTCAAGCGATGCAGATCTGGAACATTTAGTTCAAACATTACTTCTTTTAGAGTTTGGTGCTATTTTCGGAAGTCTGATCAAAAGCTTGATCAGACTTTCAATCATTTTAACCATCTTTTGAGCAGGATGCTCAAACAAAATCTTAAGCATGAAAAGAATGAGCAAAAGGTTACTTTTATGAATGTTGTATCCACAGTTAATGCTCTTGAACAATTCAAGAGTTATACCTTGGTGAAACTTGTAGGAAGTCTACGATCTCATGAAGATGAGGTAACAAAGGATGTGAATATTGTGTCCAACATGGGTTCGTTGGCCTTAGTAGCTAAAGGTTAAAAGGTTATTGAAGAAGATTACGAATCTGGTTTTTCAGATAGTGAACTTACCAAAGAGGAACATGCTCTTATGGTAGCTAATCCCAAAAAGTTGATTAAAAAACCTTTGGTCGGTTTAAGAATAGAAAAAAGTAAGGAAACTTCATCTCGGAAAGGTCAAGAGAAGAGATCTCCAAGAACTCTCAGAAAGAAGTAGATAAACAAGAGAAGAAATTCCTGAGAGATTCTGGCTATGACTGCAATTACTACCATGGATAAAATCACTTTGATAAGGAGTGTATGTGAAGAAAGTTGAATGAGTAGAAGTGTAGCGCCCGGTTTGTTGGTACGTATTTTAAACATGAATTCTTGCACTTTTATTTTGGGACTCAACGAGTTAGAGGCCCCTACTTGTCGAGTCGAGGCAAAGCTTGGACGCGGGTGGAAGGATCTACTCGCCGAGTCGGAAGCCCCGACTTGACGAGTAGACATGTATGGATGAAACCCTAAATTTGAGGGTTTGCACTCTATTTAAACAACTTATAGGGTCTCCACTCCCGCCTCCATCACCCTCAAACCCTATTCATAAAACCCTAATCATTTATTGAGTGTTCTTGAACTTTGTGTGCCATTTGTTTGTCCTTGAAGCTCGAGAAGAAAGAGGAGGCCTGGGAGATCAAGAGGAAGCAAGTAGATCCAGAGGTTTTGTCGCACTTCCAGCTTGTTTGAGGTAAAAAGCTTCAACCTTGACCATTTACCGCTTAGATCTATAGTTAGGGCTAGTTTCTACCTTTTCTAAGTCTTAGTAAAGTCATTTTTGGGATTTGGAGAATCAAAGGGGGTGTAACTTCAGATCTTGAACCTTTGAGGGTTCCCATGGCAAAAACATGCCAAATTTATGGCCGTAGGACTCCCATGCAGCTTGTGGACCTCATTTTTAGGTCTTTTGAACTTGAAGACCATGCATGGACGTAAATTTCATGACTTTAAGTGTAATATGGACCCTAGGAGGTCAGATCTATGTTCTGGATGCATTGAGCCCGACTGGAATTCACTGGATAGTTTTGGACATGGAAGGACTCGGCGAGTCATTCATATGACTCGGTGAGTCGGGTGGCAGCTTCCCCAATCTTTACTGATAGTGAGTAATTTGTTAAGTTGGAAGAGGACTCAACAAGTTGGGTTCGTTTATGGACTTGGAGATCATGGAACTCGGCAAGTTCAAGGCAATGCCCCGACTGATATGAAGAAGAACTCGATGAGTTTAAGGAAGAACTCGCAGAGTCCAAGACTAAACGTTCCAACTTACAGGAAGCAGGACTCAACGAGTCATGAGCAAAAGGTCCCAATTCTTTATGAAGGAGAACTCAATGAGTTCTTGAAAGACTCGACGAGCAAGATCGAAGTTCCAACGTTTTGTGGATTATGGAACTAGACGAGTTGGTAAGACCAACTCGATGAGTTGAGTCAACCAAGTGTTGACTTTGACCAAGGTGTTGACCTTGACTTTTACTTTCACCTAAGTTGACCCTTGAAAGGGTTAAGAGTATGAAATTGAAATTAAGGAAGGTTGTTATGTGTAGGAGTTTGAGAGGAGTTAATCCCAACATCGAGGACAATTCAGTTACTGCAGGACACTGAAGTGAGTTACCTTCCAATAGGAGTGGGTCGAAGGCATCAAGGCTGACCCACTAGTAAGAGTTATAGTAGAGATAATTGTCTTTGTGATAATTATCTGGTATGATTATATGCTAGTATGCTATGATATTATGTGGTATATAATAGAAGGGGTGGGACAAACCCCAATACCGGTCGATAAGGCCGATGGCGTATGCGAATACAATAGTAATGGATTGCTCCACTACTAAAGAAAACTATGTTGATGCATGTAGATGATGTGCTCAAGTTCTTCGGATTCAACATCAGTTGCTAGACTATTATATAAAGTTTATGATGACTCTAATATGTTGTGATAATACATGTGCCATGCTAATAACTCATAATCCTATTCAACACTCTAAGACAAAGCTTATTCAAATCAGACACCATTTCATAAGGGACATCATTCATAAAGAAAAATTTAAGCTTCTTTACATTCGCACTGACAGTCAGTTAGCAAACCTTTTTACAAAGGTACTTGATGAAAAAAGGATTAAACTCCTTATCAGTGAAATGTGAATGATGTCCATGTAACTTAGCTTTGTTTTTCTTTTACTTTATATCATCTTGTTCTTAGTACCTCAAAACACTTTGTGTGATATGTGCTTGATTTCAAAACTTACTTTAATTCCTTAGGTGCAATTTAAATCATCTGAGAAAAACATGTCAAAACTTTATCTTGTATATGTGCCTTCAAATTTTTGTTATGTTTGTGTCTACTAGTATTTCTCAATTATTTTTCAAATTTATGTCCTTTAAAATTAGTTTGAAGTGTTTGTCATGTAAGAGAAAATTCATATCAAAAATTGAATTTTTTATTCCATAACTAAAGATATAGTACATGTTTTATCCTACTCTAGTATCCTTTGGATATATCTCGCATGTTGGTTCTTCAACACTCCACTCCTGATGGATAATCATCTTCTCTCTTGGGAATCCCTGGTAATCATATTAATCTTCATATTGGACATAGTTCTAACTGGTCATTGTCCAAAGGAACATTTCCACCCACCATCCTTCATCTCTTCATACATCAACCAAACCTCTTTGAGCAAAATCAACATCTATTGTTGGTGGATATGGTCGGATCTTTCTTGTTGACAGTGTCTCCTCCAATGGACTTCCATTTTCTTCAACACTGGCCTCATACCCTACCATGTACCTTCTGTGTGACTTGAAAATGATTCTTGTTGTAAAATAAGAACCCTTGAAGTCTGGTTCTTTCCTCATCACCTCAACACAATCACCAACTTCATACTCCATTTGCTTCTTGATAGTCTAATTTGCTTGACAATGTTTTGATGAGATTTTCTTGATAAAAGTTATAAGTATAATAAGACCACATGTATCCATTGACAGACACAAGATCTCAATATGCTCTCGTCTCGAGATTGTCTTTAAAAAAGGGGGTAACCGTAAAAGGTAAAAACTTATCTCAAGTAAACACTCATGAAATGACATGTTATTATTTCTTTGAGTTCCAAGAAACATTCAATTGTATGGGCTTTAACTTTATATTTAAGTGTATTAAAAGTTGATCATCAATGGATCATCCAATGATGGTCAAATATTATCCATTAAATGTACATTTTATTAATTGACGATGAACAATATGTTCTAGTTTGCAACTATATCATTGGCTCACTCACTAACATGAACTATCTCAACCACTGATGGAATGTACCAAGGATATTGATGGGGAAAACTTGTTATAGAATGAAACTTAGTGTCCTTGACCTTTATCTACTATTACCATAGATTAGGTATGACAAAAACATTCACTTGGTATCCTTGACCTCATCTACTCTACCATAGATTGAGGTATGCCATCAAATAAACTATTCCCTAATATTGTGGATGAAAATTTATGAGTAACATCTTTTGCAAGATTCGAAGTAAGCATGTTGTTCAAGATCATGGATATATGGATAAGATATTGATCGAGATCTTGGATAAGATCTTGGTCAAGAGTTTGAAGTGTACTAGACTAATTCATTATTCTATATTTTATACTCATATATGATTCAGGTGTTGAAAATATCAACGAAGACCCAGTCAAATAAGAATTATCATAGGAAATGTGAAGTAAAGACTTGGTCATTAGGAAATTCAGGATCAGGGAAGATTGATCATCAAAAATATCGAGAGTAATCTCAAGATGCTAGGGATTTATCTTAGGAACCTTATGTATAAATAGAGAGGTGGTACATATGTAAAATACACATAAAATGCTCATGACACACTCACTACTGATAACACACACAACCTTTCGCTCTCTCACTCTCTTTAAGCTCTGTAAACACTTTGTATTCTTTAATTAATCACTAAAAATATCAAAGGCAACCCAGATATTTCCGGCTCCCGAGGTTTTATGTTGGAGATCTTAACCAAGATCAAGGTCTTTTCTCGTATACCTGTGTTGCATCTTGAATATTTACTTTTATATGTTTCAGACATCTTTAATATTTTACTTATCTTCAATATCCTTATTTTTGCGTATGTTTATATATTTAAATCATCTAAAATCATTCACGAATCTTAAACATCTCTGCAGATTTACATATCTTAAACATTTTGGGATTTTTCCAGCATATTTAACATATTTCAAACACTCTACACTCTTTTTTTTTCTGTTTCTTATAGTAAAATATTTACAACATTTTTCGCTTTGCATTTTATATATAATTGAAATTCAGAAGATATCAAGAATATAAAGCATTTAAAATATTTACTTGCATCTTTATTTTATCTTTAATATCTTTATGGATCTTCAGTATCTTTAATTGGAAGTTCTTCAAGATATTCGACATTTTTCAACATCTTGAGAAGATTATAATTTTCTCTTCCAAAAATCTTTAAACAAAACATCACGCCTCACATACAATTTTGGTTACAAAAGTATTATATATATATATATATATATATATATATATATATATATATATATATATATATATATATATATACACACATATATATTACCAAAACAATCTAGAACCCACCGTGGGGCAACTGGTGTTTTGATTTACAAAAGTTTTTAGTTATTCAACTAATTTTCAATTTTGAACTTTTTCAACAATCTCTACTTTACCAAAATATTGGATAAGATCTTGGTCAACATTCCTAGTATATGTACCGGAACCAATATCCCTTTTTAACATGTTGTTAACCCTCTAAAGAAAAACCTAGATGTTACAGGAAATACATCTTCATGAACAGGGGCAACATCTTGATTCAAGATATTGACATAGTCGATGAACTCAAAGATCTTGCCAAGATCTAGATAGTTGCTCATCAACAAAGTATTGCAATACCATACAACATGAACATTAGACTAAGAATATTCCAAATTCATGAGATGGAAAAGGAGTATACTGATTGTCCATCTTGGATGGTAAGATCTTACCAAGTTCTTGGAATGCCTTACATCTTAGTGCTTGGAATGCCTTACATCTTAGTCTTATTCCATGTAAGTGAACATCTTGATCAGAAATCACATGGGTACACTTTATTCCTTAAATATTTTTTCTTTATTCATTATTGTATTGAATCCTAATACTAGCTTAAGCGTTAGATGGGAATTGGCTGATACAACACCTAACTCTTATGAGATTTTTGTTTTGTAGACAAGAAGATCAGAATCTTACTCAAGATCGTATTAAAGATCTTGGTCAATATTACACATGTAAAGGTTTTTCACCTATCCTACGTGTAGGGTATTAAAATCTCATCTAAGTTTTAAAGATATTCATCATTCTTAAATATATTAGGTTTAAACACCTCGTTAGACCACACATTATCTAAGATTGGATATAGGAATAATGGATCAATATGTTGAAAGGTATATTGGCAATCTCCTTGTTAGTAGCCACATCTTAGATCTAAGATTAATTCAAATGGCATAACATTTTCACGTTACTCATAAGATTCTAGTTGAATAACATGTTCATGTTATTCACAAGACTTCCATATATACATCACAGCGTTGGATACATTCTTAAGGAATTTTGAGTATATCCTCACAAAATTTTAAATATGTTTCCGAAATATTTCAGGATTCTTTTGAAAAATTACATAAAGATCATGGAAAAGATGTGTGATAAAGTATTCTTCAAGATTTGTCCAAATTAAAGAAATTTACCAGGTTTTATCTATCCTGAACTTAATTTTGAATTAAGTTTTTTTTCGAATACATACAATTAGTTTTATTTTCAAAACCAAATTAATAAGTATTATCCATATTTAACATTTATGTTCATAGAACAAGATTTTTAATCATATACACACTCGAATCCTCTTAAGATCTTATAATTTTAGACATTTTCCCATATTTTGAAATTTAAAATCTGAATTTTTATCTAAACTCGGATTTTAAGGGGCAATTGTCGTGGGTGAAAATTTACAACTAACATCTTCTATAGGATTCGAAGTAAACATGTTGTTCAAGACTATAGATAAGATATTGGTCAAGATTATCAAGCGTACTAAATTAATTCATTATTCTATATGTAGCGACCATAAAAATTCCAACCAATTTAAACTTTTCAGAAACAACCCAATTTCATAAAGGTATTACAAAAAGGTTTTCAATACATTTATTATCAAAGTATTTCCCCCAGAACCACATCATAAACACATAAAACATGAGGAGCAGTACGATCACGCCATTGCCTTGCCACGGTCTCCTGAAGTACCTGAAACATTTAAACCACAACTGTAAACCCGAAAGCTTAGTGAGATACCCCCAAAATACCAACCACATATACCATACACATAAAATATCATATCATAACAGAACATAGAACAACCATGCACTTCAGGTCTACTATGTGACTGGTCTGCCGCACCGGGCCTTCAGTCCACCTGGTCGACCCTCCGAGTCTAGCCATATCCATCGAGTCTGTAGTGTGGTTGGTCTGCCCACACCGGGCCTTCAACCCACCCGGTCCACTCTCTGATGGCCTTCATTCGGCCTGGTTCACTCTCCAAGCCTCGGTACGTTTGGTCCGCCCTTGTGGGGCCTATAGCCTATCCGGACCGCTCGCTGGGTCTTCGAAATATCCGTTCCGCCCTTGGTATGTTGGCCTACAGCATAAAGCAGGACCCGCCTCAATCCAACCCTAGTCAACTAACCATGTGCACATAAACATATAACCACATAACAATTAATCATCAGTCAACCGATTTAGCAGATCACATACCTAGCATACTCTAAGCAGGATACCGACCTGACCGGTCACTATCATATACCATCCTAACTACCAGGATGCCAACATAGCAAAGCAAAACACAACAACAATACCCGGATTACAATACGATAAAGGGCTGGCCTTGGTGCCTTAGACCCTATCGATATAGTGAGGATAACTCACTTCGCAACTGCCGAAACTCTGAACTGAAGAAGCAGATTCCCGAATCGCCGACTCACCGAAAATCGCGAACTATTCAAAACAGCAAAACAATCATTAGATCAATCATAATCTCCTTCCAAGGGTAAATTGACCAATTTACCCTTAACTCAATCTGGTTCAAGACTAAGGCCCATAAACAATATGAAAGGCCCAACACTAGGTAAGCTCCCAAGCCAACTAATGGCTAAAAGTCCAAAGCAAAGCCCAATATTGGCCCAATTTACTAAATTGGGCCCACCTCACCAAATGGTATTAGATCCAAGGTCCATAATAATTAGTGAGTCCAAATTACCCATCAATAATGTCCAGTCACGGCCCAAGCTCTAATAGTCCCAATAACAACCCAATCTCTTAAGGCCCAAAATGAACACTCAACAGAGGGAGTACGCTGGGCGTACAACGATTCTCGCGGATTGCAATCGGGACACAAACCCACTATGTTGGGCGTACTCCCATTTACGCGGGGCGTAACCTTGCTGAACTACAACTCTAAATAAGTTCTTAATGGCTTAAGCTCTTAAGCCCAAACTTCAGATCCATAGACCAAATATGCCTAGGATCCATAAAGTCTCAAACTTTATTATTTGGGACGTCCATAAAGCTCTTAATCCAAGGTCTTAATCCATTAAGACCTATCTATATCACATATGAGACAACCCAAGCCCTTAGGACCTCATTTTTCTTGCTCAAGATCTCTCCTAAGGTCTAAAAGGACAACTAATCTCAACCAACTCGAATCATGCATCAAGATGAGGTTTTTGGGACAAAAATGATGTCAAAACTTCACAACACATAGATCTACACAATATGATTGTCAAGCTAGAGACTTTTTACCTCAAAAGGGCTCTAGAAGATGATCCCTTTCTAGATCTACGAGCTCCAGCCACCCCACTCCTTCTTTGACAACTTCCTCTTTCTTCTTCTTGGCTCTCCTTTGCCAAAACAAGCTTTCCAAGGTCAAACACACCCAACAATGGAGGTGGAACGATTATCTAGGGCTTCTGAGGATGAGAGAGTGTTTATGGAGGCTAGGGTGAGAACCATTATGTTCCTTATATAGTGGCTGGCCCTAAATTTAGGGTTTCTGAATGATAGATGTACATTGGGTGTACGTCGAGAGACCCCCGCGTTCCATTCCTCCATTACGTTGGGCGTACCCAGCCAAACACATGCATGCATGCTTGGCATGCATGGGACCCCCTTGCTAAGCTTCCCCCTTAGGGACCATTGCTGCCAATATCTTTAATTTACAACATTTCCTCCATCATAAGTCCATTCTCGTCAATTCTATATCCACATTAAGGACCGAAATGCCCTTACTCTTGATCTCGCAAACCCATAAATAGATATTTCAAGAACGGGGCGTTACACTATAATTTATTCTCTTGTATGATTCATGTGCTGAAGATATCAATGAATACCCGGTCAAATTGGAATTATCATAGGAAATGTGAAGAAAAATATAAAATTCGAGATAAGGGAAGACTGATCATCAAGAATCTCGGAAGCAGAAGATAATGTCGAGATTCTAGGTATTTAGCTTAGTAACCTTATGTATAGAGAGTTATGCACACAAAAAATGCTCTCTCACTACTGATAACACACATAACCTCTCGTTCTTTTACTCTCTCTAAGCTCTATAAACAATTTGTATTCATTCAATTATCCACTAAAAACATCAAAGGTAGCCTGGATATTTCCGACTCCCACGGTTTTATTTCGAAGATCTTAACCAAGATCAATGGCTTTCCTTGTATATGTTGTGTTGCATCTTGAATGTTTATTTCTATATGTTTCAAACATCTTTAATCTTTTACTTATATTTAACATCTTCATGTTTTTATGAACGTTTATATATTTGAATCATTTGAAAATCTTCACGGATTTTAAACATCTTTGCAGAAGTATATATCTTGAACGTCTTGGGACTTTTCTAGCATATTTAACATATTTCAAACACTTTACACTCTTTTTCCATTTCTTAAAGTAAAATATTTACAACATGTTTTGTTAAATATAATTGAAATTCAAAATATATCAAGAGTATAAAACATATAAATATTTACTTGCATGTTTATTTTATCTTTAAGATCTTGATTGTTCTTCAATATCTTCAGTATCTTTAAGATCTTTAAAGTTCTTCAAGATCTTCAGTATTCTTTAAGATGTTGAAAGCTCTTCAAGATCTTCAACGCTTTTCAACATCTTGAGCAGATTACAAAACATCATGCTTCACATACTAATTTGGTTACAAAAATTATTAGTTAGATTTTTCACCAAAACACCTTATTATACGAAAAATGAGGTGATGGAGAACTTTCGTTCTAGAATTAAACTAAATCGTCCATGACCTTCCTATTAAAAAAAACATAAGATAAGTGAGACACAAATTATGTATGGTGTCGTTGACCTCATCTACTGTAACCATACATTGAGGTATATCACCTAACGAACCCTCCTTATTGTAACATTAATGAATTGACGAAGAAGTTCATTCTAGACTGAAACTTAAGATATATAAATATATGTCGAGTATTAGTGGTCAAGTTATTCTATCAAGCAATCCATTCTTTGATAATGTCAAGAAATGGGAGAATCACATGTTGAGGGGGAGCATGCATCTTCAGAATCATCTCCAACTCCTTGATAAAGTTTTCTTTAAGTTTGTATTATCTTTATATAGTTTTTATTTACTTTTATGTACTTTGTAACGAATTAATATAGTTAGTATAAATAGTATTGACATTATCAAATAAGAGGGGTGTGTTAGGACCCTTACGATTTAATAAGTCAAAAGTTGTGTATCCGCAGTTACATCGGTACCACTATGGTCATCAGGGGTTGCATCCCCTAATGACATTAGGAAGATTCATGAAGACCCATAGAAATCCAAACCCTGAAGAATGAAGATAACATCCTTATGTGATAAGGATTTTTTTGAAGATGGGATTGCCATTACAGAAGACTCCCACTTTGTATGGGATTGTGTTTTCATATTTATCTATCATGTATATGAGGATACATCTTTAAGTCTTTTGTTTTATATATATATATATATATATATATATATATATATATATATATATATATATATATATATATATATATATATATATATATACCTCATTGTGTAAGAGATTATTGATCAAGAGTATGTATGTAATCAAAGTCTGTTCTCTGATTACATCTTGATTATTGAAACCTATCAATCATAATATTTTGGTTTCATTATTCTTTCCTGTTATTGCTTCTTTTTGTATTCTTTACTTGTTAATATATGTTGGTTAGGGACGAGTATGGAGTAAAGGCATTAAGGTTATTCATGGAGTTGGGATGATAAATCAGCTCCATGATTCTAGTGTTATTCCAATAGCTAGTATTCAAAGCGATTGTGTGAGATGGGTCAAGTGTATTTTTATGGAAAGAGAAGTGGTTTTGAGATGTTCCTTTAATGTATAGTTTCCATAGACTCTTCCTTTTGGAAACAAATCAGATTGTTTGGTTGTCGTAGATCGTAAATAAGAAAACACATGGGAGTTGGATGACGACGACATCTTAGAGGTAGAGCTGAAACGAATGGAAAGATTGTATGAAGTCTTGCAGAATGTCTCTTTTTCAGATCATCGTGATGACTAGAGCTGAAATTTGAATAATGCGACTATTTTTACGAATAATTACGATAAATTCCACAAGAAAAAAAAAACTATAGATGATATAAATCAGCCTAATAGTTCGGTGATCACAAGACCGAATAGATTCAACCCAAAAACATAAACATTTTGTTTGGAGAACTCATTTGATAAAGTGTATTTGTGTGCAAACTTGATGGATAGAGGTGTAGAAGTCTCTTTCTCGTTGTGCCCCATTTGACTGAATTCTTTTGAGTGGATTGACTTATTAAATTTCTCGGGTATGAAATGTAATGCAGTGGATGCGATAACAATGATAACAATTAACATGTTGGATTATTTGGTACTTTCGTAACTTGTTGTTTGGGACGCGAATGATGAGATGTGATTCACTTTTTACAGCAATTGGTAAATTTTCGTTCACTTGGTTTGTGAATAGGAATAGTAAATTAAATTAGTTGAGTCTCGTGGGTTCTTAATATTGAGGAGGTTATCCATATGTAATTTTTTTCTAGCTTTTATTTATGTATAATCATTGAGTTGTTCAAAAGAAAATAATTTTATGTTCGTTTTCTCTTATCAAACTATTTCACAAGATGGAGGTGGGTAACCCCTTTGATTAATGTTGCATTAGTGAAGACGGGCTCATGTGGCCTACCATATTCATTGCCTTACAATAATAGCCTTCACCTCAATATCAAACACTTAAAGGATATGACAATCAAGTCCTTTTGAATCATAAGTGACAATTTAGGTGGGTCGGATAGAATCATCAATAATAATTGATCGATCGTTAAAGAGTATTTTAAAAATAATGAAATCCATCTTTAAAGCAGTAGGCAATACCACCTCCTTGTCAATGCTGACATTGTGGGTTACATAATTCTTCTATTGATAATTATAAGTATTGTGTGGTGGCCAAAAGAACGGTGGTATATTTATGTTTGAACGTAACAACTTTGAGTTAGGTCTTCCTTGTTCTTTTTCAAAGTTAATATTTGAATGTGAACAAAAACTACCATTAAAATAAAGGCCCAATATTTTTTAATAAATCAATTGAGAAGGTTAGAGATACGTACTCACATATGTTTGATGGAGCATTATATCGTTCTATCATTTTACACATTTTTTATTTTACTTGTTTGGTGTGTTCGACTATGGAATAACAACTCATATTGATTTCGTTTATATAAAGAAGGTAAATATGCTCCTAAATGGAACAACCACCTATGATAGCATAACAGAAACCTATAAATAGAGATGCCAATGTCTTAACTAGTGGCTTGAATTTTTGTTATCCGAATAAATAACTCGATCCGAAACGAAATGAAAGAAACCATTCTCAATGAAATGAAAAATCCCAAATGGTGATTTTAAATGATAAATGTTTGGAGTGGATTGAGGGACGTTAGACCTTAATCTATATGAGAAACACTTATCGCATGGGGGGTATGAACGTGTTTTGTTATTCTGGATTTCTCGACCCTATAGTTGTTATGGTTTTCGATTATAATACTCGTAACTTGGTTTTTTCAATGTATCACTTCGAATCAGTTGGATAATAAAGAGATCATATGTCACATCAACCGAATCACGTTAATTCTCTGTGTTTGTTTTTTTTTTCTTTCGATTGCATGCTCCACATTAACCGATCACATATCAAGGACCTGGTATTTGAACTTAAGGGTGTTTAGATGCGTTATTTATTTATTTTTGAACTTAGGATATCTTTCGTTTTTAGAGGGCGAGTCTGATGCAAGTTGGATAATCAATATGGAGGATCATTCATCGACCATAGGTTGAGTATTCTTGCTTGGGGAGGTTTCATTTACATGACTTCCTAGAAGAAAATATGCATCACAAACTCGATAATGGAATCTGAGTTTATTGTATTAGTTCTTGCTGGTAAAAAAGCAGAGCGACTGAGGAATTTAGTCTATGAGCTTCCATTGTGGTCAGGTCAAAGCCGATAACACCTATTTATATCATTTGTGATAATGTTGTTACCTTGACTAAGGCATATAGCTAGGTTTATATAGATATTTAGGTGTTAGACATAGTATGATTAGTGAACTAATCATCAATGGTGTGATTTCGGTTGAGTTTGTGAAATCGCAACAAAATTTGGCAGACCACCCAACTAAAGGTCTAACAAAAAACTTAGTGAACAAGTCTATAATTGGGATGAGATTAAAGTCCATCTAATTTTGTAATGATGAGACACCAAATTCCTTTCTAATATGACATTAGGAGTTGAGTTCGATATGTATATCTCACACTTATAGATTGGAACACATAAAGCATTCATCCCACGTATGTGTTCGGTTCTACAGTTAACCATGTTAATATTTAACTTCTTGATAATTCCTTTGATAAAATGTATGTGCAGATAATGAAGTAAAGGAACTACCTATGTCATTATGAAATGTATGGGGGCTTGGACTTGATACACTCATGAGAGGATTAGGACACACGACTTTATAATAGTGTCAAGTTGTATTTTGTTAGAGGTACAATAAACTAGTATGTATTTTATCTTAGGTATTTAATTAGGTTAAATTGTTCAATTCTTAGAATACCCTGTTACTCGAGTATTTAAAATGAGTAAGATACTAAGATGAAAATTCAATTGTTTTTGATATTTTCATTTAAATACTGGTTTGGTTTGTTTAGATTAATATTATGTTAGTTCATGAGTTACACTAAAATGATGGATGATTATTGATGACTTTAGTGTCACCAGACATTTCGTGTAATTGAAACTAATATGCGAGCTAAGAGGTTTATAATGTGTACTATATATATATTATATTTTTGGTGTGTGCGGAGTGCAGGCATATATAAGATCGAACTATAAGTTGGTGTGACAAAATGGTGCGGATCAAGGGAGTTGCGTCCCCTTGTAGGGTTCTAGGGGCAAAGCCCTGGTGGTCCCGCTGAAACCCTCATTGTCAAGTATATTAGGTGATTATGGTAAAATTAGCAAATTATTTGTCAGTTTTGAAAACCATATATCATGTCATTAATTCTAGGATTACTTGACTAATTCAGAAGATGGTAACCCTAATTGTCAAGTATAAATATGACTTTTTTCTATGATCGTAATACCTTTCTCTTAGCTCTCATTTTTCCTTGACGAAATCAGAATTCTTCTAATAATTTGTATTATGTTTCCGTGCCTAGATTCGTAAGGGTCAATTTGTATTATCCTACACTAAATTTCCTGTAAGCGATGCATAAGGTAGAAAAAACTATACGATTTAGAAAAAACTATACGATTTACTCAGAATCTAGATATCCACCATAAAGCTTATTAAACCAATGGCCAAGAAAAACATTATTATGAAATATTAAGGAAATGTTAAATGTAAAATGGAAGTAAAAGTCTCAAATTGTATTAAAATTAAAGTAAGACGTTAGTAGGTAATTTTCGATTACCTTTTGGTTATCTGTTTTAATGAAACAAAACAATAAACGTATTTCGTTAGATGCAAGCATTTAAAAAAATACTTTAATTTATTCGATGTCATTTGGTTGTCCTAATCATTTTTTAAGCACGTATCCCTTCAAGTAAAAGTTTCCATTTCACAAAATAAAGGGTATTTCATTATAGATGTTAAAAAATTAGTTTGGTTTGCATCTCTCAATATGGTAGATAGGGGTGAATATTTGAACCTCTTAACTGTCGATCTATACCTAGTATATCTCAACAGATTTACTCTAAGATCCATAAATTTCTGCAAAATCGGTTCGATCCAAGAGTCGGTCTGATCCAAATACTCACCTCCTAACGATATATACCCCAAAGGGGTTTGCTTGTTGACGTGGAACTCAGGCACACCGCATCAGTGCAAGCTCGAGCTTAGGCATCGAGTTATGGAGCTATATGTGGAGGTCAATTGTGTGGGATGTGAGCATACCATATTGTATCTATAGCTTTATAGCTTTAGGCTATTCTCTCCCCACACCCCTAAGCTCCACATCAACGTCACATTAGCATTAGGGATGAGTATCGGAACCAGGTACAAGCTTTTGGAACCGAAACTGCCTTGGAACTGTCGCTTTTGGAACTAGAACTGCCTTAAGCGGATCCGGTTCCAATTCTCATTTTTTGGAACGGCTACCCGCTGGGTACCCGCCAAAACCAGTTATATATATATATATATATATATATATATATATATATATATATATATATATATATATATATATATATATATATATATATATGTGTGTGTGTGTGTGTGTGTGTGTGTTACTTAGACCAGTTTAGAATTTATTGATCCGATTTTGTCCCTCTTTGGTCTGAATTGATTCGATTTGGATCGAACTAAGTTGCGGTTTTATCGACGAAAACTAACAAAGTTATGTAACCGGGTTACTCGCTCCGGGAACTAGAACCGCCGGTTCTGGGACTGGTTCCAAAAATTTAAGAACTGCCTAGAGCGGTTCCGTTTCCGGTTCTATCTTTCTAGGAACCGCTCGTTCCGGTTTTCGTCAAATGAAACGGGTACTTGCCTATGCTCATCCCTAATTAGCAAACCACACCCTTTTTCACTTTGGAATACAGACTTTCCTCACACCCCACACCAAAAAAAAAAATACAAGTCCTAAGCTAGTGATACAAATTTTTATTGTACGAGGGAAAAAAACTAGAAGAGAAATACAGAAAAGAAATGAAGGGAGAAGGGTTCGGTGCCTTTCCACTCGACCTCCTCAAGCTAGAGGCCCGAGCACCAACCTACCATGGCGTAGCCGAACTGACCCTGAGGTCTACATCAACCCCGAGGCCGTTTAGCCTTATTATCTTTTAAATTAGTACTTATTAATTTCTACAAATTCCAGAAAATACTCGACATAATAATTTTTTGAAGACAAGTTTTTATCCTAATCCTTAACCAGTCCATATCAAGTCCTAAGTTTCAAAAGATTAGTCCTATTCATTGGTCCCAATCTTATTAAATACACATCACAATCAAGTCTTAAATAGTCGACATGACACTCAACCTATAAAACCGAACTTATCTTTTGGAAATTTAAACAAGTTACAACTTACAACTCATCTCAAAAGACATTTTAGTAAAATTAGTTAGTATTAAACTTAACGCAATATGATGTAATGAAAATATATATCCATATACAAAACGAAGCAACGAAAATCTGGGCTTATTAAGATTTTTTTTTTTCTTTTACTTCAAAAACACAATAACGTCTCAATAACAACTGTTGGACAACAAAAGAAAGCCATTCATTCCAATTTGCTTTCTTTACCCATTTTCATTCATTCATCTGAAAACCCTAGAGTTAATTTTTCCTTTTTTTGTTCTTTATTCTATTCACAAGCTAATTTGGTGTCAAAGCTGCTTAAACATATAGCAAAAGCTTGAAATGCTGATAAAGGGTAACGATAATCCATGGTGAACATATCTTTCCCAACTTTACCAAACTGCAATATCACTTTCTCATGCTCCGGCTGCCCCCCTGCCTGAGCCTGAGAAGACGACAAAGGTGGCGGAGCCACCGTAGCCACCACCGGCGGTTGGGCGGCAATCAACTGAAAGTTCTTCACAGAAGCAATCGTCACCCGCCCCTTGAAATTCAAACACCAGCATTGCAGCTGCTCGTGCCACCTAGGCGCCTTGTTCTTCAACACCAAGGGCATTTTCGACTTTTCACCGTCCGGGACATCGTTCGACATGGCGGCACCGACGATTTCGGAAAACCGCGAGCTGCTGAAATCAGTAGAGCGGTCGAGGGATTTCGAGAAGGAAATACTACGGAAAGAATCCGATAGGGAATTCGAAAGAGGAGGAAGGAGGGCCTCCGGCTGACCTGGCACGGTGCCACCTGGCGCGAGTGCTGACGTGGGAATCGAGTGCATGATGCAGTGCATCCTACGCGGACCCCGTGTACCGAGTACATTGAGTTCGTATTTGATATGGGCAATATTGTAATTTCCATTCGGGACTTTCGGCGAGACTTTTTTGGTGTAAAATCTTCGACTCGATCTGCCAGGTGGCGGGATCGAAGCCCCGGAATGCGGAGGCTGTGTGTCGTAGATTATAAACTTCGTTCCAAGAAAATTAGATCTGAAATATCAAATCAATAAATTCAATTTCTCTTTTACTCAATAATAAAAAATAATAAATAAATAAATACCTGAGTTTTCCAATATAAGTGCTACTTGATCTCGAAATGTTCTCAGCATCCATGGATATAACATACTCAGTGCAAGTAGTTCTCCGAGTTCTTTTAGCTGATAGTAAAAATTTACCATTTTCAACCAGTAAAGCTGCTGTAAAAAACCAAATTTCAGTAACTTTTTTAATTAAAAAAAAAAATAAAAATTTATATCAACCAATTATAAGCTCACCGGGGCTAAGGCAAAGGAAAAGATGATATGTCAGATTTGATTTGTCCCTCTTAATGAAACACTGAATAGTAGTGTCACGGGGTCCCGGCTGAATAGGTAAAAAAAAAAAAAAAAAAAAAAATCATGAGACGAAATGCAAGAAATATCAACTTAATTATAAATTTATAAATACTAAATACCTGTTTTAAGGAAACTGGGAAAGTGAGTTTCCCGGAGGATTCAGGGGTTCTGACAATTTCTTTACACATGGTTCTCCAAGATCTACAAACAGCAGCACAAGCGACGACGTGTTTTCTTTGAGGCCAAGTACTTTCACTCTCTTCCAATCTTTTAATCACATCACAGAGAAGCTCAGGTGGGAGATTAGCCCACCTACTGTTTTGGACAACAATGGAGGATTGATTATCACTTGAATCATTTACAGATCCTTGAGATTTTCCTCTCACATCAAAACTGCGCCTTGATATGCTCCCGAATCCATCTCTTACATCACGCATTATACTCCGGAACGACATTTGGGAAGATGGAATGAAAGGGGGGTAGGGTTTTTATGGAGATGAGAAAAGATTTGACATTTGAATCTGGATGTGTAATAATCAGAAGTGTTAGTGGGATTAAAAAAGTGGAGAAAAAGAAAAGAGATAAGAAGAAAAGAAGGTTTCACATGGTGTAACTTTATCAGGGACTAGACTTTTTCTATTTTTAAAACATATGCTTTCTGGTTTCAATTTAAAGTTAGTCAATTTATGGAATTAATCGGCGAAAGAATCCTAAGAACTACAAAGTTTTGAAGTTTTGACCCTTTCATCCGTCATCACGTGTTTATGTGAGTGAAACTGGTCTTCTATGGATATAAATTATACGAATTTAGAAGGGGAGAAGGGTTTTTGGCAATGAAAAGGTTGAATTAAAGTTACCAGGGATTTTGATATTTGCTTTTTTCTTGTTCTTGTTTCGGAAACTGGGAATCAAGTAGATTCTCATGTTTCCCAAACGAATATCATCAAAGTACGACTGTGAAAAGTGAGAAAGAACTGAATTTAGAAAAAGAAAAAGGAAACAACACTCGAAAAACGAACCTGATTATGGTAAAGCTACAACACCATCGAATCAGCGCTGTAAGAGCTTGCGACGAAGATCTGATTATCTGAAGAATCCATTTGAAAGTATAAGCAAAATGTCAACCGAGAGATAAAACCCATGAAATCAAAACCACAAACTTTTCCGTGCGGAATCACCGATGAAATAAAGATGTCGATTACAAAAGGGGGAAATTTTGTTTGTTTTTTTTTTTTTCGATTTCTTTCTCATCCAAAAACCCATATTGGGTTCAAATTACAGTAAATAACGAACAAATTATGAGTAATAATGCAAGATCAGAGATCTATACGCCTCTACCTTAAGCGAACAAAAGAAATTCTCGAAACCCTCCAGTAATCTGATGATGGGTGCAGATATGTTACTCGTATGCGTCTATCCGAAAATCTTTCTGTGAGAACTTTCTACAAACACATGGAAGGCAAGAAAGAAGCAAATCAGACTCAAAACCAAAAGGGAAGTTCACAACATCTCTCGAAAACCCTCACCGGACTTAAAACCAACATTAGATCTAGCTCAACTAACAGGGGGACAAGGAAGGGGGAAAAGTAAGAAAAAAGTCTATGGAGATTAAAATATTGATTCTTTTAAATATAATCATATAAAACTAATACTAGTAGTGTATATTTTAATGTGAATCGGAATAATCAAAGAAGGGTGTGTGACATAACCATATACAGGTAAACATCATCAATGATTTATATAATACCGGCTGCTGCTACAGATGCAGATAAGTCGATGATCGAAAGCAAACACAAACACAAACACGCATGAGGAGATTATGAAATTGGGACTTTTCTTGGCAGTTTCTTGTTTTGTTGAGGAAGAAAAGGAAACTAGAGTGGGGTTGGTGCGGCCCTTGCCTCTTGGCCATTTCCCTGCGTCAACGGTACTTATTATGACTCCCAACAATCAACGGGAACAATTGAATGCACGATGCACCCAATCAAAGTTTATTCAACTAATAAAAATATTGGGTTGAATGTGATATTATTATTTTTGAATTGACAATTTGTTATATTTTACTTTTTATTTTTAATAATATTATTAGATTAATGATTTCATGTTTAACAGGTAAACTAAAAGTAAAATAATTTTATAGATCAGAATCAATAGTACGGTATTAAAGGTCAATGTTATAAATGTCATATATTTTAAGCATCAGTTGGCAATTAGCATCAACAATTTTAGTACATCTGTCATTAGTTTAGGAAGCCCTTAAAAAAAATGATAAAATATTATAGGGAAAATGGTTCTTGAGGGTAACTAACTATTGTGCTTGTTTTTATTTTGTCTTTTTTTTTTTTTTTTTTTTACTCAATATACCATCGAACTTGTTGTTTGTGTTCACCATAACCCTTTTGACCGATTTTTGACCTATGATAACCGGTCAAAGGTTATGGTGAACGCAAACAATAAGTTCGATGGTATTTTGAATACAGAAAAAAAAAAAAAAAGACCAAATAAGAATAAACGCAACAGTTAATTACCCTCAATAATCATTTTCCAAATATTATATGGATCATAATATTTTACAATATTTGATCTTTATTGTTTCAAAAGTGGAAAAATGTCATTATAACTCATTAATGTTTGGCCTCTGGTCTTAGGGGTTTTTTTTTTTTTTTTGCAAGAGGTTATTAAGTTTTATTTGACTTGCAATTAAGTCATTCGGAAGCAATTTAGCAGGCTAACCGGTTTTGGCTATCTTATGTGGATAAAACTTGTCCATGGAAGACAACTCATCTGAAGTGTGTTTAGGACGCATCGATTCCAAGTATAAGTTTATTACCTTATATTGATTGTCTTCTCATTCCTTATTCTCTTAAGCTAAAAAAAAAAAAAAAAAAAAAAAAAAAAAATAATCTAGTGTGACATCCCCAAATTTCATGGACAGAAAAAAACATATTTATTTATATTTATTTAAAATCAAAATATTGTTTTTAAAGATTATTATTGTGAAATTTGTTCCCAAAAATATGATAATAATATTATCAAAACATTTCCGAAGAAATATTTTGAGTATATTGAAAGCGTTAGGATGTAATTGTCAATACAATTCATAAATATAAACGGAAATAATACAGGCCTTATACTAGTTTATATAAACTATGGGCCTATAAGCATCCTTAAATCGCTCATTATAACACCACACTTGTGTTCTCGTGCCACTACCTGTAATGTCACACCTCAAAATCGGAACGGCGGAAACGTTCGGGGTGGAGGACGTCATGTTTAGTATCACAAGACATGCATCATAGTAATCAAAGTAAATAAACAACAATTTCATTAGAAAGAAAGTGTTTACAAAGTGTGTGTTCACAAAACATATAATACATAAGTAAATAACAAAACAAGACTTGAAGCTATACTGCTCCATCTTCTGAATTCCCAGCGCGAGTACCTGTCTACTTGTGATATTCCCAAAATCTCGGCCAGAAAAGACCGATTTTTCATTTATGCTTTTAAAATAATTTCAGAGTAATCCTTTTGATTTGAAAGAGTTGCGGAATTTGTTCCCAAAAATAAAACGTGATAAAATAATATTTACCAAAGCATTTCATAAAAGAAATGTATTTTCATTATATAATCAAAACTCAGGATGTCATGTTCCGATACAGACCATAAAGCATAAACGATAACATTACAAGTCATTCAACCAATATATACATATACAGACTTGTAAACAAAATAACTTGATGATTCATCCATCTTATACCCTTGCACCACTTCCTGTAATACAAATAAAACTGAGTGAGTCAGGCTTGGGAGCCTGGTGAGCATATAGGGTTTTCAACCCACAATAAATAATTATATTTAATTCCACCAACCAACAATAACCTAATTACCCATTCTCGTTATTCTCACTTTACGTCCCTAAAACAACTAACACAAGGGACCTAGTCTTAGAATATTTGATCGGGGTGACAACACATGCATTCGGGGGTTTCCCGGCAATATATGTCAAATAAGGCAACCATGAGGGGGATGGAGTACCGCGAATGAACACCCAAGTTCATTAACACCTACAAGTGGCAAACCTGCTAGCGTTCCACAGGACTGTCTAGAAAAGTCTGTGGTCGTCATCTAAACTCCGCTAGATGACTGAATCAAAAACAACATCGAGGCCTCTCATCTGTTTATCACAAAACTATCTACCCATGTTTTACACGACATATTAGTAGATAAAAATATATATATTTTTATACATAGTTTAAAACCTGTATAACATTCTCATTCAATACATATTCCAAACAACAGATGAGACACATACACATAACACGTATTTCATAAAGAATAAATCGTATCTATGAGATAGAAGAAAGTGAATATACATTCACACATATAACACAAAATATACACATAGCACGTATTTCGTATAAAATACTTCATAATTATGCGTTATAAGAAAGTAATCACACACTCACTTGATAAGAAGATGATCGGACAGCACTACGACTTGTAGAAGTAGTATTCTTCGCCAAATTTGGAAGATCTCCACAAAAATCGAACTCCTCGCGGGCAGAGCTTCGGCTCGGGAATCGCACTTCTCGGGATCTCGGGAGCATAGAACTTCCTTCTTAACTTGGATATGAGATCCGGGGTGTCGGGATGGCTTCGGGGGTTCACACGCAGAGCTTCGGCACGACAAAAGAAGAATTGAGCAAATATGTCCGGAACCCTCGCATCCTATTTATAGGAGGCTAAGGCCTCGCCGTACGCTGGGCGTACAGCCTTACGCGGGGCGTAAGCCTCCGAAATCGTCACTGCATGCATCATTCGAAGAACTCGAGTGTGAGGTGCGTTATGCTTCGCGGTACGCTGGGCGTACTTCGGATGAGTCCGGTGACTCCTCTTCGGATAATATCGGAATAAATAATTAAATTTAAATATTAATTATTTAATAAACTTTGAAAATTCATATCTTCTTCATGCGAACTCCGTTTTCAACGTTCTTTATATCCAAGCGTAGGTGAGACTACGCTCTACAACTTTCATTTAGACTCCGTTGGCTAATTTTGACTTTATTTTTATTATTTATTTTTAGTAGGCCGGTACAGGAAAACTTCGTTATAAATTCATAACTTCTTCGTCTGACGTCCGTTCTCGCCTAACTTTTCATCGTTTTACTACTATTAACGAGACCTTCGATTCTCATTTAGATTGTTTCGGCTAAAAACCGCTCGATCTCAAATCAAGTATTTCGGGCTGCATACCGCTAAGTCGAAACTTCAGAAAATCATAACTTCCTCATACGAAGTCAGATTTGGGCGTTCTATATATATACGGAAACCTCGTTTCGGCCACTACAACTTTATGCAATGATATCGGGCTTATTTCATACTTTAATTTTGATGCTTAATTTATTCTTAATTCATTAAATTATAATAATTAAGAAAATAAACACATAATTCACAAATAATACATTCTTATTATTTCAAAACGGGTTACAAAGGTTAACCTAGACTATTACATCAATGAAAATGCCTAGCCTGGAAACGCGGGCGTTACACTACTAGTTTCCTGAGAATACAAGTTATTTGAAAGAGTTTATTAGCAATTAAGTTGGTGAGTTCATAAGAATTTAGTGATATAAGTATGTTGTAGAAAGTTTAGTAAGTTGTAAGTTATGATTTAGAAAAGTTTGTCTGTTCCTCAAGAAAATCCTATATTTCCTGCTTTGATGAAAGATAAGTAAAAATGACTCTACAATCCTTTCTATGAGTACTAAATGGATACAAGTTATATAAAACTCAGAGTAAACAAATAATCGATTATGTGTATCTGCCCTAAGCCCACAACCAAACAAGGAATAGGAAATGAGGCGGATGACACATATCCCATTGGTTGTTCGATCCTTGTTGTATATAAGCCTAGTGTATTCCCTTGGTACTCACGGAGTTAATTGTAATAGTTTCTTTATAATTTATGAAAAGATTCTTTAAGAAAACCCTTATTTATTATAATAAAATAGTAACCACAATGTTTCCTTCTATAATCACTTAGTCTATACTAGCTATATATAATCCAATATCGAATAGATAGTTAATTGTGTGAATCTGCCCTAAGCCCACAACCAAACAAGGAACAAGGAATGAGGTGGAAGGCACACATCCAACTACCTATTGGATATTAATTATATATAACCTTTGATGTATAAACTAAGGTATTATATATTTAACTACCTAAGGTCCTTTAAAATGATGGTTTAATAAAATGGATTAAACCCTTTACTGGTAAGTTTCTAGTTTTATATACCAAAAGTTCTGATTTGAAAAGTATGTTTTGTACTAGAAAACTGTGCATTGATTTAGTGTCCTATGACCTGACTCATTCCTGGTACCCCTTATGATGATTTAATGTATACGGAACATATATATATAACTAAGATCGAATGGATAATAGGCTGGGTGAATCCGCTCTAAGCCCACAACCAAACAAGAAACAGGAAATGAAGCGGAAAGCACGTATCCTATTACCTATCGGAACCTATTAATATATATCATTTGATGTATACATTAAGGAATAATAAGGTAAACATTATGGTACCTTTCTACTGAATGTACTAGACCTGACTGTTCTGTTTGTCGTTTGAAAAGATGTAAGTTTTTCCCTAGTTTATAACTATCTTGACTCGAAAATAGTTTTCATTAACTTTCAAGTGGAACTGTCACTTTATGAAAGTAATGGGAGAATATAAGTACCCAGTTGTCTGATGAATTGACATTCTAACGTACTAATTACCTTAAAACATATTTATTTTATTAAGGTCATAATGTGAAGGCTAGTTCCCATACTATACGCTCTCCTGTCAAAAGATTCTGGGAACCAAACACGACTTCAGCAAACCAGTTCCTAGGCCGTGTAATCCACATTAAAGTTATATGATCATGTATACCCAATAAGTTATCACCTTTTGTTTAGAACAAGCGTTAGTGATTATTGGTATAGTTAGATCCTGTAAGTGTTCCATGCTATAGCAACTTAGTATGTTCATTCTGTTATAGTATCTTAGTATGTTCTTTTCGTTATCGTGTATTGTATCTTCCTCCCTGTTTCTCTTTATTGTGTGTTCTCTTATGTTATCGTGTATTGTTTCTACCTCCCTGTTTCTCTTTATAGTATGTTCTAGTATCTAGTATGAACTGACTCTCTAAACTATACCCTTTATAGTTTACTAGTGTTTTACTTGAACTGTTATTGAAAAGACTCATTTTACTACCAAGTTATGCTTGTACTTTAAAAATGGAGTTTTGTTAAACTAAAAAGTAACATAACTTTAAAAGAGTTTTTGAAATGTTTTGATCACTTATAAAAGACATAAGAAACCTTTTGTAAGATGTTTATAACAAACAATTACACAATTATCAATTGTGTTCAACTTGTATTCCCCCCTTGAAAGCATTTAAAATAGTTAAAAAGATTGATTACGGGGTATGAACTCACCTGATGTGGGTGATTCAAGCGAATATGCGGGTAAGGATGAGAAGCTCCACGAATGAAGTCCCGAGACTTAACAAATCCTAAATGACATATAATGGCATATATTGACATATATAGGGTTTAGAAGCAACCAAATGCAAGGAAACACCTCATGGGACTAGGAAACACTAAGGATGAAGTGGTGAATCACATGTGATTCAACTAAAGGATGTTTAAGGCCAAAGAAAGGTGTTTACGGACAAGTAAAGGTGTTTACTGCCAGGGTGTAAACTCATGGTCGTAAACTCAAGGAAATGGGTATAAGAGGGTGTTTGGATGCTAGGGAAACTTGAGGGACCATTGCACTTCACAAGGATGAGCAAAACCAAAGTTTTGGAGGGTGTTGAGGTGTTTACGGCCAGGGTGTAAACCCTATGGCCATAAACTCATCAAATGGTCTCATTTTGAGTCTTAAAGGTAAGGAGTTTCAAATGTTCAAGTGTTCTAAGGTTTGGCAAGGGTCTAGAAGAGTTTAAGGCTCAAAACACCCCAATTATAAGGGTTTACAGCCAGGGTGTAAACCCATGGCCGTAAAATCTCTTTGATGTTGAGTTTTATGATGATTCAAGGCCATAATCTAGTGTTTAACATGCACTACTAGATGATAGATGGAATACTCACACTTTGGAGTGTCTTTGATGAGTTTTCAGACACTAAGAACAAGTGTGTGTTCTTGATGAAACTTGAAGATCTAGCAAATGGAATGATTTCATGTATGGAATCATGGAATGATACTATATAATGAGATGTATCAACAAATCAAGGAAGAACACTTACAACTTTTGAAGATCTAGAATGAAGATCGGAATGATAGTTGAGAGAGAAATAGAGTGTTCTTGAGGTGGGAATGAGATAATGAATGAAAAGTGATGGATATGAACCTATAAGGAGGGAGTTTACGGCTAGACTAGAGTTTACGACCGTGAACTCAAGTGTCTTGGCCGTGAACTCCTAATGATGAGGTTAAGGCTTGATTTGTTGAACAGTGTCTCTAGCAGGTGCATTCTAACACTTATTCCTTAAGTGTACTAGGCTAAAACTCCTTAGAATGACCTTTAACCATGCTATAAGTCATTAGAAATGAGTCTGACACTTAGTTGAGTTGAATGACTGAGCTTTCAAAGCAAAAAAAATTTGGGTTATCACATCATCCCCCCGTTAGATGGAATTTCGTCCTGAAATTAGCTTTCGTAGCATTACTACTGGGGTTGCGCTCCTCTTATTTGTAGAATACCCACTCGTAGACCTAGCAATTTTGCCCTGGTGTTCATGATAGGATTCGTACTTGGTCCATCTATCATTACCTCATGTATACAAGTCGTATATAATTAGGATCAGATAGGGTGGAAACACACATACTAGATCTGCATAATCATAATCATATACCACCCTCTCGTATACACTGAATAGTGATATGTGGGCTGTATTCATCCATAGCCTATATGCTCGAACTTGGTCTGCTGGACGAGTGGTATTTCGTGACAGTCTGCGAACATCTGACGATAAGGCTTCGGAGGAGAAAGTACCCTTCGCACAAGTACTTTGGGGTTTAGAATACGAAAGATAAAATTGAGGTTTAGGTCGGATTGTCGATATGAATTACGAAGGTTTCGAGAACTTGACGATCAAGGCGATAGAAACATATGAACCTAGTATGGTGAGGACCACACCAATTCATGACGAATAATAGTAACGGACTCTTTACTAAACAAGTTTTTGTCCGATTTGAAAGAAACGTTTGTTATACGATGATGTACCGCTAGTGTGCTCGACAATGTACTCCTAGTGTGTTTGAAAATGAACTCCTAGTGTGTTCGACAATGTACTCTTTGTAAATTTTCCAGTGCTTTCTGTTTTCCCTTTGATGTTAACATTCCTACGTATCGTACCGCTATGTGCGAGTACATACGATGAAAGTTCTTTGATAACTAGTGTTGATACTTGATACTACGATCCTACTTGGTACCACTACGATCGCCTGTCATATACAAGTTATGAATAATTAAGATGAATAAGACAGTCGATTAAGTAACTCTGCCTCAAATCCACAAACAAACAAGGAATAAGAATTAAGGCGGAACCAATCACTCTAAGTCTGCAACCTCTTAGCTATGCACAACCCTGATGTATATGCTAAGCCATCATAGCTTCTCTGAACGGATCTTTTAGTTTTTTTAAATACCGTGATCTATTTCAGTATGTGAGTTATTGTAATTACTTTTAAGTATTTCCCCCAAGTTTTAATCTTATATATAAATATAAATTAATTTTAAAATAATTACTATTTCGAAAACGTACCGCTGCTCGAAGGCGAATCCGAGGTTGATTCTCCTGCAGTGATCATCAGAATTCGTCCATCTGCACCTGAGTTCTTCAGTATCGGGCAGTCCCTCTGGTAGTGTCCAGTCTCACCATAGCCATAGCAGGCTTGGTTTTACTTGTGAGATAGGTTAAGCCAGTGCCCTGCAGAAATGGAATGTGTGTCCCTTTCTGTGGGAGTTCAGACACTGCATTTCCCGACATACTCCAGTGTGGTGATAGTTACATTTTCCACACTTCGGGAGGGTTTCATCATATCAACTGGTAGGTGCTAAAGTAGTAGGCATTGTAGCGGCGCACATAGTTCTCATTCGTTGCTCTTGTCGGGGCTATTGTGTTGTTTGCTTCTTCTTTCTCTTGTTCCCCGACTTCCGTTTATAGTCCTCCACCTTTGATGGCTCGGGAACTGGGACTTCTACACCATGGTCGATGAATCACTGAGCCAGGCATTTGGGGCTATCGAATGTGGCTAGGTTAGAAGAGAACACATCTCCTTGGGTCGGGGCAGTTAGACCCCAGATGTACCTTTCTATCTTCTTACTCTCTGGAGTAACCATCTCAGGGCATAGTGATGCCAGGTCGCAAAACCTATCAGTGTAGGTCATTATGTCTGAGCCAATCATGGCATGCTCCCATAGTTCTTGTTCCAGTTTCTGAACTTCGCCCCTCGGGCAGTATTCTTCCAGCATCAAGTTTTCCCAACCTATTGAGTTAGCTAATGATAGGGTCAGTTACTTAACATGGCTATTCCACCATGTTAGAGCTTGATCGGAGAAAGTGCGGGCAACAAATTTCACTTTGCTCCCTTTTGGGCACGAACAGATTGCAAAGACCGAACCTGTTTTCTCGAACCATCGCATTAGAGCGATGACTCCACCATTCCGATTAAATGAATTGGGTTTGCAGTTCATGAAGTCCTTATACGAACACTCCCTTAGGTGTCCGTGAGTAGCTCCGGGGTTGGCTAAGTGGGTATCGCTACCATATCCGAAGGTACCACTTTCACCGAAATGAGCTAGATCAGTTGCCACTACGGAGGATATCACTACTTGGAGAGAAGCAGTATCGAATTATGGCGGAGGTAGTAGCGGTTGAGTTGGAGTTATTGGAGTAGTGCGCCTGTTCGATATGCGAGGAGGCATCTTTGCTAAAAGAATACAAAGATGAGATGGGATAAGTCTATAGTAGTGGATAAAAGCTTAAAGCTGAAAGACAATGTTATCCTAGTTCTGAATGTATCGGGTCCTAACTTCCATAGGGTTATGGAAATGATTTATAATAGAGTCTATACCGAATAAACTTTATGAATTAGAAATGGCTATCCTCGAATGAATATCTGTGACCTGAAAAACTGTTACCAGTTGCATGTAAAGAAAGTAATCCTATCACATAGGGTGAGTATTGTTTCCACTAACTCATTAAGTTAACCAAGATTATTATTTATTAGTGTGACACATATGACGCTTTGGGTTACTTCGGTTGATCCTTCTTCAAAAACTTCTCATGAACTTGATCTTGTTCCTCCTTGACTCTTATGTTGCCCGCTATAAGGAAGTGCTCACATCTATCTCAATTTGTCGTGCGAGAATGGATGTGACTAGAGAATCTATGAGATTTAGGGTATCTTTATGGGGTGATCCTTACCGAGTCTTCTTATAATTGTACAATGTATACAAGTTGTATATATTTTTAAGATTAAATAGGCCTTCGAATAAGTGATCCTACTCCAAAACCACAACCAAACAAGGAACAAGTAGTTAAGCGTAGCTCAGAAATTCTAAGTCTATAAAATCTCAATTATATAAAACATTGTGAGTATACATTGCAAGATTATAGACTTATCCATATGTGTAACACCCGTAGATCCGGGCTAGTCAATTTAGAGACGATAAACATCAAAAATGACTTTTTGATGGAAGATTATTTATAAGGATTAATCTTAACTAAGTTATAGTATATGTTACAAGGATTCCGTACATATAAAGAACGCCGAAATCCGAGTTATAACGAAGAAGTTATGACCTGTCGAAGTTTCGCAACAGAACCAGCACGACACAGCGCGACGTAAATAGTGAAGTTACGTTAGAGCGATATTTGGCCTTAGCAATCTAAATGAAAGTCATATAATACGTTAAACCAAGAGCGTGCATGAAAAGAACGCCCAAATCAGACTTCGTATGAGGAAGTTATGATTTTTCGAAGTTTCGGCTTAGCAGTGTACAACCCGAAGTTCGAATATGAGATCGAGCGATATTTAGCTGAAACAATCTAAACAAGAATTGAAGATCTCGTTGATTGTAGTCCAACGGTGAAAAGACAGACGAAAACGGACGACAGATGAAGAAGTTACAAGTTTATAACAGAGTTTTCCTGTCTCGGCCTACTAAAAATAATATATAAATAATATAATAAAAATAAATTCAAAATTAGCCAACGAAGTCTAAATGAAAGTTGTAGATCTTGTTTTTACCTACGCACCGATATAAAGAACGTCGAAAACGGAGTTCATATGCGAAAGTTATTAATTTCTGAAGTTCGGGGCACGAAACCCCAAAATTGTCAGAGTTCACGACGTGAATACAGTGTTCACGACGTGAACTCAGTATTTATGACTTCTGGAGCCTGACAGACGCAAGGTGCGATGATGCACCTGATGACTATTGAACTCACGAAGTAAATATTTGAGATTCACGACGTGAATCTAGAAAAATGGCTCTATAAATAAAATTCAAGGGGCAGCCGAGTTTGGTTGCTCAATCTCTTCTCTCCCACTCCTGATACCCTCTCTAAGCTCTATTTTAACCCCCGAAGCCCTGGTATCATCCCGAGACCCGAATCAAGTCCCAAAGCCTGAAGATCCCGAGAAGAAAAGAGTTTTCGAGCCGAAGCTCTGCTCGCGAGAAGCTCGGTGTGCGAAGTGATCCCGGTTTCACCAAAGAAGTACTACTCTTAGCCGTAGTGCTGTACGATCATCTACTGATCAAGTGAGTGTATAGTCCCTTTTATAAACACGATTTTAATACAAGTATTTTTTGAATGTATTAAGTATATTTTTGGTGTGAGTGTGTAGTTATATTCTTCTAACACATAGATATGAAGTATTTGCTATGAAATACGTGCTATGTGTTTATACATTGTTTGTTTACTTGAGATGGATGCTGACTGAATGTTTTATAAGAGCTTATAAATAGTTTTAAACTGTATATGTAATTTATATCTACGAATATGTTAGGTAGAACATGGGTAGATGAAATAGTTGGTGTGTGATGAAATAATGTGATAAGAGATAGGTGAGGATATAATGGTGATGATAATTAGGTGATGATAGATAGATGATGAATTACGAGTCCAGGCGATGTTGTGGCTGCGTATTCATGCGATGATAGTCTAACCCTTATTATGATTTACGAGTCCAGGCGATGTTGTGGCTGCGTATCAATGCGATGATAGTCTAACCCTTATTATGATTTACGAGTACAGGCGATGTTGTGGTTGCGTATTCATGCGATGATAGTCTAACCTTTATTATGATTTACGAGTCCATGCGATGTTGTGGCTGCGTAATCATGCAATAATACCCTAACCCTTACTAGACACATATCAAGGGAGTGATCCCCGAATTAGTATTGTCTATGCGATGTAGGCGATGATCCTTACGAAAAGTTCTTAGGAACAAACATATAAGGAAATAAGATGTAAGGAGATGAGAGGTAAATATGATATAGGAGATGACCCTTATGATAATATCTTTAGGGAAGATTAAACGAAGATAATAGGGATGGGTAATTGGGTTGATTTTTTTATGATTAAATATAATAATTATATTATTGTGGGTTGAAAACCCTACATGCTCACCAGGCTCCCAAGCCTGACCCACTCAGTTTTCTTTGTATCACTGGTAGTGGCACAAGAGCATAAGTTGGTTGACATGACGAGAGACTTTGGATTATAGATCAGTAGTTATAAATAACTGTTGTAAGGTCTATTTTATACTGTTTATGCTTTTGGTCTGTATCGGAACATGACATCCCGAGATTTTGTTATTTAATGAAAATACATTCTCTCTGAGAAATGTTTTGATAAATGGTTATCATATTTTTTGGGACAATTTCCGCAACAATTTTCTTTAAAAGATTACTCTGATTTTAAAACAAAGAATAAACAAATCGGTGTTTTCTGTTCGTGAAAATGGGGATGTCACAATAAGGGTCTTTTAAGTTATCACATAAGTTATTTATATAGATACTAAAATACTCCTATAGTATTTTAATCTTATGTACTTGGTATGTTTCAAACTAGTTATCGTGTTATAGTATCATAGAATACTCCTATAGTATTCAAACTTTCATGTTCTGATCTAGAGATCCTTTGTATAGAGTTAGGTAAGTTTTAACAACGTTGCAACACCACATCACTCCCAAGCACATGTCGGTAGCATCTCAAATGAATATAGTTGATCAGGCTATATTGATCCCAGATACGATTACATAACTGCCTAGGTTTGACTGCAGTATTCAACCTTTAAATACTTTTGTTTTGTTCTTCTTGTGATACTTGTTCTATTATGTATCCATGTAAAAGAAAGTAGGTATATTTTTATAACTTATTGTTATATTCTTACTGCCCCATTAGGGCTCAACCAATCCATGCCTATAATCACGTTGGTCCCCCGCTACGGTATGGGAACCAAATCCACCAAATAGCGCTCCTCAAATAACCTCAAAACACAATCCCTGAACACTGCTGATGCTCGCACCGATCGATCATCGACAATCTCAACCTCTAAAGGGCAATCCAACATGCCCGAGGACTCAGTAAACCTCTTGCTAAGCGCAAGGGAAACAAATGACCGAGTGGCACCTAAGTCGAACAACACCTGAACCAGAATACCGTTCACATGGAATGATCCTAATGCATATACATGGAGCACATATCAATAACATAACATCATAAAATTAAGTAGAGGGAAAGAATCATACCCGTCACTACATCGGGTGCGGTGTGTGCCTCTTCTACAGTCAGCTGAAACGCCCGACTCCTCACTACTGGAGCCTATGCCTTGCCCTGCCAGCCATTTGTAATCCGCAGGGTAGCTGGAGCTGGTGCCTTAACCGGCACTTGTGATGTCAACTGGGGGCAATTGGCCTTCTTGTGGCCCCTCTGGTTGCAGTGGAAACACAGCAACTCCGATGTCTGAATCACAGGTGCAAGGTCGGTACAATCCCTGCTAAAGTGCCCTAACTTGCAGCACTTGTAGCAGCCTGACGATCCCAACTTGCACGCTCCCTCGTGCGTCTTGCCGCATTTCCTGCAGCGGCCCCATCCCTGTTGGCCTTTCGGCCCCGCATCTGATCCCGTGGGCTTCTTCCTTGAAGCCCCCATAACATGCCCCTCCTCTGTCTTCCTCTTCCGAATGTGCTCCAGATCTATCTCCCTCTCCCTTGCCCTGGCAATCATAGAGTCCAGGGTAGGGCAAGCTGAAAAACTAACATGCTCCCGAATATCAGCTCGTAGCATATCATGATAGCGGGTCCTCCTTATATCCTCGTCACCCGCGTACTAGGGCACCAGCAACGCCCTCTCTCGGAACTTGGCGGTGATCTCCGCCACAATCTCCGTCGTCTGTCTCATATCTAGGAACTCCTTGGCCAGCTGCTGAAGCTCGACAGCTGCCGCAAACTCTGCCCTGAACCTGGTCACGAAGTCCGACCAGGTCATAGCCTCGACAGCCGAGGCTCCCAACGAGTCACCGATGGACTCCCACCAATCCCTAGCTTGATCTCTCAGACATCCTGCTGCATATCTCACCTTCGACCCCTCAGGGCAGAAGCTAGTCAACTGTGCATACTCAATGTCTACAATCCATCGTCTGGCAGCTATGGGGTCCTTCGCCCCATGAAAGTCCGGTGCACCACTGCCCCGAAAGTCCTTGAAGGACAGTGTGCAGGGTCCTGACTGGCCAGATGCCATGTCGCTCATGAATGCACGGAGGCGATCCTCCATCATCTCCAATATCCCTTCCTTGATCGACCCGGAGATAATGGGGGTTGACTCAAGGATGCCTCTAGTGATCTCTGACGCGATGAACTCGCGTAGCCCCTCATCTACTGGCTCGGAACCTGAGCCCAAACCCGATCCCTTTCCTGTACTGCCAACTGCTGCCCTCGGGCGTAGAACCACCATTCTGAAATACAAAGAAATAACAACTGTTAGCGATACTGATACCTTGGAGGGATCACACCCACTACAAGTTCCCTGGTCTTATCTTAGCCTTCCTCGGTTCGGGTACGGATCCTCTACTTTGAGTAGTACGGGCCCATACTACCTTCCACATCTATCTGTACCTTCCCCAAAGACCGCCTTGACTCGACCAGGTCCCTTCCACTACCACTGATCATTGCTACTCTTATCCTAGGCCTTCCCTAGGAAATCTCTGACTCCACCCAACCCAGTCCTCACCTGCTGAAGGCCTCTTGATGATGCCAATTAGCTATTACCTGAATACAATCACATGTGATGAGGCTCGGATAATCCTTCGAGTAAGTGACTCATCCCTACAACAGTTAGGACTCAAACAAGAGCTATGCAATAGGGTCAAATCTAACACTCTGAGATTATTCAACCCTGATCACATGTGACTTTAACGTATTCACCTAACAGCTAACTCCCATCATTTCAAAGCCCACATAGCACAAAGCAAGCAGCATTTGGACATAAAGAAAACAATCTCAAGCCACTCTATCCTCGTAGAGAAAACTGAACTAGCATACAATGCTAAACTCGTACTGTCAGGAATAACCTAAATAGGCTACCCTACTGCTGTCTACTTAACTCTAGCATGCAACTCTTTCATATACTGAAGCACATAAAGCAGGAACATAAGGCATCACTCCTAGATCCTTAGTCCTATTCTAGCATGCTGTTCTACAGAAACTGATAAACATAAATAAACTTGTATGGGTACATTGGGGAATACTTACTTGAGCTCGGCTGGTCGCGCACATCATACACTTTATTCTTTCCTAAAACCCTTTACTTAGCCTTTTAGAAAACATTTTCTCTTTCCAAAATCTTTTAATCCCTCGATTTGAGTTCAAACACCCCCGAAGGTGTGTCCGAATTCCTCAAACCAAGGCTTTGATACCAACTTGTAACACCCCAAAATACGAGCCAAAAATTTCATTTTTGGAAACATATGTTTAGCAAAACATTCGAATTAAAACTTTTACTGATCATAATATTTGAATAAGATATCGCATTTCTGGAAAACATTTCAATAAATATAATAATGTCAGAGTACAAATCCCTAGGAAGTTCTCATGATGCGGAATACGAAGCATGTGTGTGATGGGCCGCTACCGCGCCAGCTCCTTCCCCTTCGAAGAAGAGGTACCTGAAACCAAAACTGAAAACTGTAAGCACGAAGCTTAGTGAGCTCCCCCAACCTACCACATACCATACAATCACATAACATGCATATATCATCAGGCATATCTGGGTGCCCGACCTACCCCTTCGGTCCTCTCGACCGAATACTATCTACAATAACTGGGAGCTTGCCTCCCCTTCGGTCCTCTCGACCGGATACTGACTAGCATATCTGGGTGCTGGTCTCCCCCTTCGGTCCTCTCGACCGGATACTAGGGACTATTTCACCCCTACTACTACCACATAACACATATATCTCGTAATCTATCTAGCATGGCTGGGCATGCCCACCCCTTCGGCCCTATCGACCGGTAATCTGGGACTATCTCCCCCTACTGTCACTAGCACATAGCAGCATATCATACTAGCACATAAACATATCATAGGTAGTAGCAACCTTAGATGAAAATCACAGAGACAATCATCCATCATACAACTCCTACTGTTGGGCCGGCATTGTGGCCATAGACCCACCGCTACTGGAAGGTAATTCACCTCGTAGCTACTGATCTGTGTGGGAATAGTCTATCTGCTGCTACTGCTCCAGAAATCCTCCGGCTGTAATTCCCACCAAACACTTAGTCAAATACTTCTAACCGCCATCAGGGTAAATTGCCCATTTACCCTTAACAAGTCATGAGTAAAGTCACAGTCAACTGCCAGTTGACCAGACTTACCGAGTTGGCTTGCCGACTCGCCGAGTCCCTTTCTTTATACCCAAGTCTAATAGTCCTTCATCCTACTTGTCGAGTTGTATGAACAACTCGCCGAGTTCGCCTTTATCCAAAGAACACTCTAAGCTGTGACTCGCCGAGTTGTATGAACAACTCGTCGAGTTGTTCTTGAGAGAAGAAGATTGCCATGAACTCGCCGAGTCATGGCATTGACTCGCCGAGTTACTTCATGAGTGAGTCTGACTTCCAACTAACTAAGTCATACCCTATGACTCACTACTCCAACTTGCAGACACAAAAGGGAACAACCCTGGGACTCGCGACCCGACTCGCCGAGTCAGATGAACAACTCGCCGAGTCGGCCACATGCAAAAACCATACATGCGATTTTGCTTGGATCCAGCTCATGCCATTCATAGATCTGGGTTCCTAGGGCCTGGTTTACACGTAAAGTTTCCAACTTTACGTGTAGAAATGCATATAATGGGGATTAGGGGCGAAATAATGGCTAGGAAGGTAGATCTTGGACATTCTAGCAATTTACTCCCGTAAAGGTTATAGATCTGAGCTTATGGAGCTCAAACATGACTAGTCCTAGTGGATAATCAACCTATTACGAATTCTACTTCATGCACATGCTTGGAAAAAGGTTCAAGAAGAGCTCAAAAGGTGCTCTAATGGGGTTTTAAGCATGCAAACAGAATAGAGTAGAGATATACCTTAGAGAACTCTGAAATAGCACCAAGATATCTGGTCTCCTTCTCCTCTTCTTGCTCCACTCTCCTTCTTCTCCCAAAAAACTTCAAGGAATCACTCTAATCACTTCAATTTCACAAGAAACGAGTTAGGGTTTGATGTAGGGCGCTCTGAGGGTGAAAGGGGGCGAGCTTGGGTCGCACAAGCTAGCTTAAATAGGGGGAAAACCCTTGGAATTAGGGTTTCATCAAACAGCGATGACTCGCCGAGTCCAGGATATGGACTTGCCGAGTCGCCAACTTAAGTGTGCCCCCAGACCGTGTCCCTACTCGGCGAGTCAGACCTACAACTCGCCGAGTCCAAGGCTAAAATGACAACTACTTAGATAAATTTTTAAATACCAGGAACCAGGTGCTACAACCAACTTTGGTTCCACTAGAAGAGGAACCATCATGGGGCCTACCCTTTTGGTGGCTCTTACTTGGAGCCTTCCTTTTCTTACCCTTTCCTTGACCAATTACCAACATAGGAGCAGCCACAGTAGAGGATGACGCAACAGATTTGTCCTTGAGGTGGCTCTCAGCAGTCCTTAGGAGCCCTTGGAGTTTGCTCAAGGTGACCTCTTCCTTATTCATAGGGTAGGTCATCCTAAATTGGTTGTAACACAAGGGCAAGGAGTGGATAATGATGTCGATAGCCAAATATTCCCCAAAGTTAACACCTAACTTGTGAAGACGATCAACATACCTCTGCATCTTCTGCAAATGCGAGGTTAGGTACTCTCCACTCCCCATCTTAGCAGTGATCATGTTTGTGATGATCTCATAGCGCTCTTGCCTTGCGCTTTGGTGGTACCTCTCCAGCAAATCTTGATGCATTTCATATGGATACATGTCCTCATAGGACTTTTGGAGTTCAAGATTCATAGTGGCCAGCATAATGCAATGAACTTTCGTTGCGTCACACTCGTGGGCCTCAAAGACGGCCAATTCTTCGGGAGTAGCGACTTATGGATTGATCTTTTCAAGCTTCTCATCAAGGAAATATTCTTTGTCCTCGTAACGAGAAATCATGTGAATATATCTAATCCATTCGTTGAAATTCATTTCATCAAATGTCACGTTTTGACATAGGCTCATTTGCGAGAATGAACCAGGAGCAACGTTGTTTGCGTTTGCGTTAGGCATCTGAAAATTGAAAGGAATAAAGTTTGATTAGAATTGAATCCCCAATTAAGCACCCAAATGAGAAATTTGGGCTAGGATCCAACAACATTATTTACAACTTAGAAAGGGATGCCGTACTCTAAAAGTAAATAATTTGAAGGTAAGTGAATGACGATTCACTAATTTTCACCATGAAAAACGAAAAATAGATTAAGTTTTAAATGTATTTGAAAACTCCTAGATCTTTGAGATTCATTGAACTTTTCAATGGCATGTTTAAATCTCGATATGCACTTCAAATTTGCGACTGGGATGTTGAGGATCTTAAACAAGTTATGACTAACCATGCGAATCAACATGGTACACTCAATGTCTCTATCACCTAATCAATGTGTCGGTTAGCCACACATGCTCCATTGATCAATGACAAACATCGAGCCACCCTTTGCCACCAATGTCAATACCAAATTAGTGTTTCGGTTAACCACACACGCTCCACTAACGCTTGACAAGGGTACAAAGTATAATTCCATGGAATATCATCATTTTCAAAATTTACCCTAAAGTAACTAAGATTGGGAATTTGTAAAAAAACATGTTAGTTACTTTGCAATATTAATTATACTTATAATGAGGTATTAAGTGTCCTATCCTATCCGTTCGGCTAATTACCCTCCACCAATCAAGTATGCAGTGGGTGTGAGTGAACACCCATTAAGCGTCATTTTATAGGCAGCAACCTTATACCCACCTTATAGACCGGCTTCGTGAATGAGGCCTACTAGCGATAAGACTAGCTTATTCTTATACACACACACACACACACACATATATATATATATATATATATATATATATATATATATTAATCTTATAATAAATAAAGTATAATGTTGGTTTTAAACTTGTAAAAATCTAAGGGTTGAAATTTAAAACTTTTCAATAATTAAACTTTTAATCAAAGAATTTAAATTTGAAAACTTGAGGGCAAGTTTTGAACTTTTCAAAACATAAGGGATCAAATAACAAATAATATAAATCAAAAAATTAATTTAGTGATTATCTATATTTGACCTAATTCAATTTCTTGCAAGATAAGTTACCCAATTAATTCAAATAATCAATTTAAATCATATAAAGAATTTATTATCTAATCAATTGGTAATTATCTTGTGTTTTGGCAAGGGTAATCTTTCAATAAGAATAAAATTCAAATCTTATCAGTTAAATACATATAAGGCAATTATCCTTCAGCAAAACAGCAAGAAAATCCGAAAATCCCTCTGTCTGATGCTCCGTCTCACCGAGTCAGTCACTGGACTCGTCGAGTCATTTCGAACAGAGGGCCAGAAAATGTTTTTCAGCAAATAATCAATCATAGCATCACATACAACAGAAACCAATCAAGGCTCTGATACCACTGATGGGTTTTATGCATAAGAACAATCATATGTGCTCATACAAACCCTAATGCTTGGATATAGGTTTCTCTATTGTACGTGCAATGAATCCAAGAATTGCAAACCTTAATCTAGCATACATAATTTCGAAATTAGCTGATTATATCAGATCTAGATGTTTACCTTATCAAATAGTGGCTTGAATATTCTTCTCTTAAGCTTAGAGTCACAATTGTAACTCCTCTAGTGGATCACAAATACCACAAGCAAGAAGGCAACTTTCGGAGAGGAGGGAGGATGCTAATTTTCGTCCCTAGGGTTTCTCTTAGAAGCGAGTGGTTGAAAATTGGAGCCTTGGGGTCTAATTTATAGTGCAGGCTGCTAGGGTTTCACTCTAAACCCTAATGGACAACTTAGCCACCAAGCAGCCCAAGGAACCTTCTGGAATAAGGCCCTTGGACGAAAATATGATGATCTTAAAACATAATTTCGTTCCCCCTTAGTCCATTAGGTTTCCCAGCCCAAAACTCAACTATCACACATTTAACAATTTATGCCCCTTTATTTAATTAATCTCTTTTAGTCACCAAATTAATTCCTAATTAATTTATGACCAATACTAATTAAATAAATATGATTTCTCCTTTAATATATTATTCTTATAATATATTAATAAACCATAATATCCTCTCTCTCTCTCTCTCTCTCTCCTCAAATTACCTTGTCAAGTTGCTTTGGTGAAGGCAATCCAAAAGAACCATGCACAACCGGGTCAAGTACATACCAAATATAGTTACAGACTTAGACACTAATCCAACAAGTAATGCCTCTAGATTTTGAGGGCAAACACCACTGCTCCTAATTCCAAATCATAAGTGGGGTAATTCACCTCATAAGGCTTCAGTTGCCACAAGGCATAAGCAATCACATGCCCTCTTTGCATAAGGATAACTCCCAAACCTGAAATAGAAGCATCATAATAAACCACAAAATCATCCAACCCCTTGGTAATGCAAGAATCGTGGCCTCGCACAATCTCTGCCTCAAAGTTTTTAAAGCCAACTATTGATCTAAACCCCACCGAAAGGTCACATTCTTATTGGTCAAGCAAATCAAAAGTACTACAATCTTGGAGAAGTCCTGAATAAATCTCTGATAATACCCAGTAAGACCCAAGATACTCGAATCTTGGATGCATTTTTTGGGACCTCCCAACATATCATAGCCTCGATCTTGGCTAAATCCACCAAGATACCACCCTGATTGATGATGTGCCCTAAAACTGCACCTCACGTAACCAATACTCGCATTTGGAAATTTTTTCACAAAACCTCTCCCTCCTCAAGGTCTCCAACACCTCTCACAAATGCTGCTCATATTGCCACTTGGTTTTAGAGTAGACCAGAATATCATCAATGAAAACAATCACAGACTGATCCAGCATCGACCTGCAAACCCAGCTCATGATATCCATGAATGATGCTACACATCCTCATCCCTGATCCTCATCTGATGGTATCCCGACCTAAGATCAATCTTGGAGAACTAATATGCTTCCTGAAGCTGATCAAGTAAATTGTCGAGCCTCAGAAGCAGGTAACGGTTCTTCACCACTAGCTTGTTCAATTCCCAATAATTGATACACATCCTGTGTGACCCATCCTTCTTTTTCCCGAAAAGGATCGGTACTCCCCACAGGGAACTGATCGGGTGAATAAAACCCTCGTCTAGTGTCCCAACTAGCAATTGTGGGCTAGGAAATTTTGTCTATATGTAATCAACTCTTCATGTATCGAGCAGCTTTAAGTTTAAGGTCATAAATATTACGCATTCAAAAACAACAATTCAAATCAAAACTCACTTGTGAAACCCTAAACCTAATTCGATACATTTCATACTCTCAACTTTGGGTTGTAACCCTAATATCCCGGTTCAAACTCTTATTGGACCATGACCCTCTTATTGGGCCTAATGGGCCAATAAAATATCAATTTGGATTATTTTAGGTTAAAGAACCTTATTTGGGCCCTAGGAACCCATATTCATTAAACTATAGCAGCTTGCGCCATAATACTTTTATGGGCCTTATTGGGCCTAAAATGTCTCACTTAGTTTTTGTAGACCTTATTGGACCAAAAAACACATAAATAATTATAATGAACTGAAAACCCATTGTTTTTCCCCATTTTGGGCTGTGAACTCAAAGGAAGGCCCAATGGGTCGAAAATTTTATTTTGGGCTTCACAAATTCAGTTAATTATCCATACGGACCCAACACTTATTATTTTCTCCTTTCTCCCCTCCCATTCTCGGTTTGTGATAAAAAAAAAGAGATGGAGGAACATTAAACATGTGCTTTACAACACATGTTTAACCTTCATGTACCAATGGGGGAAATCTAATGTTTCTAGGCAAGGTAATTACCCCACAAATAACAAGATTAGTATCTCTCTCTCTCTCTCTCTCTCTCTCTCTCTCTCTCTTCTCTTCTCACTCATGACCATAAGAGCCACCACCACCACCATCATACTTCATTTAAACACAATATTCTCTTATCTTTACCTCTCCAGCATAAGAGATACCTCCTTCAATTCTTCCAAATTTTCGTGTGTGTTTGTGTGGGTATTCAAGAACACTTCATCAAAGTTCAACCATTCTTGGTAATTTTTAACCAAACACAAGGTTTATTACCATACATTTAAGCTATATCATTCCTCATACACACATGTTTTCGTGATCCATGCTCCTAGAACTCTCAAGGAACCAAAAATCTTCCCAAGAGGCAAGCTAGGCAAAAAACATCTTCTTCACTACTTCAAAAATCGAATCCATCTCTTAATGTGAGTTCATACCCCTTATTTTTGGTTTATGCTATGTTTTGGGGAAGGATATGAGTTGCTTTGTGTTAGATCTATATGTTTATGCGTGTATATGTGTGTTTTCCATGTTATATGTTGTGATTTTGTCCTAAAACCTCATGAAACTCGAAATTGCTAACAAAACTTGGTGATATTTGCAAACTAAATCACTACATACAACTTACCATGAATATGGAAAGTTTAAACATATTATGATACACTTGAAAATAATACAAAACCGTTTAAGGGGCCATTTTTGACAAACAAACAAAAAGGTGAAGCCTTTAGGATATTCACAGTTTTTCAAGGAACAAAAGAGTCATTTTTATATAAAAATGACTCTTAAGATATTTAGGGTTTTAAAAAGGGCCAAAAGTGTTGATTTTCACAAAATGGGCTTAATGTTGGGCCTTCACGATTTCATGGGCTAAATTTGTAAACTTTTGACTTTTGTGGGTTAAAAATTCCTTTTAACAAATTTGAGCCAAAAATGTAAAGTTATGGTTAAATGGGCTGAAAATGTAAATTTTATTCAACTTGGGTCGAAAAGGTTAAATTTCTACACATTTGGGTCGCAATGTTAATCTTCATCAAAGTTGGGCCGAAAATGTTAGTTCTAACAAAAGAGGGCTAAAAATGTTATTTTATTTAAAATAAGCCCTTAAATGTAAACTTTTGGTCTTAATGGACCTAAAGCATCATTTTTACCACAAAATGTGCCTAAATTGTAAATTTTCGGTTTAATGAGCCAAAAATGTCATCATTACAAAAAGTGGGCCTATTATGTTATTTTGGTAAACAATTGAGTTTAAACCACCAACGCAATAACAAACAGACTAAATACGTCATTTTCACTTTTATTGGGGCTGGAATAAACCTTACATAGTGGTCCATTTACATGTTTACCGGGACTGGAATACACCTTACATGTTTATCGGGCCTTAGTGGTCCATTTACATGCTTATTGGGCCCGGAATATACCTTACATGTTTATTGGACCTTAGTGGTCCATTTACATGCTTATTAGGTCTGGAATATACATTACATGTTTATTGGGCCTTAGTGGTCCATTTACATGCTTATTGGGCCTGGAATACACCTTACATGTTTACTGGGCCTTAGTGGTCTATTTACATGCTCATTGGGCCTGGAATATACATTACGTGTTTATTGGGCCCTCATCTTGTGTCACGACTAGCAATTATGGGCTAGGAAATTTTGTCTATATGTAATCAACTCTTGATGTACCTAGTAGCTTCAAGTTTATGGTTATAAATATTACTCATTCAAAAACAATGATTCAAATCGAAACTCACTCGTGAAGCCCTAAACCTAATTCGATACATTTCATACTCTCAAATTTAGTTTGTAACCCTAATATCCCGGTTCAAACTCTTATTGGACCAGGACCCTTTTATTGGGCCTAATGGGCCAATAAAATCTCAATTTGGATTATTTTGGGTTAAGGAACCTCATTTGGGCCCTAAATAAACCCATATTCATTAAACTATAGCATTTTAGGCCATAAGACTTTTATGGGCCTTATTGAGCCTAAAATGTCTCATTTAGTTTTCGTGGGCCTTATTGGGCCAAAAACCACATAAATAATTGTAGTATGCCCAAAAACCATTGTCTTTACCCCCTTTTGGGCCGTGAACTCACAAGAATGCCCAATGGGCCAAAATTTTTATTTTGGGCTACATAAATTCGATTTATTATCTATACGGACCCAACACTTATTATTTTCTCCTTTCTCCCCTATCATTCTCGGTTTGTGATAAGAATAAAAAGAGATGGAGGATGATTAAACATGTGCTTAACAACACATGTTTAACCTTCATGTATCCATGGGGAAATCTCATGTTTCTAGGCAAGGTAATTACCCCACAAATGTTAGTTCTCATTAAAATTAGGCCGAAAATGTTAATTTTAATAAAAGTGGGCTAAAATGTTATTTTATTTAAAATAAGCCCTTAAATGTAAACTTTTTGTCTTAATGAACCTAAAGTATCATTTTTACCAAAAATGTGCCTAAATTGTAAATTTTGGGCTTAATGGGCCAAAAATGTCATCATTAAAAAATAGGCCTTTTATGTCATTTGGGTAAACAATTGAGTTTAAACCACCAACGTAGTAACAAAAAGACTAAATACGTCATTTTCACTCTTATTGGGCTGGAATATACCTTACATGTTTATTGGGCCTTAGTGGTCCATTTACATGCTTATCGGGAGTGGAATACACCTTACATGTTTATTGGGCCTTAGTGGCCCATTTACATGGTTATTGGGCCTGTAATATATACCTTACATATTTATTGGGCCTTATTCGTCCATTTACATGCTTATTAGGTCTGGAATATACATTACATGTTTATTGGGTCTTAGTGGTCTATTTACATGCTTATGGGGCTTGGAATACGCCTAACATGTTTATTGGGCCTTAGTGGTCTATTTACATGCTCATTGGGTCTGGAATATACATTACATGTTTATTGGGCCTTTGTGGTCAATTTACATGCTTTTTGGGCCTTATAAACTTAAAACATACATGGAAACATTATTTATTGCGTTACATAGTGTAATTCAATATTCGTGTAAATTCAATTAAGGCTCTTGAGAGACATTTCATTTATTCGTACCTATCTAGTGTACAACCGTAAGCCTGTAGTTATAACCAGAGTCTCCTGGAGTGAGAGTGAGATTTTGTGTATAGATATATATGGGGTTGACACCCCACACCTGAGCTATTCGCTACAGTTAGACTAGGGCAGTCTAGGGTGACAAACCTTACCTTAAACAAGTTGGCGTCCGAAAAACGTGATGGCAGGTGGATCAATCATTTTCAAGTATGGTTATAACGACTCACATAGAGATTAACTCCATTATAAATTTACGGAATACATATAAAGTTTTGATGATACAAAAACATACATACACTGGTACTCGGTCTTAGGGTTTTAAGACCACAACACTTTTTTTAAACAGAAAATATCGGATTTTCTGGGAAAACATACAATTATACAATACCTTCTACTTACAATAGAAAACACAGGATTTTCTGGGATACTCACTTTATACATTTTCAAACAGAAACACACATGCTTTAATACATGATTAGACACAAAACTTTCAAATCATTTTTATAGAAAATATCGGATTTTCTAGTGGTTACTAAATGATACAAAACTTTTCATTCAAACATGCTTATGAACTCACCAACATTATATATATATTGATATTTTCAAAATAACTTGTATTCTCAGGAAACCGTTAAGCAGGTGGACATCAAGATTGTAACGCCTGTAGATCCGGGCTAGTCAATTTAGAGATAACAGGGGTCGAAAACGAATTTTCTACAAAATATTATTTAGAATAAATAATCTTAACCAAGTTGTAGAATACGTCACAAGGGTTCCGTACATATAAAGAATGCTGAAATCCAAGTTATAACGAAGAAGTTATGGCCCGTCGAAATTTTACGGCAAAACCGACACGGCACCGGGAGATGTAAATAGTGAATTTACAATAGAGGACCTTTTAGCCTTAGTGATCTAAACAAAATTTGTAGTATACGTTAAACCGAGAAGATACAAAAAAAGAACGCCCAAATCTAACTTCGTATGGGGAAGTTATGCATTTTCTAAAATTTGGCTTAGCAGTGCATAGCCCGAAACTCAAATTTTAGATCGATCGGTTTTTGGCCTACGCGACCTAAATGAGAATTTAAGATCTAATTAATAGGAACTCAACGGTAAAAAGACAGACGAAAACAGAGTCCGTATGTAGAAATTATAAATTTTACGCAGACATTTAACAGTATAATCTCCTCGTACTGTTAAATTTAAGATCGGTTGAGAATTATCCGACGGAGTCACAATGAAAGTTGTAGATCTTATTTTTACCTAGGCGTGGATATAAAGAACGTCAAAAATAGAGCTCGTATGTAAAAGTTACGGATTTTAGAAGTCGGAAGTGTGCTGTGCGAAAATGGGTGACGTGACACAATCTTGACTATTGCTTTCTCCCCAAGTCTTGCCACCAGATGATGACATGTGACACCAATTTTAGCCATATTTCACCCTATAAATAGAACCTCTTTCACCCTCATTTTCTTCACACATTTCTCATTCTTTCTTCTCTTTACTCTCTTTAGCCCCGAACCCCCCCCCCCCCCCCCCCCCGAAAAGCCTAGGCAACCTCCCTAGCACGAGGCGGAAGCCCTGAAGTGCTTGACGACTTCGAGAAGAAGAGCTTTTTGGCTCGGGAACGCTGCTCCAAGCAAAGGCCGATTTTCTATAAAACCCGCTGTAAGTGAACTATGCCTACGCTATATTTAATATAGCTTTTATTTAATTAGTAACATTATTAGGAACTTATAATAAATACTTGGGCTATTATTATGAGTTATATAAGTCTTGTTTAATGCTTATATAATAGTAATAATAGCTAGACTATGAATTAGTCTCGGTGAATAATAGACTAAATCTAGTGGTAATAATACTAGGTTTCGTCGAAGGAAATTAGTTTTAAGAAGCGAAATGTTGTCTGAGTTTAGAATCACCACCTTTTCAAGTGAGTGCGTGGTCTCTTTCATCTTACACATATATTTGAAGTATTTAATATAAATTACGCGCTATATGTGCATATTGTCTAAATACTTGCTGTTTATGCTGGGTGAAATATTTTTATACACATTTTAAATGATTTAAACTGTATATGTATTTTATATCTACAAAATGTGTTGGGTAAAACATGGGTAGATGTAATAGTTGTTGTGTGACCAAATAAAATAATGAGAGGCCTCGATATAGATGCTATTGATGATCCAATCATCTAGTGGAGTATAGATGACGACCACGGACTATTCTAGACAGTCCAGTGGAATGCTAGCAGACTCGCAACCTGTAGGTGTTTATTTGAACTGTGTGCTCACCAGCAGTACTCCATCCCCTACATGGTTGCCTTATTTGACATGAATTGTTGAGGAACCCCTGAAGCATGTGTTGTCACCCCGATGGAAGTCCTTAGACTATGTCCCTTGTTTTAGATGTTTTAGGGACGTAAAGTGAGGATAACGGTAACGGGTAATCGGGTTTGTTTAGTTTGATAAAGTTAATAAACTTATTTATTGTGAGTTGAAAACCCTATATACTCACCAGGTTTCCCAACCTGACCCACTCAGTTTATTTATATCACAGGTGTTGATATGAAGTCACATTACACTAAGAGATTAAGGAGATATAAATCACTAGTGATAATGAATGTAAGTTCTGCTTATGCTTATGTTTCAGTATTGACAATGACATCCCAAATGTTTTAAAATGAATAAAAATACATTTCTTCGGAAATGCTTTGATAACGTATTTATCATGTTTTACTGGGAACAAATTCCGCAACATTTTTATTAAAAGAGCTAGTCTGATTTTTATAAAGCATAAAAAAATCGGTCTTTTCTAGCCATGAAAATGGGGATGTCACAATGATCGTGTGGATTTTTGTTGCATTTTGTTACTATCGTACACTTTATATTTCTGGGATGTAACTTTTACAAACAATTACAATGATGTAAACCCAGTACTGTTGTATTATTGTATGTGTGATGTTGATGTTGTCTTGTTTCAATTATATACACTATGATGATATTACAAGAGGAAGTCACCCAACCCCCGAACGTTTCCGTCGTTTCCCGGTTTCGGGGTGTGACAGATTGGTATCATAGCAATGTTTACAGTGAACTGGCATATCTAATCATACAAGATATGCAACTATAAATACATTGGGACTAAAATATTCTGAACAAAAATAAAATACATACCTATGTGTGGATTATTACAATAGCAATAAATGTTTTGGAGGAATAGAATATCGTGGTTAAACTCGGGCAGTTATGTAGTCGTATTGGGGATAAATAAAGCCTGATCAACTATATTTATTTAAAATACGACCAACATGTGTTTAGGAGTGATCATGGTGGGCAATGAGTCTAGAAACTTACCAACCTCGTACCCAGAAATTTTTTAGAAAATCAAACATAAACAAATCAAATATTATAGGAGTATTTTAAAATGCTATCTACACGCCCTTACACACTTCTCATACCTCCACTTCCCGCGCAGACATCATGGCCGAATACCAACAATGTGATCTTTACTATTAGGCCTTGGTGGCCCATGGGTGGATAGAGGATGAACCTGAAATGGTTCAAGAGGCAGGTCCAGGGATAGGACCTGAAGAGTATCTAGAGACAGATTACGAGGACGAGGGATCCGATGAGGAGACTAAAGATGTAGAGGGCGTCGGGGATGTCCCTATTGAATCCCACCCTTTAGAGATGATACCAGATCCGCACATAGCATAGGAGGACCCCATAGACCGGACACGCTCCTTGGAGGACGAAGTTGCCATTCTCAAGCAACAACTTTTTGCAGCAGAAGCGAGAGCAGTTCAGGTGGAGCAAGAGAGAGACGAAATCACTCGGGAGATGAGTGAACTGGCCGACCTCTTGGTGCATCATTTCGGCATCTGATCATCAGCAACACCAGACGCTTCCCGCCGCGACTAGGATCCGCTCCACCCACCACCACTATTGCTATGGTTCTCTTTTATGCACTTTTTCATGTAGGATCAACTCTATTATTTAGTTACTACACTACTCATAGAGGCGTTATGCTGTTAGATTATGCGTTTTCTCTATGTATTGTATGCCTTTTTAAAAGGCAAATTTTCATGCTCTGTACTACAAATATTATATCTTTAATGAAATAGTTCTATGTTTTTTTTGTGACGTTGTTATCTGTTATGTGTTCTATTTTGCTTGTTTCATGATATTGTATGAATTCACTTACATGCACAACCGAACCATCGAAACCACTATATGCCAAAGGAACTCGAAACCACAAAATACTGTACTCACCATCTTTCTGTTCCGTGACAGAAGATGCCTCAATAAATGATTCACATAAACAACAACACGACACCACCACAACCACCGCCTCCGTCTGAGTTAAACTCTGCTGCATTTCAGGCAGCAGTCTCGGCTGCAATTACAATAGCATTGGCACATATTCATAATGGAAACAATGGTGGCGGTAATGGTCAAGGAACTTAGAGCTCAAACAAAGGAATGAACCAAGGGTCTACAAAGGTCTGCACCTATAAAGATTTCTCAAATGCCAAACCTCAAATATTCAATGGAACTGGTGGAGTGATAGCCTTGAAGCGTTGGATTGAAAAGACTGAATCCGTTTTTGAAATCTGCAAATATCCGGAAGATAGAAGGTGAAGTTCGCGGCCTGCATATTTGTTGACCAAGCCCTATCCTGGTGGAATGGTCATGTAAAGGCCATGACATTTCCGGTTGCAAATTCCATGCCTTGGGAAGAGCTTAAGGAGATGTTGATGGTAGAATATTGTTCTCGAGGGGAAGTACAGAAACTAGAACAAGAATTATGGAATCACACAGTGCACAACTCCAACATCGAGGCTTACATTTCCAGATTTAGTGAGCTAGAACTATTATGCATGGGAATGATCACTTTAGAGGGAAAGAAGATCGAAAGATTCATTTAGGGATTAATGCTTCTAATTCAAGGAAACTTAATTGCAGCAAAACCTAAAACGTTTGACAGTGCAAAAAGACCGTCTCAAAAACTTTCAGATCATGGCAACAAGAAAGGTATCACAACTGCTGAAACTAAGACCAGGATGGAAGGTAATAACAAGAAAAACGGGGTAAGCAAAAGAAATTGGTGATAGAACCAGGGATCCTCTAAAAAGCAGCAATCTGTGGTAGTCCACACTGCTACCGCTCAAGTTACGACAGCACCAGCTGCTCCAGCCTCAACTACACAAACCACTTTTAGGCCATACTAAGGAACTTTACCAAAATGTAATAAATGCAGCTACCACCACCATGGCGAGTGTAGAGAAATACAGTGTACCAATGACAACCGCAAGGGGCACACCGCCCAGTACTGCAGATCTCAACCCAATAGGCCCAACAGTCAAACAACAACAACAACAATAACACCGGGGCCAGTCATACTTGTTATGGATGTGAAGGAACTAGCCATTTTAGGAAAAATTTCCCCAAATCTAACAACCAAGGTCCAGGAAGATCATGCAAGGTCCTGACATTGGGTTAAGGAGAGGCAGTACAAGACCCGACGGTTGTTACCGATATGTTTCCCCTCAACAACACTTACGCATGCATCCTATTTGATAGTGGGGCTGAGTGGAGTTTCGTGAGTAATAAATTCAAACACTTACTAAGCCAACAATCCCAGAAGCTAAGCGAAGCCTTCACGGTAAAGATGGATAATGGGAAAACTGAAACAACCATTGACGTTTACGTAGGATGTACATTAACATTAAACAACCATTCATTTCAAATAGATTTGATGCTAGTAAATATTAGGAGTTTTGATGTGATAATCAATATGGATTGGTTAAGCCCCCACCATGTTGATATTATGTGCCATGTGAAGGTCGTTTGCCTTCACCTCCCCAACCACGAAACCCTAATAATCTATGGTGATAAACTTGGCGCCAATCTCCATCTTATCTCGTACATCAAGGCAAAAAAATGTCTGCACAAGAAAAATTATGCCTTCCTCTCTCATGTTATGGATAAAGCAAAGGAGGAAATAAACAATAAAATACATCCTAGTGGCATGTGACTTTTCGGACATGTTTCCTGAAGACCTTTCGGGGGTACCCCCATAAAGACAGGTCGAATTTCGAATTGACCTAATATCGAGAGCCACATCAATTGCCAAATCACCCTACATGTTAGCTCCAGTCGAGATGTAGGAGTTATCCAGTAAATTAAGCAAACTTCTGAACAAAGGATTCATTAGGCCAAGATTCGCACCCTAGGGAGCTCCGATCTTCTTTGTCAAGAAAAAGGACGGACCCTTCAGAATGTGCATCGACTATCGGGAGTTGAACAAACTCACCATCAAAAACCGATATCCAATCCCATGAATCGATGATCTATTTGACCAGTTTCAAGGAGCTAGTTACTTCTCCAAAATAGATCTAAGATCCAGTTATCATTAACTCTGAGTCCGGGAAGAGGATATTCCAAAAACTACTTTCCGAACTCGATATGACCATTTCAAATTCGTGGTTATGCCCCTAGGTATGACAAATGCCACCGCAACATTTATGGACCTCATGAATCGAGTTTGCCGCCCATTCCTCAATGATCTCGAGTTGGGAGACGTGGTCTTCGCCCTAAAGATTTGGAGGCATTACCTCTATGGTACAAAGTGCACCATCTTCATATACCACAAATCCTCTAGAATATTCTAAATCAAAAGGAGCTGAACATGAGGCAGTGAAAGTGGGTTGAGCTTCTAAAAGATTATGAATGCAAGATCAAGTACCACCCAGGCGAGGATAACGTGGTAGTCGATGCCCTAAGCAGGAAAGAAAACTTGGGTTGCTAGGTGAAAACATTATCGATAACCATCCACTCTCACCTAACTTCATAAGCAAAGGAAGCTCAATTAGAGGCATTGAAGCCGGACATTGCCGCAAATGAAGCACTGCGTGGAATGGATAAGAATTTGGAATTCAAAGGAGACGAAGCTTATTACTTCATGGAGCGTATCTGGATCCCAAAATTTGGAGGATTTAGGGATGTAGTCATGAACGAAGCACACAAAACACGATACTCCGTCCATCCAGGTTCCGATAAGATGTACCTATACATTAAACAACATTATTGGTTGCCACACAAGAAAGCAGAGATTGCCACTCATGTAGGAAAGTGTCTCAGTTGTGCCAAGGTTAAAGTAAAATATCAGAAGCCCTCGGGATTGTTACAATAGCCAGTAATACCCGAGTGGAAATAGGAAAGGATTACCATGGATTTCATAACCAAATTACCTAAGACAACGGACAGATTGGATGCAATCTGGGTGATTGTCGATAGACTAACTAAATCCACCCATTTCCTACCAATAAAGGAGACGTACAAAATGGACAGGTTAACACGAATCTATATAAAAAATTGTGAGACTCCATGGGGTGCCGATATCTATTATCTCGGATCGAGATAGTAGGTTTACTTCATGATCTTGGCAGTCGCTCGAGAAAGCAATGGGAACACAACTAGACATGAGCACTGCTTACCACCCTCAAACCGAAGACCATAGCGAGCGAACCATCCAAATGCTTGAAGATATGATCCGAGCCTGTGTGATTGATTTCTGCAGGGCATGGGATACCCACTTACCCTTAATTGAGAACCCGTACAATAACAACTATCACACAAGCGTTAAGGTTGCTCCTTTTGAGGCTTTGTATGGCCGCAAATGCAGATCGCCTCTTTGCTGGGCTAAGGTGGGAGACACCCAGTTGGCAAGAAGGAAAACACCAAACAACACTCTTACAGGACCCGAGATTATTTTGGAAATGAAAGAGAAAATAACTCAAATTAAGGTATGACGCCAAGCATCGTAAGAATGAAAAAAGAGCTATCCTGATAAACGGCAAAAGCCTCTGGAATTTCGATTCGGCGATTGGGTGCTATTGAAGGTCTCTCCCTGGAAAAGGATGATCTGGTTTGGGAAGCGGGGAAAACTAAATCCATGATACATTGGGCCATTCGAGATTCTTTCCCGGATTGGTCTGGTGGCATATAAGCTGCAACTACTTGTGGAGCTCAGCAACTACACTCCGTGTTCCACGTGTCGAATCTAAAAAAGTGTTTATTAGATGAAACTCTCGTTGTTCCCTTAGATGAGATCGAAGTAAATGAGAACCTCGTATTCGTTGAAGAGCCAGATGCAATAATGGACAACAAAGTGAAGCGTACGAAACAAAGTCGCATTCCGATTGTGAAGGTTCGATGGAACGCTAAGCGCGGACCGGAATTCACATGGGAGCGCGAAGACCAAATGAAGCAAAAGTACCCTCACATTTTTTCTAGTTCCTAAGGATAACTTCCAAAAGAATTTCGGGACAAAATTCCCTATAACGGGGGGAGATGTCACAACAACCAATTCTGGGCTAGGAAATTCTATCTATATGTAATCAACTCTTGATGTATCGAGTAGCTTTAAGTTTAAGGTTATACATATTACTCATTCAAAAACAATGATCCGAATCAAAACTCACTCGTGAAGCCCTAAACCTAATTTGATACATTTTCATACTCTCAACTTTGGGTTGTAACCCTAATATCCCGGTTCAAACTCTTATTGGACCAGGACCCTCTTATTAGGCTTAATGGGCCAATAAAATCTCAATTTGGATTATTTTGGGCTAAAGAACCTCATTTGGGCCCTAAATGAACCCACATTCATTAAATTATAACAGTTTGCGCCATAAGGCTTTTATGGGCCTTATTGGGCCTAAAATGTCTCACTTAGTTTTCATGGGCCTTATTGGGCCAAAAACCACATAAATAATTATAATGAACCAAAAACCCATTGTTTTTACTCCATTTTGGGTCGTGAACTCACAAGAAGGCCCATTGGGGTGAAAATTTTATTTTTGGGCTATACAAATTCGATTAGTTATCCATATGGACCCAACACTTATTATTTTCTCCTTTCTCCCCTCCCATTCTCGGTTTGTGACAAAAAAGAGATGGAGGAAGATTAAACATGTGCTTGACAACACATGTTTAACCTTCATGTATCAATGGGGAAATCTAATGTTTCTAGGCAAGGTAGTTACCCCACAAATAACAAGATTAGTATCTCTCTCTCTCTCCCTCTCTCTTCTCTTCTCTTCTCTTCTTACTCACGACCATAAGAGCCACCACCACCACCATCATACTTCATTCAAAAACAATATTCTCTCGTATTTTCCTCTCTAGCATAAGAGATACCTCCTTCTATTCTTCCAAATTTTCGTGTGTGTTTGTGTGGGTATTCAAGAACACTTCATCAAAGCTCAACCATTCTTGGTAAGTTTTAACCAAACACAAGGTTTATTACCATCCATTTAAGTTAAATCATTCCTCATACACACATGTTTTAGTGATCCATGCTCCTAGAACTCTTAAGTTACCGAAAATCTTCCCAAGAGGCAAGCTAGGCAAAAAACATCTTCTTCTCTTCTTCAAAAATCGAATCCATCTCTTAATGTGAGTTCATACCCCTTATTTTTGGTTTATGCTATGTTTTGGGGAAGGATACAAGTAGCTTTGTGTTAGATCTATATGTTTATGCATGTATATGTGTGTTTTCCATGTTATATATTGTGATTATGTCCTAAAACCTCACGAAACTCGAAATTGCTAACAAATCTTGGTGATATTTGCAAACTAAATCACTACATACAAGTTACCATGAAGATGGAAAGTTTAAACATATTATGATACACTTGAAAATAATACAAAACCGTTTAAGGGGCCATTTTTGACAAACAAACAAAAAGGTGATGCCTTTAGGATATTCACAGTTTTTCAAGGACCAAAAGAGTCATTTTTATATAAAAATGGCTCTTAAGATATTTAGGGTTTTAAAAAGGGCCAAAAGTGTTGATTTTCACAAAATGGGCTTAACGTTGGGACTTCACGATTTCATGGGCTAAATTTGTAAACTTTTGACTTTTGTGGGTTAAAAATTCCTTTTAACAAATTTGAGCCAAAAATGTAAAGTTACAGTTAAATGGGCTGAAAATGTAAATTTTATTCAACTTGGGTCGAAAAGGTTAAATTTCTATACATTTGGGCCGAAAATGTTAATTTTCATCAAAATTGGGCCGAAAATGTTAATTCTAACAAAAGAGGGCTAAAATGTTATTGTATTTCAAATAAGCCCTTAAATGTAAACTTTTGATCTTAATGGACCTAAAGCATCATTTTTACCAAAAATGTGCCTAAATTGTAAATTTTCGGCATAATGGGCCAAAAATGTGATCATTACAAAAAGTGGGCATTTATGTTATTTTGGTAGACAATTGAGTTTAAACCACCAACGCAATAACAAATAGACTAAATATGTCATTTTCACTCTTATTGGGGCTGGAATATACCTTACATGTTTATTGATCCTTAGTGGTCCATTAAATGCTTACCGGGACTGGAATACACCTTACATGTTTATCGGGCCTTAATGGTCCGTTTACATGCTTATTGGGCCTGGAATATACCTTACATGTTTATTGGACCTTAGTGGTCCATTTACATGTTTATTAGGTCTGGAATACACATTACATGTTTATTGGGCCTTATTGGTCCATTTACATGCTTATTGGGCCTGGAATACACCTTACATGTTTACTGGGCCTTAGTGGTCTATTTACATGCTCATTGTGCCTGGAATATACATTACGTGTTTATTGGGCCCTCGTCTTGTGTCACAACTAGCAATTATGGGCTAGGAAATTTTGTCTATATGTAATCAACTCTTGATGTACCTTGTAGCTTCAAGTTTATGGTTATAAATATTACTCATTCAAAAACAATGATTCGAATCGAAACTCACTCGTGAAGCCCTAAACCTAATTCGATACATTTCATACTCTCAACTTTGGTTTGTAACCCTAATATCCCGGTTCAAACTCTTATTGGACCATGACCGTTTTATTGGGCCTAATGGGCCAATAAAATCTCAGTTTGGATTATTTTGGGTTAAGGAACCTCATTTGTGCCCTAAATGAACCCACGTTCATTAAACTATAGCATTTTGGGCCATAGGACTTTTGTAGGGTTTCAAAGCACTCCATGGATGATGGCAATGGGCCCCTGTGATGAATTCTAGGTTAAAAGCCCAAGACTTGTCTTTTCCCTATAAATAGTCATGTATTATTCACAATTAGGGTTAAGAGTGAGGCAAAATGTAGCCGCCACGTTGTGAGGTTTCTTGTAGAGTTAGATTCTTATTTTCTTAAGTGTAATTTGTTCCTCACAATTCAATAAATCGAGTGATCATTCGACATAATCTTCATATTTGTGTTTGTTCTTATTTTCCGCATTTTGTTCATCAAATCTTAATTAGGGTTTTAATCCCAACAAGTGGTATCAGAGCGGGTCTTTGAAAATCTATTGATTTTTGAAGTATCGGTTCTTGATTTGATGATTTTCTGCACAAGTTATTGAAGATTGTTGGTGTTTTACCATCTTGAAATCAAAACTGTTCATGGAGAAGTCTGTTACTGTTCATCTGGTATTTTTCTATTGCTTTAATCTTGCCCAAATAATGGATCCTTTACTGTTCCTATCCATCATCTTTTGTCCTATTTGTTTTCTTTTTGGGTCTCTGGAACGTGCGTTTGTCATTTGCGTTGTACATCATTCCTTCATCTAGTCGATTTCTCATTGTCTTCTTGATCAAAATCGATGAATATTAGTTATTGGTTGTTATCGTGAAGTTCATCAATCGATTCTTTTCAGTTGTAATCCACGGTCAATTTTATTTAATCGATTTTCCTATTCCTATTCATATAATCGATTTGATTTATGTTGAAATTGGAAAACTTATGATGATATTGTTCTAACTGTGAGAAAAATCGATCTTTGGAGAATCGATTGGAAATTTGATTGAATGCGAATCTCGATGTCTAATGATGAATGGATGAACAACGTTGTTTCTTGATTTAGATGGTCAAAATAGAAAAGTCAAAACTGGAATTACTAATCTGTGAACGATGCTCTCATCTATGAGTGCAATCGAATGCGTAGACCGAATCGATTTGCTCTCGGATTCTCGGTTATCTATCGTGATTGTATTGATCTGGGGATGTCAATTTTGGCATTTGTCAGTCTTAATGGTCCAAGAAACGAAAGTCAAAATCGACTCATATAAACGGAGAACAGTGGGTTGTTGATCTAAAATCAAATTGGAATCAGGTTCTCAATCGCCAAATGGGTTTTACATTCGGGGCTTAATACAATCAGAACAAACAAATGAGAGTCAGATTGTTGTGAAAATCATTACTTGCAAACGATCAAAGCTCGTTTTTTTTTACTTGCACTCATATTGTTCGTCGACAGTGGTTCGTATTGGGTTTGTGATCGTCGGAGTCTGAGCGAGAGATCACGGTTTTGGGGGTTTCAGGGTTGCCTTGATTCGCAACTTACAGATGGTTAGTGTATTCGAAGGACTTGGAATGAACTTGGGTTTGCGTGATTATGCTTGGAACTGAATAGAACCGAACGTTCGCTTTTTGGGTGTGTAATCAACAAGAAACGAACCTTACAAACACAAACGAAACTCATAGAAGCGAAGGTCACAGACGCTAACATTTGATGCGAACCTGAGATTCGCTTCCGGTTGCCGAGATTCAATTTGGGTGTACTTGGAATGAACGGTGGCACTATTGGACTCGGACACGAACGTAAAGAAGAAAATGAAAGGGTCGAACGATGTTATTGGATGATCGGTATTGTATCTGTGGTTCGTATGCGAACGATTGTTTACAGTTGCCGTTCAATTCTTTTAATCAGTCGATATATCATATATTGGGGTTGAAGACATAATGTTACATTCTTGGCCCCTGCAACTTCAGAGAATGGACACTTTTGGTCCCTATTGTTTTCACAACTTGGCTATTATGTATAAATTCCAGAAATTGTTACATTTAAAAGGGAAATTCATGCAAAGTTACATTTTCAGTCCTAGAATTTCAGAGAAGTGACACTTTCAGCCCATTTTTCGAAAAGTTTGCAAATTTGAGGGCCGGTGAACAGTTTTGGATTTTTTAACGCACATATTTTTTTTCGTGAACAGAAAAATAAAGATTCCATCAAGTCTTGGCGGTTCGGAAAGTCATTTTTCGTGATAACGTCAAATTTTTACGACTTTTTCGGATTTTATACTTCATTGTATATATCATTTTGTCACGGGGGAGCTTAGTAAATTTTTTATCCATTCAAGATCATTCTCATGACCATTTGAAGGCTTTATAATCATGTTTTTGATTATAAATCGGGGGAGAATTTGGTATGGTCATTCGAAATTGGATTTGTGACTTTTCAAAGTTGAAGATTTTTGATAAAGCTTGTGGTAGAATTATGAAGGTAGCTTTTACAGTGGAAGTTTTTCATCAAGCTCAGCTAAAGCTTTTACAGAGAAGTATCCTTTACAACGGAAGTTCTTTATCGAGCTCTGCTAAGGACTTGTTATATCTCCGACTTCTTGTATTTTCTCGATCCAGTGGCGTTACGATTCTTAAAGTTTGGGTTGTTACATGATATTTTTTGATGGCTTATATCATTAGCTTATTTGAAGATCATTGTGACTTGGAGGGGGAGCTCTTCAAAGACAAGAAGTTATTCAGTTTCTTTGTTCTGAAATGGGTTTTTATGGCGGGTTTGGTTTTCATGAAGATTCTTTGGGATTACATTCGAAAATGAAGTTTAAAGACATTACTTCAGTGCTTGATTTATATATCCTAGAGCCCATGTTTGAAGACTATTGAAGAATCAAGATTCGTGGATTGCTTCATATATTCCTCGTTGCAGATCTTTTTATTTGCTAGATGCTTGTTTTGGAAGTCAAAGCATTGTCATCCATTCCATACTTTGAGGGGGAGATTGTAGGGTTTCAAAGCACTCCATGGATGATGGCAATGGGCCCCTGTGACGAATTCTAGGTTAAAAGCCCAAGACTTGTCTTTTCCCTATAAATAGTCATGTATTATTCACAATTAGGGTTAAGAGTGAGGCAAAATGTAGCCGCCACGTTGTGAGGTTTCTTGTAGAGTTAGATTCTTATTTTCTTAAGTGTAATTTGTTCCTCACAATTCAATAAATCGAGTGATCATTTGACATAATCTTCATATTTGTGTTTGTTCTTATTTTCCGCATTTTGTTCATCAAATCTTAATTAGGGTTTTAATCCCAACAACTTTTATGGGGCTTATTGAGCCTAAAATGTATCATTTAGTTTTCGTGGGCCTTATTGGGCCAAAAACCACATAAATAATTGTAGTAGGCCGAAAAACCATTGTCTTTACCCCCATTTGGTCTGTATACTCACAAGAATGCCGAATGGACTGAATTTTATTTTGGGCTACACAAATTCGATTGATTTTCTATACTGACCCAACATGTATTATTTTCTCCTTTCTCCCCTCTCATTCTCGATTTGTGATAAAAAAAAGAGATGGACGAAGATTAAACATGTGCTTGACAACACATGTTTAACCTTCATGTATGCATGGGGAAATCTCATGTTTCTAAGCAAGGTAATTACCCAACAAATGTTAATTCTCATTAAATTTGAACCATGAAAAGCTCTCTCACCGTGAATAACCAATTCTCCCCCACTTGGGGTTCGAACTCTTAGCAACTTCTACTCACAATCAATCACGGCTCAATTGGGCACCAACCATCCATCCTAATGATCACCTTCAATCCCTTTATGGGAATCGGTACCAAGTCTATCGGAAACCTCTCACTGAACATATTCAGAACACATCCTTGGAATACCCTCTCAATTCTCACAGTACTTGTTGGATTAGGTGTCTAAGCCCATAACATTAATTGGTATGTACTTGATCTGATAGTAGCATGGTCCTTTCGGGTTGCCTTCACCATAGCAACGTGACCGGATGATTTTTGGAGAAAGATGTTGATAAATGATTTATTGATATATTATAAGAATAATATATTGATTGAGAAATCATATTATTTAATTACTATTAATCATAAATGAATTTGGAATTAAATTTGGGATTGAAGGAACTGATTAAATAAAAGGGGACTGATATTCCAAATCACTGATAGTTGTAATTTTGGGCTGATGGACTTCTTTAGAAGGGAGTGGACGAAATCTATAGGAAGCCCTATAGAGATTTCGTACAAGGCTTCTAGGAAGGAGGTCCATGGATTTCTTAGAGCCTAAGCAATTAGATTAGGGTTTCCACCAAAAAAACCTAGCAGCCTTAGCTATATAAGGTACCCCTTGGTATACATTTTTCGGATCTATGCATTCTAAGAGAACTCCAGCCGAAAATTGACGAGTATCCATCACCTCTCTCCTTTATCCTTTGTTAGTGGTGTTTGTGACTCCATTAGAGGTACAACGCTTGGGCATTAAGCTCTTAAAATTCAAGATCTAGAAAGGTATTCTTCTAACCCTTATAATATATAAATTTTATTTTATATATACTAGATCTAGGGTTATTGCTTTGGAAACTTAATTTGCATGTATAACTTGAGAAAAACCTAGATCCAAAGCAATTAGGGTTGCATGTACACATAGGAATGTAGATATGCTCAAAACCCATCAATGTAATCAGCGCCTAGGATATTTTTCTGTTATATTTAACGCAATAGTGATTTGTCTAAAGTTGGAACAAAACCGATTTTGCTTTCTGTCCGATGAACTCGACGAGCTCAAAGATGAACTTGATGAGTTGGCTGAACTCAACGAGTCCATGACCTGACTCGACTAGTTAACTCGTCTGACAGCTAATTTTTCAATTTTCAAATCTATCTTAGATTAGGATAATTACCACAATTCGTTTTTAATGCCTTAAATTAAATTATGTGCTTGGTAATGTGATTTGCCTATCTAAATAGATTTATTTGGTCAAATTTTAAGATAATGTCCAATTATATGACTAATTAATTATTTAAAATTTGAACTAGTAATTTTTAAAAGTTTGAAATTGCACCTTGAAAGTTTTGGAATTTAAAATTTAATTAAAAGTTTAATATATATATATATATATATATATATATATATATATATATATATATATATATATATATATATATAAGATGAGTCAGTCTTACCGTAAGTAGGCCTCATTCACGAAGCCGATCTATAAGGAGGGTATAAGGAAATTGCCTATAAAATGACGGTTGAATGGGTGCCCACTCTCACCCACCGCTTCCTTGATTGGTGGGGAGTCGTTAGCCAAACGGGTAGGATAGAACATTAATTCATCATTAATAACTATAATGATAAATATAAAGTAAGTAAATATTTTTATAAATTCCAAATCTTAATTACTTTAGGAAAATGTGAATTTGATGCTAATCCATGAAATTGCACATTGTACCTTGTCAAGTCGTTAGTGGAACATATGTGGTTTACCGGCACACTAACTTGGACTAACAAGGATAGTAATGGTTATCTCGTAAATTATCATAGATCAATGGAGCGTGTGTGGTTAACCGACACATTGATTAGGTAGTAAATAACATCGAGAGTACCAAGATAATTTGCATGGTTATCCACACCTTGTTTGTGATCCTCGGTATCCCAATCACAAACTTGAAGGGCATAATCTAGATTAAACATGTCATTGAAAAGTTCAATGAATCTCAAAAGAATCTAGGAATTTCATTTTATTTAAAACCTAATTCTTTATTTCGTTTTTCATGGTGGAATTGGTAAATCGTCGTTTACCTACCTTCAAATAATTTACAATTGGATTATGGTATCATTCTTCTGAATTGTGAATTATTGTGATGGGTCCTAGACTTAGTATTTCATTTGGAAGTTATATTAAGGATCCTTTATCTAATCATAACTGTTGCCTTTTTTCCTTTCCAGATGTCTGGCTCAAATAACGCTTCTGGCTCAAACTCCAACAACTCCTCAAGCTCTTTTTCTCTTATGAACATTGGTGCTAGGATCACCTTCGATGGATCCAATTTCAATGATTGGATTTGCAAAATTCAAATGGTCTTGTGATACGAGGAGAAAGAGTACGACCTCGACAAAGAACTGATAGAGATAGATGAAATCAACGCTACTCCTGAAGAATTGGTTGAGTATAGGGCTCACGAAAAGGACGCGACAAAGGTGTCATGTATTATGTTGGCCAATATAACTCCTGAGTTGCAACGGTTCTATGAAGACTACTGGCCTTACGAGATGTGTCAGGACTTGAAGGAAAATTACCATCAAAGTGCGCATCAAGAAAGGTACGAGGTTGTTACCTCATTCATAACAACCAAGATAAGGGATGGAGAATCCATCACAACCCACTTGCAAAGAATGCAAACGATGTGGATCGTTAGCTTAAGTTGAATGTCAACTTTGATGAAGAGTTGGCTATTGATATAGTCCTACACTCTTTACCTCATTTCTATAATCAGTTCAAGGTGACTTATCATATGAGCAAGGAGGAGGTCACTTTGAGCAAACTACAGGGTTTGTTGAAAACTGTTGAAAGTGGATTGAAAGGCGAAGGTTTCGAGTCTACTCCTCCTGCTGATGCCCCATTCTTGGCTATTGGACATGGAAAAGGGAAAAATAGGAAAGCTCCCTCTAAGAACCACAAGGGAAACTCCCATGATGGATCTTATTCGAATGGATCCAAATGTAAAACCGGTTCTGTCACTCCCTTTTCTGATCCTAAAGAAATAACGTGCTTCTACTGTTATGAGAAAGGGCATTGGAAACGAAGTTGCCCAAAATACTTGCAGGGCATCAAGGATGGGAAGATAAAGCCCTCCTTCATAGGTATTTATGTTATTCTATCTAAAAACTCATCACATGCTAGTTCTTGGGTCCTTGATACAAGATATGGTTTTCACATTCGTTCTGAATTGAAGGGGCTAAAAAGAAGTAGGGATGTGGAGCACTGGAAGATGAACCTGATAATGGGAAATAGGAAATCGTTGCGTGTCACCAAGATCGAGGTTTATTCTTTAGTGCTTAGTAATGGGTTAGGATTAGATTTGAATGATTGTTGCTACTCGTCAGAAATGACGAGGAATATTATTTCTTTTCATGGTTTGTACAGACAAGGTTTTAGATTTTCATTTAATAATGAAATTGGTTCTATTAATGCTTATTATAATGGTTTATTTTATTTTGAAACATTGCCTTGTAATGGTGTATATGAAACTGTGATGGTTGTAGACAACTTAGGAAATATTGTGTTGCATAATGACTCGTCTAATGGTTTAGACAAGGCATACTTGTGCTATCGTCGTCTTGGACATGTCAACACGAAGCGCATAGCCCAACTAAAAAAGGATGGAGTGTTGGAGTCATTTGAACAAAAATCAAATGACACGTGCAAATCATGTTTACTTGGAAAGATGACTAAATCACCTTTCACTGGTACTTGTGAAAGAGTTAAGGGATTGTTGGATCTCATACACACAAATGTGTGTGGGCCCTTCAGATCCACCACAAGGGATTCTAATCGCTTCTATGTGACTATTACCAACTATTATATCAGATATGGATATATCTACTTAATTAAGCACAAGTCGGAAACCTTTGAAAAGTTCAAAGAGTTTAAGCAAGAAGTGGAGAATCAATTTGGCAGGAAGATAAAGATGCTCAAATTCGATAGGGGTAGTGAGTATCTTAGTATTGAGTTCCATGACTATCTTAAGGAATGTGGAATTGTTTCAAAATTGACGCCACCTAGGACACCACAACTTAATGGTGTGGCTGAGAGTCAATCGAACATTGTTAGTCATGGTTTGTTCCATGATGAGTCGAGCTTCGCTACTAATCTCATTCTGAGGGTATGCGTTAGAGTTTTCTACCCATATCCTTAATCTAATACCAACTAAGAAGGTTGCCAAAACAACTCATGAGATATGGAAAGGAAAGGTTCCCTCATTGGCACATATCAAGTTTGGGGTTGTGAATCCTTCGTAAGATGAGAGACCCACGTAAAGCTTGAGCCTTGTAGTGAGCAGTGTATTTTCATCGGTTACCCACAAAATGTCACACCCCGCTAAAGCGGAAATACGAGTTGTGACAGTATAAAAGGTCTCATAGCAAAAGTTAAAAGACAACACCAACCATAGTGTTAAAAATCATTACAAATTTGCAATGAGTTTGAACAACTTTTTAAAAGATATTATAGTGTATTTAAAAGTCAACACATGAAAATGCTCCTACAAGTGTTGTGTCTCTACGTGCCTCTTACTAGATGATTCCTGAAAAAGCATGTAAAACGAGCGTCAACTATAAAAATAGTGGGTGAGTACTCACATATTAAAAAAAAATTGGTTTCATAAATCGAAATAAAAAATTTGATAAAAGTTTCCACGAAAAAAAATTTGCCAAAATAAGTAAATAAGTTTGCATAAACAAAGTTCGTTGTCATCATGAGAGATAAAGTATGTTGCCCAAATGAGATGCAATGGTCATATTCTAATGGGAAATAAAGTTCATTACTAAAACGAGTAAGCAAGTTTCGTTGCTACAATGAGCAAACAAGTTCGCTGTTACAAGGAGCAAACAATTTCATTGCTAAAGCAAGTACATAAGTTTCCAGTAATAAAAGTCTGTTGCTATAATGAGAAACAAAGTTCGTTGCTATAATAAACATAAAGTTTCGTTTCTAAAATAACTATACAAGTTTCATTGATAAAATAAGTATATAAGTTTCGTTGCTAAAATGAGTATAGAAATTTCGTTACTAAAATACGATATAAGATTCGTATGTGCATCAAGTTTCCATTCATGAGTTCACAACCCAAGCCTAATGACCAGTCCTGCCCCATTCCATCATGTCTATGGTTCCCATGATGTCGGTTCATGGAAATATGCACTCTCAGTTCCGGGCGAGTGGGGGCAGTCGACCCCAAAATAGTGGTATCCATAAGACCATCAGCTCGAATATGAGTTAATAGGTTGTATCCGTTCTCCGGTGACTTAACATACAAGTTCATAACACCCAATTCATAGTACAAGTTCATAATAAAAGGTTCATACGACAAACTTCACGTCAGGAAGTTCATAACACAAGCTCATAAAATAATGTTCATAGAAATTGTTGCATGCTTTCCACCCGAAAACATTAAAACGTAAAATAGGGGTTGTGAATACTTACAATATGCAAATATAGCAACCAAGTTTATACGAGTCAAATAAATACAATGAGCATAAATAGTTTAGGATATGCTTTCGTACCCCAAAACATTAAAAAAAAACTGAAAACCGGGGAGTCGTGAATACTCACAATGCATTGAGGTGATTCAAATGGTTGTTTCAACTACGTTCCACTCATACCACTACCGATTCCTACAATAATGGTATACGTTAGTGAGTCTCTAATCGAAATCTAACACTAGTATATTTGGTACTACAATAGAATTATGCCAATATTGTGTCCAATTTTAATATTGATAAGTTACAAATATTTTTCTGTGAAGTTTAGATTTCTACAAATCAATTTGTTGTATAACAAATTCAAGTGGAATTTCTAATTATTGTAATGTTAGAATTTAAATTTTAGGAGTTGTTTCAATGATTAAATATTTAAAAACCAACTCAATTTAGTTCCAGAAACTCCCAAACTTTGCATTTTAGTTTTAATTGACGTCAAAGACCTTAAGATAAATTTACTTGAATTTTAGATATGTCTAACTATTTTTCACCATTTTAATTCCTTGAATAATCATAAAATCATTGAAACATAGTAAATAGTTACTAAAAATTATTAAACTTCAGATTTTGGTTCTAACTGCATTAAAAGACTTCCAGATAAATTTTCATGGATTATAGATATTATATAACCATTTTTCTTATATTTAGTTCTCTAAATAGATAAAAATTCATGAAAAATCACAATCAGTTAAGAAAAATCCCCAAACTATTTATAATACCACCATTACACATACTTAAGTTGAGAAAAATAAAAAAAGGGATTTCTAAACTGCTTAACCCAGTTTTATGATATTTTGTGCATTTATTCTAATAAAAATATGGATAAATAGAAAACAGTTTTCAAATTTACCCAAACTTTTCGTAATATTGTTATTAAACATTATTAAGCTGGGATAAATATAAAAAATAGATTTCTAACTATTTAAACCAAATTTATGATTTTTTTTGGATTTAAGTGTATTAAATCTTGGGAAAATAAAAGAAAAATAGCATACAGAAGATAAAAATCATCAAAATTTTCATTTAGGGTCCTAATATATTGTAAGGTATACTGGTAAATTTTCATGAATTTTGAATGAGTAAGACTATTTTTCCTGTTTTTAGTCCATTATAAACACAAAAATCATGGAAAAATAGATGTACATTTTGAAAAATTCCCAAAATATTTTTCTGAGTCTTAAACATAAGGTAGAAGCTGCTAAAAATAAGATATAATATGTTCACATTCTATAAAGTGGTTTTATGATTTATTGGAACTAAATAAAAAGAAAATTCAAAACCACACTAAACAGTAACAAAAATCGATAAAATTTCACGAGAGATGTTTATTAGGTTAAAGGGCATCCATGAATTTTTCTAGAATTTATTTAATAGAGTAAGTATTATATATATGATTTAATACTCTATTTTCTTATTATTTTCATGTAAAAATAAATAAAATATATATTGAGCTGAAAATTTCCATAATGCATCTTCATAAAATTTAATAACAATGATGTTTTTTCTTATTTTTTATGTCGAAAAACATGCCTAAAGGCTCAATAATTATAGAGAAAACTTGGTTCTTGTTATTTTGGTAATGATTATTGATGTTACTTTGAGAATTTTTTTTTCAACATGTTCCAAAGACTTTGGAATCAATATATTTTTGTCCCTCTTAATACATGATGTTAAGTTATCAAATTAATTTTTCCTAGATTTTGAGTGAGGAATAAGACCTTTGAACGTGCAATACAAAACCAATATTTACAAAAAGGTGTTGTTTGAGCAACAGTTTTGTAAAAATTTCTAAAAATCAAAATATTGGAGTTTTCCAGTGAGATCAAATGGGTTTGAAATCTAACTCACAATATTATATTTCAGAAAAAGAATCATGAATTTTGGTTAAGAAGAGAGTGAGATATGGCAGTTTAAATTCAGGTAAAGAAATCTGACAGATTGCATGCATGATGATTGGTTAGAAAAGTGAGTTTTCATCATTTCTTTGAGTAAATATTTTGAAATATTTTAAAGATATCATGATAAACTCATATTCTAGTCATGTTTCCAGAGATCAAAAGATTAAAACTTATCAAAAAGTATACGTGCATTTATGAACAAAATTTTGTTTCTCAAAAACTCTCAACTTCAGTTTGATGTTTTAATCTGTAAAATTGATTTTTGCACTAAGATCATGAACATGCAACCTTGTTTATCATAAATGCATAGTGTTAAAACACATCCATGATGTTCTAAAAACCATTTTAACAAAAAGAAAACAAGTTTGAAGAAGATGAAGAAGTAGAAGAATCAGTGGCGAAGCCAGAGTCAAAGTAAAGGGGTATCCCAAATTTTTTTCAGGTGGCCCAAAATTTATTTCGGGGTACTTGGGTTTCCCCGGTTCGGTTTCGATTTTAAACCTAAACCCTAATTGAATCCTTAGGTAACCTCAAGTATTGTTATATAAAGATGAAGCTGAAGTATCTTTTGATACTTGAATCGATGTTAGAATCAAAGTAGATATCAAATGAAGCATGAGGATATCAGGTTAATATAATGGACGAAAATGGCTGAATTTACATGTGCTTGACAATGTGGGATAGAGTAGCCGGGAAAATAAATTTAAAAGGTAAACAAAAAACATGTAAGGAGATAGATTTGATCTTGAGACCTCTGCTCCGATATACTAGCACCTTATCTAGGAGACCACATGTTTGTTTGTGTTTATAAGTGAAAGGAAATGTATATATACACAATACAAAACGAAATTTTCCTAGAAAAATTACACTACCAAAATAAATTTGAAGGGTATCCCGGGCTACCCTGGGCTCTAATTGGATCCGCCCATGAGAAGAATGAGAAAGTGTAAGAAAATAGCGAAACTTGATGATTAAGTGAAGTAGAATGAAAGAAAATTCGAGATTACATTCAAGATTACTTCAAATGATGAATATTTAGAATTGAAGGAGTGTTCTTGGAGCCATTTTTCTGGAAAATTCCATGGTTAGGATGAGGGGAAGAGAGAAGATGGAGTGGTGATGAAGAGTGTGAGAGAGAATGAGGAGGTGAAGCTTGGAGAAGTGAAAAATTATTCAAATTTTGGGGAAGAGAGATAATGGGAGAGAGAGGAAGAATTTTAGGGGAGGGGGGAGAGGCTCCCTATCTCTTGTTTCTTTTATAAAAATTCAAATCTTTTATAAAAATATCCAACTTTTTATAAAATGTGCACCTTAACCTAACCTTCAAGATTACTTCAAATGACGAATATTTAGAATTGAAGGTGTGTTCTTGGAGCCATATTTCTGGAAAATTTCGTGGTTAGGATGAGGAGAAGAGAGAAGATGGAGTGGTGATGAAGAGTGTGAGAGAGAATGAGGAGGTGAAGCGTGGAGAAGTGAAAAATTATTCAAATTCTGGGGAAGAGAGATAATGGGAGAGAGAGGATGAATTTTAGGGGAGGGGTTGTTTCTTTTATAAAAGTTCAAATCTTTTATAAAAATATCCTACTTTTTATAAAATGTGTACCTTAACCTAGTTTTTATGCATAAAAGTCTTGATTTTTGACTTATAAATCAAGGGTAAATGTTGATAACTTAATTTTTATTTTTCCTTGATTGTTTTTCATAAGAATTATCATGATAAGATAATATTATAAGGTTCATAAATATTTTTAAAGGAGTTTTAAGGTTAAAGTTTATAAATAAGAGTTTTTAGGGCTTTTAGGGTTTTTCGGATTTTGCTAAACTTTAGATATCAAGGTAGATTGAATTTTGGAGGCATCAAATTATTTTTGAGTCTTATAACTATTTTATAGTTATAAATAATGTTTGCAAATTCCTTTTTGTCAGTTTATTGGCGTTTATATGTAGTGGTTCCGAGATTCAAGTGAACTTGAAGAACCAAGTATACTAGTCATAGTTTAAATTTTGACTTAAGTTTCACGAGACTACGACCTAATTTCTACTCCTAGGTCAAGTGCATAATGTGTGTATATGATTATTGAAAAGTTGTTCGAGTCAAAGAGTGACCTGAATATGGATAGTCTCTACATTTAAGTAGTTGTAGAATTCACATAACAATGTGAAATCTAAGTACACAATCCATCAATTCTACTTGTTTCCTAGTTTTTAGTAGGTTATAACTTAGCATCTAGTTACAAAGTCTAGTATGTATCGTGCCTATATGTGAAACTAAGTTTATCCAAATCCAGAACCGACTCAAATTTTGACGGTTGTCACAGTCTCCACCGGTTGAAAGAATTTCATCCTGAAATTCAATTCGTGACGAATTCTATTAGAACTCAGCCGAATACAACTATATAGTTGGAGAGGTGGTGACTTGAAAAGCTCTTTGATTATTTTGGGTGAATTCCTCAAGGGAAGAGCCCAATTCTTTAGCTATAATCAAATTAGTGTTTCCTGAATTCGAGTTCTACAGTCTAGATTGTGGGAAATTAGGATCATGAAAAATCATGATCCAACCATGGCGACCTAGAAGAAAAAGATCGTCTAGTTAGATATAATCTAACTTAAAAGAGTGCTATAATTTTTGCTGAAGCACCAACTACATTCAGCGTTAAGTCCACATTGATCCTTAAGTTGCGTTGTAAACCAACACTACGTGTAAATTTTCTGCCTAGTAACGAAGAGATTAGGAACAATTTGTTTGCTTCCGGGTTGGCTACTAAATATTGAAAAGATATATTCCGAAATAAGAAGGGGTATCACGAATGAAAGAGAAGCAGTCGAGGGTAAGTTCCTATAGATACATATTAAGGGTAGGCATCAAAGTTTTGCTGCATTTCAAATGTGAAGATTATAAAAGTGTCGTCTTACACAATAAATTACGAAATGATCAAGGATCTTAAAGGTTGTATTTACTACTAATTTAGTATTGCTACATAAAACCATATTCAAAGAATATATATATATATATCTAGAGAGTCATTTTTGCAAATGGAGGTGATGAAAGCTTATGATAAATTAATTCACATTGTCTAGATAGCATTTTGAGTGCTTAGAAATGATAAGTAATCTCATTAGTATCAAAATGTGTAATAATTCCAAGAGAATGAAGATACACGAGTGATGATTAAAAAAAGTAGTAAAATAATATAAAGATTAATTAAGGTTAAAGGTTTAAGTCTTCATTAATGGAATTCGTATAGAAATATTGGTATTACACTTTTTGAAAAATTTTCCAATAATTTAAGTCAGGACAAATTACAGATTACTAGCTGCCAGAATACTTATGAAAACAAGTTTGAGAATTTAGAAACTCAATGGAAATTGAAAAGTATAATGTTATTTTAAGAATTGAGTAAGAATATCGATCATCAAAAATAGTGCATTCTCAATTCAGTAATTGTACCAAAAACAATCATTTGAAGGATAGATAATCGTAATATTAAATATATATATATATATATATATATATATATATATATATATATATGTGTGTGTGTGTGTATTTTTAAGATGAAGAAACATAAGAAAAATTATCTTTCACATATATTTTTCGGATTTAGAAAAATGATAAGAGCAAAGGTATTCATCTTGTGTATTAATTGTAAGGAAGGAAGAACAATGAAAATTGCAGTTTAAATCAAGTTTCCGAATTTAGAACGAAAGAGCAAATGTAAATAAGGATTACTTGTTTACAGTAAAATTCAGAATAAAAATAAAATGTATATGATAAAAGACGAAATTGAACATTTCAAAGTTGACCAAGTTAAAAATTCTCCTCGTGACTATACACATCTAAATCGCTCAAAACGAAAGGGTGGACTTCTAGTCTGTATGTGTACGAACATGGTACCAAGAGAAGAAAAATAGACAGAACAAAGTTAGAGAATGTATTATGTTATTATTATGGGTTTGTGAGATCTCATATCAGAGGGAGAGCAAAAATCAATTTCAGAGGAAAGAAAAGGAAGGTAGTAGTAATGATTGCTATTGTTAAAATTTTTAGAACAATACATATATGTAGATTTATAATCAGGTCGAGATATATTCCACTGTTAAATCTTTGATGTATGTTGATGATTAAATAGACATGTGGAAGTTTTAAAGTGTTTGCTAAAAATCATGAGTAATTTATTAAGTTAAACTCCATTTGTGAAAAAAAAAAGAACCACTACAACTGGTAATTGAAAATATGACAATTTATACCTTTTAGATTGGAGTCCAAAAACGGTTAAAATGGATTATAAGGTAAAGAATCAATATATTTAGAAGAGTAATCATACATTGTTGAGAGTGTATCACTTGAAATTTAAAAGTGAACGCCATGGTTTACAATGTGATAAAATCTAGAAACTTTATAAATTATAAAACTAATTTGAAATAAAATAAACAAATAAGGTGTGTTTTGAAATGTAAGCATTAGAAATGTCTTATAAACATGTGTTAAGTAGAAAGTTGCAGAAATATCATATTGGGTTTCAAGAAAACACAATTAAGTAAAGTACAATGCCTAGACGGGAAAGTGGTTAAAAGAGCCAAAACAAAAGTGGTTTGAAGATCCGGTGAAGCTTTTATACGTAATCTAAACTTCAATGTCATATGTTTAAGTTTTATAGCATAGAGTCTAAACACTTTTATAAAAGAAAATGTTTCTAAGTTTTTCAAAATTGTGCCAAAACGGTATGCAAGGTTTAAAATAGTTTATATGCCCTTAAAAGGCACATCTTTCCATTGAAATGAGTTTGAAATGAAATTGAAATAGCATGGTTAAAACCAACATTGGTTAAATTGAGTTTTGAAGAAATATGTTAAGTTAAAGCAAGTTGTCAAAAGTAAAGTTGGTTGTTTTTCGCGAGAAATATGACTTATATGGTTAGAAAAGGTCTAGTAAGTTATATGAAGCGGTTACAAAGTATTTTATCAATGATAAATAAAACCGATGAAGCAAAATAACTTTTCGATGGAAGATTAAGAAGTAAGGAATAGGTAGATTAGTGTAACTGATCATACCTAAATACTAAGGCAAGTACAAAGTGAGTATAATGCAAGTAGCTATGTCTTTTCCCCAAGATAAAGGATAAGAAAAACTGTTTGTAAAATGTTTTATGGTGTCAGTGCAATTTACGCCATTTTATAGAGGTCAAAGGGATATCTTATGTTTAGTTTTAAGCTCATGGTGGAAACAACCTAGAGCTAAATCATAGCATAAAAGAGAAGCCTTGCGTATCAGTAGGAATGGGTTAAACATTTGTGTCTACTTATGAGTCGGATTGGGAGTGCCTGCCAATGGTATCCAAGTGATTATTTAGTGGCGACTCGTCTACCTCATGTGATGCTCCAATTCTCATATGTGTCGGTATCGGAACAATTTTCCTATTTATAACTCTAATACGAAGACGATGAAGAGGTATCGAGGAATAATTTGTATAGGTTTCTGTTGGATAAGGTGTCTAAGTCCATAACTTATTTGGTATATACTTGACCCGACCGGCATGGTCTATTTGGGTTGCATCTCATCCAAACTATTATGGATAATTTTATGAGAGTTATACACATATGTTTATTAATATATTATGAGTTATAATATATTAATATGAAGTTACGTTATTTAATTAGTTTTAGTGTTAAATTAATTATGAATTAATTTAGAGATTAAAAGGAAGACTAATTAGATTATGGGCTATTTGTTTTATATAGTGTGGGCTAATACTCATTTGTTAATGGGCTAGGCTTATGTGGAAGTCCAATGGATGATCCATGGAGCTTTTAACCCATGGATCCTTGGAAAGGAAAAGACATGGGTTATTAGGGTTTCACCCTAACCATGCACACTATATAAGCATGCTTATGGAGCATGAAATGGAGCCTAAGAGAAACCTAGTGAACTAGTGTGTGTGTGCATGTGTGTGGCCGATTTTATACAAGGTGTATACTCTCTTAAAGTTTTCCAAGAGTTTGTGGTGTTTGTGATTCCATTTGAGGCATTCACACTATTGGTGCTTGGCCCTCAAACTCCTTAGAACCAAACTCACCAAAAGGTATGTAATCTCTTCTAACTCTTTTATGTTGAAATGTTCCCGATGTCATGTTAGATAGGTTATAAACCTTGGAAAATTATTATTTTGCATGTATTTAGACAAACATAGATCCAAGGTTTATTAGGGTTGCATGCACACTTAGGAAGTGTTAGATTGCTCAAAACCCAACAGTGGTATCAGAGACTTGGCTTGCTTGTTTGATACTTGATGCAAAATAATGAAAAAAGTCGAAATCGTTGCTGTCTGCATGGTGGACTCGCCGAGTCCATTTGGGGGACTCGACGAGTCCAAGCCAAACTTCAACCTACTCAACGAGTCAGTTCATGCACTCGACGAGTAGGATCGAAAGAGTGCAGATTCTCGACTTTTGCTGCTGGAAATGGACTAGAAACATTACCCTAAATTGTTTTGGTGTTATAAAACTTATTTTAGTTGGTGTAATGGTTGTTCTAATCCATTTACAATAGCATATATCAAAATTCCATGATTTTATGTGTTCATATAATTCTTGAATTTTTGATGATCATGTTCATGTTCTTATGAATTTAGAAAATGATAGGAATTATTTGCTGAATTGTTTAGGATTAATTCTTGATCATTTATGTGTTTTAATGGAGTCCATAATTTGTCCTCAAGTTATGGATTACCAAAGGTCACTTTTATTTAACACACACTTAAAACACATAAGTTACATGAAAATGAAGAGTCTTCATTTTTATGAACCTTTAATTCATAAGTTATGAAATGAAGAGTTTTGCAAAGTTACAAAACTTTCCTTCAAGTTTTGGAATTTGTAAAGTTTCACACACTTTAATAAACTTTAATTCCAACCCTTAGAGTTTTAATAGTTAAAATTCAACCCTTATACTATTTATAACATTAATGGTTAATTATTATATATATGTATAAGAATAAGTCGTTTTACCGTTAGTAGGCCTCATTCACGAAGCCGGTCTATAAGGTGGGTAGGTTGTTGCCTATAAAATGGCGACTTAATGGGTGTATACTCTCACCCACCGCTTGCTTGATCGGTGGAGGGTCGTTAGCCGAACGGGTAGAACAATGACTTTAAATCCTCATTAAAAGTATAATGAATATTATAAAATAACTAAACTCTTTTAATTCCCAATCTTAGTTATTTTAGGAAAATGTGAACATGGTGCTAGTCCATGGAATTCACACTTTGTACCTTACCAAGTCGTTGGTGGAGCGTGTGTGGTTAACCGGCACACTAACTAGGACTAGTAAGGATCACGAAGGGTGACTTAGGTGCTGTTTGATTTTCTGAAGCAAAAATTCATGAAGTCTGCGGACCACCTCTGCAACCCTCTGCAGTAGAAGAGGTAGACCAAACGACTGCAAATTATAATAAGAAGCGTGTTTGTTTTTTTAACATCCGCATACTGCTGCAGATATTAAAAAGTTAAAATAAACTAATTTTAGAAACCGAAAATAACTTTTTAATACGTAAAATTTAATAATGTATAACATTTCGGTAAAAATTAATGATATTTCAGTAAAAAAAATGATATTTCAACAAAAAATAAAGATATTTTAGTAAAAAATAATGATATTTCATCAAGAAATTATCATTATTGAATATAAAAAAATGAAAAATAAATTCAATAAGAATAAATGAAAAAAAAAAATGTGAAATAAAATTTTAATAACATATAATCAAAATTTCAGCAATAAAAAAAAAGAAGAAGAAGATGTTGGAAGAGGTTAGAAGAGGCAGTACAAGTGCTGCGCCAAATAGAGCTTGCGCAGAGGTTTTTGGCTCAGAAGACTTCTAAAAAACAAACAACTGCTTAATGTTTGTCATAGATCAATGGAGCGTGTGTGGTTAACCGGCACATTGATTAGGTGATAATATTAAGAGTACCAAGTGAATTAGCATGGTTATTCACACCTTATTTTGTGATCCTCGGCATCCCAGTCACAAACTTGAAGGGCACAATCGAGATTGAAACATGCCATTGAAAAGTTTATTGAATCTCAAAAGAATCTAGGAATTTCAAATCCAATTAAACCTAATAAATCATTTCGTTTTCATGGTGGAAATTGGTGAATCGTCATTCACCTACCTTTCAAATATATTATTACTTAGATTACGCCATCCATCTTCTAAGTGTAATATATTATGATTGGATCCTAGCCTTAATATTATATTTGGGTGTCTTAATAAGGATCCTATAAATATCTAATCTAAACTTACTCTCTTTTCAGATGTCTTCCAACACTAATGCTTCAGGCTCTAACCCAACTGGTTCTTTCTCTCTCATGAATCTTTGTGGGAGCGTCATCTTTGATGGTTTCATTTTCATGGATTGGATTAGGAACATCAGGATGGTTACTCGTTACAAGGACAAGGAATATGTCCTCGATAAGGAGTTAAAAAAACTTGATGAGTCTACTGCTACTCCTGAGGAGATCACTGAATTCAGGACTCATGAGAGAGATGCTACTATGGTGGCATGTATCATGATGGCCACGATGACAGCCGAGCTCCAAAAGTCATATGAAGATTTCTACCCTTTTGAAATGCACCAAGACCTGATGGAAAGGTACCATCAGAGTGCTCATCAGGAGCGGTATGAAATAATCTCCTCCATAATAACTACCCGCATGAAGGACGGTGAATCCGTCACGGGCCACATGCAAAAGATGCAAAGGTATGTGGACCATTTGCTGAAGCTGAATGTTAACATCCCCGAGGAGTTGGCAATTGACATCATTTTGCACTCCTTGCCTTCTTGTTATGATCATTTTCGAATAACATATCATATGAACAAGGAGGAAGTTACCCTCAGCAAGCTTCAAGGACTCTTGAAGACCGCGAAATCCGGTCTTAAGGGTAAAGCGGTTGTTACCTCTACTACTCTTACTCCAACATCTACCCCTGTTTTAGCTATTGGGCAAGGCAAAGGGAAGAAGAGGAAGCACCCTTCGAAGGGTACCAAGGGAAAGTCTCTTGAAGGCTCCTCATCAAAGACAAAGAACAGTTCTGCCACTCCTTCTGCCATTCCCAAGGATGCTAAATGCTTTTATTGCCATGAAAAGGCACACTGGAAGCGAAACTGCCCTAAGTACTTGCAGGATCTAAAGGATGGGAAAGTGAAACCCACCCATGCAGGTATTTACACTATATTGTCTAATTACTCAACATATTCTAACTCTTGGGTGCTTGATACAGGATGTGGTATTCACATATGTTCTGATTTGCAGGGCCTAAGAAGAAGTGAGAATGTGGAGCACGGAAAGATAAACTTAATAATGGGGAATAGGAAGGCTTCACTTGTTTCCAAGATTGGAGTTTATACTTTGTTGCTTAATAATGGGTTAAAATTAGATTTGAATAAATGTGTGTACTCGTCTGAAATGGCGAGGAATATTATTTCTTTTCATGCTTTGTGCAAACAAGGTTTTACCTTTTCGTTTGATAATGAATGTGGTGGTATTAATGCTTTCTTTAATAATGTGTTTTATTTTAAAGCATTACCTTGTGATGGTGTGTATGAAACTGTGTCGATTGTAGACAACTTAGGAAATAATGTGTTGTATACTGATTCTTCTACTAGCTTAGATAAAGCATCATTGTGGCATTGTCGTCTTGGACATGTAAACAAGAAACGCATAGGCCAACTCCAAAAGAGTGGAGTCTTGGAATCATTTGACCTTAAATCGGATGATAATTGTGAATCTTGTCTACTTGGAAAGATGACAAAATCACCCTTCACTGGAACTTGTGAGAGGGGTGAGGGTTTGTTGGACCTAATACATACTGATGTATGTGGACCATTCAAAACCGCCACAAGGGATGCTAATCGGTATTATGTGACTTTTATTGATGATTTTAGTAGATATGGGTATGTCTACTTAATCAAACATAAGTCAGAAACCTTTGAAAGGTTTAAGGAATTCAAACAGGAAGTAGAAAATCAATTGGGCAGGAACATTAAGATGCTTCGATCAGATTGAGATGGTGAGTATCTTAGCACCGATTTCCTTGACTATCTTAAGGAGTGTGGGATTGTCTCACAATTGACTCCTCCCAGGACACCACAGCTGAATGGTGTAGCTGAGAGGTGTAATCGAACTTTGTTGGACATGGTTCGCTCTATGATGAGTCGAGTTTCGTTACCAATCTCTTTTTGGGGGTATGCCTTAGAGACTGCCGCCCATATCCTTAATCTAGTCCCTACAAAGAAGGTTACCAAAACACCTCATGAGATGTGGACTGGGAAGGTTCCCAATTTGGACCACATCAAAATTTGGGGTTGCGAGGCTTTCTTGAGGTGTGAAACTCATGATAAGCTTGAACCCCGAAGTGAAAGGTGTATTTTCATCGGCTACCCACAAAAATCCTTCGGTTACCTCTTCTACAGACCCAGTGAGAATGTGGTCTTTGTAGCACGAAGAGGGATCTTTCGTGAGAAAGAATTTATAAGCCAAGGAGACAGTGGGAGGCAGATTGATCTTGAAGAAATTCAAGAATCAATTGGTGAAGGAACCTCAGACACTAGCAATCAACCTGAGGAGGAAACTCCTGTTGATCCAGCTGACGAGTCTGTACCTCCAAGGCGTTCTACACGGGTTAGGAACACACCTTCGTTTTACAATGGTTTTCATATTATTACGAAAGGTGATACGTTTATTAGTGATAGTACACTGGTAAATTTGGATGAACCCAGCAGTGTTAAGGAAGCCATGGCAGGCCCGGAGTCTGCTAAATGGAAGGAGGCTATGGACAGCGAGATACAGTCCATGTATGACAATCAAGTTTGGAACTTGGTTGACAATGTACCAGGCCGTAAAGTAGTCGGGTGCAAATGGATCTTCAAGAAGAAGACCAACATGGAAGGAAAAGTGCATACTTACAAAGCTCGACTGGTTGCGAAGGGTTTTACTCAAACTCAAGGCATTGATTATGATGAAACCTTCTCGCCGGTAGCAAAGATTAAGTCTATTAGGGTTATGTTAGCCATTGCAGCATTTCATGATTATGAAATATGGAAAATGGATGTCAAAATCGCTTTCCTTAACGGAAAGTTGGCTGAGGATGTGTACATGAATCAGCCAGAGGGTTTTGTCAGTGCAGAGTACCCTAATAGAGTATGCAAGCTTGAGAAATCCATTTATGGATTTAAACAAGCATCTCGTAGCTGGAATCTTTGTTTTGATGAGAAGGTAAAAGAGTTTGGCTTCTCGAGAAGCGAAGATGAGTCTTGCGTGTATGTCAGAGCTAGTGGGAGTATAGTTAGCTTCTTGGTACTGTATGTGGATGACATACTACTCATAGGAAATGACATCCCAACCTTGCAGGAGGTTAAGTCCTGGCTTGGGAAGTGCTTTGCTATGAAGGACCTAGGGGAGGCTACCTATATCCTAGGGATAAGGATATTAAGAGAAAGGAGTAGAAGACTAATTGGACTTAGTCAGAGTATCTACTTGGATAAGGTGTTGAAAAGGTTCAACATGGAGAATTCCAAGAAAGGAGATTTACCGATCCAAAGCAATACCAAACTGAGTAAGACTCAGATTCCGAGTACAGAGGCAGAGATAGCTGAGATGAGCCAATTACCGTATGCTTCCGCAGTTGGCTCGATCATGTATGCTATGACTTGTACCCGTCCTGATGTGGCATTTGCTTTGAGCATGGTCAGCAGGTATCAGGGGAACCCTGGCATGGCTCATTGGACCGCGGTAAAGAACATTCTCAAGTACCTGTGGAGGACTAAGGATTGGGTCCTTACCCTTGGTGGCAGTGATGACTTGAAAGTATTAGGGTATAGTGATGCTGGTTTTCAGACTGATAGGGATAATTTCCGCTCTTAGTCGGGCTGGATCTTTACCTTAAATGGAGGGGCAATTTCTTGGAAGAGTTCCAAGCAGGAGACGATGGCTGATTCGACTTGTGAATCAGAGTATATAGCAGCGAGTGAAGCAGCGAAGGAGGCGATATGGCTAAAGAACTTCATCGGAGACCTTGGAGTTGTACCAGCTATTAAGGAACCTATAGAGATTTTCTGTGACAACAATGGTGCGGTTATCTTAGCCAAGGAACCAAGAGATCGTGGCAGATCCCGACACATTGACAGAAAATATCACTTCATAAGACACAAGATTGAAGAAGGACTCCTTGTGACAAGGAGGATATCGTCGGATGAGAATCCTGCAGATCCCCTTACGAAGGGACTGACGAGGGTTAAGCATTTTCAGCATGCAAGACGCATCGGGCTGAGGGACGATATTAGTTGTACAGATTAGATAGTTTTCCTGAAACTTGTAAAATGTAATCGACGTTTGATGATGAATAAAATTTGTGATTTATTTATGAGTAAAGTGTTACTATCATTGTCAATTATTTACTATTGTTTCAGTTTTGCATGTTTTGACTTCCAGAATAATTAATTTATTCAAACCTCCACAATCGATCATACGTCGGAAGTAGGTATGAATCAAGATTGTCATGAATTGGGTTTGTAGATGCCTTAAAGGTGTTTAGACATGGCAATGGTTGCTGCAACATTCATGAGTACTCATAAGTTATGAGTATTGGTATAAACCCACGCTCACTTGTATCACTTCATGGAATTTATCTCGAGTGATCGTGAGATGATAACATCATATAAATCTTTAAACCCAGAGATATGAGTTGTTACCTATGAGTTGGTTGTGCATTGATTGCACGTAAACACATCAGTAACTTGATGTTATAAAACGTGCCTTTGTGTACAATTCAATAAGTAGTAGAACAAGCATATCAGTCGAAGTTTATCTAGTTCCTTCTAGAAATAGAAGCGATATCTGGGCCCCTTGATGATTTTGTGTTGACCCATGTACCAGGCCTGGTCAGAACTAAACCGATGTGTTCAGTGAAGTTCTTCGTCAAACAAATCGGAAAATCGAGAAACAACTGCTAGACAATAAGCAAGACATAGTTCCATGTGTTTGTCCGGCTGATATCATGAGAACAGAGGATTATGTGATCACTTATCTAAAATGGCGCTTCATAGTTTGACAGAGTCTTCATTGTTCGAGGGAGTTTTCAAGAGCTACGATTGCTGGTTGGTTCCTGAAGTTATAGGCAAATACAGTTATTAGACTTATCCAAGTGGGAGTCTATTGGATAAGGTGTCTAAGTCCATAACTTATTTGGTATATACTTGACCCGACCGGCATGGTCCCTTTGGGTTGCATCTCATCCAAACTATTATGGATAATATGTTTATTAATATATTATGAGTTATAATATATTAATATGAAGTTACGTTATTTAATTAGTTTTAGTCTTAAATTAATTATGAATTAATTTAGAGATTAAAAGGAAGACTAATTAGATTATGGGCTATTTGTTTTATATAGTGTGAGCTAATACTCATTTGTTAATGGGATAGGATTATGTGGAAGTCCATGGATGATCCATGGAGCTTTTAACCCATGGATCCTTGGAAAGGAAAAGACATGGGTTATTAGGGTTTCACCCTAACCATACACACTATATAAGCATGCTTATGGAGCATGAAATGGAGCCTAAGAGAAACCTAGTGAACTAGTGTGTGTGTGCATATGTGTGGCCGATTTTATACAAGGTGTATAATCTCTCAAAGTTTTCCAAGAGTTTGTGGTGTTTGGGATTCCATTTGAGGCATTCACACTATTGGTGCTTGGCCCTCAAACTCCTTAGAACCAAACTCACCAAAAGGTATGTAATCTCTTCTAACTCTTTTATGTTGAAATGTTCCCCATGTCATGTTAGATAGGTTATAAACCTCGGAAAATTATTATTTTGCATGTATTTAGACAAACATAGATCCAAGGTTTATTAGGGTTGCATGCACACTTAGGAAGTGTTAGATTGCTCAAAACCCAACAGTTTCGACCTAAGACTATTACCAGTGTCTATCTAGCTACTAACCTTACATCTAAAGTCAATATCTACCAAAAATATTTATTCTCAGTACTAAGTGGATTGCTCCTTGAATGGCTAATGATATAACATAAGTGGTTAACCTAGCAATTGATAAGGGATAAGAATATTTCTAAATAAGACATTGTGGTAAAAGTGCACATAGTTTCTAAGTGTACCTAGATGAATGCCTACAATACGCAATGCTCGTATGCACACCGAAAAATTTTGTTTTTCACAAGTTCAAGTTGAAAATCATTTTGAAAATAATTCTACTATAACTGTTTCCAGCATCGCATTACCTTTCCTTAATTAAGCATAGTTGGCCAGGCTATACTTAATTAAAGTCCAATAATGCATACTCGAATTAGTTACACCAGTAGTATGTTCAGTATTATAAAAACGTTTTGAAATTTTTTAGCTATAGTTATGGTTCTCCAAAGGAAAACCGGTATTCTCTATAACCTTCGGATTTGATAACATTTCTGTCACACCCCGCTACAGCGGAAATACGGGGCGTGGTAGTACAAAGGGTCTCATAGCAAAAGTTAAAAGACAACACCAACCATAGTATTAAAAATCATTAAAAATTTACAATGAGTTTGAAAAACTTTTTAAAAGAGATTACAATGTATTTAAAAGTCAACACATGCAAATGCTCCTACAAGTGTTGTGTCTCTACGTGCCTCTTGCTAGATGATTCCTGAAAAAGCATGTAAAACAAGCATCAACTATAAAAATAGTTGTGGAGTACTCATATATTAGAAAAATATATTGGTTTCATAAATCGAAATAAAAAATTTGATAAAAGTTTCGACGACTAAAAATATATTGCCAAAATAAGTAAATAAGTTTGCACAAACAAAGTTCGTTGTCATCATGAGAGATAAAGTATGTTGCCCAAATGAGATGCAGTGCTCATATTCTCATGGGAAATAAAGTTTGTTACTAAAACGAGTAAACAAGTTTCATTGCTACAATGAGCAAACAAGTTCGTTGTTACAAGGAACAAACAATTTCATTTTTAAAGCAAGTACATAAGTTTCCAGTAATAAAAGTCTGTTGCTATAATGAGAAACAAAGTTCGTTGCTATAATAAGCATAAAAGTTTCGTTGCTAAAATAAGTATACAAGTTTCATTGCTAAATAAGTATATAAGTTTCTTTGCTAAAATGAGTATACAAGTTTCGTTACTAAAATACGATATAAGATTCTGTGACAGCCGTCAAATTTCGGTCAAGTCAAAGTCAACTAAAGTCAGCAAGTCAAACCGTTCGACTCAATTTGCCCATGAGTACTAAAATTCACACTATGAAACTTCTACATAACTCTCTATTCTAATGAGAAATCATAAAGCAAAAAATGCGAAACTCCAGGGACAATAATTGAAATCTTCTGTTTTCTTCCCCAATTCGCATTCTACTGTGAAGTACTTCGCATTTTCATTCTTACACCTTTCGCATCCCTTCGCATTAATCACCTTCGCATTTTAACCTAATTAATCAAATGCGATTCACAAAATTTTCATTCCAAAAATGCGAAACTCCAGGGACAATAATTGAAATCTTCTGTTTTCTTCCCCAATTCGCATTCTACTGTGAAATACTTCGCATTTTCATTCTTACACCTTTCGCATCCCTTCGCATTAATCACCTTCGCATTTTAACCTAATTAATCAAATGCGATTCACAAAATTTTCATTCCAAAAATGCGAAACTCCAGGGACAATAATTGAAATCTTCTGTTTTCTTCCCCAATTCGCATTCTACTGTGAAATACTTCGCATTTTCATTCTTACACCTTTCGCATCCCTTCGCATTAATCACCTTCGCATTTTAACCTAATTAATCAAATGCGATTCACAAAATTTTCATTCCAGATGCGAACACAGTTTAGTTCTTGAACTCTAAACTTGCGAAATCAAAAATTCATATGTTGAACCCATATGCGAATATTAACCCGATTGACTTCAAATTGATTCATAGATGCGAACACTCGATTGTTTTACTTTCGCAAAATGAGCATCAACAACTCCACAATCGAGGTTTTAAATTCTTGCAAACAACAATTTCATGGTCCTTGACTTCGCGTTTTTCTTCACGAATCATCCCTCAATCATCAATCCAATTGCGAATCAAAACTCATATGTTCTTGCTTTATCGATTCATCGACTACACTCATACAAATGCGAACAATACTCAATTTCAAAATCGATTGAAACTTATAGCAAAGCTAAATCCAACTTCGCATTCAAAGCAGTGTTATTGATCCGCAGTCACAAGCAACCACCCCACACCCACTCTATGACCAGCCATACCTCCCCACCTTACCTATGTCACATCAATGTCTTTTCCACTCAATTATCCCTCTTCCCACGTTTTTGAGGGCTGATTATTCATCCTCTCTCCTCATTTCCTCTCATTTGCCCTCATTTCACTAAGTATCAAACACCACTTTTCTCTCAAACTTTTCCCACTCAAATTTCGAGATTCAAGGCTGGTTTTCAAGTGTTCTTCCACTCTTAGTAAGTAAAAGTCATCCTCCTTATGATTATTTCACTTCATTCTACTCAAGTCATGAATATCTTACACAAACTCCCTAACTATGATGTTAGATTCTCGAAACCTTCAAGGCATCTCCAAGTGTTCTTAAATTAAACACTTCCATTCTTCAACAATCATCTACTGAAATCACTCAAGGTGAGTTCATACCCCTACATTTTCATGTTTTCTCAAGTTTTCAGGGGGGAAATACAAGTTAAAACACTAAGAATATAACTAGATTTTTCTAACAGCCTTCATCAGAAAAGTTCAACTCCATTCACGGACTGTTTTGGGCATCTTAAACATTTTGTTTTCAAAACTGTACAAGGTGCAAATAGTTCGAGTTTTTAGCTTTAAAATGGCTACTTGCACATCTCCATACGATTTTTCTACAATTTATGGTGATTTTTACAAAACTACCTATCATTTCAAACAACAATCCGGACCAGTCTGTGATTTTGGACTTTTTCACCCAAGTTAGAGGTCATTATAAATTGAGATAAAATTTATGAGCAAACTAGACACATTTTGTGAACTCTCAAAATTTACGGATCTAGTTTTCGACTTCGTATGATTTTTCTATGATTTTTCCAAATACAGGGCAGAATGGCTAAAGTTAGCCAACAGCATGTAAATATCATAACACTTTGTATTATGTTGAGCAAAGTGTATAATCATAAGTTCTAATATTTGAATGTGTTTCCATGTTAGTTTATCATTATGAACTGGAATTAAGACATTCATATTAAATATTAAATATTATTCATTCATTTTGGAACACGTATTATTAGACTATAAGAGGTATAGTTTGATAAATTCACAATACTAATACATGTTCATAAAAGAATTCATACATATTACAAACATTTTAGATAAACTATAACAGGTATAGTTTATGATATATCACTCTACGCACTCGTACAAAAAGGGTACATTCATACAAGAAAGATTTCTATTCGCACACATTTCACGAAAGTTAATCTATGTTTTGATAAATTCACAACACTAGTTACATTTCCATAAAAAGGGTTCATACATAGTACATACATTTTAGATAAACTATAATAGGTATAGTTTATGATACATCACTCTACGCACTCGTACAAGAAAGGTACTTTCATACAAGAAATATTTATATTCACACACAATTAACGTAAACTTGTTATCCTATATTGTGAGTTTCTCTATTTTTCGATCCCTATCTCTCTATCTCCCCGTACGTCCGAGTGCGGGATATAATTCCTGGTAGTTATAATCAGAATCTCCTTGAGGGAGAATGTGATACTTGTATATAGATCTATATTGGGATTGACACCCCACACCTTGCTGCTAGCTACAGTTGGACCTGCAGGTCTACGGGTGAAAAATGTCATTTTATTTTTCGCGACACTGAGAACGTCGTGGCAGGTTCACATAGTCATAGTATGATTATAACGGCTCACATAGGGAACAATCCATAAGTTTACGGGATTTTATTTTTAAAACCTAGCTGAGTTTTATGTCGATTTAAAATCACCTTTTTATCTCTATGAGTACAGATATTACTGTACACCTTTGGTTTTGGTAATTACGACTACACGTCATTTGAAACCACATTTATACTTTTAAGTATGGTCAATACTTGTATTACTCGGTCCTCTAATTTAGGGCTACATATAGATAATGTATTAACAAACATGAGAACGTACAGAAATTTCGTTTAATTCAAAAGCGTCCATGTCCATTTAAATACATAACATTTTCTACCAATAAGAAGGGTTACTTATACATTTTGGTCTTCAGTCGTAGAACGACATTACACAGGTTTTAAAGAAAACATCGGGTTTTCTGGATACATACTCTAACGTTTTTTTTTCTTTTTTTGAAAAACGATTTACTGTTCTAACGAAATCTCTTATGAACTCACCAACCTTTGTGTTGACACTTTTCAAAACTACTTGTATTCTCAGGAATTCAGTGAAAACAGGAAATCAACAACGTTTTGAGGATGGGACGATAAATCGTCAAACAGTTCATTTTGTATTATAATGTAATTGATGTGAATTATGTAAACTTGTGCTTTGATGTAACGTTTTCAATTATATTTGTGTTGGTTGTTTTTACTTTGAGCACTATTATACTCATTGTTGTGATACTCTACATGAAGTCCTCCACCCCCGGACGTTTCCGCCATCCTTGGTTTGGGGGTGTGACAGATTCGTATGTGCATCAGGTTTCCATTCATGATTTCACAACCCAAGCCTAATGACCATTCCCGCCCCATTCCATCATGTCCATGGTTCCCATGATGTCAGTTCATGGAAATATGCACTCGCGGTTCCGGGTGAGTGGGGGCTACCGACCCCAAATAGCGTTATCCATAAGACCATCGGCTCGAATATAAGTTAATATGTTGTATCGATTCTCCAGGGACTTAACATACAAGTTCATAACACCCAATTCATAGTACAAGTTTATAATAAAAGGTTCATACAACAAAGTTCACATCGTGAAGTTCATAACACAAGCTCATAAAATAATGTTCATAGAAATTGTAGCATGCTTTCTACCCCAAAACATTAAAACGTAAAATAGGGGTTGTGAATACTCACAATATGCAAATATAGCAACCATGTTTACATAAGTCAAATAAATACAATGAACATAAATAGTTTTGGACATGCTTTCCCACCCCAAAACATTTAAAAAAAAAACCGAAAATAGGGGAGTCGTGAATACTCACAATGCATTGAGGTGATGCAAATGGTGCCTACAACTACGTTTCACTCGAACCACTACCGATTCCTACAATAATGGTATATGCTAGTGACTCTCTAATCGAAATTTAACACTAGTATACTTACTACTACCATAAAATTCTGCCAATATTTTGTCCAAATTTAATATTGATAAGTTACAAACATTTTTCTGTGAAGTTTAGATTTCTACAAATCAATTTGTTGTATAACTAATTCAAGTGGAATTTATCATTATTGTAATATTAAAATTTAACATTTTAGGAGGTGTTCCAATGATTAAATATTTAAAAACCAAGTCACTTAGTTCCAAAAATTCCCAAAATTTGCATTTCAGTTTTAATTGAAGTGAAAGACCTTAAGTCAATTTTTCCTGATTTTTTTTATATGTCTAACTATTTTTCACTATTTTAATTCCTTGAATAATCATAAAATCATGGAAAAATAGTAAATAGTTAATAAAAATTACTAAACTTTAGATTTTGGTTCTAACTACACTAAAAGATTTACAGATAAATTTTCGTGGATTATAGATATGTATAAACCATTTTTCTTATATTTAGTTCTCTAAATAGATAAAAATTCATGAAAAATAGCAGTTAGTTAAGAAAATTCCCCAAACTATTTATAATACTTCCATTACAGATACTTAAGTTGAGAAAAAATATAAAAATGAATTTCTAAACTGTTTTACCCAATTTTATGATATGTGTGCATTTATTCTAATAAAAGTGGGGATAAATAGAAAATAGTTTCCAATTTTATCCAAACTTTTCGTAATACTATTATTAAACATTCTTAAGGTGGGAAAAATATAAAAAATGGATTTCTAATTTTTTAAACCAATTTTTTGATTTTTGTGGATTTAAGTGTATTAAATCTTGGGAAAATAGAAGCAAAATAACATATAGAAGATAAAAATCATCAAAAGTTTTATGTAACATCCTAATATGTTATATGGTATTCTAGTAAAGTTTCATGAATTTTGGATGATCAAAACTATTTTTCCTATTTTTATTCCATTATAAACACAAAAATCATGGAAAAATAGATATACATTTTGAAAAATTCCCAAAATATTTTTCTGCATCTTAAACATAAGGTACAAGCTGCTGAAAATAAGAGATATTATTTTCACATTTCATAAAGTGGTTTTTTGATTTATTGGTACTAAATAAGGGCATCGACAAAATTTTCCAAAATTTATTTACTAAAGTAAGTATTTTATATGCTTTAACACTCTATTTTCTTATTGTTTTCATGTAAAAATAAAATATATATATATATATATATATATATATATATATATATATATATATATATATATATATATTGAGCTGAAAATTTCCAGAATGCATCTTCTTAAAATTTAATAACAATGAAAAATCTTGTTCTTATTTTTATGTCAAAAAACATGCCTAAAGGCTAAAAAAGTATAGAGAAAACTTGATTCTTGTGATTTTGGTAAAGATTATTGATGTTACTTTGAGAATTTTTTTCGCAACATGTTCCAAAGACTTTTGAATTAATATCTTTTTGTCCCTCTTAATACATGATGTTAAGTTCTCAAATTAATTTTTCCTAGATTTTTAGTGAGGAATAAGACCTTTGAACGTGCAATACAAAACTAGTATTCACAAAAAGGTACTGTTTGAGCAACGGTTTTGTAAAAATCACTAAAAATCGAATTATTGGAATTTTATAGTGAGATCAGATGGGTTTGAAATCTAACTCACAATATTATGTTTCAGAAAAAGAATCACGAATTTTGGTTAAGAAATGAGTGAGATATGAAAGATTAAAGTCAGGTAAAGTAATCTGGCAGATTGCATGCATGATGATTGGTTAGAAAAGTGAGTTTTCATAATTTCTTTGAGTAAATATTTGTAAATATGTTAAAGATATCATGATAAACTCATATTCTAGTCATGTTTCTAGAGATCAAAAGATTAAATACTGGATTACCCCTGACCCCACAACATAAGTCTGGCTTGCCCTCAGGGCCCGCTACTTATGTCTGGATTGCTCCCCAACCAGATTAGTCCTCGGGCTGAACACCACCATGCCCTCAGTACGGGTTTGGCATACCCTACATCGGCCCTTAGCACATATCTGGAATGCTCATGAGATCTCAGTATGAGTTTGGCATGCTCTACCTGACCCTCAGCTCATATCTGAATTGCTCCAGGGTTTGTTGGCTACCACACGGAGCATTACAATCTCAACCCAACCTGCACGATATGTCGACATATTACAGATACTAGCATATTCAAATAATCATATAGACAGTGTCACTGGTAGTCCTACCAATCTACCAGATCAACGTATCAAAACTAGCATACATATCTAATCCATACTCAACATATCAACGAATACCATATTATCAAACCAGAGGGCCGACCTAGGTGCTTTCGACCTTTAAGTATAATACGAAAACTCACCTCGCAAACTGAACATAATTGATGAGGTCCAACTCCGAATCTCAGCTGTGACAACCCGAAATTTCTTCCATTATTTTTAACCCATCTCCATTAATAAAAGTTGAATTTTATTAATTTTTCGTCAAACTCCTTGGGTTAGAAAATCAACTAAGGTTATAGTTATAATTCTATACGAGTTGGAAAACCAAAAATCACACGAAAAAACCTGTAATTTCTCGAAAAACACAATGTTCACGGCCAGGACGATTTTACGGCCGTAAACTCGTGTACGGCCGTAAACCTGTTTACGGTCGGTGCCAGGTGTACCCCACCACCGAATATACCCCCAACTTATAAATACAAGACCCCCACCCTCGTTTGAACTTTCTTGGCCAAAAACACCCTCTTTCTCTCTTTATCTCTCTTGACCGTAAATACCAAAAGCCCTCCTTTCATCCGAAAAACACCGAAAATCGTCATTTGGGGCCGTTTGTGAGCATCTGGAACACGTTTTCGTCGAAATCAAGCACCCTTGTTCTTGAGTTTATGGCCATAAACCCTTCAATCTTCAAAGGCCGTAAACTCCTCAAAAGACAATTCACAGCCGTAAACCCAGTTCTCGGCCGTAAACCATATTGACAACCTATAAACCGTGTTCACGGCCGCAAACCCAGTTCTCGGCCGTAAACTCCTATTTACGGCTGTAAACAGTTCTTAAGGGGTGTAAATCCTATTCCCTCGATTCAACTAAGTCTCAGTAACATTCCTTAACCGAAAACAAACGTTTATCTAACACTTTATCTAACGAAATCGTTCATTTAGATACGTATATGTATTTATTGATATTAGGATTCCGTTAAGTGCCACGTGCATTGACTCGAGGATCTTCCAGTTTAATCCTTTGCACCCAACAAACTGTGAGTTCATACCCCTACGCTTTTATAGTTTTTAAAATGTTTTCAGGGGGGAATACAAGCCAAACATAAATGTTTTCACAAGTTAATAACTGATGCGATTTCAACGATTTGACATCAAACATTTAGATACTTTATCCCTTTTGTAATATGCTGAGCATAAGGGCGCTTTCTAAAACACAATTGCATAGTTTTCAGAACAGTACATGAACATAAAACACCAGTCAAACTATAATAGGTATAGTTTGGGGAATTCTTTAAAAGTTTTACAGATTCAAACTACGTATAAGGTTGAACACATAAACTATGATAGATTTAGTTTATCCATTATTACATATAGACAACAAGAGTATCATACTAAATAATTATTTTGCGTATAATTATTTATACTATTCTCAGTATACAAACGATTTCAAACTTGAAAACAATAGAACAACACGTAAACTAATTAATACAGGATTGTGAGACCTCTCTTCATTATACCCTTCGGGATACTGGTAAATCCTCACTTTTAGTCTAACCAGAGTCTCCTGGAAGGAGAGCGTAAAATTTGTGAATAGATCTATTCGGGACCGACAATTCAACACGTGAACTGTTAGCTACAGTTAGGCAGGTATGCCTGGGGTGACAAATTTTGTAACATACGACGCCTAAAGAAACATCAAGGAGGTCACCGGTCACATTAGTATGGTTATACGAACTCACAATAGTATAAACTAAGCTTTGTTTACGAGATTTTCCTTCTTCAATAGTTTTATTTTAATTAATAAGACTACCTACTTACTACACTGCAGGGTATTCCAGCGATACAACTTTTGGTTTTATTTTAAGTAATAAAACTACTTTACGTACTGGTGATAGCCGGGGTTTTTTGAACAGAACTTACTGTACATACTGGTGGCAGCCAGGGTTTTCAAACCGAACTCATCTTACATACTGGTGGTCGTAACCAGGGTTTCGATACAAATGATGTTTTACTTATAAAGAAAACAAATAATTTGTAAAAATTCAGTGACTAGTATTCAATATAAAAACATGCTTATGAACTCACCAACTTTATGCTGATACGTTTTCAAAACCGCTTGTATTCTCAGGAGAACGATAGACAGGTACCTTTGCTAGCTTTTAGAGAGGACGGATCATGTTAGAGTTGTGTCTTTTACTTTTTGTTTATATACTGATGTATACAAACTATGCGTTGCAAACAGATGTAAATATTCTTATGTAATGTAATGGTTGTGTTTACTTTGATTACTATGATGCAATTATTGTGATACTACACATGACGTCATCCACCCTCGGACGTTTCCGCCGTTGTTATCACGGTTCGGGGGTGTGACATCAGCTCTGTAACCAATACCTATTTCCACCAAGTGAAAATTTCCATCAATATACCCAAAATATCCTCAAGGTCAAACTTGGTCAAAGTCAACTAGTCAAACCTACTAATTCCACTGAGTCAACCCAGTCGAGTCAACTCAACAAGGATGACCGATGCGAGTATACGAGGCGTACCCTAAATGTACACTTAGCATACATGAAGCCTCGAGGAAGACCATTAGGGTGTTTGATTGAGTACGTAGGGCAGACCCTCTTAAACTTCAAACTCCATTAAGTGCTTAATGGTGTAAGCACTTAGGTCCATATTTCAGATATATGGTCCAAATGCACTCTAGAGTCATAAAGTTTCCAACTTTATGACTTTACAAGCCCAAAAAGTGCTTACCACAAGGTCTTAATCTATTAAGACCCTCTACAAGATGCATGAAGTAATCCTAACAGTTGGGACCTCATTTTTATGCCTTAGGACCCCTTCTAGGATTTGAAAGGACAACTCAAGATTACAAGAACAAACCATGTACAAGATGTGAGCTTTTGGACCAAAATGATATATAGCAAAAAATTTATCAAGCAATGAACTTTATACATTCTGTAGCTTCTCAAGAAGGCAAATATCCTAGATCCACAAGCTTGCTTCCACACCAAGGTTCCTCAATGAATCTTCTTTCCTCCTTCAACACACCAAGAACATACACTTAAGCTCAAAACACACACTCAGAGGGCTAGGATCCGCAAAAACATCCAAAAGGAAATGGAGGCTGGAGAGGTGATGGAAAATGAGGCTTAATGTTGATTATATACCACCCAAACCATAAAATTAGGGTTTTCCTCCTAAAGTTAGTATGCCCCGTGTACATTGGTGTACGCCTAGCTATAACATCTGGTTCCTGGTACGTATTTTAAATAAAGATCATTTTCATTTTATACTAGGACTCGATGAGTTAGAGGTTCAACTCATCGAGTAGGGACATAATTTGGATGTGGGTGGAAGAGTTTACTCGACGAGTCGGAAGCCCCGACTCGATGAGTAGATCTGTTGAATGAAACCCTAATTTTCAGGGTTTGCACCCTATTTAAACACCTTAACTGGTCTCCAATGCAGCCTCCTTCACCTCCAAACCTCATTCACGAAACCCTAGCCCACTTTGAGTGCTCTTGAGCTATTATCGTTCGTTCTTGGTGGTTTTGAAGCTTAAGAAGGAAGAGAAAGCTTGGGGGTTCTAGAAGAAGCAAGTGGATCCAGAGATTGTGCTACATTTCCAGATGGTTTGAGGTAAAACTCTTCAACCTTGACCATTCATTTCTTGGATCTCTATTTAGGGCTAGTTTCTACCTTTTCTTAGTCTTAGTGAAACCATTTCGGGATTGTGTGTATCAATGAGGCTATAACTTCAGATCTTGAACCTTTGAGGGTTCCCATGGCATAAAGGTGCCAACTTTATGGCCATGGGAGTCCCATGCACCTTATAGACTTCATTTTTTGGTCTTTTGAGCATGAAGACCCATACATGGACGTAAAGCTCATGACGTTACATGTAATATGGACCCTAGGAGGCCAGATCTATGTTTTAGATGTGTTAGGGCCGATTGAAATCGGTTGTATGGAATTGGTCATGCAAGGACTCGACGAGTCGCTCATACGAATCAGTGAGTTAGGCTGTAGTTTTCCCTAATCTTTTCGAATATTGAGAAACTTGTTGAGTTTTGAAGTGGACTCATCATGTTGGGCTCGTTTATGGACTTAAAGATCATGAAACTCAGCGAGTTCAAGAACAAAGGCAATGTTCCAACTATATGAAGGACTCGACGATTTCATGGAGAACTCGACAAGTCAAGGACTAAACACCCTAACTAGTATGAAGTCGGACTCGATGAGTTAAAGGATAAGCTCGCTGAGTCATGAACTATGGGTCCCGACTCTATATGAAAGAGAACTCGGCGAGTTCTTGAAAGACTCGACAGTAAGGATCAAAGTTCCAAAATTTTGTGGATTATAGAACTCGGTGACTTGGGGGACCAAATCGGCAAGTTGAGTCAACCAGATGTTGACTTTAACCAAAAGTTGACTTTGACCAAGGTGTTGACCTTGACTTTGACTTTGACCTGAGTTGACCCTTGAAAGGGTTAAGAGTATGAAATGGTAATTAAGGAAGGTTGTTATATGTAGGATTTTGAGGGAGTTGATCCCAACATCTAGGACAGTTCAGTTACTGCACGACATTAAGGTGAGTTGCCTTCCAGTAGAAGTGGGTCGAAGGCACCAAGGCCGACCCACTAGTAGCTGATTATAGTTAAGATAATTGTTTGGGATGCCACTATCTATTACGTTTTATGTGCTAATGTGATACAATGTTATGTGATAGTAGTAGTAGGGGGAATAGTCCCCATATCCGGTCGATAGGGCCAAAGGGTAGGTCGGGAACCCGGTATGCCAGATAGTATGATCATGATATGTTTTATGTGGTAGTAGTAAGGGTGAAATAGTCCCATTAACCGGTTGAGATAAACCAGAGGGGTAGGTCTAACACCCCAGTATGTTTGATAGGGGTATGTTAGGCACCCAATATGCCTAGAAGGGGTATGTTGAGCACTCTGGTTTGCTCTGCAGGGTAAGTCGGGCACCCAAATATGTCTGGCAGTATATGTTATGTATGGTATGTGGTATGATGGGGGAACTCACTAAGATTCATGCTTACAGTTTGCAGTTTTGTTTCAGGTACCTCTTCGGCGAAAGGGAAGGAGCTAGCATGGTAGCGGCGCATCACACACACACATATGATTTCCACATTATGAGATTTTGGGATTGTACTCTGACATCGTTACTATTTTATTATATGGTTGAGACATGGGATCTATGGTTTATGAAATGAAATGACTTGATAATGTTTTTCTGTAAATTGTTTTATAAATCGTTATATCAAAAATGAAATTTTTGGTCTTGAAAATTGAGATGCTACACCAGCGTACTAGGGTGCGCCCTAATACGCTCTGCGTACACGCATGTATGCATGGCATACTCCTCTGGCCATAGTTACAAAATTGCCACTAGGAAACACAATTTCTTGGACTTAGGGACCAAAATGACATGAAATAAAATTGTAGGGATGATTTTAGAAGTACTTAAACATCGGGATGTTACAATTCTCCCCTACTTGAACTAGTCTTCTTCCTTGAAGTCTGCTATGGTGAACAACTCTGGATAATGCTCCCGCATCTCAGCCTCTGGCTCCTAGGTCCACTAGGAGCCTCTCTGATGTTGCCATTATACCTTTACTAAAGGTACCTCTTTGTAGTGGAAGACTTTCATCCTTCTTACTAGAATAGTTACCGGCTTCTCAACATAGTTCTGAATGGTTTTGAGCATTCTAATATTCCTAAGGTGTACATGCAACCCTAGAAACCTTGGATCTATATTTTACTAAGATACATGCACATTTGATTTCCATGGTTATTAACCTAACTAGCATGGCATGGGGAACTTTTAAACATCATAGCTAGTTGAAATACATACCTTTTGTTGTTTGGATTCCTTGAGAACCTTGTGAGCCTAACACCTCAAGTGTGATGCCTCAAATGTCTCACACAACACCACAATACTTGGAATAACCTTGAGAAGTGAAGCGAGTATCACGATCGGAAATGATCCTTAGTGGCACACCATGTTTTACAACAATTTCATCCAAGTATACTTGTGCATATTTCTCTATTTGAGCCGTTTCAGGCATGGCGAGAAAGGTGTGCTTTTAGTTAGGTGGTCGAAAATTACTCAAATGCTATCATGCTGTCTAGCAATCTTTGGCAATTTGGTAATAAAATCCATAGATAGCTCTGCCCATTTCCACACAGGAAAACTAAGACTTTCTAGAGTTCTATAAGGCTTTTGGTGCTCTATTTTGACTTGTAAGCATACTAAGCTTCCCTGCACAAATCTTCCAGTGTCTCTCTTTAATCCAGTCCACCAATAATGAGCCCGTACATCATAGTACATTTTACTTGTACCAGCATGTATTGATAGTTTAGATTTATGGACTTCATCCACAATCTTTTGTCTTAATCCGCCAAACTGTGGAATCCATAGCCGATTCTTAAATACTTCCAATCCTCGTGGATCATCAAGTAAAACATCAGTATAATGTATCATTCCTTCTTTCTTCACATTTTCCGGCTTTAAGGCCTCTACTTTCCATTTCTCTAGTTCATCAAGAATAGTGAACTTTATTGTAGTGTGAGGAATAGTATAACACATACTATTACGATAAACTTTTCCTCGAAGAGCATCAGCAACTAGATTGGCCTTTCCAGGATAATACAATAATTCACAGTCATAGTCTTTGATCAACTTCATAGCTCGTTGTTGTCTCATATTCAGAGTTTGCTGACTGAATATATACTTGAGACTTTTGTGGTCGGTAAATAATTGACATTTTGTACCAAAAAGATAATTCTTCCAAAGTTTTAGGGCAAATACCACTGCAGCAAGTTCAAGGTCATGGGTGGGATATTTCTTTTCATACTCATTCAGTTTCCTTGAGGCATAGGATATTACTCTACCGCGTTGCATCAACACGGAAAAATCATTATCACCTTCTAGAAGTGATAAGATTAGAGCATGAGTCAAAAGATCTTTTAAAGTCGAGAAAGCTTTTTCTTAGGCTTCACCCCATTCGAAGTTTGCTCCCTTTCGTGTAAGACTTGTGAGAGGTACAACTATATGTGAAAAATCTTTAATGAATCTCCGGTAATACCCCACAAGACCCAAGAAACTATGAATTTAAGAAGCATTACTGGGCGCTTCCAAAATTTGAATGGCTTTGATTTTTGTAGGATCTACGAATATACCATCACCAGAGATCACAAGGCCGAGAAATTGAACTTGGTGAAGCCAAAATTCACATTTGGAGAATTTAGCATATAGTTTCTCCTTTCGAAGAAGTTCTAATACCTCACGAATATGAATTGCATGATCAGATTCAGAATTGGAATACATTAGAATATCATCAATGAATACGATGAAAGACTTATTGAGCATTGGACGACATACCCGATTCATCATATCCATGAATAAAGCAGGAGCATTCATCAAACCGAATGGCATGACAAGGAATTCGAAATGCCCATAAGGAGTACAGAAAGTAGTCTTCGGCACATCCTGCTCATGTACTTTCAACTGATGATAGACGGAACTCAAATCAATCTTTGAGAAATAGCTAACACCTTGAAGTTGATTAAATAAATCATCAATGCGAGGTAGTGGGTACTTGTTCTTGATAGTCACCTTATTTAGTTCACGGTAATCAATACACATAAGCATCGGTCCATATTTCTTCTTGAAAAACAATATTGGAGCACCCCAAGGAGAGATACTCGGTCGAATATAGCCTTTTTCAAGTAATTCCTGCAGTTGGATCATCATTTCTTTCATTTCAGCTGACGCAAGATGATACGTAGTCTTTGCAATTGGAGCAGCACCAGGCACAGGTCAATTCGGAATTCTAATTGTCTATCTGGAGGTAGTCTAGGCAAATATTCGGGGAAAACATCAGGATATTCATTAACAACGGGAACATCATTTACAATTTTCTTATCGTCTTTTGAGATATCAATTGTATAGGCTAGAAAAATAGAACATCCATTTAATATGAATTTACGAGCTTTGAGGAAAGAGATTATTTTTAAGATTTTTTGTTCACCATAAACATAAATAGGATTCTCCCCTTCAATAGGAATGCATACTATTTTTTCATAGAACAAGAGTTCTACGTGGTTCTTTGACAACCATTCTATGTCGAGAATAATATCAAAGTTGGGCAAGTGGATAGGAATCAGATTAGCAAGAAAATTGTAGCCTTCAATTTTTGTGACACAATCCCTATAGATTTTATCAGCAAGTAATGATATACTTCCCGCAGTATCTACATGAAATGGTTGCGCAAGTTCATAGCAAGAAATTTGAAAGGAATGCGTAAATTCATGAGACACAAAAGAATCTGAGGCACCAAAATCAAATAAGATGTGAGCAGGTCTAGAGTTGACAAGAAATGTACCCATCACAACATTTGTCTTCAGTTGGAATATACTTTGCAGCATTTGTCTTCAGTTGAAATCGTGGATTTCATGTCATAATCCCTCCATGAATAACTGAATTTTCTCGTCTTCAGTTGGAATATACTTTGCACCAAACCGTGCTTTTTGATTGAATTGAGTTTCATATTCATTCAAGGTCATTCCTCCCTGTTTAAGCTCTAGGAATTCTTTCTCCAATCTCCTCCTCATGTCTAGAGGAAAATAATTTCCTAACAAGCGAGTTTTGAACATTTCCCAAGATATACTCTCTTGATCATACTTGTTGAGAGCTTCATATGTTACTTCCCACCAGACCAAGGCTTCTCCGATGAGCATTGCAGAAGCATAATTAACCTTGTCTTCATCAAACACATGAGATATACATAATACTTTTTCTGTGTTTTGGATCCATGTAAGAACAATAATAGGATTAAGAACATCTGAAAACTCCGTTGCACCATTACACTTAAATGTTTTGAATGAAGGAAGTTTCGCCTACCCTTTAGAAGATTCTCCGGTGACCTTCTCTTTGCCTTTATCATTATTCTTTTTGTTTTCTTCGAGAGTATATCGAATAACACCAGTAAGTTTATCCATAAGTCGCTCCTCACGAGGGGATACTGGAGTATCTCCTTCATCAGGACGATGATCTCCACCCACCTCTGGCGTATGGCTACTCACCTGTTCAACCATTGCTCTGAAATTTGGAGTAATATAGTATTTTATAATATCAGGATTTATTATTTACTTATGCTTTACTTAAATCTTTCCTTTGGTTTGTATCGATATACTTACAACAAATCCATTCATATATTGAACTTTCAATAGTTTAAGTCTAAATATTAATCCGTGGAATTTAGTTCGCTTAAACTATTGCTTTGATACCATGATTCACAGAACCTTTTTCAATATAAACTTATGTCGTATTACTCCAAAACACGCTACATGCATATTCATAAACAATATTTTATATTGATAGTTTAATTACAAAAGACTGGATACAAACTGACTATTAAGATTTTTACAAAATTTTATATATATTACATAACTTCCCAGGAAATTTAACACTAAATACAAAAACTATAATATTATCTATTCTACATCTTCTACTAGTACATGACTATACTGGATGCTTATCACATGCAATAGTTTAAACATTGAGAGGGATAAGTGGGTGACTTAGTGAATTCAATAACAATTACAGTATAACGTTATGCTATATACATATCAATATGATAGAACCAAAGAGGGACAAAGAACAACAAATGTATATTTGTATCATATAATAGACTCTCCATATCAACCAACAATCTAATTCAATGATTTACAATCAATGAGACATAATAGTTTCCATACTTGATATACATCAATAAAGCTTCAGCCCAAATGGCACATAAAATACAATTTCGGATTATCATTTTGCTAGCATATACAGGCTTTCAGCCCTACATAGCCCCATGCCAACACCAGAAGTTATAGGAATCATGCTCTACATGGCCAAAGGCACAAAGCCAATACCAGAAGTTATACGAGTCATGCTCTACATGGTCAAAGGCATAAATCCGATATAACATAGGAAAGTACATTGAATATATAACACATAACATACAATTGTCCCTATATTGAACTCACTGTGAAATAGTCGATTGATAAAATGATAATTTGGGCAGCACTTCGCCTCTAAATATGACTTTCTTTGACGAAAGTGGGGATTTTTGTTGAAAATCGGACCTTGCGCGGGTAGAGTTTCAACTTGAAAATATTATTTTCTTGGGTACTGCGAAGCGTCGAGACTTGCTTCGGATGTCGGGGATGATACCGGGACCTTAGGGAGTTAAAATTAGCTAGAAAAGAAGTAGAGAGTGAGATAGAATAGATTTTCTAAACAAAAACCCGAAGGCTTTGCTTTCTATTTATAGTGGCTGAAACTCGAATTACACTGGGCATAATCTTCAAGTACGTTGGGCGTACTGCTCTATTAGCCATTACGCTGGGCGTACAACTTAGTACACTGGGCGTACCCTGATGCGTGGCATCAGACGTTTCGGACCTATGTGGCACATATCGTATGCGAAGAAAGTATTAACATGGCCGGCTCCGGATCACAAACATGAGTAGCTGGGCGTACTCATGTACGCGGGGAGTATATAGATTTTCCAAACTTCTAAAATCCATATCTTTCGCATACGAGCTCCGTGTTTGACTTTCTTTATATCCACGTGAATTTGAGATTATGCTCTACAACTTTCGTTTAGACTCCGTCTACTAATTTTGATTTATTTTTTAAGTTATATTTTTAATAGGCCGGGACATGACAAGTCCGTTAAAAATTCACAACTTCTTCATCCGATGTCCGTTTTCGTCTGTCTTTTTACCATTGTACTACTATTAACGAGACCTTCGATTCCTGTTTAGGTTGTGTCGGCTAAAAATTACTTGATATTTATTTCGAGTTTTTAGCTGTCTACTACTATATCAAATCTTAGAAAAATTATAACTTCCTCATACAAAGTCAGATTTGGACATTCTTTTTATGAAAATTCTCGTTTTAACGAATACCACCACTTTCATTTAGATCATAAGGGCTAAAAATTAGTTTATAAAAAACTGACTTTTTACATCATACGGTGTCGCATCTGTCACGAAACTTTAAGGAGTCATAACTTCTTCGTTATAACTCGGATTTCGATGAGGTTTTCGCCTAAATGTTTCTAACGAGATTCGTTACAACTTTCAATAATATAATTTTACTTGTTTTTAACTTTATATTTTGTTAATTTTAATATTTGACTTTTGTTTAGAATCTCATAAGACTTCCAATACTTTATGAATGATTCTAAATATAGTTTTACTTCAATTCTAGTAACAATTATTTGTTAGAAATCAACGCTCAAAATCACATAATATTTCATAATATTATTCATTTTTAAAAGTTAAAAAACACGATAACTGAACGTGTATGTTACAACCACCAACTACCACCTCGGGTAGTGGTGCTCAACGACAGTTCACGAAAAAGTCTTAAACTAAAATTATGGTAAAATAATAGGATTTTAATGAGTTATGGTAAAATAATGAGACTTTAATGAAACCAAGTAAATATTGAAACCGAAAAACCGAAAAAAAATGGTCAAATCATCATTTTTACCAGTAATTAGGACATTTTCGTCAACAAATTTTAATTTGGGATTTTTTCGTAAATTATGGTGAAATATTAGGACTTTTTCGGAGATTTCCCTATAAAGAAATTACCTTTTCTAACCAAGAAGTATAAAATATAAAGTATAAGTACTTACTTGACTTATAATTTGTTCTACCTTATGAGAGTATGTGTTAGGTATAACTGTTTACTTATATTATACGCTTCTACGCCTACAAAAGTTTAAGCAATGTAGGTTTAAGTGTTTATGATACTTAAAACATGTCACAACTACTTGTATAATGTAGAAGGTTGCAACTCTTAGAGTGTAATTGGTGCTACATTACACTATAACTCCGCTATACGTCGATCTAGCCTCAGAAATGACACTATAAAGGGGTGTACCGATCAACATCACCTCAACACTTCATCAATGTCGTGATAAACAAAACAAATGAACATGGACAATTATCACCCATTTTGAACTATAAGGAAAATGTTGTATCTAGCAACAATAGGTGGGGTTGTCAACCCGTATAGATTTATACATAAATTCTTCACTCAAATGAGATTAACGTTTATATGCAAATGACTTGGTTAAGTTTTTATTCTTAGTTGATGAAGAGATATTTCATGCAAATTTAACAATTCCAACAATGAACAAGTGCGTCCAAAACCTCAAGTTACTAGAATAAAGACTTAACCATGCATACAATTCTAATGAAACTTAGGTAGCATAACAACTATATTTTCAATGCAACCATGTTTTACCCAATGTATAACCAACAATACAAAATACATAAACAAATTAGTAGATGTATTTATATCATTAAATTACCGATAATAACAACTATTTAATGATTATAGTTATAAATCTATAATTAACATTTATCATTAAAAACTATAATAAAGATAATATTTAATATTTATTTTGACAACAAGTATATAAGTTTTGAACAAAAGCTATTGTGATGTTATTTTAATAACTAGTTTTTATCGACAAATATATATATATATACATTTTTATAAAAACATTTAGATAAATCAAAACGTTTATATAAAATAATAACGAGTATTTTGCACGTATTCTCGCAAGAAAAAATTAAAAGCTTAAAAAGGAATCATAAAACTCACTTTTGTACTGTGCGTTGAACCGTTGGTGCGTTTTTTTCGAAAATCGGATTCAGATTGTGGCTCGGGATTTCTCAAACGACACTTCTTTTTCAAAAAACTGACACTTGAGGGTTCTAGATCAAGCAAAAGCGAGTTTAAAAACCATTCAAATTTTTTCGAAAACTGTTCGGATCAATAAACAAGATTCGAACCTCATCTCAGGATTTAACGAACAACACCACATTTTCACAAATTACACCTTGTTAGAATTGTATAGTCTAGGGACTGAAATGTAAACTTATAGTTTCCTTATACATGATATATATATATATATATATATATATATATATATATATATATATATATATATATATATATATATATATATATATATATATAAAGGTTCAGGTATTCAAAGTAATTATTATATGATTATATGCATAAATGTGGACTAATCAAAATTGAATAAAAGATTAAATAATTAAATAATTAAATAAGGGTAATTTAGTAATATGATTAATAACTTCCAAAAGTAATCCCTATAATCATAGTATTGACTTGTAACCTAATTTCTCCATGTTTATATCTAGAGTCGTTCCCCTATTTATCTAATTGACTTTCTTTAACCCTAAATTTATGCCCTTCATAAATCGGCCTCACACCCTTACCATCAGCCGACCATAGCAATTCCATATCTTCAATTCGACATCAACCCAACTTCACTTTCTTCGTTTCTATTCACGATTTGCTTCTCCTTTTCTATATTTGAATGGTCGCAACCACAACCATTCACATAACAATTGATCGACTTGCTGGAATATTGGATCTCTCTCATAATCTCTGAAGTTAGCAATCGCAGTACGTATTCGATCAGATTTCCTTAATTTGATTTTGTTACGATTCTACAGAATTAAACATCTTTAAAAGGTTTGAATCAACAAAAAGAGCAGGAAGAAAATGTCAGGTGTGAGAAGAATTAAGCTCAGATCATAGGGGATAGAAATTTGACTAAAGGAACTCGACCTAGGGCTGATTAAGAATGGATCCTTCATTAAAGGTACCACAATTTTGATATTCCTTTTGATTTCTTCATTTTTTCTGATCAAAAACCGCAACCACCACCACCATAACGGTGTTGACAGCCACCTTCGACCACCGTTTCCATGATAACAGTGGGTGATGAGGTTTCCAGCTTCAATTTCGAGTTTCCAGGGGCCCACATCTAGTGGAAAACTAGCCTTGTTTAGTATCTTGTTGCGATCACTGGGCATGAGTTTGATCAAATTAACAACCATGAACATACTCATTTACATGAGTATTTGGGCTCTTATATAACTGATGCAAGTGGGAAACTTGTTTTCCAAGAAGGGGTGTTGGTTAAAGCAGTTAGAAATGGTAATTGGATAGTTCTTGATGAACTTAATCTCTCCCTTTCTGATGTTCTAGAAGCATTAAATCGGTTTGTGTATTTTATTCAATTCCAATTCTATCAGAATGGAATCGCGAATTCAAATTCTATCGGAATGGAAACACGAATTCTAATTATGTTGGAATGGAATATGGATATTTTCTTATTGATTATAGATGTTCTACAATTTTTGGTTATTGGTTTTGGTGCAGTTAACAAGTCCGCATATTTTTTCAAAGGAATACATATTTTTATTTATCATTTGCTAATGCGTTATTGGATTCTAAACTACGATTGGATTTGTTTTCATAGAACTTGATGCTTGAAGAAGTTGACGATTGAAGAACGGACAACAAAATTGAAAGTGTTTCCTAGCATCATTATTCTTTTAGAATGAATTAGTGTATTTATTAGATTTTGATGTTATTTTCCCCGATTTGAAAGTTTTTTAACTTTATTCTTTAACAATAAATGCAATTTTAAGCAATTATTACATGTATTCTATAAGAATTAATGTAAATTTTGTTTTAATTCTTCAATTGATGGTTCAAAAATTTTGTTATTTAACAAGAAATTTTTAAAATCATGATCAAGAAATATGTTCAAGAATACTTTTATTATATTATGGTTCAAGAATATTTTTATTTTTGAATATACTCAAACATATTCTGTCAGAATGTCCAAATTAAAAACTTTATAATTCGTAAAATCGGATTTTTAAAATTAATAGATACTATGATCCATTAAAATATGCAATTTTCATTTATTAAATCTATATTAATTGACTAAAATACCCTTCTAGTTAAATTAGATGGTAATTTTCACCTATATTTAATTCAAGAATATGTATTAATCACTTTCTTAAAATAAGTAAAATGATTGGCCCAATCTTAATATGTATTAATCACTTTCTCTCTCTCTCTCTCTATATATATATATATATATATATATATATATATATATATATATATATATATATCTCTTTACGCATACTCTGATTTCAAATGGCATCAGAGTTAAGGTTTCAAACCTAGCCACCATTGTCGTGTATCTCATTCTACAATTATCACTGTATCTGGTCACTCACTACAATTGATTTCGTGTTCTCGTCCTACAGTTGTTGCTGCTATCTGGTGGGTCACTTGAATGAACTGATCAAATTTTGGTTCAATTACTTCAATAGAGGTTAAATGATTCATTTTTCCTCCCAATTCAAGCACTATTTTGCGTGTTAAATCAATTTTATATAACGCTAAAAAATATGGGTGATGTTATTAATCCTCCTACTGGTACAAGCTCACAATCATTTATCATCACCAGAAACCAGTCCATCTCTTTGGAAAAATTGACAATGTCCGTTAATTATGTATCATGGGCAGACTCTGTCAAGATGTGGTTTAAAGGTCAAGATCAGAGTGATCAAGTAACTGAACATGTTACTGATATTGCATACAAGGATAAGGCCAAATGGGACCAAATTGATGCTCAACTCTGCAATCTATTGTGGCGGTCTGTTGATCCCTTAATTATACAACTATTTAGGCCTTTTGAAACATGCTATGACGTTTGGACCGAGGCTTCTGAATGCTATACCAATGATATACAAAGGTTGTACACAATTGTTAATAATATTCAAAATGTGAACAAGAAGGAAGTATGGAGTCATATCTGGGACATGTTCGTGCCCTCATGCAAGAATTTGAGGCACTTATGCCATTTGTCGACTCACAGGCTAAACAAACTGGCCAACGGGAGAAGTTCTTCAAGGTTTCTGTTCTTTTTGGCCTCAAACCAGAATTTGAATCCACTAGGCATAAAATTATTACAGGTTCTACTATTCCCACCATGAAGGATACTTTTTTAAGATTACTAAACATGTCGGGTACTAACAACACAACCCAGGGCCCAACTTCCACTCCTTCTACTTTTCTTGCAAATTTGAGCTTAACTTCTGCTCCATCTCTCTTAGTTACGAGCCCAAAGAAAGGAAGCAATAATAGACGCCCCACCTGTCAGTTTTGCGAAAGGCTTGGTCAAATTGAGGATGAATATAGGAAGATACATTGCCAACCTCCTGCCCCACCAACTCAGCCGCGTTAGTCTACATCTGGATCCATTCACGCAATTACAGCAACTCAACTTTTGATATTTATTTTGAGGTCTATTTATTTTGAGGTCTATTTCATATCTCGTATGTGTTTTCTTGATTCTTGATCATTTTTTTCATTAATGTTTGTAGCTTTAGTGTTGGTAGAGTAAAAAAAAAAGCTTCCTTTCTTCCTTCAACTATGTATCACAACAAATTGTCCTCTTATATTCAATTCTAAAGATATTATCATTTACAAATGAGAAAAATCTCTTAATGATTCATCAATCATTCAAACTTATAATGTAGTCATTGTCAACTATTTACATATATTTACCGTTTCTATATTAGTTTCAATTTTAAAGTTTTTATATTACTATCTTTGAATACTTCATAAAAATCATTATATTTTATATAACTATCAAAATAATCATTATATTTGGAAACTTCACAAAAAAACACTATAGTTTGGATAACTACTACAAAAATTATATATATATATATATATATATATATATATATATATATATATATATATATATATATATATATATCAATTACTTATACATGATATCACCAAATAATATTACGTCGTCATGTTATATTAATATGTCAAATCAGGTTATCAAATTTGACAAGTTAATATGTCATATCAGAAAGACCTTGTTAACCGGTTAAATTGTTAGATTTATAACAAATTAATAAAAAAATACAGTTTAAATAATAAAATCATGTTATTAAAGTCGATTCTTTATAAAATTATATTCTTTTTGTGTAATTTGCAATAATAAATTTACGTGTTCATTAAATGAAAAAACCAAACATAACAATCGCCAACAAATACATCACTATCATAGTCATTCACCAAATGTCTCCCGCGTTAATCCTGAATTACTAAGGGATAATAACTTGAAAGGGTAACGAACTCACGACTTTTGTCACATTTAGTAACTAAACTTTTTTTCGTTATCTATTTGCCATTGAACTATTGAAACTCTTCACATTTTACCCTTATGACCGGCTGTTACCGGTCATAAGGGTAAAATGTGAACAATTTCAATAGTTTAATGGCAAATAGATAACAAAAAAAAGTTTAGTGACTAAATATGAACAAAATCGAAAGTTCGTTTCCCTCTAAAAAGTTCAATGACTAAATGTGAACAAACTTCCTCTTGTATTATGTTTTAGCAAATTATTTATTTTTGTTAAATTATAGCAATATTTGTTGATGAAGAAATCTATGAAAAAAAAAAAAAAACAAAACCCTGAAAATATATTTAAAAAAAAAACCAAAACCGAAATAAAAAACCAATGGTTTGACATTTTCCAAAATAAAAAATCAAAATTTCCAATCTGATTTTGGTTTTACAAAAAAAATGAACCATTCTCACTAATGTGAATTATGACCATTGGTTTGGCATGCGAAATTCGTGATATCCCATGAATATGTAGTTACAACATCGTCTGAACTCGTAATTCATTGTAAGGGGTTAGAGTATCATCGCATGAATACGTAGTTACAACATCGCTTGAACTCGTAATTCATCACCTACAGGTTATGAGTCTGCTGGTGTTTTCACTGGGTTGTCTAGAATGGTCCGTGGTTGCCATCTATACTCTGGTAGATGACTACATCGCCACATTGCTGGTTAAGATTATGGTATCTCCTTTCATCCTACATCACATATTCATCATCATCTATTTACCGAATTATCATCACCTTTCTATCATCACCTATTTCTCATCATTTTATTTCACCACACACCAACTATTTCATCTACCCATGTTTCATTCGCAACATATTTGTAAATATAAAATAAATATACCGTTTAAATCTTTTAAAACATGTATAAAATCGTTCATCCAACATAGATAGCAAGTATTCAAATAATATGCATACATAGCACGTAATTTATATAAAATACTTCATATCTATGTGTAAGATGAAAGTAACTATATATACCATAAAAATCCCATAAATGCTTCCTAACTTCGAACCCCAAGGTTTACTCTAATAAAGCTTCATATTCTCGGCTCTTTGGACCTAGAAGGGTCCATATCTATCACACCAAAAAGCTCAAGATAGCTCTTCCTCTCACTCTACACACTCAGGCTCGCTAGGGTTCTCACTTATGGGAAAGGTAGTCGTAATTGAAGGCCATAAGTGCCTTTAAATATAGCTCGGGCCCAAAGATTTAGGGTTTCTGCCAACAGCGCGGACTAGTCGAGTCGCCTCACCGACTCGTCGAGTCCATTCATTAATCCGAGTCATCAGTCGCAACCTTACTCGGCGAGTTGAGACGTCAACTCGTCGAGTCTCTCTTCTTAACTCAAAAGAAAAATACTTAAATTATGATCGCTGGGAATCCGGATGTTACATTTTTGTTTTTTTATTTCCTAGATTTCTTCATCAACAAATGTTGCTACAATTAAACGAAAATAAATAATTTTGCTAAAACATAATACAATAGGAAGTTTGTTCACATTTAGTCATTTAACTTTTTAGACGGAAACGAACTTTCGATTTTGTTCACATTTAGTCACTAAACTTTTTTTCGTTATCTATTTGCCACTAAACTATTGAAACTGTTCACATTTTACCCTTATGACCGGTAACAGCCGGTCATAAGGGTAAAATATGAACAGTTTCAATAGTTCAATGGCAAATAGATAACGAAAAAAAGTTTAGTGACTAAATGTGACAAAAATCAAAAATTCGTTACCCTTTCAAGTAATTATCCCAAATTACTAATTACTCAATCAAATTCTTCTTCTAGAAAGATGTGACATCATTATTGGTCTCTAATACAAATAAAATAAATCAACACATTTAAGGCATGTGTACACACAATAAAAGGAAATGCTAGAATCGCACCTAAGTGGAGACAGTTTAGAGGTTATAAAATAATTTGATATGAAAATAACTTTTAGTATAGGATTTCTTCGATTATTTTAATTTATACTTATAATGAAGTGTTAAAGCCCAACCTAATTATTCGATTAATGCTTTCAATAAAAGGCGCAATAGTTTATTAATACTTTTAATAGAAACCTCGATTATTTAATCAATGTTTTTAATAAAGTAATATTTTTAATAAAAAATTAAATAAAACATAATTTCCCAACACCAACTTTAATAATGATGTATCATAAATATTTAAACTATAAATTAAAAATGTTTAATTTGGTTTGTCTTAACTAAGTAATTGATTTTTTTCATACATATCACATATACAAAATACAAAAAAAAAAAAAAAAAAAAAAAAAAAAAAATCGCTACTAAAACATATCACGTATACCAAAAAATCGCACTTAACTTATTAGGTTATTGTTTACTAAATTATATTAACATGACATGTATGTATGGGGGTTTGTTTGGAGTAATTATATGGGATTAATTGGTGTACCAAAGCTAGCTTGAAATTTCTTTCTAAATAAGTTGTTTTTCCAAAAATTGGTGCTTTGCTTCGATATGTTTTCATAAGATTTAATCACATAGTTAAAATATTATTATTGTTGCTCTATTTTCATTTTTTTGGGTTTATGTTACCTTTTGTATGATGATCGTAAGGACGAAAATTAAATTATTGCATAAACTATGAAAAATATAATCCGTCTAGGATTTTACTTCACATAAAAGAACAAGAAAACAAAAGAAACGGTCAAAGAACAAAAAGATGTTTGTCGTGATCTAAAATTTGCATCAATACTATATGAATCAAATTAAAGAACTTGCGAATGTACAATGGCCAGTTGTGTATTGGTGTATTGCTTCCACAATCATATAACACTAAGTTTGAAATATCATTCAAAATACATGTGATAAAATTTGGGTGTTGGTTAAAAGAAAAAAAAAACTCCAATGATATGTGTGTGGGTATATATGTGAGCCCTACATATGTTTATTTTTATATAATAGTAGATGATGTATTTATCTTTTACCATTTATTTTTATATCATGTTAGAATAACTTATTACCTTATTAGAGGTTATACACCACTCTAAGTTAAAAATGTATTTGGATGAAAAATAGTTTATTCCGATAGGAAACCTCTAGTAAATCATTTATTCATAAGTTACCTCGTACTTATTTATTAGGCTATAAGCTAATAAACTAATAAGTTATAAGTTAATAAGCATTAATTTTTTTCACCAAACACCCTTGATATATCAGCTTTCCATTCACTCACATTTCACTCACCAAAAGTCAGCAAACGATCACCTAATATATATATATATATATATATATATATATATATATATATATATATATATATATATATATATATATATATATATATTATAATATTCATTTTGTAGAAAATTAAAAACAATGAATATTGGTATATTTTTTTTTATAATCTTTGAATATATATATATATATATATATATATATATATATATATATATATATATATATATATATATATATATATTAAAAGCAAAAAACTATAAAGAAAATACAAAAAATAAAACTGACCAATCACATAAGAGAGAGAGAGAGAGAGTACCCTCCCATCACCCTTTCCTCACACTTTCTAAACCAGAGGCTCGGTGTTGTGTGACAGGATGTGGTTCCCTTCCCTACAGCCCTTTCCCGCTCCGGTCCCACCAACCTAATATGAGTAATCTAACAACTTTTAGTGAGTTCTTAATTATAAAAACTTTATTTTTGAAAAGTGACCATTTGGTCCCGAATATCTATTTCGAATTTTGTATTTCGAAATGGGTAAACGAGTATAGTGATCCAACCTGGTAATATGTCCCCTCATTTAAATAACATTTTGAATATATTTTCATTTCAAACTTACATTTATACAACATTTCAGACAACATCAAACTCAATGTCTTCTTCTAGCAATGAAGAGATTAAGTGTTTGTGGCTATGTGTCGATTACTTTTCTAATTATATGTTTTTATTTATGATTATATGTTAAAAAGTAAATTTTTCATATTTTTTATAAGATTTGATGCAATTACATATATATTAATTGTTTCCTTCGAATTTTAGTAGTTTTTAGGCTATCATAGGATTATGTATGCGTATGTGTATTCACTGGAACAACAAATCTATAAAAAAATTATGAAATAATACGGAATGACTCAGAAATACGAAGATCATGTTCGAAATCTGTAGAAAAAGTCTGGAATGGTATTCTAGATTGTATCAGTCTGGAATACAATCACTGAAGTCCCGATGTTATTCTAGATTGTATCAGTCTGGAATACAATCATTGAAGTCCGGATGTTATTCTAGAATGTTCTCTGGAACATGCAAGAAATGCCTAATTATAACTCCTTTCATTGTAGCATGACAAACATATGAAGCGCTTCTCACTACAACCTACTGACATGAACTAGACCAGTAAATCATGGCCTATTTACACACACCACAACATGTTGCCATATTTAGGGCATCCTATTTTGGTGCTTATCTTAACATGTCAATGGATTTTAAATGTCACCCTTTACTATGTCATTATCTTATGTGCAAGGAAGCTAGTAATTATCCTTGGGTTGATCTGGAGGAGCTTCTATGTATGGTATACAATCTTTGATAGGAAAGCTATCTACCTTATTACCGGCTTGCGGTTTGAGGAGTATTTCCCAGGTATTTCAATTTTGTCACAGTTCAGACAACGTGTCTTTCCATTTGTGTTGCCTTTAAAGGCAGTGAAAGTTGTTGACATTATTCAGGTGTTCAAATACTAATTTCACAAATTACAAGATGCAGACGTTGTGCGAGTCTCCCTGTTGTATATGTTATAGTAAATATTTTGTGGCAGATACACTCGACATCCAGTTAATTGTGAATACCTTGCACTCGTATCTATTTTATACGAGTTTAACAACTATATACATACACACACACACACACACACACATATATATATATATATATAATGGTACTTTAAATTTATAGTTATTAATTCCAACTATTGACACATGTACCTATGGGATAGAGTGATATGATATTTGGCTTACAGATACATGTTTGTTGTCTTTGATAGGATTGAAGAGCATTTGAACCCCATCGAGCCAAAAGTCGACAGTTGTAACACCCAAAATTTTCACATATGATACAATTATTTTCTCATATACATATATGTATATATAGACACACATACACACAAATATATATATATATATATATATATATATATATATATATATATATATATATATATATATATATATATATATGTTGAAGGTTTGTAATATGATCGGATACACTTCAAGTACGAATGAAACAAAAAATAAATGACACAAGAATTACTCCAAATGTTCACGAAAAAAAAAGAGGTGTTTTCTTCACCAAGAAGATGAGGTTTGCCACAAAGACAACTAACATAAAGCCACGAACACAAGAACTCGATCTCTCTCTCTCTATATATTAGGGTTTTACCTAATGTAGTATATATAATAATATATACATTTATATCCCTTGATTGATGTGATTGTATTTAATCTATACTAAGAACCGATCTTATCATAAAGATATGGGATCTGGTCTATTTTATATATGTCACACCCCCAAACCGGAACGACGGAAACGCTCGGAATCTGAGGACGTCATGTTAAGTATCACAACACATGCATTATAGTAATCAAAGTACAACAACCATTGAATTAATAAAGTATACGTTTTTACATAAGTATTCATACATTAGATATTCAACAACAAAAGTAGATATACTAAAAGACAAAGGACACAACACAGCTAGGTGGTTTTCTTTAAAGCTTTAGGTGTATACTTGTCTACTGGATTCCTGAGAATACAAGTTATTTTGAAAGAGAGGATCAACATTTAAGCTAGTGAGTTCATAAGTATTAGTTATGGTTTCTTTAGTTTTAAGATAAATGACTGAGTACGTTCCAGAAAGTCCTATACTCTCTGCTTTACAACCGAAAAAATAGTTTTAATTCCATAAAACCGTTCTGTTTAAGTGTTATTATACTTATAACATAGGTTAATATAATTTTAACTCTCCGTAAAATTATATGAAGAATGTTTTCTATTTTGTTTGTGAAAAGTAGTTTTAATCCCTTAAAACCGTTCTGTCTTGTTTGTGAAAAGTAGTTTTAATCCCATAAAACCGTTCTGTTCTGTTTGTGAAAATGACTAATGCAGTAGTATTTCTGAAAAATACAATATTGTGTAATAACTACCCTATTTTTAAACTGGTTAATTAGGGTTAAAATGTGATAAAGTTGTAACCATGCTGATAGACTTGAATAACCACAACGACCTTCTGGCGTCGAAAATGAATATGTGATATTTGTCATCCATAGACCGATAGGTCCCACTGTAACTAGCAGCGAGGTGTAGGATTGTCAGTCCTGTGTAGATATACACACACACAATGTCCGCTCTATCTCCAGGAGACTCTGGTACAAGAGTGTGACATAGCAAGTATATTGCTATGTCTTGAAAACATACCATCACATTTTGGTTTAAGTAAAGATCGAATTATATCCTTTTCTTGACAAAGTAATTTAAACATGGTGTACTTATCTAGTAAAATAGACTTCCGATTTGTTCATAAATTATACCTATTATAATTTATATGTTCTATCTAACTAGGGTGATCTCTCATGGATGAACACCTTTGATCAGCATGATACAAAGGTAATGATACCGACTGAAATAACCTTATATATTCATATATGTATAATATATATAATTAAGAAGGAAACAACTTTCGGACAAACAACACCACCTTAAGCCTACATTCAAATAAGGAAAAGGAAATAATGCAATTTATTAGTCCTAAGCCCTTTAAGTCTTATATATATATATATATATATATATATATATATATATATATATATATATATATATATATATATATATATATATATATATATATATAAACATGATTTTGATAATTGTAAGTTTAAAGAGTTATAAAAACATTTCAAAGAATTTAATGGTATTCTAAAAAGAGTTTCTGTGACTTTTAAAAGAGTTTACATGACTTTAAGTCATTATGGAAGTATTTGGTAATCATTTATTGTAAAAATAATAATTAAAAATAAGGAATATTTTATGTGATTGGGATCGCAAGTACGTATTAACACAATTTGATTGTGTTCAACTTGTATCCCCCCCCCTAAAAGCATTTAAAACCATTTAAAAAGGTAGATTATAAGGGTATTAACTCACCTTATATTGGAGATTTGATTGAAGATATCATATAGGATGATAAGTTTCACGAGTGAAGTCCCGAAGCACAAACGACTCCTAATTAGCATATTATCACACATATATGTATATAGTTAGTGAATATAACTACAAAGGTGTTTAGGAAACAACCTAGGATGAAAGAATAACTCACCAAAGGAGTGTTAGAACAAGTTAGGAGGCTGAAATGGAGTTCATGGCTGGGTTGATGTGGTCACGGTCATGAAGGGTTCATGGACCTTGAAGATTTGAAGGGTGCTCGACCCTTATGAAGGGTTCACGACCCAAATATGTGAAGAACACTTGAAGATCTTGGCGTTTAGCAAGTGTTTGAAGGCCCTTTGTTGTATTCCAAGAAGATAAAAAAGAAAAGGGGTTTAATGGAAGAAAAGGGTGTTATTGAGGATGATACTTCAGAGAGAATGGGATGTTTGCAGCCAAGAGAAGAAGGAATGAACATAAAAATCAAACACCTCATATATATAAGGTCTAGTTCACGGCCTAAGGAGGGTTCACGACCGTGATCATGGTTTGCGGCCGTGAACATGGTTTACGGCCGTGAACCTCACTTGTTGAGGTTTATGGCTCGAATGAGGTTATTGGATCTCGATCCTTACGTGATTCACTTTCTAACACACAATCGTTACGTATACTAGGTCTAGGAACCTATAAGTTTGACCTTCGGTTGATGTTTTTGACTTTACAATAATAAAATTTTTAGGTTGTCACAATACACACACACACACACACACACACACACATATATATATATATATATATATATATATAATAACTACGTAATATACAAAAGATTACAATAGAATGACTATAAGCTGACATTGTTAAACTTGTTAAGCTAGTGTTAGCACTGTCGACTCGTAAACGTTGACTCTGATGGATCAGTATGTTATATGTTTGACTCATCATATCATAAGGTGTTAACTTAAAATCTCCCCCTAGTTTTTAATGAATTCTTTGGATCATGCTCCTCCTAAGAATAAGAATGTATTTTTAGCTCTTCAGCATTAACAAATGCTCTTAGCTCTTCAACTTTAACAAATGCTTTTAACTCTTCAGCTTTAATGAATGATCACTTGAGAATAATAGTGACTTCCTGATGATCTTGATAATGAAGAGCTGATAATGCTGATGTCAGATTAAATCCCCCTTGGAATGTGCTTTACCAGGTGGGATTGTCTAGTAGAGAGATTTCTTTATTTTTCTACCAAGATTCTTTATCTCCCACATTTTGACATCAACAGTTAATCTTCAAGTAGAATTGAATTTCAACTTGTAGTCTAGTAAGATTGTGACATCTTCTGGTAGTGTGGGTTAAAACTACCATTCACTGATATAGTATTTTGAGATCTCATCAGCATGTGGTTTAATATGTTGAATCATAAGTCTTTTTTATTGGAAGAAAAATGGCAAGAGTGTATAGGTGCGTAAAATATATCACGTACAATGATATACCCATTGGCGCGGATTTGGCAAGCTATAATTAGCGTATGGTACATTACGCTGAATCATAAAACTTTAAAGAAGAATGTAAGGAAAAGAATGGATCGTTTCATTATCAACGAGGAATGGTTTAAGTTGTAATCTTCAATCAATATTCATCGTTAATTCATAATGGTACCATGTCTACCTCAAACTAGGAGGTTAGGGACATGAACAAACCTAATTCATTTAAGGACCTGACTAGTATCTCTTATGATGATGACTATACAATCAGGGTAACCCATTGGGTTATGCTAAATGTTTCGGTAGAGCATGAGACTTGATGCATACAACATGCATGCTTCCAGAGACAAGGTCAAGTAAAGATGATTAACTTAAAAATAATAAACACCCTAGCCTTTTATCAATATTTTTCATTTGGGCCAGGCTATCTCACTTCTGAGAATTTAGACAATGCTATACAATCAACGTGAGAGGGTGACTCAATGTTCTCAGTAAATGGTTTAGCTGATGAGAGACTTAGAAAGAGTTAGTCACATACAACAATATGCTTCTAGTGACGATGATGTGTCATAAGTTACATACTAGGATCAAATTGCCACCTTCAGATTAATTTATATAGAATGGTACAAAAGAATGATATAAGAATACAAACAAAAGAATTAGTCAAACAAGAAATAGTTTAAACCGAAAAATATGCAACTTTTTTAGAAAAATGATAAAGACTTGATCCATCAAATCTTTTGAATTGAATGTTCATTAATGCCCTTCCATTTTCTGATATATCTACCACTTGAAATTAGCTATAAAAGAGAGAAAACAAAGGTAAGTACATCATCAAGCAACTCACAAGTAATGAAGTATTTTATCATTAAAGGGTCATATATGGATTTCAAGCTTCATCAGGAGCAAGAGAGAAGTAAAGACAAGTCTTTGTAACCAACGATTTAACTGACTTAAATCCATAAAACCATCGTGTCTTCAGGATCAACATGAGGGAATACGAGGTTTAATTGGATTATGAGTCAGTAGATGAAACTAAGACTTATTGCTTTGATGGTTGATCTTTGCATCCATAATAGTGAGTAGTGGAGCAAGAGGCTATCCATAAGAGGAAAAGGACATGATGCCACTCTTTTTCTCAATACCAAGAGCATTGAGATCCTTCAAGATAGCTTCAATCCTTTCAAATAAGATACAGAAAAATCTTAGATAGGTTTGAAAAGGAAATGCATGTAAATACTAATTGTAAGACTTTGCATTCATAATGAGAGACACACTTGTTTGTTTTTGAGTTTTTCATAAGATCAAAAAAAGTTAATTAATAACTAAAACATAGAAAACATGCCAAGATAAACAATTAATTTGTTTAAACTCTTTTAATTCAATGCATTGGTGAAGATGTCAGCTAGTTGATCAATGGATGGAATATAGAACAATTCCACTTTTCACTTTTGAACTATGTCCCTGATAAAATGATGGAGAATGTTGATGTGTTTGGTCTTGGAATATTGCGCTGGATATTGACTCATTTAAATGGAACTAGATTTATCACAACAAATGGGTATCTTTGAGAAGTTCAAACCATAATCCAAGAGTTGATTCTAAATCCATAGAATCTGGGCACATCACCTTCCAGTGTCAACATATTCAGCCTCAGTGGTAGAATAAGCCACTGATTTTGATGGACCAACATACCTATATATTTCCAAGCATTTGAACTCATCCTGAAGTGCTTTTATGATAAATACAACACACACCATGATCAGAGCCATTGTATCCTACCAGCATGAATTCAGAGTTACGAGGATACCATAACCCAAGATTGGGTGTATGTTTTAAGTACTAGAAGATCCTCTTGAAAGCATGAAGATGATCTTCCTTAGGACCGGGATGACAGTGAGCACACAATATAGTGGCAAACTTAATGTTAGGACGACTGCTATAAGGTAGAGTAGAGAGCCTATTATTCCTCGAAACAGAGTTACGTTTACATGAGTACCACTTTAATCAGTGCCAATAGATGTTGATGAAGACATTGGTGTCTTTGCTAGTTTGTAATTGGTGAAACCATATTTCTTCAAAACAAGGTTGTAAAAATCACTCGACGGTAGCTTGACGGTCGACTGGTGTTAAGGGATTAATCGGTCTTGGCGGGGATTAATCGGGGACCATATATTATTAATAAAATATTAAAATTAATCAAATATTAATATATCTTAAAAAAAACAAGTACTTCAAAATTAGAAAATAAGAAAGTTTGTAATTTAAAATTTTGAAAATACAAAAATATGAACATTTTGGTATAATATTTGAATTTTGAAAATTTGAAAATTTTGGAGAAAAAAAAAAGTTTATTCTTTGATTTGTTTTTTTTTAACTTTTTTTTAAATTTTTTGACATTTTTTTCGACATTTTTTTTTTTTTTTTTTTTTTTTTTTTTTTTTTTTTTTTTACTTTTGTTGACTGATTAATCCCGCCAAGACCGATTAATCCCGCTAAACCCGATTAATCCTAAATTTCTGATTAATACCCTAATCTTCGACGGTTGGAGAACGCCAAGCAATTAATCCACGATTAATTGCTGATTAATCTTGATTTTTGCATCCATGCTTCAAAATATTTGCAATATATTTAGCTTGAAAAACAAAAATGCCATCAGTTAGTTGTTTGACCCGCAAGCCCAAAAAGAAAGTTAGTTTACCCCATGTTCATTTCAAATTTCTTGGCCATTTCCTCCGCAAATTCTAAACTTAGCTTCTCATCAGTGGATCTGAAAATGATATCATTCACATACACTTGAGTAAGAATGATATGAGATCCTGATTGCTTTATGAACAAATTGTTATCGATCTTTCCTCATTTGAATCCTCTTGAGAGAAGATAACTTGTCAACGTGTCATACCATGCCCTCAGAACCTTCTTTAAGACATATACATCTTTATCAAGACAATACACATGACCTGGAAACTCTTCATATTCAAACCTTGGAAGTTGTTTTATAAAGACTTCTTTTTGAAGAACTCCATGTAGAAATACAGTCTTGACATCCATTTGGTAGACCTTGAAGTTTTTGAAGGAGGCAATAGCTAGAAACAGACCAATTGCTTGAAGTCTTGCAACGATAGTGAATGTTTTATCATAATCTAACCCTTCAAGCTGATAAAAACCTTGACCTACAAGCATGGCTTTGTTCCTGATGCAGCACACAAAAACAACACAAAAATAACCAAGAATGAACTTGTTGATTCTAAAAGAATAGCCAGGACAATCTCTTCAAAACCACGTTGATTCTATGAATACTGTGGGATTGGCTTCAAAATCTGGGTTAACACGCACAAATTTTGGGAGAAAATCGAAAATTAATGAAATTGATGACCGACCATCCAAATTACATCAAAAAAAGTTAAATAAGAAGCAGAAATTAAAATGAAACCCTAAAAAATACAAAAAGAAAACCCAAAAATTAAGGAAAAATAACAAAATTGTTCATAACTCCATTTAGAAAGCAATTTCTGGACTCAAAAATAGGTAAGTACCCTTCGAGGACTTATCTAGATGTGCTCCTTGCTCAAAGCTTTGATTTGACTGGTCGTAGGCCCAAAACAGATATTCATAGCCAAAGTTATGGTCATTTCCGTGAAGCCCCTATAATCACACGATCGTGGGCCTCTAGGAACACAAGCGCCCGATCCTCCACACTAGGGCCCACATCATTCCCTCCTAGGTAGACAAAATTTGACCTCGAATGTGCACCATGGTCATCATCAGAAGAATACCCATAATAAGGAAGCAAATGCTTAACATTGAAAACATCGGAACAACAAATGTGGCTTGGCAACTATAGACGATAATCATTGGAAGTAATCTTCTCCGCAATCTCTACCGGTCCAATCTTCTTAGCTGACAACTTGTTGTACTCACCAACCGAAAAACGATCTTTAGTCAAAACAAACCAAACAAACCCACCTACTTCAAAATCAACGTGTTTGCATTTTTTATCTGCATCTTGCTTGTACTTGGAGTTAGCTCGAACCAAGTTGTCATGAACAACCTTATGAACATCATGAAGTCCTCCAACAAAATCCTGCACTTTCTTTGGAACAACCCTAGAAACAGGAAGTGACATCAAATCAAGTGGTTCCCATAGCTGAACAGAATAGACCACCTGGAATGGACTATATCCTGTTGATGTATATTGTAAAAGTCGAATAGAGTGTTTTGTATAGTTTCGCATTTTATGTTATTTTACTAAGTCATCTTTTGTGCGAAGTTAAAATGTATAGACTTAGTATATTTTTTGTTGTTCCCTATAAATAGGGACTTAGGCTAGAAGTTGAAGGACGATGCTAGAACTCACTTCTGCTTAATTTTGTAATCAGTCTTAATCAATATGAGATCTGATTAATATTTAATCTCTGTGTTCTTCATCTTAAATCGTTCAAATCTATCTTTTCTTTTCTAAATTCTCGATAACAATTCACATCAATTGGTATCAGAGCAAGATTCAAACTGCTTAGATCTGATTTTCGTACAAGAATCATTTGTTTTTTGAGTTACAAATTTACTCAAAATTTTCTGCACATTTTTGGTTTTGAAAATCACTTTTGATCTTCAGATTTGAATTGATTCTGCATTTGAATTGTTAAATCGAGTAATCGATTAGTGATTTGTGATCAATTCGTTTGATAAATTCTGAAATTCATCAAGGTTTCAAGTTTTCAGATATTTTCTGTGTTCATCAATGGCGAACTTCAACATGAATTCAATGACTTCTTTCTCTCACTTGCTTGGTTCCTCAACCAAAATTCCGATGTTAATTCCAGAATACTATGATCAGTGGGCTGATAGAATGGAAGATTACTTAAATGGAATTGATGAAGAACTTTGGAAGTGTATCAATGGAATAGTACTAGCTCCTGCTAATGTTCAACCAATTGGATCATCCATTGCATCTACTGATGTTGAAGAACAACGAAATCGATTGAAGAAAAATGAAAAGAGATGCATGAGAGAACTAAGAGGTGCTCTACCTCCTGTGGTTTACAATTACATTCGTAGTTGTAAAACAACAAAAGAGATCTGGAATACTCTAAAAGAAAAATATCAAGGTAGTGAAAAGATGAAGATCAACTCTGTGAAGCAATGCTTTGTTGAACTGAAGGAATTCAAACAAAAGGATACAGACACTCTCGAAAATTGTTATGATCGTCTGAATGAGCTTATGTTTCGCTGCAATAGGTATGGTATTACTAGATCTATCATGGAGTTCAATTTAACTTTCATTATGAGTCTTCGCAAGGAATGGCGAGGTGTGAGCATGATGATTAAGAATCAACAATGTTTTGATACAACTACATTGAATGATCTTTACAATCAACTGAAAACACATGAATGTGAGGTCACAGAAATGTATGAAGAATCAAAACAAGCTATTGGTGGTCCTTTGGCTCTTGTTTCAAAAGTATCAGAAACTAATGAAAAAGATGGTTCAGATGTAGAAGGATTTTTGATGAACTCTGATGATGAAGCAGTAGCATACTATTCAAACAACAGAGTTAAAAAGTTTTTCAAAAAGCCTTTTAATCCAAAAGTAAAGAATAGTGATGTGAAAAATGATGTAACAAGAACTGGAGGAGAAGAGAAGAAGAAAATGGAGAAAACAGAAGGAAAACAGAAAAATACGAATGAAGAGAAAAAGTTGAAGGGTGATTTAGGAATTTACGGTCACTATTGCAATGGTGCGAATCATTTCGCAGCTGATTGCATGTTGCGAAAGAAAGAAGAAAAGAAAGAAAAAGTCAAAGATGAAGCTTACTATTCTGAAAAGATTGAAGAATTACGTGCAAAGAACAAAGGAGTGTCTTTAGTTGCTAAGGGAGAGTCTGATGAAGAAGAAAGTGGAACTTATCAGATCTGGTCTTCAGGATCTGATGATGAAGAAATGAGGCATCCCACACATGGAGCAATGTTCGCAAGTTTTGAGGATTGCGAAGAGAACATTTCAGGGCAATGTTTTATGTCTAAATCCACTGACAAGTCTCCCATGACAACCAAGGTACGTGCAATTCTTGAATCTTTTAATATTCCTTTATATGCTTATGATGCTGAAATTGTTTCGTTTAATGATACTGTGGCTTATTTTGATTCTGTTATTGTGTCTGCTAGTAATGAAGCTAAGAAATTAAATGTGCAACTTAGTGAGACACGAAGAGATTTAGAAATAAAGAAGAGCAGAGTTGAAAATTTAGAAATGCAAGTCAAAAATATAGATTGTGATAGGAATAATCTTTCTAATGATATTAGGTTGTTACTACAAAGAAACATATATTGTAATTCAGCAAAACGCTTGTATGCAAAATTAACAGCTTTACATCATTCTTCTGATATTAGCAAAGAATAACATAGGAAACTATTACCTTTTCTTGAGTATGAACGTGAAAAAGTTGATGTTGTTTCTTATGATTGCGAAAGTACAATTGCTCAGTTTGACAAAATACCTGATGATAGATATTCATATGGTATTGTCAAAATTGATGAATTTCTAAATGCTGATGAGTTGGTTGACATTGTAAATGAAAGTTTGACAAAAAGTGAACAAGTGAAAATCTTAAAGAAAACCGAAAATTCAACTCTTACTTCACAATTCAATTATGCTGATATTGATGAAAATTCTGATAATGTGAGTGAAATCAGTGAAATAGAAGAAGAAGAGATTGATTGTTCTCAATTGTCGATCATTAATATCACATCTAAGATCAAAGGTAAAGAAATAATAGTTGATTCAATAGTAGAGGATAAAGTTGATAAATCTTCAACTTCGCAACATTGTAAGTTTGATAATGTGGAAGTTGAGAGCTGGAAATCTGATGATACTAATGAAAATAAAGAAGAAAAGAAAAATTCAACTGAAACACATCAAAGGGTTGTGGTTGATCAAGTGTTTGAAAATACAAAAGAATTTGACAAAGTTTTAAATGACAAAGGCGCACATTATTTGGAAACCACCACAGTGGTATATCTAAATTTTGTATGTACTGATAAAACTATTTTCCAAATCAAGTTTTTGTCACTACTGGAAATGCTGAGAAAGTTCATCCTGAGTTCAATAAAATGATTGAAAAAGATAATCAAAAGTCCACACCTGAAGGTTTCTTCGCAAATCAAAACACAGTAGAAAACAATTTAACTCAAAATTCTTATGTGTTTCAAAAACAAAAATCATTACAAAAATGGGTGGTTAAAGGTGAAAAATCAAACAAACCTTTTGAAAAAGCTGAAAACTCAAAGGTTGAAATGAAATTAAATTCTCAAGAATTCAAATTGATGGTTGGAAATTATTCAACAGAAAATAATGTTTCAAAAAGACAAGCAAGAAAAGCAATATTCTGGCAAGTCGTGAATAATGAAAAAGAACAAATTTCAAAAACATCATCAAATTTTCAAAATAAAAACACTCAAACAACTTCGAGTTTTCATAAACAAATAAATTCTGTTGACAAAGTTCCATATATTCGCAAATATGACAACAATAGAAAATTTGAGAATTCGCAAAAATTTGCAAATAATCAAAAGTTTCCAAATGTTGACAAATTCACGAATAATTCATCAAGTTTGAAGAACTCAACTCAAGTCAAAGCGAAATTTTCACCACAACAACCAAAATTTCCAAATCCTTCAATATCAACACAAACCAAAGTTTCATACATCAAAGGAAAGTTTGATGTAAGTATGATCAATCATTGGTTTGAATGGAAAGGAAAGAAATATCAAAGTGCAAAGTTCTCAGAACAACAAATCAAAAGTGCATTTGATAAGTTCACAAATAATTCTTCGAATGCTAGTACATCATCCCATAATTCACAAGTTCCGGTTCAAAAATGGAAACCAGTTATCAAAAATGCGAATGTTGTGAAGGATAAGATTACAATCAATGAGAATCCAAAATTATTGAATGACTATATTTCAATATCTAGAACTGATGATGCTGATATAATGGTTTCTGTTACAAACAAAGTGAAAACATGGTTTTTAAGTTCCAAAACGTTGCTTAATTCTACTAATGATGGACCCAATAAGTTTTGGGATCCTAAATTTTTTCAATAAATGCAGGTGATATGTGACGAGCAATATGATACAAAATGGTATATTGATAGTGGTTGCTCTCGTCATATGACTGGAAGAAAGGAAAATTTGCGAGATTACCGAAGCTTGGAAAATGCTGGAGTTGTCAAATTTCGAAATAATCACAAGTGTCAAGTGAAAGGATATGGGAAAGTCACAAATGGAAACTTCACAGTAAACAGAGTTGCATATGTTGAAGGACTTCAACACAATTTGATAAGTGTATCACAACTTGTTGTGGGTACTGGAAATCAAGTAGTGTTTAATGAAGAAGGAAGTATCATCTCAAATGCAAAGACAAATGAAATACTTCTGAAATCCAAAAGATATGGTGATATGTTTACACTGGACATCAAACCAATTGTGGGAAAACCAGCTGTGTGTTTACTATCAAAAGCATCCAATGATCTCAGCTGGATTTGGCATAGAAGATTGTCACATTTGAACTTTCAAAATATAAATAAACTTGTAACTGAAGATTTACTTTGAGGGTTACCAGTATTAAAATTTGACAATGATTCTTTATGTGCAACTTGCGAACAAGGAAAACAACATCGAAAAGGTCATCCGATTGTCATAGATTCAAAGATAGTAGATCCATTGGAACTTCTTCACATTGATCTATGTGGACCATCAACTGTTGCAACAATAAATAAAAAGCGGTATATTTTAGTTGTTGTAGATGATTTCTCTAGATTCACATGGGTGTTTTTTCTCAGGTTGAAATCTGAAGTTGCTCAGACGATGATTGATTTTATCAAAAAGATTGAAATTAGTCTGAAGAAGAATGTACGAAAAATTAAAAGTGATAATGGTTCGGAGTTTAAAAATCAAACTCTTGACAATTTTCTCACAAACAAAGGTATTTCACATAATTTCTCATCACCATATACTCCACAGCAAAATGGTGTAATTGAAAGAAGAAATCGATCTTTATGCGAAGCTGCCAGAACCATGCTAACATATGCGAATCTACCTCAATATCTTTGGGCAGAAGCTGTGTCCACAGCATGTTTTACTCAGCATCGATCATATATTCACAGAAGATTCAATGTTACTCCATATGAAATAATCAATAATCAGAAACCTAATGTAAAATTCTTTCATGTTTTTGGTTGCAGGTGCTTTATTATGAATCTCAAAGATAATTTGTCAAAGTTTCAAGCAAAAGCTGATGAAGGCATTTTCTTAGGATACTCACAGAATTCAGTTGCATACAGAGTGCTTAATAAATGAACAAGAAAAATTGAAGAAACTTTCAATTTAACATTTGACGATTACTATCTTAAACAAATTGATAGTAAATTCGATCAGAAACCAATACTTGTGGATTCAAATACTCAAATTGATAATTCTGAAATTAATGATTTTGATTATGACTTAATTTTTGGAATTCCTGATAGGGCAATTGATGCAGAAAATAATGCTCCTGATAATCACACATCAGAATCCTCAAAACATACTGATGAATCAACAATAACTACAACATCGATAAATTGTGAAAGCACACCAAATGGTCATATGGAGGAGGAACACACAAGTGTCCATGAAGATTGTATATCAACTTTTGAGGGGGAGCATTTACAAAATCAACAAGAACATCAAGTTGAGGGGGAGCATTTACAAAATCAACAAGAACATCAAGTTGAGGGGGAGCATTCGCAAAATCAACATGAAGATAATTTTGAGGGGGAGTATACAAATGCAGATCATGTTGCAAGAGAGCATGATGAAACAGAGACAAATAATCTTGATAAAAATGCAGACTTTCATGAATTTAATGATAACTTTTCTGTTGCAGGATCTAACAATGAAGATATGCATGAAGATGCACCATTAGAATATGATCAAAATTATCCACCACTTGCGAAATGGACAAGAAATCGTCCACAAGAACAGGTAATTGGTAATTTACAAGAAGGTGTGTTGACTAGAGCTCAAATTCGTGCGAAAAATGAGGTACTGAATACTAACCAAGAACTTTGTATGTTTAATGTCTTTATTTCGAAAATAGAGCCAAAAACAGTAAAGAATGCTATGGAACACTCAAATTGGGTTGTTGCTATGCAATCTGAATTGGCTGAATTTGAACGAAACAAGGTTTGGAGATTAGTTTCTAAACCTTCTGATGTTTCAATTGTTGGATTAAAATGGATTTGTAAAAACAAAACCGACAAAGATGGCAATATTATTCGAAATAAAGCAAGACTAGTGGTTAAAGGTTATTCGCAACAAGAAGGCATTGATTATGAAGAAACATTTGCACCTGTTGCAAGACTTGAAGCAGTTCGCATATTTTTAGCTTATGCAGCTCACAAAGACTTTGATGTTTATCAAATGGATGTTAAATGTGCATTCTTAAATGGAAAACTCGAAGAAACAGTGTATGTTGAACAACCACCAGGATTTGTAAACATTGAGCATCCTGATCATGTTTATATTTTAGATAAAGCTGTATATGGGTTAAAACAAGCACCAAGGGCCTGGTATGCAACACTTACAAATTTCTTGAAACAATCTAAATTTAAACAAGGATTAGTCGATCCCACATTATTTCGCAAGAAAGTTGGGTGTCATCTAATGCTTGTTCAAATTTATGTTGATGATATTATCTTTGGTTCAACTGATCCAGCATTGTCACTTGAATTTGAAAATTTAATGAAAAGTCAGTTTGAAATGAGCATGATGGGAAAAATTAATAATTTTCTTGGTTTAAACATAAGACAGAACAGGCAAGGAATATTATATGAAAAATCAAAAGAAGAGTTGAAAGCTGAGGCTGAGGCTGAGATGGAGAGAATGAGGCAAGTTCAGAGTATTATGAGGCAACGGGCAAGTGATCCTCCCTCCATGAACAAAGGAGATCATGCAAAACTTTACTCTTACGAAACAATAGAGTCAAAAGTTGTGTGTAGGGAGATGTATGAGTTCGAGAAGAAGCCGAAGAGAAGTTATGATATTGCGAACTCAGATCATTGCCAATTGGACTTCCCTATAAATGAAATGTTATTCATCAATGCACAATACAAGATCAGTGAGAAATTTGATAATCTGAATGATTATACTCAAATGAAAATCAGATTTCATGCTGTCTTGGGGAAGAATCTAGATGAAGTTTGGTCTTTAATGAATATCAAAAAGGTGGTGACAATAAAGAAGGATATTCTGTTTGAAGATATGCTACAGAATTTTAGATATTTTGTTATCAGAGCTGACAACAAATAATATGACTTCACAGTTGCTGACTTTCCTTTGATGAACTGCAATGACTTAATTCAAGTAGCACTGATCTTGAAGCATATGGAAGAAAACAATCTCAAAGGCTCTAATACAGATGTGTTCAAAGCAGGCTTCGCACATGTTAAGACTTTCATAGACAATTACTTCGATTGTCTAGCCCTTACAGATGATGAATTAGCACATGTTGTGGGAAGGGAAGTGAAAGTTCCATGGGAGGAGACTTTGACACAATCTGCTTTGTCAAAGTATGGTGTTGGAGAAATCTGCCTAAAACCTTTTGGCATGGTGTTTTCTGGCAGAGACACAAAAGGCAACCCGAAGAAATTTTTGTTCAAAGTCTCATAGATTGAAAGATATAATTCTTCGCAATATACGCACTTCATTGTACGTATGAATAATTGCAAGAAGAATAACGAAGGAGACAAGAAAGATTTGAAGAAGGTGATCTCCTGGTATGGAGAAGTGCGAAAGACAATTCACTGTGCAATTCAAAAGCTTATGAGTTGAATTGTATCGACTGTTTACAAAGGGGGAGAATGTTGATGTATATTGTAAAAGTCGAATAGAGTGTTTTGTATAGTTTCGCATTTTATGTTATTTTACTAAGTCATCTTTTGTGCGAAGTTAAAATGTATAGACCTAGTATATTTTTTGTTGTTCCCTATAAACAGGGACTTAGGCTAGAAGTTGAAGGACGATGCTAGAACTCACTTCTGCTTAATTTTGTAATCAGTCTTAATCAATATGAGATCTGATTAATATTTACTCTCTGTGTTCTTCATCTTAAATCGTTCAAATCTATCTTTTCTTTTCTAAATTCTTGATAACAATTCACATCAATTAAGGGGGAGAATGTTGGGGTGCAATGTTATTCATTCATGACTTTGTAAATGTTTGACTTTTGTAAAACCCACTTGCATGTGGTGCTTTAGCCTTTAGACCCATTTGTTAGTTAGAGTGAGAGAGACACATGTAAACACCTCTATAAATAGTGGGTTCATACCACTTGTAGAGGTGTGCATAAGAGATGTAAAAGTGAGTGTGTAAGTGTGTGTTAATTATGTAGTCTAGATCTAGATCCTTTTTGTGTAACACCATATACATTCAATATATCTATTAAACACCCAAATCACCATGTTCAATTGTGCAAGCTTTAATTCTGCATGCCAAACCATGTTCTTATGTCACTACAATTGGTATCAGAGCGGGTCTTCAAGATCAAGGTGATATTTGAAGAACGATTCTCGGTTTGACAATTTTTGTCGCAATTTGATCAATTTTGGTGAGTCTCTCTCTATGATCTCTTAATTTCATTTGAATTGTGTGTTGCATTCTTGATTTTTGATCGTTTGACTCATTGGATCAAATCCGTTTCAATCCTATTGCTGATCCAATAATTTTTTTTGATCAATTACGAAAATCTAAATCAAATTTTCATTTCATATTTTTTTCAAATATTTACTGTTCCTCGATTTATAAACATTCGAAATTTACTGTTTATGAAGCCCATCTTGAGAAATCTGAATAATAATCATCAAAAGCCCAAATCCAATCTAGAGTTACCGTTCGTGTTATCATCATAAGCCCAATATCCATTCATATGATATTGAATCTATCCACTAAGCCCCACATCAATTTGATTTCAGTTTTCATTCATCAAAGATAATCATCAAAATGATTCTCGATACTCGCTCGCGTTATCATATCAAAATTGAGTAATCATATTTTTCTTTGAATTAGAAATCTGTCGATCATTTCATTTGTGTTCATTATTTCATCACTTGACTTGTACTCTTGCTTTAATTTGTTATACCATTGGTTTTTGATATCGATCGATTTGTTCTTGAGTTCTAGTTTGACATCATCAAACGTTTGTTACTCAGAATTGAATTTCAAATTTGCATTAAAATCGAAAGCGGGAGTATGAGTTCGAATCTTCAAAATTGAAAATCGAATTTGAGTGATTTTGTTGTGAGATGAGTATTCAACAGTCAATGGTTTAAGAAAGAAAGTCAAAATTGATTTGGTGTTATTCTTGATCAGTGAATTTCAATGGTTGAGTGGGATGATTGAAGTCGAATTTACATAATAAAATCAATTTTGATTGAAACTTGTTTTGAAGATTTCGTTATGCGAAAATAAGTTTGGACTTCAATTTATATCAAGCAGATGAAGTAAGATCGATTGTTTTGAAATGCAATGTCAAATCTGTTGAAGGGTGTAATGATTATTGTTTTCGAATGGTATGTGTTCGATTGGTTATTGGGTTTCTATATAGGGATCGATTTTAAATGGAGGTTAAAGATTGTGGGTTCGTTCGCGTCTACTGAGAAGAGTCGATATTGTAATTTTCAAAATCGGCTTTTGATTTTGGAATTGTGAATTGAAGGACAGGAACGAACTTAGGAAGGCTGATGAAATCGATTGCAAAAGTTTGAGTCTAGGTCTGGGTTTGTTGTTTTGTGATCGATTGTCAAGAATAGATGTTTGAAGAATTGAGATTAGAATCGATTATGCGAAGTCAAGGATTAAAGGCAGTTCATTTTTGATGTTATGGATTCAATAGTCGAACAGTTTCTTGGGATCGTTAGATGCGAATTTTTCAGATTCAAATCACTAATGAAAATTATCTAGGTCTCAGTTAAGTTCGCATTTGGGATTCAAAATGGTTCGCATATATAGATGTGATATGGAACTAAAAAATGTTCGCATTTGTGATATGGGATAAAAATGCGAAGGGATGCGAAGGGTGTAAGAATGAAGATGCGAAGTATTTCACAGTAGAATGCGAATTGGGGAAGACAACAGAAATTTTCAAATATTGTCCCTGGAGTTTCGCATTTTTGGAAATAAATACCCAACTTCGCAAATGGGTAATAAAAGCCGATGAAATTGCAGAATTTTCAAATCTGGTCCTTGCAGTTTGTGCGAATTTACACATTTTACCCAGTTTCGCAAATGGGAGTGTATTTCGCATATTTGGATGTTTTTGGCGCACCGGGTCACTGCAGAATTTTGAAATTGACAATTTCAACCCATTTTTGAGAAATTTTGTTAAAGGCGATCCGTGAACGGCAATAAAAATTGAATATTTTTGGGTTTTCCGGATTGAAGCACAAAGTTTATGCCACATGTTAAGGGGGGTTTTTACATGAAAAATTCTAAATAAAGCACGTTCTTTTTCCATGGAGTTTTATAATCAAATTTCGATTATAAAAAGGGGGAGAAGTTTTATATGGAAATTCGAACTTGAATTTTTAATATTACGCGGATTTGAAGATCGAAGTGATCTTGAAGTTTTGAAGCCACGAGATGATGCAATTGGAAGTTTCAAAGTGATATATTCGAAATGGGTTTGGAATTATTGAAGATTTTTGGGGTGTGTTTTTATGCGCAACTTTGGGTGATTATTTGGAGTTTGGAATACTCTTAATCATTCGTTGCTGCTTGGATTGTAATGTCTCACATCCTAGGGCCCAAATTGAAGAGTCATGGAAGAATTGAAGATTGAAGTTCGTTTCGACATGTGTCACCTTTGAGGCTCGAACCGCGTAGTGCTTGATTTTGGAAGATTTGAAGTGGGTCATTCATTCCTAACTTTGAGGGGGAGAATGTTGGGGTGCAAAGTTATTCATTCATGACTTTGTAAATGTTTGACTTTTGTAAAACCCACTTGCATGTGGTGCTTTAGCCTTTAGACCCATTTGTTAGTTAGAGTGAGAGAGAGACATGTAAACCCCTCTATAAATAGTGGGTTCATACCACTTGTAGAGGTGTGCTTGAGAGATGCAAAAGTGAGTGTGTAAGTGTGTGTTAATTATGTAGTCTAGATCTAGATCCTTTTTGTGTAACACCATATACATTCAATATATTAAACACCCAAATCACCATGTTCAATTGTGCAAGCTTTAATTCCGCATGCCAAACCATGTTCTTATGTCACTACATATCCAGTACTTCGTTTGATAGCATGATTATGAGCAAACTCAGCTTGACAAAGCTTCTGATCCCAGGTCTTCACATAATCACCCACTAAACACCGCAAAATATTACCAAGGTATCAATTGACAACATCTGTTTGGCCATCCGTTTAAGGATGATATGCACTACTAAAATTGAGTTGAATGTTCACCATTTTCCATAGGCTGCGCCAAAAATGACTCAAAAACCTAGTGTCTCGATCTGAAACAATAGAAGACAGCAATTCATGCAAACGGTAGATGTCTCAAAAGAATAAATGGGCCACACTAACTGCATCCATCGTCTTTTTGCAAGGAATAAAGTGCACCATCTTACAAAAACGATCAATAATCACAAATATTGAATCATTTCCCCGTTGAGTACGTGGTAAACCCAACACAAAATCCATGTTGATGTCTACCCAAGGTTGTGATGGAACAGGAAAAGGCATATAGAGTACTGCATTAGTAGATGTTCCCTTTGACACCTAACAGATTCCACACCGTTTAACATATCTATCCACCTCCTTGCGCATTGTAGGCCAAAAATAAGATGATTGTACCAACTGTAAAGTGCGATCTTGGCGACATGCCCTTCACCATGCAGCTCCCTAATGATTTGAAGGAGGAGACTACAATCAGGGATGCACAATTGATTGCCTTTGAAAAGGAAACCTTCATGCAGTAGAAAATCAGACATCTGTCCAGATTGTATACCGTATAGAACAACAGAAAAATAACGATCAATCGTTAGCTGCTCCATGAGGACATCCATCCCTGACACACCAACCCTCATGGAAACTAGCAAATTACTCCTCCGACTCAATGCATCAGCAACCCGATTCAACATTCTAGACTTATGGTTCACCATGAAAGTGAATTTTTCCAAGAACGAAATCAACCTCCCATGTTTGTGTGACACCTTATCTTGACTGCGAATATGTATTAATGAATCATGATCTGTGAACAAAACAAATTCCTTATGAAACGGATAATGGCACCATTGCTTTACAGCTTGGACCACTTCATAGAACTCAACATCATAAGTGCTATAATGCAGCTTTGGCCCTGTCAACTTCTCACTAAAATAGGCAATCGGTCGTCCTCCTTGACTTAGAACTGCTCTAATCGCAACCTTGGAATCATCTGTGTGTAATTCAAAAACTTGAGAAAAGTCTGGTGATATGTGTATAATTAGTTAATTATTTAGCATATATTATTAGTTATTTTTGATTAATTATGTGAATAATGTGGACAAAAGGTACTTAAAATGTTGTGAATTGTGTTTTCAGTCCAAAAGATATGCTTGGAAGCAAAAAGGAGAAAAGGAAAGCAATTGAAGATTAAAGAGTGAAAGAAGGAGATATACTCGGCGAGTAGATCGACCTTACTCGGCGAGTACACGAGGATATTCCAGAAGATAAATACGACTGCTGATTCAAGACGGATAAGTATGGATCTACTCGGCGAGTTGATTCTGCTACTCTCCGAGTACACCCTGTTTTGGGATATCTATAAAAGACGAATCCTTATCTCATGGGAAGGGACCCCTGGCGATTTTTGAAGAATTAACTGCAACTAAGAGATTCAGAAGGCGCTAAGGAACCCTAGGCTTCAATAGTTGGAAGAATTCAAGCAATTAGGTTAATTCTACCACTTAGACTTAGGAATTGAACATGTTTGCTTTAGTAAACTTTGTTTTTATGTTTGTTTCTACTGCAATTATGAGCTAAATTCGTTTTTTGTTTATGTTTGGGGAATACCAAAGAACTCCTATGGTTTAATTATTGATTCTTGCTTAATTGTCTATTGGTGATTTATTAAATTAAGTTTGTTAAAGAACCTTATGTATTAATCACTACTATTTTCTGTTAATTGGAAGGCAATTAGGTTGCATGAACATCACTTAATTGTTAACCTCATATGTCTATGTGAATGCTAAACCATATGCTTAGAAGTAATGATTATGAAACTAAGATTAATAAGAAAATAGGAAGATTAATGTGTGAGCTTGTTTGAGAAACCATCAACAAGAGGTTAATTGAATTAATAACTTAATTAACCATTACAAATCTTATTTAATCCAAATAATTAATCTAGGGAATTAATTAGTTTAAACACTTGATCAACGCTTAAATTAGTTAATTGTCTAAGGGTTAGGAGTAATGAATATGAACCTAACTATTATAATTGGTAACTACTAGCAATTAATCCACCTTAACTTAAATAACCATAGGAGTGAATTGGTTGAACCTAAATAGAAACATCTTTATCAAATTTGGTGAATAGTTGTTGCTTTAGTTAATTAGTTAATTTAGTTTGTCTAAGTTTCTAGTCTTGCAAAACTAGAGAAAAACCATTTACTTTTATTATTTGTTTTAGTTAAAATTAGCTATTAGTTTAATTTTCCGTTCCCTGAGTTCGATACCTCACTTATCAATCTATACCACTTAAAGACAGGTTCACTGCCTTTGTGTGCTCAAATTATTAATAAAAAGTAGGGATAAAACTAGTTGAATTTACACACATCAAGTTTTTGGCGCCGTTGCCGGGGAACGGTTCTAAATAATTAAGCTAATTCCTAATTTTTTCAATCCTTTGTGTGAGTTTACTTGCATAAAGTTCATTTATTGCAATTTAGTAACTGGTAATTAGGTTTTAGTATCTGTTTTAGTTAGTTTAAAACTTAGAATTTTTTTTAAAATATCACTGATACTCGCCGAGTGCAATCGCACCTACTCGGCGAGTAGCAGTTTAGTCAGCAGTAGATTTTCTTTATTTTTACAATCTTTTTGTTCTTTTTACGTTTTTCTTATTTGATTGATTTCAGGACTTTCATGACCAGAGGAGCAAACACACCACTGGTACCCCCGTTTGAAGACCCCAAATCCGCATTGAAAAGAAACAAAGGGAAGGATGTGGAGAGTTCAAGCACACCAAAGAAATCACCATTGTCCAACTTGAAGACTGTTTTTGGAAAAAAGAAGAGCAGTAAATCAGGAGCTTCTAGTGCTTCTTTGATAATTGAGGAGCCAATTCAAGAAGATATTGGATACGAGACCGAGGAAGAAGAGGAGGCAACGTACGAGCAAGAAACCAAATCGGAGGAAGAGTTAGCGTTCACTATGGCTAACATTGATGAAATCCCCATGGGAGAATGGAAGAAGAGGATGCGCGACGACCATGGCCCGGGACTTGTGCAACCCGCAATTCCCGCGACTGCTACCTTCGAGCTAAAAGGTCATATCCTAGCTTCACTCAAGGAAATACCTTTCTATGGGAAAGATCATGAAGATGCCTACAAACATTTGGATGAAGTAAATGATGTTGCTGATTACTTCAACATTCCAAATGTAACCCGCGAAACTCAACTACTATGTATGCTTCCGGTAACCTTCAAGGGTGCTGCTAAAGACTGGCTCAAGTCACTTCCCCCCGGATCAGTCACTACTTGGGCCAGAATGAAGGAAGAATTTATTGATCACTTTTGCCCACCATCCAAGATAGCCAAACTAAAGAAGGCCATTGCAAACTTTGAACAACAAGCTGGAGAGTCTTTATATGAAGCATGGGAGAGGTACAAAGGTCTGCTTAGAAACTACCCACACCATGATCTAAACAGCCAGCAAGAAGTTTCCATCTTCTATGATGGAGTCAATGTTACAACCCAACAGTTGCTAGACTCACAAGGCCCACTTACAAAGAAGCCACTCCCGGTGATCAAAGAATTGATTGAAGAATTCTCTAAACACTTTAGAGAATACCACAACCCTAGGAATGATGTCACGAGGGGAGCCGCGTACGCTGCTACTGAAGATTTATCCGCGGTCATGGCCATGTTAAAAACCATGGATAGGAGAATGGACAAAATGGATCAAACTATCCATGCTATACGGGTGGGTTGTGAAAACTGCAATGGGCCTCACCTCACTAGAGATTGCGATTTGGATGAGAATGGCAACAAAAAGGCACAAGCATGTTATTCGAGCGGTGACCGGTATGATGAGGACTGGCGCAAACAAAAGAAAGAGTGGCTGCCTTACGAAGAATACAAGAAGGCCAAAGAGGAGAAGTATAGATAAAAAGGGAGAGGCTTTTACCAAAAGGAGGAGCCGGTGCAAGAGAGGAAGCCAAGCTTGGAAGATATGCTTACTAAATTTGTGGCCGCTTCCGAGAAAAGACATAGTGACCATGATGCTGCTATCCAAGAAACAAGAACAATGCTCAGGAACCAGCAAGCATCCATCCACAACATAGAAACGCAGCTTGGGCAACTTGCTCAACAACTAAACCAAAGGTCACCGGGTGAGCTTCCTAGCAAAACCGAGAACAACCCAGGAGGGCACAAGTAAATATTGTCACAACAAGAAGCGGGAAGATCATCACTCCCTTGGCCCCCATTCGAATTGAAGCAACCAGGGACTCACAAAAGGAAGCAATGGAAGAACAAGTAGAAAACCAAGATTCACAATCTGAGAGTTCTACTCGCCGAGTAGGGCCGATGGACTCGGCGAGTACCCCTGCTAAAACGAATGAACAGCCTCCCTTGAAGCCATACCAGCCTCCAATGCCATACCCAGCCCGAGCCAAGAAAGAGAAGTAGGAAGAGGAATATCAGAAGTTTCTAGACCATATTAAAACCCTTCAAATCAGCATTCCTTTCATTGAAGCCGTCATGCAAATTCCCAAGTATGCTAAGTTCCTTAAGGAACTCCTCACTAACAGAAGAAAGATGGAGGAAGTGCAGAAGGTAGTGCTTAATGAGAACTGCTCCGCCGCAATGCTAAACAAGTTACCAAAGAAGAAGGGTGATCTGGGGAGCTTAACTTTACCTTGCCAATTTGGCAACTTGGCTGCAATTCATGCCTTAGCTGATTCTGGAGCAAGTGTGAACCTTATGTCATACTCGTTCTTTAAGAAGCTAGACCTCCCGGAGCCAAGGCCAATTCGAATGGCAATTCATTTGGCAAACAAGACTGTCACTTTCCCAAGACGCATTTGTGAAGATTTGCTAGTGAAAGTGGACAAATTTGTCTTCCCGGCTGATTTCATCATTCTCGACATGGAGGCGGATCCGCAAGTGCCAATTATCCTTAGAAGGCCCTTCCTCAACACAGCTAGCGCTATCGTAGACATGAGAGATTCTAAGCTCACATTGCGAGTTGGGGACGATTCAGTGACATTTGGGGTAGACCAAGCCATGAAGTACTCAAGGAGTAGTGACGACACAGCTTTCTCAATCGACATGCTTGACGAACTTTTGGAAGAAGACATACCTGAAGATTCCAGCAAGTTTGCAGCTTTGGATGAAGCATTTGACCCAGAAAAGGACTTACTAGAGATTGAAAGGCTGTTGGAAGAAGCGGAGTATGAAGAAATAAAGAAGCAATCTGAGAACCCTACTCGCGGAGTAGACGCGGTCTACTCGCCGAGTACATCTGAAGAAAAGCCAGAAGTCGTGAATGCAGCTACCAACTCACCGAGTACCAAACCTGCACTCGGCGAGTCCGTCACTATGCACAACAAATTGGAGCTTAAAACACTACCTGACCATCTGGAGTATGCCTTTCTGGAAGAAGGAAATCAGAAGCCTGTGATCATAGCCTCGGACCTATCCAAGACGGAAAAGGAAGAGCTTGTACACGTGTTAAAGAAAAGGAAAAGAGCCATCGCATGGAGAATCTCCGACATCAAGGGAATAAGCCCATCCTATTGCTCTCACAAAATCAATTTAGAAGAAGGAGCAAGGCCGGTGGTGCAACATCAAAGACGATTGAACCCGAACATGCAAGAAGTCTTCAAGAAGGAGGTGGTCAAGCTTTTAGATGCAGGAATCATCTACTCCATTTCCGATAGTCCACGGGTGAGTCCGGTCCAAGTGGTGCCCAAGAAAGGAGGAATGACGGTCATCACCAACGAAAAGAACGAGTTAATTCCAACGCGAACGGTAACCGGTTGGCGAGTGTGCATCGATTATCGAAAGCTAAACGATGCCACTCGCAAAGACCATTTCCCCCTTCCTTTCATAGATCAAATGTTAGAGAGACTATCGGGCCATAGCTATTACTGCTTTCTAGATGGGTTTTCAGGGTATTTTCAAATACCCATAGACCCAATGGACCAAGAAAAGACCACCTTTACATGCCCAAGTGGGACTTTCGCCTATAGACGCATGCCATTTGGAGTATGCAATGCACTTGCAACATTTCAAAGGTGCATGACCGCCATATTCCATGATATGGTGGAAAAGTTCATGGAGGTCTTTATGGATGACTTTTCTGTATTCGGATCTTCTTTCCATGACTGCCTCACAAATCTTGACTCAATGCTTGCTAGGTGTGAGAAAACCGACTTGGTCCTAAATTGGGAAAAGTGTCACTTCATGGTCAAGGAGGGTATAGTTTTGGGACACAAAGTCTCTAAAAAGGGAATTGAGGTGGATCGGGCAAAGATAGACACCATTGCCAAATTACCCCCACCAACTAATGTGAAGGGCATTAGAAGTTTTTTGGGACACGCAGGTTTTTACCGGCGTTTTATAAAAGATTTTTCCAAAATCACGAAACCTCTAACACAATTATTACTAAAAGATGCACCCTTTAATTTTACTAAAGAGTGTTTAGAGGCATTTGAATTTCTAAAGGAAAAATTAACTAATGCCCCGATCATTATAGCACCAAATTGGAACTTACCCTTTGAGATCATGTGTGATGCTAGTGACTATGCACTAGGAGCGGTCCTTGGTCAAAGGGTTGATAAGCACTTTCAACCCATATATTATGCAAGCAAGACCTTAAACCCCGCCCAAGAGAATTATACTACTACTGAAAAAGAATTGTTAGTCGTGGTTTACGCTTTTGACAAGTTTCACCCTTACTTGGTTTTATCTAAAACCACTGTTTTTGCTGACCACTCGGCTATCAAGTATTTGTTTTCCAAACAGGATGCCAAGCTAAGACTAATACGATGGGTGCTGCTTCTTCAAGAATTTGATATAGAGATACGAGACAAGAAAGGAATGGAGAACGTAGCAGCCAATCATTTATCTAGGCTCGAGAACCCACAATTGCAAGAAGATAAGGATGGAGACAACTTTCCGGATGAATACATTATGGTGTTCGTGGGAGAGGAGCCATGGTTCGCAGACATAGCTAACTATTTAGCTACAAATTACATCACGAAGGATTATAGTAGTCAACAAAAGAAGAAATTCTTTTCGGAGATCAAATATTACTTTTGGGACGATCCATACCTTTTTCGAAGCTGTGCGGATGGAATTATAAGAAGATGTGTGTTCGGGAAGGAAAGCCGAAGAATACTAGAACATTGCCATAGCGGGCCCACGGGAGGACATCATGGAGCACACTATACCGCAAAGAAGATCTTTGACATTGGGTTCTATTGGCCTACAATCTTCAAAGATGCAGCCCAATATTTCAAAGAATGTGATGCTTGTCAAAGGGTGGGAAACATTTCATCTCGAAATGAAATGCCACAACATAGCATTCAAGTGTGCGAGGTGTTCGACGTATGGGGCATTGACTTCATGGGACCTTTTCCCACATCCAAAGGAAACAAGTACATACTAGTGGCGGTAGATTATGTCTCGAAATGGGCGGAGGCGCAGGCTTTACCTACAAATGACGGACGGGTAGTGGTACGATTCTTAAAGAAACTATTCTCCCGGTTTGGTGTTCCGAAGGCCCTAATTAGTGACTGAGGCACACACTTTGCCAATGATCAATTGGAAAAGGTGCTCAAGAAATATGGGGTGACCCATAAGTTCTCCACATCATACCATCCACAAACGAGTGGACAAACTGAAGTGACCAATCGAGCCTTGAAGCGTATTTTAGAGAAGTCGGTGGGAAGCAACCGCAAGGAATGGTCGGATAAATTGGATGACGCGCTATGGGCATTTCGTACCGCTTTCAAAACACCTATTGGTACTACACCATATAGGTTAGTTTATGGAAAGCAATGCCATTTACCGGTTGAGATCGAGCATAAGGCATATTGGGCATTAAAGAGGTGCAACTTTGATATAGAAGAATTGAAGACCAACCGTTTAATGCAAATGAATGCCCTTGAAGAACTCCAAAATGAGGCTTATTCTAGTTCGTGTCTCTATAAAGAAAAGACCAAGAGATGGCATGATAAAAGAATCAAGAGCAAAGATATCCATGAAGGCCAAAAAGTACTACTTTTCAATTCCCGATTAAAACTTTTCTCGGGCAAACTTAAATCAAGGTGGGATGGTCCCTTTTTGGTCAAGACGGTGTTTCCTCACGGGGCTATCGAATTGCTATCAAGAGACGGCACACCATTCAAAGTCAATGGTCATAGAGTGAAGAAATATGAAGAAGGTGTCCCCCGAAATGAAGGATTGGAGGAGCTGCTACTGTGCGGAATTGCAAACACGTAGACGGGGCGGAGTCCAGCTAATGACTCCATCAAAAGAAGTGCTTCTCGGGAGGCAACCCGAGTTTCAAGTTTGCATTTTCTTTCCTTTTCTTTATTTTTCATATTTTTTGTTTTTTTTTTCATTCTTCGTCGTTTATTCTATGTCTCTAAGTGCTTGAGGACAAGCTATGCTTTGAGTGTGGGGTGGAAGGGCTAAACAAATGAATTCATATAGTAAAATTGGCAAATTTAAAAAAAATTTCAACCTGTGACATCTACTCGGCGAGTATATCGACTGTACTCGGCGAGTACATGTCCACTTACAGCCAAAAGTTGATAACACGCGTGTCTACTCAGCGAGTAGACCCATTCTACTCGGCGAGTAGCCGGTTCAAACCCAGTAAAATAAAACCTATAAAAATTGTTATTACTCACCAATTCATCCCAACACTCGCCGAGCACTTCCTCTCAGCCGCCTCTCTAAGCATTCTTCAAGATCTCTCCAATTTTCTTCTTCTTTCTCTTCATTCAAGCAACAAGGTAACATCTTTACCCTTTAATTTCATGAAGGGTTCAATCTTTATCACATATCTTCCCATATTTGATATGATTTCGGATTTGGGGAGTTTTTCCCAATTTTTAGGGCTTTGATTTACTCATGAATTAGATGTTGTTAGGAGTAATTTCTTCAAGATCTATGGTTAGATAAGTAATTACAACAAAACCCTATGAACAATTTGGACTATTACGCAGATTACACAGATCCGATCTCGATCTGTCAAGAAGTTCATACTACTCGGCGAGTATGTTCGTGTACTCGGCGAGTAGGTCACAATAAGATCAAAAATTTTCCTGTTTTAATTACTGGGTGTTGTTTGTTGCTGTGTTTTTGGTATGTTTATACAGATAGCATGGAAAGAAGAGGTCAATCATCACGTGGAGGAAGCCATGGTGATATGCCATGGTTAGCCTTTCAACAAATCACCTCCAAATCCTCCAAAACTCGAGCCTTAAACAGGTTGGAAGCACTTCGACAGAAAGAAATCCACTTGCCGAATGCAGTGGGTTGGGGATGGATGGGCAATGTTGGCTTGGAAGAGGAACTCACTCCATATTTGGTGAAAGATTGTAACTTGGGTTATGCCAACATCACTTGTGATGGTTGGTTGCAATTGTTCAAAATCCAAGAGCCAGTATACGCGGAGTTGTGTTGGGAATTCTTTGCTACCATTTCATTCCGAGGTGGTAGTGAGTTTTACAATCCTAACACGATCTCGTTTTCTTTGGGTGGGGAGCTGCGGCAATGCAGCATGGTTGAGTTCTCTTGGCGGTTGGGCATCTACGATCAAGACATGTCGATGACGGATTACTTTGAAGCCTTCTTGGAGAATACCTACAAGGAACTTCCCGAGGAGGTGGTGGCATCGACATGGTGGAGTACAATTGTTAACCGGGTCTACATACCTTCCACTGCTCAAGAAGGTCATATCCGTTCTCCAATCCACCGACTCATGCACCGGTTCGTTGCAAGCACGATCAACATGCGGAAGGATGGGGATAAAGTTCCCACCCTTGATATCTTTTACTTGTGGAGTATCATCACTCCCGACGTCTTCTGCAACCTCCCGTACTGCATTGCTAAATTTCTTGCGGAGGGGGCAGTCAAGGAGAAGATAAACTCGAAGATCAATGGGGGCATATTCATTACTCGGCTTGCGAAATCATTTGGGATCTTGGATTTGCTGCAAGCTCAAGCGCTGACGATTATCCACCCTCCTCCATTCAACACTGCACTTTATAGGAGGGCTCGGATAGTTGAAAATTTTGGTGATTCTTTTACTATCCCGAATGAGGATGAGCCGGCGGTCCCCGAGGAGCCGGGAAGGCGGGTTAGGCCAAGGAGCGAGCGGGTATGGGAAGACCCATCGGTTATTCCGATGGAGGATAACGAGGGTTGGAACCAAGTGGAGTACCGACACTACTTGGATGATATTGGGCGAGGGGTTAATTACACCAATCAATCCTTCGAGTATCTTTTCCAACAAATGCACATTGCCCCGCGACCTGGACCCGGCTACCCTTATATTATGGATTGGGACGAGAGGATGCGAAGAAGGGGTGGAGAAGGAGGTAGTGGAGCTGGAGGAGCCGGAATGGAAGAGGAAGATTGAAGATTTTATTTTATTTTGTTTTGTTTTGGTTATGATGTTTGTTTTAAGACAATTGTGGACATGTTGAATTTGGCTATGTGGTTGAAATATTAGTGTTACTTTTAGTTTTCTTTTCAGGTATTGAAGCTAGGAAGCATGCTAATTAGGAAGGGTCAAGAGAGGAATGAGAGTCTTTATGAGTGATTGTGGAGTCTTGTTCCTAGGATTGAGTCCGTACGAGTCGAGAGTTTTATGAAGTGTTGCTGCTTAGGAAATTCACGGGAGAGTACATTTATATTTCCATGCCAACACCAACGTAAAGAGAGACAGCGGTTCATAGAATTCTGGAAATATAAGCTCTACTTGCCGAGTGCACTAACACTACTCGGAGAGTACATCTACTTTTGCACGAACTGCTTTGCCATCGAGTTCTACTCGCCGAGTTTGCTCACTTACTCGCCGAGTAGCCTGCTGCAGGAGGAGTTTCTGCTTTGCTCTGGCTAGTTTTTCTGCACTATTCATATACTCTTTATGAATTACTACTGAAGATTGTTCAACAACCCTTTTCCTTGGAGTTTTTCGAGCTATCAACCACACGAGACGTATGACGCTCGTGCCATGGATGAGCTGTTCCCATGGTTAAAGTCACTAGAAGAAAGAGTTGAAGAAGAGAGTGTCAACCTAGCGACTGCTACCCCAGGGGAGTTTGTTCCAACTTTCTCTCTATTTGCATTTTTAGTTGGTATAATAGGCAATGAGGGCATTGCATAAAATAAGTGTGGGGTACGGGGTTAGTCACATCTTAGAACACTTAGAATCTTAATTTAGGCTAATTTTTAAAAAATTTGTTGCATACCAAAAATGATTAGGTCTTAAATTAGAAAATTTTGGTAAAAAAATTAGGATTCCATATTAGAATTGTGTTAATAATTGCATGAAGACCCAAATGTTTAGTTGAGCCTATATACGTTCTAGTGCATTTGTGGCTTCCTTATTTCAGTGAAATCATGAGACAAAAACACGACCTTGCTCAGCCTGAGGGTTGCAATATGTTTAGTAGCCTAAAGCTGAAATGTATCCAGGAAAGTTTTTATCATTAGCCAATAAAGGTTGAGATTGAGCGCCCCTGCTTAAGCATGTAGGGATTTGAGTGAAAAAAAAATATTGAGAAATACATGAAAAAAAAAGAGAAGAATTACTAGAAAAAGTTATAGGAATTTTGGAGCAAATGAAGTGAAGATCTAAAGATCAAAATTCCAAGAAATCCAAAAAAGTTGAAGATACCAAAGGTCAATACAAGTTGGTGAATTCAAAGATATCAAAGATCAAATGTCAAGAAAATGAAGAATTCAAAGAGCTCCATAGTGGTATCGAAAAGCTGTAATTCTAGAATATGTGTGCTTGGGTTGCTCAATTAAAAATACCTTGAGGGTAAAGAGATTTTCTGAGGATGGATTCGGAGGGTTGCATAAAATGAGCATAGTTCGGGGTGAGTGGGCGAATGTTTATGAGGATTGTGAGTATTTGAAGTATGGGGGGGTTTTTAGGAAATTTTAGACACAAATGCATGCGTTGCGGTCTTGGCATGATGGTTGGGTTGGATTGGAGTTATTACATGTGATTTTAATATGTTTAAAACTTAGTTTTGCTTGGGGGCAAGCAAAAGTCAAGTGTGGGGTATTTTGATATGTGCATAATTAGTTAATTATTTAGCATATATTCTTAGTTATTTTTGATTAATTATGTGAATAATGTGGACAAAAGGTACTTAAAATGTTGTGAATTGTGTTTTCAGTCCAAAAGATATGCTTGGAAGCAAAAAGGAGAAAAGGAAAGCAATTGAAGATTAAAGAGTGAAAGAAGGAGATATACTCGGCGAGTAGATCGACCCTACTCGGCGAGTACACGAGGATATTCCAGAAGATAAATATGACTGCTGATTGAAGACGGATAAGTATGGATCTAGTCGGCGAGTTGATTCTGCTACTCGCCGAGTACACCCTGTTTTGGGATATCTATAAAAGACGAATCCTTATCTCATGGGAAGGGACCCCTGGCGATTTTTGAAGAATTAACTGCGACTAAGAGATTCAGAAGGCGCTAAGGAACCCTAGGCTTCAATAGTTGAAAGAATTCAAGCAATTAGGTTAATTCTACCACTTAGACTTAGGAATTGAACATGTTTGCTTTAGTAAACTTTGTTTTTATGTTTGTTTCTACTGCAATTATGAGCTAAATTCGTTTTTTGTTTCTGTTTGGGGAATACCAAAGAACTCCTATGGTTTAATTATTGATTCTTGCTTAATTGTCTATTGGTGATTTATTAAATTAAGTTTGTTCAAGGACCTTATGTATTAATCACTACTATTTTTCGTTAATTGGAAGGCAATTAGGTTGCATGAACATCACTTAATTGTTAACCTCATATGTCTACGTGAATGCTAAACCATATGCTTAGAAGTAATGATTATGAAACTAAGATTAATAAGAAAATAGGAAGATTAATGTGTGAGCTTGTTTGAGAAACCATCAACAAGAGGTTAATTGAATTAATAACTTAATTAACCATTACAAATCTTATTTAATCCAAATAATTAATCTAGGGAATTAATTAGTTTAAACACTTGATCAACGCTTAAATTAGTTAATTGTCTAAGGGTTAGGAGTAATGAATATGAACCTAACTATTATAATTGGTAACCAATAGCAATTAATCCACCTTAACTTAAATAACCATAGGAGTGAATTGGTTGAACCTAAATAGAAACATCTTTATCAAATTTGGTGAATAGTTGTTGCTTTAGTTAATTAGTTAATTGAGTTTGTCTAAGTTTCAAGTCTAGCAAAACTAGAGAAAAACCCTTTACTTTTATTATTTGTTTTAGTTAAAGTTAGCTATTAGTTTAATTTTCCGTTCCCTGAGTTCGATACCTCACTTATCAATCTATACCACTTAAAGACAGGTTCACTGCCTTTGTGTGCTCAAATTATTAATAAAAAGTAGGGATAAAACTAGTTGAATTTACACACATCATCTGGCAATACAAGAATCGGTGATGTAGTAAGCTTCTCTTTTACTAACTGGAAAGCTGATTCTGATGCTTCGGTCCAAGTAAAAGTCTTCCCTTTCATACAATCAGTCAACGGTGCTATACTAGAACTAAGTTTAGGATAAACCTCCTATAGAATGAAGCAAGGCTATGAAAGCTTCGAACTTCAGTGATGGTAGTTGGAGTTGGCCATTGTCTGACAGCTGCTACTATAGACTCGTCCACCTGTATTCCTTCCCCAGAAACAACATACCCCAAGAACTAGATCATCTTCAAAATATGAACCGTCACTGCCGCCGAACGATTCCCAAACTCACCATCTTCAACTTGCGAATGAGTTCGATACCTTTTCCCTCCTCAATTCATCAGTTCGACCATCCTGTCAGTTAGTTCATCAACCATTTGATCCATCCTCTCCTCCATTCGTGCCATAATACGTTCTTCTAGTTCTTGCTCATGAACATTGGCGGGTGTCTTGTTTATCCTCGGAGGCATTTTAAACCAGGAATTCGGCTCTAATACCAACTGATGCAGCGCACAAAAACAACACAATGATAACCAAGAATGAACTTGTTGATTCTAAAAGAATAGCCAAGACAATCTTTTCAAAACCACGTTGATTCTACAAATACCGTGGGATTGGCTTCAAAATCTGGGTTAACACGCATAGAATTTGGGAGAAAATCAAAAGCTCATAAAATTGATGATCGACCATCCAAATTACATCAAAAACATTTAAATAAGAAGAATAAATTAAAATGAAACCGTAAAAGTCCATGGGCCAAATACAAACCCAAAAACAAATCACAAAAATTAAGGAAAAATAACAAATTTTTTCATAACTCCATTTAGAAAGCGATTTTTGGACTGAAAAATGGTTAAGTACCCAATGGGTACTTATCTAGACATGCTCCTTTCTCCAAGCTTCGATTTTAGTGGTCGTAGGCCCAAAACGGAGATTCATAGCCAAAGTTATGGCTGTTTCCGTGAAGCCCCTTTAGTCACATGATCATTGGCCTCTAGGAACGCAAGGGTTGGATCCTCCACACTAGGGTCTGTATCAGTTCCTTATTACGATTCCATCTTCATCCATTTTGTTTCTTAAAACCCAGCGAGTACTAATGATAGCCTTTCCTTGAGGTTTGGGAACAAGAGTCCACATACGATGACGTTTAAATTCATTTAGCTCATCTTATGATGTGTGTAAAGTATACTAGTTTTAATCATAAAAAACTCAAATAAAAATAAACGCACGTAGGCAGTGTACCTATCGATAGCAGTTTAGTTTAAGTAAGTAGGGTATCGAACATAGGGAACAGTAAACAATTAAAATTAATACTAATATTATCTAAATAAAGCAATTAATTAAAATGGGGGTTTTTCTAGTTTTATAAGACTAGAAACTTAAGTAACTTCCTCAATACTTTAGCAAAAAGGCAATTAAAAACTAAAAGAGGAACAAACCACAACCAGATTCAATCAAATTACAAAGGCTTCCATTTAGATTCGATTCACTTATTCCTAAGGTTGGTTTCGTGGCAAGTGCAATGGATTAATATATCATTGGTTACCGATTTCTAATGTGATTAGGTTCATGTTCACTATTACTGACCCTTTAGTAAACAAGTTAGTTCAAGAAGTGATCAAGTGATTAAACTAACAAGTTTCCTAGTGTTCAGTTCGAATCAAGTAAGACTTGTAACATTAGTTAATTAAATTGGTTGGTTTAATTAACTCAGATGAGGTAGGTCATCTCATATGCTCACACATTAATTTACTTATTTTCTAGTTAACCCTAGGTTCGTGTTCACTAGCACTAGGCATAGAATCTTGTTTTCACAAAACTATAAGATTCAAGAAATCAAGAAGATGTTTATACAACTTAGTTACATAGTTATTAACAGAAAATGATTATCAATAAAATGCAAGAATCTTTTAACAAGCTTAACAACATAAATAACCAAATCTATATAATCCAATCCACTCAATCAAACCATATTCATAAGATAATCTAGTCTAAATAGAAGTTATAAGTTTTTAGCTCTTAACTACAACAAATAACATCCTAAACTCGAAATCTAATGTAATAAACATGATCCAAAAAAAGATTAAGAGTAAAGTAATAGTTTAATGCCTTTGATCTCTTCAATTCCAAGCCTCTAGTTTAACTTTGAAAACCACAGCTTCTAAGAACCTCTTTGGCCTCTAAAAGTCCTCCAAAACCTCCAGCAAAAGTTAGGGTTTGAATGAGAAACAATCTTTATATAGATTCCAAAACTTAACCCCAATTCGTCGAGTTTTATGACCCAACTCGACGAGTTTTTCTTTAAACGCGCGTATCCGAAAAGTCACGAATTTGTCAAGAAATTTCTTGGGAACGCTTCGAGTTGAGACAAACTCGACGAGTTTTTCTTCATTCTTGCATTCTTTCTTTAATCTCCAAATTCCAAGCTTCTATTTTCTCAATCCGCTTCCTTTTTCATCCAAGCATATCGTTAAAACTGAAAATCAAAATTTAAACTAATTAAGCACCTTTTGTTCATAAATTGAGACAAAAATAGCAAAAAGTATTAAGATATTGTATGAATTATATGACTAAATATGCACATATAAAAATACCCCACACTTGAATTTTTCTTTCCCCTAAGCAAAACTAAATTTTAGCACACCAATTTCACATAAGACAATCTTAATCAAACCAAGCCATTATGACAAGACCGTAACACATGCATTTGTATCTAAAAATTTTCCTAAGGACCCCCCTTAATTCTAAATACTAACAATCATCATAAACACTCACCCACTTTTTTGGAACAACCCTCATTTTATGCCTCACTCCGAATCCATCCGCAGAAAACTTTCTTAACCTCAAGTTATTTTTTGGTTAAATCCCCAAGTATACATATGGCAAAAAAACCTAGAAAATAAAAATTACAATAAAATAAAAGACTTGATAACTTGATAATTTGAATCTTCAATGATTTGCAGCTTTTCTTCAATGTATTTCTTCATTCTTCATAGCTTTGTAGATTCTCTCACCATTTCAACTTTTTTTTTCAAACTCACTTTTTTCACTCAAACTAAAAAGGATTTAACTTCATCCTTTATTGATTAAAGGCATTAGTCTTATGGGCAATGACTACTTAAGCTTTCCTGGATACATTTCTGATACATGATGCAAAACATATTACATCCCTCAAGCTAATAAAGGTAGTGTTTTTGTTCCATGATTTCACTAAAATAAAGGGGACTACAAATGCATTATAACATATATTAGCTCAAGTAAACATTTAGGTTCTGAAAGAATCATCAAACACAATACTAGCATGGAATCCTAAATGCTTTTACCATATTTTCTAATTTAATCCTAGCAATTTTTATGCAATTTTATTTAAATGAAACCTAGGATTCTAATGTAACTAATGTAACCAACCCCCTACCTCACACTTATTTATGCAATGCCCTCATTGCATGTTATGCATGATAAAGAACATAAAAGTAAAAAAAGAGAATTTGAACAGACTTCCCTAGGATAGGAGTGGTGAGGTTGATATTCTTTATTTTAAACTCCATCTTCGGTTGACTTCAACATAGGAACAACTCATCCATGCCTTCGGTGTCATTCGTCTCGTGTGGTTGACAACTCTAAACATTCAGAAAATAGCTTCTTGGAATCGCCTAGAAATGGACCTCACAAATGTGTATAGTGACTTCCTCGAACATAATCAAATCGAAGACTCAAAAGTAGAAAAATGAGCAACTCGCCGAGTTTTATGTGGAGACTAGTCGAGTTAGAGCGCGATACAAGTAGAAATCAAGAATTTTCTATGGGAATCACCGAGTTTATGATATGTACCCGGAGAGTTTCTGACTCTGATCGTGCAAATACTTCTTTCTGCTTTAGGTCTATTTTTGAGGTTAAGGAGGGTATTAAGGTAATACACAACTCCTTTTCAACCATTTTAAGCATTAGACTCATAAGTTCACTAAAATATTCCAATCTTCTCATCTAGACTCGATGATCACTTTATTTTCCCTCACACTTTAATTAATTGTTCAAATCTAACCCTAAATTTCTGCAAAGATAAAAAAACCAAATAATAAAAAGGAAAACAGTCATTAAACTAAAATTCCTACGTTACCCCTAATCAACTAGAAGTCTTTAAGCATCACCAAACCAAACAAATAAACACACAAGAAAAAATTAAAATTATTTCAACCAACTCAAACATAAATAAAAGAAAAATAAAAAGGATATTCACTCTTCATCCTCGTTATCTCCTCCTCTGGTTCCACTACCACCAACACCTCATTGCCTTGTTCTCCAACGTTCATCTCAATTTCGAATGTATAGGTAGTTGGGAAAAGAATCGTTGCGGGGTATGTTCATATGGCTTATCATGTATTCAAGGGTCATGTTGATGTGATTCAAACTATGGCCTATGTCCATACCTCAACAAATCCTAAGGGTTTTCTGATCCTTCACTCCCCCGTCTGCTAAGTATTTTTCCAAACAATAAGGGATGAAGAATGTAGAACCTTTGAGACACCAACAATGACTCAACTTGATGTAGATGCTAGTCCAAAACTCTTAAACTCTTAATCTTGAAGTTCATAATCAATATGAACTTCAAGAGAGTAAAAGATATGCAAGTAATCTTCAATAACTCAAAGCAAAGAAGAGATGGGGAGTCACCCATGGAGTTCTCGGCCGTTAGAAGAAAGAATGAGGCAAGAACATCAAGAGTGGAAGCCTCATATTTACAGTAACTTAAAGTGAAGTTATTAACCATTAGTTCCATCAACTTTAGACAAACTTGTCTCCATGTCATAAGCGTGTTTCCCATGCCACTAAAGCATGATTAAACAAGTCATACACTTCTTTTTTATGCAAATCTCAAAAATTGCATAAAGAAGACAAAAGTTGGTTTAAATTTTATAAACTCAAGGTTTATAAAATATAAACTTTGTCTTTTGAGTAAAATACAAAAGGTTTTCAACTAGTCCTAAAAGTTTTGCATGACTTATTAATTCATACCATATGAAATAATATAATGTTACTTGCCAATAAGGGTGTAAGTGAGACAAGCCAAGTCGTGAGAAACTCGAGACCGACTCGGAAAATACTCGAAATTGACTCGACCTTAATCGAGCTGAGGTACTCAAGTACCTTATCGAGTCGAGCTCGAGTACTAAAATACTCAGCTCGTAAAGCTCGCGAGCTTAGTCGAGCTTAGTACAATTTACATATATGTTATTTCTTTATAAATTTTCACTTATAACATAGATGTCATTTCTTTATAATTATTGATTTATGACATATATGGTGGATGTTATATTGATATTAGGTGATTAATACTGGTTTTTTGGTAGTTTGGACATTTGCATGTGGAATGTTTAATATTTCTTACTCAATTTAATGATTTTGATTTTTTTTAAATATTAATCGAGCCAAGCCGCGCCGAGCTCGAGACTGTCGAGTATTTCACGAGCTCGAGCTCAAGCTTAAAATCAAGGCTCGAGTCGAGTTTGAGCCGAGTTTTGAGCTTGAGTATTTTAATCGAGCCAAGCCTTGAGCTTGGTAGTATTCGGCTCGACTCGGCTCGTTTACACCCCTACTTGCTAATGAAAATTAATATCTCCACGATACAAATAATTTCCAATTTAATTATAAGAGTTTTATTAAATATATATTAAAATCAATTTCTAATAAATAATCAATTGTATCAAGTTGATGTTAGTGTGACCCATTAGTATCATATGTTATTTAACAATATCACTTTAATATGACTCTTGAGCATGTTATATCTTTCAATCTCTCACTTGCACAAGACTCATATTAGACTGATATAGATAATGTTGAACGTCTAGCAACATTTCACTGCCCCTAAGACCATACGATTGTTTGTGCCATTCTATCAATGCCCAGTTCCCAAAAAGCTCAATGCTACAATTGGTGTATATGGTAAGTTTATCAGTTATCCCTGTGCTACAGACATCATATTGAATAAGAGATTCGGATCGTGATCAATCTCATTAGTTGTTTAAATTTTGGTAAGGCGCCTTAGATGTCTAACTCTCAACACATAAGTGGAAAAAATCCCATATTAACTCGATAAGCCTCTTCCATAGTTCACATCATACCTGAAAATGGATTTTATAATTGCTCGATTAAGGAACAACATTTGACCATTATCAATGCATAGTACTCCCTATACTTAAGTCCCACTATGTATCTCAAGTGTTAAGGATACAAAGATAATACCTTTTAATCAATTATCATTGATGATAGTGATCCATGAGATGATCTTGATACGAGTCAGTTCAATATAAGTTCTATGACAAGTACCTATGAAAATTGGTATCAACCACTTGCCTACTTTCATCCAGTGAGAGTTAACCAATCTAATTCATAATAGTCTTACTTCATAATTGCTCCCACAATTATAACCGGATATGAACCTTTATAATAATAACATTATTCATCGATTAAACATGTTAATATAGAACACAACAAGTATTAATGTAGTGACTATATCCCAATATATCATAACATTATCTAATAGTTGTTGATATAATGTTCCTATATCCAAATACTAAATTCAAATCAAAAACCCATTTCTTGAATAATAAAGTCTTATAGCTGAAGTGTGACCAATCATACTTAGCTCAAAAGAATGACTTTATAAATGGACATGTCAAAACTAAATCTGTGTGAATTCTATGAATACTTTCATCTCCATACCTAACTTTACTCTAACTATAGTTAAATATGTATGATTGGTGGTCTTTCGTGACATAGAGTTTCTTAACTTGATAAAGTATACTCTCGAAGTCACAAAGATTTCTATGTGATCCTCGAATGGCAGAAATCAACATAGTTTTTCAATAATCTCATTCATCCACTCATATTTAAATTCAACTTCTAAAGTAGTGTACTCTTATTTTGTAGTAGATTATATCATTATGTTTTTCTTGGACCTCATTCCAATAAAACTTACCCTTCATTCCATAATGAAGTCAATATCCAATTATAATTCATCAATATATATATATATATATATATATATATATATATATATATATATATATATATATATATGTTTAGAAATTAACATGTTATATAGCTCTTCCCATAAAGATCCTTTCTAAACTGATTGTCTCATATACATTCTCTTGGTTATTCTAAAGTACTCTTAGAATGCTCTTTTAGTCATCCAATGACTTAACCATGTATTCAATTAGCATCCTATGATATGCTTACATCATGATCAAATACTATGTCCTATGCATCATATGGCATAAATGATGAATTCATTTTCCAAGCAAATACAATATAAATCATTTCATTTAGTTCAAGCCTATGAAGTATTTACTTTCGAGTCTTGCTCAAAATGGTTCCATATGACAATGCCATGAATTCTCCAATAGAATCTTGTATCTTGATCCCTTTCAATATATTTCCAATATATGTATAAGGGCATGAAGCCTTTTAACATTCATTTTATCTATCCTTTATAGATTTTACATTCCAAGAATGTATCTTTTTCTTCCTAAGTCTTTCATTTTAGAAACGCTTTCCGAGACAAGGTGAAAACGACCTTGCTTATTCAGAATGTGATTTCAAATCATTAAGTATGTATCGTTCATACAAGATGATTATAACATTTAGATGTTTGGTTCATATCCACAAGTTCTATTCATTTTAATATAAAACACACCTTGTGGCTCTACATAAAATGATGATTATAACATTTAGATGTTTGGTTCATATCCAAAAGTAGATCTCAAGCTCTACACATTTTGTTAGGATATCATGGATTAAGAAAACCTCTAGGCTAATCTATATAGATATCTTCTAGTAGATGTCTATTCAGAAAAGTGATCTTTCTTGAAATCTATTTACTATATCTCATATTAAGAATATGAAATTATAGTAAATAACATCCTTGTTGATCTAATCACAACTACTTATGAAAAGGGTTTGATCACAGTCAATGTCATGAATATGATGACTATAGTAAATGAAATGAGTATGAGAGAATCCTTTGTTGGATATGGTGTCTAAGCCCTTAACTATAATAGGTATGTACTTGACCTGAGAGTAGCATGGTCTATTTTGGGTTGCCTTCACCAAAACAATCTGATAGGATGGAGATTTGAGAAAGAGGTTATTTGTGATTTATTAATATATTAATTGAGAAATCATATTATTTAATTGGAATTGATCAAGAATTAATTTGGAATTAATTTAGTCATCAAAAGAGACTGATTAAATTTATGGGGACTGATTAGGTAAATCAGTTATATTTATAATTTGGGCTAATGATCCATGTTGATTAGTGATGGACTAATTCTATGTGAAAGTTCATGAAGAGTTAATCCAAAGGGCCTATCATATGGATCATAGTAATACCAAAGTTTTTAGGGTTTTATGTATGAAACCCTAAGGATTCCAAACTATAAATTAAACCCTTAAGCTTGCAAAATCGGCTACAAGGACTCCAAGGTGAAAACGTAGTTGTTTTTAGTGCTCCGAACCTCTCTCTCATAATCCTCCATTTTGTTCATGGTGTTTTTGACTTGTTTGAGGCATCATAATTGGGGTGCTAACCTCTCTAAAGGTCAAGAACTACAAGCTAAAAATAAGAGGTATTCTTCTAACTAGTTTTTATGTTTCATGTATCAAAATTGAATGCTAGTTAGGCTTCATGATTTAGAAAATGAATATTGCATGTATAAGTAGAGAAAAATTAGATCCAAAGCATTAAGTTTGTATGTGCACCATAGGAGTGTTATAGAAAATAAACCCAACAGTGGTATCAGAGCCATGGGTGCTTTCTGTCATATTAGAGCTGGCAATTCGTGTCTGCGTGTCGTGTATTCGTGTCAGACACGAATTTACACGACACAAATTTGTTAAACACGAACACGACACAAATTATAAAACGTGTTTTGGGGGTATCAAACACGAACACGACACGTAAAAAATTCATGTGACACGTGACACGACATGAATAGACACGTTTTTCATCCATGTTACACGAAAACACGAATAGACACGTTTTTAATGGCTTTTTTTATGCTAGGGCTATAAACTAGTTATTGAATTTTACAAAATTGGCCCTTAATATATTATAAATATACAATTTAACCCTAAAGTATATATGTGTATATACATGTTTATATGTGTTTGTACGTGTCACGTGTCAACACGAATTCGTATTGTGTCTTATACGTGTCTAAATAGGTCAATTTGTGTTTGACACGTATAAGACGCGAAACACGAATTTAAAATACATGTCAAACATGAATAAACACGAAACACGAATTTCTAAAACACATATTGGAAAACTCGTATCGTGTTCGTGTTGTGTTAATCGTGTCGTGTATCAAATTGCCAGGTCTATGTTATATAGATGTAATTGTATTGTTTTCAAAGTTGAAAAAATTATGTTTTTTTTGTTGTCTGACTACTGGACTTGATGAGTCCCCTGAGTGGACTCGACGATTTGACACATATTACCATGAACTCGACGAGTCTATAGCCTGCCTCGACGAGTTAGATCATCAGTTGGCAGATTTTTTGAGTTTTTGGCCTGTTTTGGATTAGGATCATTACCGCAAACTGTTTTGGCTCATAAAATTCAATTTTACTAATATGGTAATTATTATCCCCATCCAATAACATGATGATTGTCAAATTTTAAGATAGTTACTTGATTTTGTGAAAAATTAATTATTTATAAAATTTGAATCATTTTGCCATATGAGTCGAATTATGTCAAATTAGTAAAGGATAAATTTATATCGTAATTTTATTAGTTAAATTTGATCTAAATGTTTATGAAGAGTTTCATAACTTGTCCTCAAGTTATGAAATATGAAAAGTCTCATTCACGAAATATTAAACTCATTAAGTTATGGAATTCAAGAGTTTTTTTGAAAAGTTACAAAAACCTGTCATCAAGTTTGGAATCCAAAAGTTTTTGAAGAGTTTCAATACTTGCCCTTAAGTTTTGAAATTTAAATTTGATTAAAAGTTTTAATTATGAAATATTAAACTCTAAACATTTTGGCTTCATAACTTAAACCTAGAATTAAAAGGTTTTAATTATGGTTTTATCAGTAGTTAATTAAAAGAGTATTAATAAATCTATAATTAAATGGTTCAAGTTTAATTAAATTAAGAGTATAACTTATTAATAGATTAAACCACCAAGTATTTTACATGTGTAAAATACACCCTTATACTATATAAAATTAGAGGTTTAATATATTATATATGTATAAGTAAAAGGTCAGTCTTACCATTAATAGGTCTCATTCACAAAGTTGGTCTATAAGGAGTGTTTAAGGAAATTGCCTATAAAATAGCAAATGAATGTGTATGCACTCTTACCCACTGCACTCTTGAGTAGTGGGGGGTCATTAGCCAAACATGTAGAATAGGACACAAACTTCCATTAAAAGTATAATGAAATACCAAGTAACTAAATGTTTTAAAAATTCCCAATCCGAGTTACTTAGGAAAAATGTGAATTTGATGCTAATCCATGAAATTACACATTGCACCTTACTGGTCAGTTAGTGCAACATGTGTGGTTAACCGACACACTAATGTAGAATAATAAAGGATAGAAATGGGTAGCTCATAGTTTTTCATAGATCAATGGAGCTTGTGTGGTTAACCGACACAATGATTAGGTGATAAATGACTTCAAGAGTACCAAACTAATTTGCATGGTTATTCACACATTGTTTGTGATCCTCGGTATCCCAGTCACAAACTTGAAGGGCATAATAGAGATTAAACATGTCATTGAAAATTTCAATGAATCTTAAAGGATCTAGGAGTTTCATTTAAAACTTAATTCGTTTAAAAATTTTCATTTTCATGGTAGAATTGTTAAATCGTCATTTACCTACCAACAAATAAATTGACAACTATGGTCTTCCCGAATCTTATGGAAAAAGCTTTCCTCATGAAGAAGATGTTCCACGTTTTGATCAAGGAACTAGAAATCATACTTCACTTCCTTCACGTCCTCCAATTATTCTCCCTTACCCCTATGTTCGTCAACATGAAAAGTTCAAGGTCACTCACTACCTATTGGCAAGCAAACACAAAGATGGAAAGTTTGTATGTGATAACGTCTTATAGATGAAGTTTCATATTAACAGGCTGGGAATGTTGGGTGTCGATGTCTAGAGGAAGTTGGTTGTTGACTTGGTTCTTCAGTCGCTTCCTAAGTCATATAGCGGGTTAATTAACAACTACTATATGGGAGACCATAACATGACCCTTATCGATCTTACTTATTTGCTAATTGCTACTGAATCAAATTGATTTAGTGCACTGGTAAAGCAAATTTTATTGGAATATCTACTTCCCAAACTTCCATAGACATTGATAATGACAACATTGGAAGTCTAGAAAAGCTTTCTCTTCCCAATGGAAAGGGATTAGCCAAAGTCAAACCGTTTGAACAAATGGTAAAGAGAAAGGATAAGTCTGAGATTGTTCGTGTACTATTCCCAAAGAGTCCATATGTTTCTATTTCTAAAAGAAGGTTCATTGGATGCGAAGCTGCCCTAACCACCTGAGAAATCTAAGAGATGGTCAAGTCAAAATGTATGACTTTTGCTTTAGGTATGTCCAATATCTAACTCTATTAAGTTCCTATTTCTAGATTCTTAAAACATGATGTGATACTATTACATTTTATGTTTTGTAGGATCGAAGAAAAGAAAGGAAGCTTAAATATAGAGTAGGCTGAGTCTGATCGCGAAGAGATGGATTTCGATGATGATTCGATGATCAGAGTTTTGAGCTACTGATTGGGAGTTATAATAGATTCCTTAGGAATATTTAGAAACATAGTTTTCATATGTACTTTCATTGTAAGGACAAGTTTTCTACAATTTTATAAATAAAGAAAATTTTAATTTTATCTTATTTTGTATTTCCTTGCAATGACATTTATGAAAATTGATGTTTATATGTTTCCATTTTTAGAATTATGGATTTGATTCTTTCATTTGTGGTTGTGTCTAAATTTACCAAATAAGGAAAGATTCTCATCACCAAGTTTCGATTGGACAAAAATTTGCAATCATGCGACTTATATTGTGTGATGAATGAGAACCTTTATCTTTGGGAAATTAAGACTAATTTCTTACTCATATATAGATGTGAGTAAAGTGAAGGACTAGGGGATCAAGTACAAATTGTTGTGCACTGGTCAAAGTCCACTACAAAGAATGATAAAACTATTCGTTATGATTTACTAAAGTTTTAGTGAATATGGTTATGCTTATAAGATTTAGTATACTTCTAAACCATTGAAAAGGTTTCAATGAATAACAAGACAAATAAGAAGAATGAAATAGGCAAAAAGATGAAAGTTCATCCAATTTGATAGGAAAGGAGAATACTTTACTATTGTGTTTTATGATCATCTTAATTACTATGTAAACCATATCACAATTGATCCTCTAAGGACATCTTAGTGCATTTGTATGGCTAAGAAGAGGAATTGGGAATTGTTGAAATGGTTAAATCAAAAAGATGAATCATACTTCGTTCCAAAATTGAGTCTTACAATCATTCTCCAAGATTTTTCCTTGAGTGAAATATCTTAATTAGGTTTATAACACATCATCAAATGTGGAGTAAAAAATAGTTTTATTCCTCATGCACATTTAAGAATGGTAGTTGTGATGTTTTGGATAAAACAAATACCAACTAAGACCAATTTTATGAAGTGTTTTTCTTGATAAGAATCCAAACTAACTCTTGAATATTTGTTTGACAAGACTGTTTCTTGAGAAGAGAATATTATATATCAAGGAGTCAGTGTGAGTCTTAAAAGATCTTGAAAAGTTTCAAGAACTAACCTATTGTTTATCACTAGCACACGACTTGAGGTTTGTAACCTATTGTGTTGACATATTATTGTTTTAATTCCCATTTCAGTTAAAGTTGACTATGCATGTGAGTTCTATAAGTTCTCAATTGTTTTAATAAGGAAAAGAACATTGATAAGTGAAAGTTCATTGATCAGTAAGGGTGATTCGCTCAACAACTTGGAAAACATGGTAGAACCTTGTGCTACCAAGTGGAAATAAATTAAGATTAAATAGGTTCAATCCATATGGGTTTGATTTTGTGATAGACCTTGTCTTATGATAATGGTTGGAAATGACAAATTCACATGGATAGGAACACATACACCATATAATCTAAGCGACAAAGGTTTCTCTCAACTTCCTGAAAATGATTGTAAGGAAACGCTTTCACGAAATAGATTTTAAAGGATTAGAGTTAGTAGTTATGATAATTGCATTCTCGAATTCTAATATGATTATGAAATCCCTCTTCATACTTCGAATCATGAGACGTGGCAATTAGTTTGAACATTCGAGACGTATTGACTATAAGTTTCTGAAAGGTTCAAACATACACTTGTGCTATTTAATCCGAAACGTGTATGAGCTTGACAAGTCTGGAAAAGACTTATCGAAGAACCAAGGATCAAAAATCTAAACTTTCGTAAGGAATTCAATAAGTGTTGATTTCTAAAAGTGTAGCTGATTTCTGGGTAGATGTCAAGGATAGTGGGAGCATAAGTTTTGTGCTAAAGTAAGCAAAATTGTTATGCTAGAAAAAGTATAATTGATAAGATAGTAGGAGTGAAACTATTATACTAAGTATTGCAAGGTTGTAATACTATCTATAGGAAACAAAGGTTACAAATTTGCAAAGGTAAAAGTTTGTATATTGTTTCGCTATATTAAGTCAAAGGGAGAAAATACTTGTACTTCATTTCAAATAAAAAAAACTTAGATTGAAGTTTTAATTTAGTCAATGATATATGTGAATGTTATGTTGAAATGATTCAACATAAGAAAATTCTATATGTGGAAATATTATAGCGAGAGACTAGTAAAGTATCTTGTATTTATGTAAGACATTATGAATCGTGACCTATATGTTTTGGATATAGGATCGATTACATATTCTATAACATTAACTTGTTCTAATTTTCCAAATGCCTAGGGTATTGAGAGGGAAAAAGTGAGTAGAACTATATATGACTAAAATGGTTAAACAATTGTCAAGGACAATTTGAGGCTTGCTAAGGATTGGTTGCTCATGGACAATTAGAAGTATATTACCGAAAGAACCATATTGACATGTTCTGAGAAGTGGTAACTCTTGTTCAGAAGTGATAGTGAAAATGGGAATATGGAAATTTTTCCATAAGTGGAAGTTAATAATAAAATCTTTGTAAGATTAAAACCTTGGTGCCAAAGTCTCTTTGACTTTTGTGCATAGTCATTACAAAAGGATAATTGTATATAAGTTTAGAATCAACAAGAATTTGGTATTCTTACACTTACAATAAGTATTTGGAATTGCGAAATGGGCATCATTGGAAATGATTACATTTGATCTATTTCACAAAGTAAGGACCATAGATTAACATAGTGTGCATGCTTGAGCATGAGACAACTTTCATTTTAATTCAAGTATTAAGTTGATTAGTCGAGATACTATACAATGAATAATGTGTAATAAATATGGTTATTAAATAATAAGTGTTTTGATTATATTCAAAAGTTTTGAAACCATAATAGATTCGATTATTCTTGTGTTTCACTTTGCATGTTTTACTTCCTAAATAAGTAGGTTATTCAAACACGCACAGTCAATCACACGTTGGAAGTATGTAGTGAGGTAAGAATGTCATGAATTCGACTGTAGGATTGTCTAAGGTGATAGACATAGCAAAAGTTTGCTGCAGTGTTCATGAGTGCTCCTGTAATAATATTTGAGTATTGGATTTAACGCACGCTCTAGTGAATCACTTCTTGGATTATATCACGGGTAATTATGAGACGATAATATCTTATATTCTTGAAACGAAGACATATAGTTGTAGTTTACAAGTCTGTAGCACATTGATCATATGTAAACGCACCAGTAAGTTGGCGTAAAAAACATATTGTTTTGTGTAATTTGATGAGTAAATAGAGCAAGCATATGAGTTGAAGTTTATCTGTTCCTTTTACCCAATGCGGGATAAAAGCGATATCTGTAAGCCCCTTGATGATTTAGTGATGACAACCCTAAGGCATTGGCCAAGCCTGGACCGATTTGATTTGTTCAATTAGTCAGTCATCATAAATCGGAGATCGGGAAACAACACGTGGACAGAGAGAATGATTATAATCCATGTCTCAATACATATGATATCTTGTACAATGGAGGAATATATGATCCATTATCTAATGGTCGTGTTAGAGTTCGACAGTGGATTTTTGAGAGCTACGATTGCTAGTCGGTTTTTGAAGTCGTGCCTGCAATTATAGTTATTAGACTTATCCAAGTGGGAGACTATTGGATTAGGTGTCTGAGCCCATAATTATAATTGGTATGTACTTGACCCGAGAGTAGCATGATCCGTTTCAGGTTACCTTCACCAAAACAATCTGATAGGATGAATATTTAAGAAAGAAGTTATTTATGATTTATTAATATATTAACTGAGAAATCATCTTCTTTAATTGGTATTGATCAATAATTAATTTGGAATTAATTTTGTGTTCAAAAGAGACTTATTAAATTTATAGGGACTGATTAGGTAAATTAGTAATATTTATAGTTTGGGCTAATGATCCACATTGAGTGATGGGCTAATTCTATGTGAAAGTTCATGAAGAATTAGTCCAAAGGGCCTATCATACGGATCATAGGATTACTGAAGTTTTTAGGGTTTTATCTATGAAACCCTAAGGATTCCAAACTATAAATTAAACCCCTAAGCTTTCAAAATCAGCTACAAGGAATCTAAAGTGAAAACCTAGCCATTTTTAGTGCTCCTAACCTCTCTCTCTCTCTCTCTCTCTCTCTCTTTGTCTCTCTTTCTCATAATCCTCCATTTTTTATGGTGTTTGTGACTTGTTTGAAGCATCACACATGGGGTGGTAAGCTTTTAAAAGGTAAAGAAGTACAAGCTACAAATAATAGGTATTCTTCTAACTAGTTTTTATGTTTCATGTATCAAAATTGCATGCTAGTTAGGCTTCATGCTTTGGAAAATGATTACTGAATGTATAACTAGAGAAAACTTAGATCCAAAGCATTATGGTTGTATGTGAGCCATAGGACTGTTATAGAACATAAAACCCACTATCCTTTTACTACAAGTCTTGCTTTAAATGTGTATTGTTATCCATGTAGTTTATTCTTTCCAAAAGAACCAATTATTTCCTCTAACCTTGCTATAGGGAAAAAATTTAATCAAGTCCATACTTGATTCTCATACATGGATTACATCTCATGTTCATGACTCTAAGTCATTTATCAGATTCAAGATCTGACATAGCATCTTGGAATTTGATGGATTTTCCAAAAATCATCAATGAGAGATTCCGCATTTCTCAAGTCCTAGATAAATTCTACCATTAATGTGAACAATTTTTGTTTGTGAATAGCTATTATTCAATTTTAACAATCCTTGTTGAAACTAGTGCCAACTATTACTACATAAGGTTATGGCTCTTGAGCTGCTTCAAGTTCCATGTGCCTCCCACTTGCTTCGTCATCAGAATCTTACTTTCTACTAACTTAGCATTCAAAAGAATAATATAACCTATTCTTGGTAGGTTTACATATATCAATCTAAGCCACATTTAGAGTAATATACAAATATGTATTTAGTAGATTTCGGTTTTAGAAGCTTTAGTGCAACATCGGCTTCAAATCCATAAAACATTAAGTAAGATGAAGACGGAGCCTTTCCATACTTGATCTTATAAAACGTTTAATCTGCTTATTAGCTGCTATTTGTATTGAAGATACAATTTAATAGTGATTGAAGTATTATCCCAAAAAAATTAAAGGATGATATTTCTACCATTTAGAAAGTAAATCATACCAAATAAGATTTAATTCATCCTTTATTATCATTAAGGCGTTAGATGGTTCTTACTGGTTTGTATCTTCACTTTTGAAACCTTCAAAATAATAAAGATTTCACAATTATGTGTTACCACGTAAAGTATAATTAAAACTACTATAGTTGTTAACAAAGTTGATTTGGTATCTTGTGCTTAAGCTCAGACATTCATTAGAAAGAAAGTCATACATCAAATTATATAGTTCCTTAATCATTTCCTCTACACATTAGTGAAAGTGTCATTTGGAATCCTTTACATATAAATAACGTTCACATATGTCAAATAAACTACATTATTTGCCTTCAAAGATCCCTTTCTTGAAGTTGGAACATGTGAAGGCCATTTATATAATAAGGATAACAATGTCAAAGATGAGTTTAACCTAAAACAAATTTAAGTCAAAAGTTTTTGCATATAGAACTTAATTTTTATATGAAATTTTGATATTTACTTCACAAATCTATTTGTAATGCCCCATTTTTGGTATGTAATTTAAATATAGTATTTTCCTTTCTTAAGAGGTACTCGACGAGTCATTAGCCCAACTCGTCGAGTAGAGGCGGGATTTGCATGCGTTTTTAGCGGGAGACTCGACGAGTCCATATTCCGGACTCAGCGAGTCCGCCAGTCTAGGTGAAACCCTAAATCCCAGGGTTTGTATCCTATTTAAACGTCATTATAGTCTCCTTTTCCAGCCTCCAGCACCTCTAGAGCATTTCTCTATAAACCCTCGTCCCCATTGTTGAGCTTGAGTGTTTTGTGCTAGCTTAGAAGTTGTAGAAGAGAAGGAAGGAAAGAAGACCAATAGAAGAGAAAGGAGATCCAGAATCTAGCTTCCATTTGCTACATATTCTGGTAATAGAGTTATCACCTTGCCTATTGATATGGACATATTTAGTTATAAAATTCATACATTATCTTAATACTTTATGTTGTTTTTGTCTCATTTAATTAACAAAAGGTGCTTAATTACTTTATAATTTCATTTTTCAGCAACAATGACATGCTCGGATGGAAAAGGAAGCGGAACTAACGATTGGAAGCTTGGGCCTTGGATTTTGAAGAAAGAAGGATGTTGTTGGATAGCTTGAGACCTCATCAGTGGTTTGGCCATATCTCATGAACCGTAACTCCGATTGACAAGATTAAAAATTTTCTGAAGACTAGACGCAATTTCGGAAGACTTTCATGTTTTGACAAAATTCTGATTCCAAACAAACTCGACGAGTAGGCCATAAACTCGACGAGTCACTTTGAACTTTTGTGATTCTGGACGCGCTGAGTTACCGTACACGTGTTTTAAGTGATGGACTCGCCGAGTAGGTCACTGGACTCGATGAGTCACCTTTGTTTTGTGAAAATATATATAAATGGACTTTCAGATCGATACCCTAGGATATAGATGAACCCTTGGGGGCCAATTGTCGACTAATGGTGCTACTGGAGCATGGGAAGCTAAGGAATCAACCCTACATTCAATTTTAAGGAGAATCAAGTCAAAATCAAGTTTAGTCTTACCTAATCTCTTGTTTGAACAATTTTTTTACCAATTAATTTTGTTTTTGAGCTTGTTTCTGATGTAATCATGAGCTAAAACTCATAACTTCTGTTTAGGTAGATGAATTTGTGAACATGGATTGATTATTTGATTAGGATTAATTTTAATTGGTAATTATGTTGTATTAAGCTTGTTAAAGAACCTTATGTGGTAACAATAACTATTCTTCTGTTAATAAATCAGTAATTAAGCTGTATGAACATCTCTTAGTTATTAATTTCATATGATTTATTGTGACCACATAGTTGTATGTCTAGGAATAGCGAATGTGAAACTAGAATTAACTAGAAGACAAGTAAGTTAATGTGTGAGCTTGTTTGATGAACATCAGCAAGAGGTTAATTGAAGGGTCAATTTAATTAACCATTACAAGTCTTATTTAACCTGAATCAATAACTAGGAATTCTGTTAATTTAGACAACTGGCCACTGCTTGGGTTAATTTGTTTCCTAAGGATTAGTAATAGCGAACGTGAAACTAATCATCTTAGTCGGTAGCCAATGAAGAATTAATCCGATACATTGAAATCATCCATGGGAACAAATGAGTCGAACCTAAACATAAGTCCTCTTTATTATTGAATTTAGTTGATTTTTATTTGCTTAGCTCTTAGTTTCTTAGTTTAAGTTTTAGTTAATTGTTTAAGTTTCTAGTCTTGCAAAACTAGAGAAACCCCCTTTCTATTACTTGTTTTATTTAGATAATATTAGCATTTCTGTTAATTGTCTACCGTTCCCTGTGTTCGATACCCTACTTACCTAAACTAGACTGCTAATCGATAGGTACACTGCCTTTCGTGTGTTCGTCTTTGTGATTAAGTTAGTAGGATTAAAACTAGTTGGTTTTACACACATCTCCTATTCTTCCATTAAACCCTCTTTTATGCTTGTTTATGTTTCTTTTGGAACTTTATATGATTCAAACTCGAGGATTAAACTCTCCCTAGGATGGAAACCATAGATCTGGATGTTATTGATCTCTAGGAGCTCAATGCAGCTACCTTTATGCAAATATAGCCTTGTTCCAAACCCTAAGTGCTTATTGTTAGATGATTATGGTGTTTAAGCCCCATTCTCTTATGCATGCACGTAAAGTTGGAAACTTTACGTGTAAAATCATCCCTAGAAGTCTAGATCTATGAACTGGATGCACTAAAATCGACTAGCATCGACTGTATAGTAATGGCATGCATAAGACTCGACATCCTTAGGACTCGATGACTCCAAGGCAATCTTCTTGCCTCAAGGACAGACTCGACGAGTTGTTTATACAACTCGGCGAGTTACAGACTGAGTTCATATGATGAATGAGAGCTCGACAAGTTGTTCATACAACTCGGATGAAGTTAGACTCAATGTTTGTATCAAAGAAGAATTTGTCTTGTCAAGTCTTTGCCAAACTCGATGAGTAGAAGCAGGTAGAGGATTAAAAAGAATGATAGGAACTCAGCGAGTTGGCGGCCCAACTCGGCGAGTACGGTCAATTGAAAGTTGACTTTGACCAAGAAGTTGACTTTGACCAGGATTTTGACTTTGACCAGGGGTAAAATAGTCATTTTACCCTAAGATTAGTTATCAGTATTTGATTTAGTGTTTATGGTATTTGTAGTCGGGGAGTTCCGGAGCAGCAGTCACACAGTTTCACATTTAGCATCTCAGCAGCCAGCGTTACGAGGTGAATTTCCTTCCAGTAGGAACGGGTCTACGACCACAATGCCGGCTCGTATAGTTAGCAGTAGTTCCGGACTTCGGTCTGATGCAGTAGTTCAATGTGCTTTATGTCTTTTTGATTCAAGCATGTCTTTGTGTTATGTGTTCCGGACTTTAGTCCAATGCAGTATGCAGTATATGTGTTTATGCTAGTAGTTATGATTCTGATATGCTATGTTCAGTCAATTCTGGACTTCGGTCCGATGCAGAGGGCAAGGACCTGGTTAGTTCTGGACTTTGGTCCGATGTAGTTTCCGGACTATGGTCCGATGCAGAGGGCAAGGCCCTAGTTAGTTCCAGACTTCAGTCTGATGCAGTTTCCGGACTTCGGTCCGATGCAGAGGGCAAGGCCCTGGTTAGTTCCGGACTTCGGTCCGATGCAGTGGGCAAGGCCCAGTAGTTGCTTTATATGTTATTATATGGTATGTGGTAGTTTTGGGGAGCTCACTAAGCTTTGGGCTTACAATTTCAGTTTTTGGTTTCAGGTACTGCCGCTAGTATGGGGAAGAGCTTGGGATGATGGCATGGCACACACCACAGCTTCAGTTTATCCTGGGAGTTTTATTCGGATATTTTGATACGTTTTGACAATAATTGATTTGATACATTTGCTTTTACATTTTGAGACATGTGATTCATGGTTTTATTATATGATGATTGAATTCATGGTTTTAGTAATGTTTAAAACAATTTTTTTTGGGTTGTATTTTTGGGACGTTTCACTATTAAGAGATCTAGCCTCATAAGTAGAAGTTAATCATTTCAGAATATAAATATTATCTTTATGAAAAACGATTAAATAAATGATCAAACATTTGAATAAAGTAACTGAGACATAAATTTAGACGTGCTAAATTAAAACACACTTTGTTCCAAAAAATAATATTGTTTTACATTACAAGTCATTTATGTTCTAAGCATAAATAATAAACTAAACTCCTAGAGTGTAGTTCCGACTTGATTGTGCTCAACTTGGTTACTCTTCAATAAATATTTGCAAGCCATTTACAAATATTAAATTAACATTGAAGTACCAAGTACCTAAGTGTTATATGAAAAGCAGGAGTTCAATCTAGTAGATACAAGAAATACTAGTCTCTTCCAGACTTTCTTAACAAATAAGATGAGTAGGTCCTCTTCCAGTGTCTAGTTTATTCACAAATGAAACAAGATCCATCTATGTGGGCTTTAATAGATTTCTTGGGCTTACCGGTGTTTAATCCATTAAACATGGACTACCTGGATCACACAAGGTGATTCTTTTAACCCTGCATTATTCCAATGTTTAAACAGCCTTTAAATAAAATATCATTGTATTTACTAGAATATTGCTTAACCTATTATATCATCGTATATACATGTTTAAATTATCCAAGACTTCCTAGAAGTCATGAATAATTATTCCTAGCTTGATGTTAGAAACATCTTAAGCGTCACGATGATGCCTTTACTGGGTATCATGTTCAGGTTTAATTGATCAAAGAAAATAGTTTAGAACTAGGACCCTTAAGTGTATACAATTTCATATCTCTCATGATATTGTCTCTTAAGACATGAACCCATTCATTGAAATTGTATTTATTGAATGCTATTGTTTCATTTAGTCATTAAAGAAAATGACAATTCATGATACTGAGAATGAATGATTTAACTACAAAATTTTAACAAAATTCATTTAGAGGGTGTTTGGGATAGCTTTAAAAACAAGTTTTTGGCGTTTTACTTTTCCAAAAAGTCAAAAAAATTGAAATGTTGTTTGGAAACGAAAAAAGATCTTTTGAAAACAACTTTTAGGTATAGGGAAAAGAAGGTAATTCAAAAGCCACAAAATCTGACTTTTGGAACTTTTGCCTTTTGAAAAGCAACTATTGCCTTTTTTTACATCCAGACACATTTTAAACATTTACTTTTGAGAAAAGATCTTTTACAAAAAGTTCTTATCCAAAAAAGACTCTAAGCCTAGAAAAGATCTCCCAAACACCCCCTTAGTATTTTTAATATTTAATCTTCAATAATTATTAGCCTTTTAGTTTCCATAAACATTAATTATCAATGTCTAGGATCCAAGTTGCAATACAAATAAATGTTTAGGTATCCTTTATCCCATCCATTTGAAATCAACTCGTTAGATATCGACTATCAATTATATCTCACTATATAATTCCTAGATTTATGGGATCACTAATAACAAATTTAATTAGACATGTTTGATCCCATATATGCCTCAGAACTCTCTTGCTTAGATATCCTTTATCACAAAAGATTTCCGATCATATTGTCCAATTTGAAAAACTTGTGTAATCGGCCTATAACTTGGTTATAGAAATCGCAAATACACCCCGACCATCAAAAGAAAACACTAAGCAATTAACTATCTTTTATCCCACTAGTGCATATAAGAGACGTGTGAGTGTTGTTTAAAAATATTGCATAGATTTGAGGTTTGTAAAAAGGGTCACTATATGTTTTATAATTCTAGTTTAAAAACATATGATATCATGGTTATAATAAACCATGGTATCAATTTTCAAAAGAAAATCACTTTAAAGCTTCTATATAAAAAGCTAGTTTTTATAAAATTTGATGCAATTCAATTTTAATAATTGGTATTAATTTTGAGTGTATTTGAACCTTTACATATATCTTTAAAAAAACTTCATTTTATTACGTATATATTTGGAGTTTGTATAAGTTATAAAAATCACCATTTTAAAACATATATTGGAGTATTTCAAAATTTGCCATTATTAACGATTTTAAAAAATCGGGTTGTAACACCCTGACTCTCAGGTATAAACCTTATAGTCTTATTTTCATTTTAAAAGGTTTACTCAACGATTTGGATGCCCTGGCTCGTCGAGTAGGAATGAATTTGGCCGCGTGTTTTAAGTGACCAACTCGACAAGTCGGAGGACAAGACTCGGCGAGTTGGAGCTGGAGGATGAAACTGTGACAACCCGAAATTTCTATCTTGTACATCCATTCGATTCAATCAAAATCAGACTTGTTTTTGGCTATCTTTTAGCCCTAACGGTCTGGTTGAGTGTTTTAAGCCTAGTACCTTAAAGGATAAAGTGTTAGGAAGTATCGTATAAAGTTCAATGTGCAGCATACAAGTCGAAAACTCCACCATAAGGAGTTTACGGTCGTAAACACCTCCTTGGTCGTGAACTCACCTCCTTAAGTATGATATTCCTTCTTCCTTCACCACTTTTTCCACCTCTAACTCAAGAAATTGGATTTCCTCTCAACATTCATCAAGTTTTCACCTTAATCTTTCAAAATGTAAGCAATCCTTCCATTTTATTTGTATTATTCTTCTTGATCTTGTATCACCCTTTTGATTTCCTCCATGGAATCATTCTTTTGGTTAGATCTTCAAGCATTCAACACTTTCACAAAGAACCATACTTGTTCTTGGATCGTGAACCCCCTCCCAAGCCTAAACAACGTGAGTATCTCTTCTAGTTCCTAGTTAGACTTGTTAAACTTTTGATTTCTAGCCTTAGATCATCTTAAAATACATGAACATCAAGAGTTTCCAGACGTAAACCCTTGCATGGCCGTAAACTCTTGTGTGTTGGTGCATGTTTTGGCTTCAAACTCCTTCAAGACCAAACCTAGGACCGAGAACACTTAGGAATGCTTGTTAGGGCCATGAAAACGCCTTTTTTTGCAAGTCCTCCCATAGGGGTTCAGTCGTAAACTCCTTGACCGTACACTCTAGGACCATATACACCAAGGGCCGTATACTCCCCTTGTTCGTATACCTCTTTGGCCGTAAACTCCTAGCCTTACCCACCTTAGTGTGGCAGTAAACCCCTTTGATGCAATCCTTTGTGGTTATAACACTTCAATATAAGTGTTTCCTAGTCCCTAAAGTGGTTTCGTTGCATGATTAGTTGCTTATAAACTAATTATATACACATATGTGTCATTATATGCTTATTAGTATCTGTTTGTGCGCGAGATTTCACTTAGCACTCAACATCCTTTTCCGAACTTACATTCGATCTACTCACTACAGGTGAGTTCATACCCCTAATTAACCTTTTAGATGATTTTAAATGCTTTTATAGGGGGGGGTGGGGATACAAGTTGAAACATTTTAGTTATTATATCAATCACATGTTATTAATAACTATCAAATAGATGGATTTCTTATACTTCAAAACTATGTTATCAAACTCTTTTATATGCTAAAACTCTTTATCAAACTCTTTTATACTTATATATTGTCAAAATCATGTCCGAATTTCATTTCATGTTCCTTGTTTGGTTGTGGACTTATAACTCGCTTTATTTCCTGTTCCTTTTTTGGTTGTGGACTTAGGGTATCGGTTGTTTGTCCGAATTTCATTTGAATCTTAGTTATATATTATGTATATATGTATAGATATAAAATTTCCTACATTAGCTCAATGCTTTTTTATAACAAAGGTGTACAAACATACTTAGTCATTCAAACAACATCACTAGTAAATTATAATAGGTATAGTTTAGGAGATTAGTACTCACTAATTCTAATACAATGAAACATAAAAGAGTTAGATCATACATGAGTCAGTTCAGACATACTATAACGAGAAACAGAAAGAACATACTATAACGAGAAACAAGGAGGAACATATTACATACTATACAAAGAGAACATACAACACACTAGAATAAATAGAGCATACTATACAAATACAATAATACTATAACATAAATGTGAGCCACTACGTCGAGGCAAGGCATCATAGTGTCATGTCTTGTTTTTTTAACCATAGTCTCCTGGAGGGAGAGTGTGAATCTGTGTATAGATCTATATTGGATTGACAATCCTACACCTTGCTGCTAGCTACAGTGGGACCCGTAGGTCTAAGGGTGACGAATGTCATAACATTTCGACATCTTCGAGCGTCGTGTTTTCTAGTAGTCAATCAAGTATGCTTACAATCATATCACACTATACCTAAATTAACAATTGGTTTAAGGTAGTTAGTACAACAGTAGTTACTATATACAATACTACAGTACTTTATTATTTTTCTCATTACACTCACATTGTGATCTTCTCAGATAAATCGTAATGTAAAACTATATTTTGGTAATGATAGTCTCACTTGGGTAATACACTCACTTTTACAAGAAAGAAACATACAGAACATTCGGGTCTTGGTAGACGGCTACATTTTAGTAGAAAATAAAGGATTTTCTAGGAGATTCAAACATTTACAGCAAACTTTCATTACAAATATTTACAGACATTTACAACATTTACAAACACTTTTCATCAAACTTATACAACATTTGACACTAAATACTTATGAACTCACCAGCGTAAATGTTGATCCTCTCTTTCAAAATAACTTGTATTCTCAAGTCACCAGTAGCCAGGTACTGATGACAGGTTTTGAGAAGACAGAGCACTTTCAAACTCATCTTTATTTTGATTATTCATTTTTGGTGTCTTATTATTATTGCATAGAACACACTTGTATTGAATTATACTATTAATGCAATGGATGATGTTGTTGCTTGTTTACTATTATGCATTTTTGTGATACTGTACATGACGTCCTCCGCCCCTGAATGTTTCCGCCAATTCGGTTTGGAGGTGTGACAGAAACCCTAATTTCCGAGGTTTTGCACCCGATTTAAAAGATCATTTGTCCCCTTAGCCTCCCTTACAACCCCCTTTTGAGTCCAAAAACCCTAAATCGTTGTTTACTCTTTCTTTTGTGTGATATTAAGCTTTGAATGTGGATTGTGGATGGAAGATCTTGAAGTACTAAAACTTGGAACAAGAAAAAGGTTGTCGATTCGAGTCCTACTTCCTCTTAGCATCATTTTGGAGGTAACAAGTTGTTACCTTGACCTTCTTCTAACTAGATCTATTCATTTTTTATATTAGGGCCATTTTAGCAATGTTGATGATTCATTTCGGGAATTGGGTAGTATCTGAAGTTGCAACTTCAGATCTAGTCACATATTGGCTCTTATTGTCATAAAGCCTCTGCCTTTAGCAATATAATACCTTTTCCCTCCCTTAGAACCTCTTCTCTAGCTTGGTTTGTCCCTTAGCACCTTGCATGAATGTAAAGTATGCAAATTTATGTAGGAAGTATGCCCTATGAACTCAGATCTGCAATATGGAGCTTTAGGGTGGCTTATAAACATCTGAATGGAGAAAGGACTAAAGGGACTCGACGAGTTACATGGTCAACTCGGCGAGTCTGATGAAGATTAACCTTGAGGGTTTCTACGTGAACGCGGTTAGTCCGTGAGACGACTCGATGAATCAATTAGGGTTTTCCCGATAATTAGACACGCATGGACTCGAAGAGTTTCTTGGGAACTCGACGAGTCAACTAGGATCTTTATGATTTCTTTGAGTTTCTGGAAGGACTCGACGAGTCAGTGAACTATACTCGACGAGTTGGGTCAACATGGACTGTTGACCTTGACCATTGACTTTGACTTTGACCAAGGGTTGACCGGTTTGACTTCTAGGGTTATTTTAGTAATTTGAGAATTTATGGAATTGGATCATTGATGGGTGTAGGTTCCGGTGTTGGAGCTGCAATTGGAAGAGTTTGATATTATCTTCCTGAGCTACTTGAGAGGTGAGTTGTCCTCACTATACTAAAGGATCGAAGGCACCAATGTCGGTCCTTCTCAGATTTGTATATGGGTTTATTGCATGATATGCTTGTTCATTGACATCCTGGTTATTAGGATTGTTATATGCTTAGTGGCCTTGTTAGGCCGGTATCCTAGCATATAGGCTAATGCTATGTTAGTGACTGGTTAGGTGTGTATCCTGGTTATAGGATGTTGCTATGATTAGTGATCTGTTAGATCAGTTTCATTGTTACATACGCTAGCATATGATATTTATGTGCACATGTTTGTTTAATTGGGGGTTGGGTTGAAGCAGTCATGCTTTGTGCTGAAGGCCAACATACCTAAAGTGGTCCAGATAAACTAAAAGCCCTGCAAAGGGGTTCAGTCAGGTCGAAGGCTTGACGAGCGGTCCGGATAGGCTATAGGTCCTATGTAACATCCAAAAAAATTTACGCCAAATTTAAACTTACTCAATCATAGATAAAACGAAATAGTATTTGTTTACAAAATGTTTTCAAATCATTATTCATAAGAGTGTCCCAATAACTAGATCAAAAGGATGAGGAGCGGTACGGTCACACCTTCGCCTTGCCATGATCTCCTGAAGTACCTGAAACAATAAACTGAAACTGTAAGCCCGAGAGGTTAGTGAGCTACCCCCAAAATACCAATACCACACTAATAATACCATATCAACAACAGACAATAATCAACATGCATACTGGGCCATCGATTTGATTGGACCGCCCGACAGGGCCTACAGTCTAACTGAATCTATCCCAAGCCTTCGGCATGACTGGACCGCCACGTGGGCCTACAGTCTCCCTGGACCGCTCATAGGGTATGTTGGCCTTCAGCACAAAGCAGGACCTCCTCAACCAAACCAACAAGCAAATATCTAAGTGCGCATAACTAACATATACTGGCATATACAAACATCAAACATATCTATCTCACTGATCATCGATCATAGAAATCCCTCGTAACTAGAGTACTGACCTAGCAGGTCACTAACTTACCAATCCCTACGGAGCATAAGAGCATAATATACTGTCTATCCTGATTTCGATCTAACAGATCATAACCACATGTAGCACATCATAACAATAACAACTTAAGGGTCGACCTTGGTGCCGTAGACCCTATTGATATAGTGAGGATAACTCACCTTGCAGATGTCGACTCGGTAGATGAACTCCAACTCTCGGATCATTGTCACAAGTTCCACCACCTATTACCATAATATAATTACACCCATAAATTCCCAACCTTTCAAGGTACCTCAACAGTCAACTAATCAAACCCTGGTCAAAAATCAAATTCATCAGTCAAGCTCAACAATCCATGTTGACCTTAACTCACCGAGTACCCTCGACTACTTGCCGAGTTCCTTGAAATACTTGTCCATTCGCCGAGTCAAGAAGTGACTTGTCAAGTTCCTTTGGTTTACGATAGAACTCTAAGGCCACTCGTCGAGTTTTCCTTCTTGCAACTCGACAGTTACACACGTACACATAAATTAGGGAAAACTCATCTGACTCGTCGAGTTGTTCATCTAACTCGTTGAGTCTACAACAATCTTCATCGGACTCACCAAGTTGTTCATTCGACTGGTCGGGTCCAGGCTCATCTTCATGAGATTTGCCAAGTCAACCTTGCGACTCACCGAGTTCCTTTGGTCCTTAAGCCATATAGACTCTTTTAAGCCATGCAGCGGCTCTAAATTACAGATCCAAGCTTCTAAGGCATGATTTTCACGTAAAGTTGCAAACTTTACATGCATGCATAGCTACAAAGTCTCCGAATGTCAAATCCAAGCTCACAATGAGGTTTCATACTCCAAATAGGCTTCATACATGACCACATTCGGGGCTTTATGACTCTAGAACTCATAAAGGGTCCAAATCTGAAGTTACAACTTCATATCTAGCTCATATCCCACATTATCATTTCAACCAAACCATAAAAACCCTAGATCTCAACCAAGAGAGGTCTAGAAGAAGAATGAAGTAAAGGTGACGACTTGATACCTCCAAATGATGCTATCTGAGGTAGATTCCTGATTTCCCACACCTCCTTGCCCCTAGCCTTTTGTCCTCCAAGCTCTTCTTCTCAAAAGATCTCCTCTCCAAAGCTTTAGACACACAAGGATGAAGCACCAACGAATTAGGGTTTTCTAAGCTCTCAATGGACTGCAAAGAGGCCAAAGGAGGCTTATGCTTCCTTAAATAGGGTGCAAAACCCTGGGATTTAGGGTTTCATCTGCTACCTCCTACTCGTCGAGTCCCTTTATGGACTCGGCGAGTAGGCCACTATATACGCAATCCCACCTCGCTGTTACTCGACGAGTAGGGCAACAAACTTGTTGAGTAGGTCTCGAAACCAAATAGATTTCATTTAAACCCATACCTGAGAATCGGGGCGTTACATCTTGCAAGGCGGTCCAGATGTGCTAAAGGCTCGGAGGGCGGTCCAAATAGGCTGAAGGCCTACGAGGCGGTCCAGTCAGGCTGAAGGCATATTATGCATGTTCTTTGCTTATATGTTATATGATATGGTTACATCTGTATGTCGTTGGTATTTTGGGGAAACTCAGTAAACTTCGGGCTTACAGTTGTTGATTATGTTTTAGGTACCCCTGATGATCACAGGAAGGCGAAGGCGTGATTGTACAGCTCGTCATGTTTCATGTTTTTATGATTTGATTATGGGATACTCTGATATTATACTATTTTGGAAACATGTTTTGTAATAGTCGTGGTTTTGAAAATGTTTTAAAAGTTTAAATTTGGTTTGATTTTTATGGATGTTACACATGTTTTATTTTAAAATAATAACTTGTTACATCTTATGTTCAATTTTGAAAACCCAAACTCCATGTGATGTTTATTTTGTCCAAAATTATTTTAGCATGTGAAAGACTAATTTTATCAATTTTGAAAACCCAAACTCCATGTGATGTTTATTTTGTCCAAAATTATTTTAGCATGTGAAAGACTAATTTTATCAACCATATAAAATAATGCATAAAATAAAGAACACAAAAATATGTATAAAAGGATATGTGCATAAACATAACCAACTAATAACATTTTGTGAGCCAACACAAAAGTGCCAAGTCCATTCCTAAAGGGACATTTAAAGGCCAAAAACGTCTTGTAATGTTGTTGAAGAAGGTCCCACTTCAGTAAGCACCCATTGCTTGCAAAATATTGAAAAAACTTCGTAAAGGCTAAAATTCAGCAACTGTTGCTAAAAAGCCAACAACCCTTTGCGAATAACATTAGTGACACTTGTCAGAAAAATGTCACTGAAAATCCTGCACACCTTTTACACTAGAAAATTGTTCTTTTGTTTTTAAAAAATGGTTCCAACTTGATTTCTTGTTACATATTTGTACAAATAAATTAATACTAAAAAAAATCTATTACTTTACAAAAATAACCAAGAAAAGCAAATCTATTTAATTATTACATACCATATAAATAAATAAATTATTAAAACCATTTTATAACAAAAATAACCACCACAACAACACATTAGTCATTGGCTAGTTTACGCACATCATATACCTCAATATACACATCAAACAACCTTTGTTTTTCTAAGACAACTTTAAATGAAAAAATATTCATGAAACTTTTGTCGCATAAAATAACAAAAAAGTTGCCATAGAAAATATTTATGAACTTATTTTTATACATTAAGAAGTTATCTATATTATCCAAAAACTAAGATTTCCAAAAATAAAAAATCTTACCAAACTTGGAAGATGTTTCTGATACCAATTGTTGGGTTTTAGTTCAAAAATAGTTTCAAAAACTTTAATAATATGACAACAAAAGACTTTAATTTGAAATAACATAAACATTTACCCACCAAGGATCTTCTTGCAAGTTATAGAAAGATTAAAACAACAACCAAAGAAGAGGTGAAGAAACAACATCCTTTATAGTGCTTTGGGTTCTCTTAGGAGGCTTGGAAGTTGATGAAGAATGTGGAACCTTTGAGACACCAACAATGACTCAACTTGATGTAGATGCTAGTCCAAAAATCTTAAACTCTTAAGCTTGAAGTTCATAACCAATATGAACTTCAATAGAGAAAAATATATGCAAGTAACCATCAATTACTCAAAGCAAAGAAGAGATGGAGAGTCACCCATGGAGCTCTTGGCCATTAAAAGAAAGAATGGGGAAAGAACTTCAAGAGTGGAAGCCTCATATCTATAGTGCCTTAAAGTGAAGTTATTAACCATTAGTTCCTTCAACTTTAGACAAACTTGCCTCCATGTTATAAGTGTGTTTCCCATGCCTTTAAAGAATGATTAAACAAGTCATACACTTCTTCGTTTTATGCAAACCTAGAAAATTACATAAAGAATAGGAAAGTTAGTTTAAATTTTATAAACTTAAGGTTTATAAAATATAAACTTTGTCTTTTGAGTAAAAGACAAAAGGTTTTCAACTAGTCCAAAAAGTTGTGAATGGTTTATTAATTCATACCATATGAAATAATATAATGTTATTTGCTAATGGAAATTAGTATCTCCATGAAACAAATATTTTCCAATTTAATTATAAGATTTTTATTAAATATATATTAAAATCAATTTCTAATAAATAATCAACTGTATCTAGTTGATGTTAGTGTGACCCATTATTATCATATGTTATGTAGCAATATCACTTTAATATAACTCTTAAGCATACTAGATAGCTTAGCCATGACCAAAAGGCTTCAGTCATGACCACTAATTGATCATATACACCCATCCTCCAAGATAGCTCAGCCATGGTACACTCCCTATACACGCCACCAAGACAAAAGGTCAACACATTTGTATCATAATAATCATCCCCTCCCCGAAATCTGATTGTCGCATAAAACTCTAAGCACGGCTCGCTATATACGGGCTCTTGAATTTGGAATAGTCTTCGCCAAGCATCACATGTAATTTGTACTTATTTATTCACAAATACTTTTGACAAGTAAGGGTTTATCTCATTTGCCAACCCCACATGTTCTAATCATGTCCAGCTGACCTCATTGGCTATGTATAATTCTTTCTTCTTCAAGGACTCCAACTTATTTCTCCATTCAATTAAAGTTTTATTTGACCCAACTTGAGGAAACTTAAACCAAGGGAATTCCCCTTGGTGTCTTGGCGTTTGTTGGCCCCTGTTTCTCCTCATTTTTCTACACAAACAAACAGCAAATGGAACCAAACAAACCACAAAAATAAGTTAAAAATAAATTTTAAGCTAAAACAGTATTTTCTGGGAAATCAACTCGTCGAGTTGATCGAGCAATTCGGCGAGTCCAATGAACTTGGCAAAAAAAAATTTCTAGTTCCAATAGATTCATCCATATTATCTCAAAATCACTTCACGAGTTTATCTAGGGTAGTAAAACACGTATTAAATCATAATAAAAACTAGATTAAACACCCTAATTTGCCAAACATTGAAACCCTAGAGTTCATGTTAAAGTAAAAAAATCGGGTTTTTTTTACTAAATTAAACCATCAAAATCAAAACTTTAACAAAATTATGTATGAAAAATCTAACCTTTCTTGAGAGTTTTTTAGTAGAACCAAGAGAAGTTGAAATATTATGCTTTAGAGGAGAAAGCTCGTCGAGTGGAGGTGTGGTTTGGTAAAACTGAAAGATTTTTCCTTTTAGGGTTAAAACCCTATTTGACTGAGTTTAAAAATCATTTTTTCTGTAATAAAAGTCTAGTCGTCGAGTTGGGGAATTAAAACTCGTCGATTAGAGATGATGTCTGATTAAAATTGCGAATTTTTGAAAGAACTCGTCGAGTCCAAAAAAGAACTTGGCGAGTTTTAGGCTCTGACTGAAAAAATTAAGTTTTTCTCACTAAAATAGTTTTTTCTCGCTAAAATTTCACCACACCCCACACTCAAATATTGCTTGTCCTCAAGCAACATTGTAAGCACATTAGAAGACTTAGAGTGAAAAGCCTAACAAAATACTCAAAAATAAAGGAAATACAAGAATAAAAAGAAAAAGAAAAGAAAAGGTAAAAGAAAGCAAACTCAGACAAAGGGTTGCCTCTCATAAGCGGTTTTGAGGAGTCTTGAGCCGAAATCCTTCCCGTTCTACGTTGTAGCGGTTTTCTCGAAATCCAACCCTTCATCAATCATCTCTTCACTTGGCAATCCTTCTTCATAGTGTTTAACCCTATGTCCATTTACCTTGAAACTTGACCCATTCTTGTTCCATAACTCAATCACCCCATATGGATATACATGCTTGATCTTAAAAGGCCCGAACCAACGAGTGCACAATTTTCCTGGAAAAAGCTTTAGTCTTGAATTATATAATAGAACTTTTTGGCCAGCTTCAAATTCCTTATTTCCTTTCAACCTTGCATCATGCCACCTTTTTGTCTTGTACTTATAGATCAACAAGTTAGTTTATGACTCGTTTCTCAATTCCTCTAAGGCATTCATTTGCAAGAGTTGATTGGCACGCAACTCAATTGGCTCGAAATTGCATGTTTTTAAGGCCCAATAAGCCTTATGCTCAAGTTATACCGGTAGATGACAATTCTTACCAAAAACTAACCTATAGGGTGTGGTTCTACTGGGTGTCTTGAATTCACTCTGAAATGCCCATAGCGCGTCATCAAGTTTATCCGCCTAATCTTTCCTATTTCTACACACAATTATTTCCAAGATTCGCTTAAGTGCCCTGTTTGTGATCTCAGTTTGCCCATTTGTTTGTGTATGGTATGGTGTTGAAAACCTATGGTGTACACCATATCTTTGAAACACCTTTGCTAGTTGATCATTAGAAAAATGGGTTCCCCTCTCACTTATCAATGCCTTTGGCACTCCAAACCTAGAAAATAACTATTTTAGAAATTTCACAACTACCCTTGCATCATTGGTTGGTAACACTTGCGCTTCTTCCCATTTAGATACATAATCTACCGCCACAAGAATGTATTTGTGCCCTTTAGATGATAGGAATGGTCCCATGAAATATACACCCCACACATCAAATACTTCAAACACTTGGATGTTCCTTTGTGGCATTTCATTCCTTGCAGAAATATTACTCGACCTTTGATAGGAGTCGCACTCTTTCACAAAGGTGGCAACATCTTTGAAGATTGTTGGCCAATAAAACCCTGTATCAAACTCCTTTTTGGTCGTGTATTAAACCCTATGGTGTTAACCTGCCGGCTCATTATGACAATGCTTTAAAATATCATGAATCTCTTTTCTAAATATGCATCTTCTAATGACCCCATTTGCATAACATCTAAAAAAATATATCCCATCCCATAAACAATATTTAATTTCTGAAAAGAGCTTCTTCTTCTGCTGGTGAGTGAGCCATTTTGGAAGAAAGTTGCCTGCCAAGAAGTTTGCAATGTCAGCGTACCATGGTTCTTCCCCCATTTTCATTATCAGGTATTCTTCTGGAAAACTATCCCCAATACCCTTGTTTTCCATCTCACCCCTTTTTGGATTTTACAATCTAGATAGATGGTCATCTGCTATGTTATCCATCCCTTTCTTGTCATTGATCTCAATGTCAAATTCTTGAAGTAGAAGCACCCACTGGATCAATCTAGGCTTCGCATCCTGCCTGGCAAACAAATACTTGATAGCAAAATGGTCAGTAAAAAGAGTAGTTTTAGAAAAAATAAGGTTGGGACAAAATTTGTCAAAGGCATAGACCACATCTAATAATATCTTTTCAGTTGTGGTATAATTTTTTTGGGTCGGATTTAAGATCGTGCTAGAATAATAGATGGGTTGCAAGTGCTTATCAACCCTTTGACCTTTAACAACCGGTTTTGAAAGTGCTTCGTTGCTAGGGGCTGCGGCACAATCATTAGTTGTCATAAGGGTTAGAGCCTTGGGAAATGAAGGATTTGGCCCATTTCAGATGTGGGTGTTAGGGTATACATGATCCGAGTGTTTGATTATGTCTTCGGAGGCCAATGGTATAATTGTAATTTGACATTTCGATCTTTTAGGGATTTTGGATTCTTCTTCTGAAAGTTTTTAGATAATGATGATTTTTTAGGTAATGATGAGAGTTTAGAAGCATAGGGATTCTCATCACCTGACCATGGATATAAAGTTCGTCGGAAATAGACTTAGAACAAAGAAGTTATAGCCAAAGTAAGTTTAGGGTTTTAGTCTAACGACCCAAAATTTAAGACCAAAAATTTCTTTTAATAATTCACTACTCAAGGTAAAATCATCATTTCCAAAACATAATATGAGCATAAGTTTTCAAAACACATGTTTATTATCAGAGTAAACATTCCTAGCCTGTCTAATCTATGGTGTGTGCCATGCAATCACCCCGAGCTCTTCCCTCCGCTACCGGAAGTACCTGAAACCAAAACTGAAAACCGTAAGCACGAAGCTTAGTGAGTTCCCCACCCTACCACATACCATGCATAACCACATACTGCACATACTGGGCCACGCCCTCTATTTTGGGCCTCGCCCGCTTCAACAGCCCCGCCGCTCCAGGCCCCGCCTGGCTTCGAGCCCCGCTCGGATACAGATCTGTTTTACTTAGGTCTCGCCTGTCACACGGCCTCGCCCGCCAACAAATAATAACACATAAACATTTCACAACACATAACTAACACATGCAATTGGTTTTGTCCTAAGGCATCGCCTATCTTGGGCCTCGCCCATGTCCTGCTACTGATGAGTCATGGGACCCCATCCACGCTCCTAATGGTAGTGAGGTATGGGCCTAGCCCACTCTCAATCCTGTTCTAGTTTCGGCCTCGCCCCTATTCTGCTACTAATGAGATATGGAACCCCATCCACACTCTGCTATTGGTGAGATACGGGACCTCGCCCACACTCACCTCCCTACCAGGCACATACATGTATCACACATACAACAACTATAAACTATCGTATAAACAATTCTTTGGGCACCCGCTCACTATTACTGGACCTCGTCCTGAAAATCATACTAGCATACTGTGCCTAGGGCTAACCCTCGGGTCTTCTACTCATAACTACATGGGTCAGCATTGTGGCCTTAGACCCATTCACACAAAGGGTAACTCACCTGCACTGCTGATGATCTCACTAGCTGCTGCCCGACAACTCACGGTACTCTTGCTCCCCTTGCTCCCCGAACTACCAATATCAATGCAACACTGAGTCTAACTGACCCCCGAAAGACAACCAAGTCAACCCTGGTCCAAGGTCAAGGTCCTGGTCAAAGTCAACCTTCCAGGTCAACCCTACTCGCCAAGTCACCCTACTGACTCGCCGAGTTCAAAATGATCTGATTCCCTCTATTCGCGACTCGACTCGCCGAGTCAGTCCATGACTCACCGAGTCTACCGATTTCTGAGTCCTGACCTGACCAACTCACTGAGTCTCCACCCGACTCACTAATTCGAGTCTCAACTCGAAGGGTTTGGGGTTTCGCGACCTGACTCGCCGAGTCCAAGAACAGACTCGCCGAGTACAAGGTAATCTTCATACGACTCGACGAGTTGTTCATCCCACTCGTCGAGTTTCTCCACAACTTCATGCTACTCGCCGAGTCCACTCAAAGGACTCGCCGAGTCCCTTCAATTCTCCTTACATGCAGAGGAGTTTTGAGTCATGCATGGACTCCAAGCTGTAGATCTACCCTTCCCAAGCCTATTCCACATGTAAAGTTGCAAACTTTACGTGTAGAGAAGGAGATCTAGGCAAAATATGCCATAAACTAGGGTTTAAGGCCAAGGGGCTTCAAAATCAATTCAAGGGCTGATACTTTACGGGGTTTTAGATCAAAATAAGCATGGATCTGAGGTAACAACCTTAGATCTGAACCCCTAGCTCGAAAGGTCACTCTAATGCCATGAATGCCCAAATACACACATAGATCTAGGTGCAAAGAAGGGAAAATAGAAGCTTGTTACCTCCAAGATGAACACCACTGAAGTAGATCTCGGATCTACACCTCCTCCTTTGAAGCAAGCCACTTGATCTTCAAGTTCCTTTCCCCCACAGTTCCTTCCTCTAAGCTTTATCTCTCAAATAATGGAAGCTCTTACGAAATCAAGGTGCACTGGTTCTCTAGGGTGATACGGGGGCTGAGGGAGGGACATAACACCTTTAAATAGGGTATAACTCCCGGGATTAGGGTTTTCCCCGTTCAGACCAGACTCGCCGAGTCACCTTGGCCGATTCGCCGAGTCGGTCGCTTACTCCTCGACCCGGATCCAGCTCGGACTCGCGGAGTCCCTCCTTGGACTCACCGAGTCTACCCTTAAAATTAGGGCTTTTCTTTCCTTTCTTGGCCTTCAAAACTTTGGGTGTCACATTTAGGGGTTCCATGAGTACGAGAGGTGTACTCATTGAGAACGTGGGGCGTAGAAGGCTGTATGGTTGCGATAGGTTTGTGAGTACATTGGGCGTACGTGGGGCGTACTCCATTCAGACCAAAACCCTAGAATTAGGGTTTGGCACTATATAAGGAACATTATGCCTCAAAGGCCAACCTCCCTCTCACCCTAAAGGAAATACTATGAAACCCTAATCTTGAATGTTCTTGAAGCTTAGAAGGCCATTAGAAGAGTATTTTGGTGATTTTGAAGAAGGTGTTAATTCTTAAACACTTATTGGAGAAGATAGAGCTTTTAGATCCAGAACTACACCAACTTTTGGCTCTCATTTGAGGTATAAAGTCTTAAACTTGGTGGTTATTTCCTTAGATCTTTTGTGTTGGGTTTTTGGACATTTTTGGTGCCAAAGATGAAGCTTTATGGTTCAAATCCGATTCCTAGGATTAGGGTTGCCACCCTTGGTGCTATTTGAGTCCCTATGACAGAAAGTTGTCATCTTGAAGGTCTTAATGGGTTCATGCAAGAGTTAAGGCAATTTTAATGGGAATAGAATGCCATTTTTGGAGTTTGAGCTTATTTAGGGGCATGCAAGCCACTAAGTAATCGACTTTGTGGATTAAGACCCTTCAATGGACTCAGATCTGCGATTGGGGCCTTAGGTCTGAAAGGATTAAGCTCTTTTTGGGATTTTGGCTTAACAGGAGAGTACATTGAGCTTAAAAGCTTGTACGCACAACATACAAGCCAAACAGCTTGTACACTTAACGTACAACTGAGTACGCCCCATGTACTCAGTCAGGTGGAGTTTTGATTATTGGGCTTCAGTATGGGTTAGCTGTTAGGCTTGTTTATCTTGGGCTTGTTGGGCCATCAAGTTGTGGGCTATTAGTAATGTTGAAAAGGCCCTAGAAGGATTTAGGCCCAATTTAGAAAATTGTGCCATGGTTTGGGCAATGAGTGTCTTTTTACATTTTAGGCTTAAGTGTTTGGATTATTATTAGACCATCAGAATATAGAGTGTATTGGACTGAAATGAAAGATTGGGCCTCATGGCGAGACCCATATAGAGGATTGGGCCTAATTTGGAAAATTGGGTCATTGGTTGATTAATGGGTCTTTGGGCCTTTTTAGATTATAGGTTGGACCATAGTTTGGATAGGGAAAGGTTAGGGGTAAAAATTTCTTTTTATCCCGGGTATGAAGTTATAGTAATAGATTAGAACCCAATTGCTAATTGGGTGATATTTTGGTATTGATAGCTCGAGGAATGGTTAGGGCAGCAACTAAGGATTTCGTGCAGCAAGCTTTAACATTCAAGGTGAGTTGCCTTACTTTTTGTATGGGTCAAAGGCGCCAATGTTGGCCCATTTGTTTTATGTATTGTAGGAAGACTCGGGGGGTTAGCCCTAGGCGTTACGTATGAAATACCTGCAGGCAGCTCCTAACACACTGTATGCTATTATGTATTGTAGGAAGACCCATGGGTTAGCCCTAGGCATTATGTACGAAAGACCAGGAGGTGGCTCCTGACACATTGTATGCTAATTAGCTAAGTAGAGTAGTATGCATTCTAGTTGTCTTTGTGATGCTTTCATGGAAGACCAGGAGGTGGCTCTTGGCACTTGTCTGTAAATCTTAGGGGATGGCCCTCAGCTTGACAAGAAAGACCACGAGGAAGTCCGTGGCATAATGGCAAGACTATGGGCAACACATAGCACCTTTATTGATTAAGATATATGCATGGCTCACGGTTATGTTTGACATGTATGGATTAGTTGATATGTATGGTATGTGGTATTTGGGGAACTCACTAAGCTTCGTGCTTATGGTTTTCAGTTTTGGTTTCAGGTACCTTCAGGTTTCAAATAAAGGAGCTCGAGACGATCGCAACGCATACACCTATGTTTTCTGAATATGTGATTTCTAGGAATGAACTCTGATAAATGTTTTATTTGAAATGCTTTTCAACGTGTTAGCCAAGTTACAAATATGTTTTAGTTATATTAAAAATGAAATTTTTGGTCATGAATTTTAGGATGTTACAAGTTGGTATCAAAGCCTTTGTTTGAGGGATTCGGGTATACTCTCGAGTGTGTCTGAACTCAAACTGAGGACGTGGTATGAAAACTTTCAAAAGAAAATCATTTTCATAAAAAGAATTTCTAAGCAAAGAAAGGGGTGTGATGCGTGCCATCGACCGAGCTCAAGTAAGTGGTTCCCAAAATACCAATACATGTTTGTTATGTGATATGATATGATTATGTGATTCACATGCTAGATTAGAGCTAAGGATCTAGGAGATATGCCTTTGTATGCTTATATGATCTTGTAGATTTGCATGCTAGAACTGATCAGCCAGTGATAGGATGACATGTTTTGGTTATGCCTGATTGTATGAGCCTTCGAATTACATGCTTGTACATATTCCTGATTAGAGGATAGAATGGTTTGATTGGAGTATGTTGGTTAGTTTTTCCATTGTCTGAATGTTGCTTGCTTTATGCTTTGTGGGACTGTTAGCGATGTGAGTTAGCTAGTAAGTGAATATGCTAAGTCACATGGGGCACATGCCAGATAATCTCAGAGTGATGGACTTGACCCTGTTGTGCAACTCTCGTCTGAGTCCAACCGTTCTAGGATCAAGTCTTTTACTCGAAGGATTATCTGATTTCTGTTGCATTTAGCTGTATTCATGAGATAACTCGTTGACATTAATTGGAATCCTACAGCAGCTGAGGACTAGGTGGGTTCATGAACCTAGGAAAGCCTAGGATATGCTGCAGTGGGTTAATAGTATGGTCCAATGAGTACTTGCATAATGGTTTGAAGAAGTGACTTAGAGGATTCAGGAGGATTGGTGAGAAAAGTATGGATATGTGTGAAATGTAGTATTAGGCCCTTACTACTGAAAGCATAGGATCCATACTCGAGTCGGTGAGAGTCTTGGAGAATCTAAGAAGCTTATGAGAGTTGGATTTTTTTGGTATGTTCTGATTGTTGGCTTGATTGTATTTCAGTTTGGAGATGAGCTCTCAGGGATATTGTTCAGGTTTGGGTTCCGTCTCAGGTACATGTGTTGAACCGATTAGCGAGCGGTTGTGGGATTTCATTTCATCGGAGATCTCTTGCTGTGTTTCGGAGATAGTGTACCGTATAAGCATATAATACAAATCTATAGTCCCCTTCAAAACGAGTTTACACCCCTTGGTGAATGTTTTGTATGAAGCCATAAAATCTTTTCAAAGGAAAATTTTGTGTACTCCTCGTTTGGGATTTTACGAGTAAAAAAACAGTCCTCACAATCTACATGAGAAAAGAAATCCTTGTGCTTAGTTTTTGTGAAAGAAATAATTATTGTTGTTTTCCGTTTGATTAAAACATGAGCGCTTTTATTTTAGATGAATAGTTGGACTCATACTTCGAGGGGCTGAGACGTTGCTTTCCAAGTCGATATTCTATCGTAGTTTGTGAGAATGCAATTCACATTATAATGATTATAGTGCACTTAACACGTTGGGTTGTTAGCTTGTTTCACATTTGGAATTATCTCTATTTATTTCACAAATAATATACAAAATGCAACAACAATATTTAAAAAAAAATCCATTTCACCTGATAAACACAAAAAAAAAAAAAAAATCTATAAACAATAAACCTCAATAACAAATATCATGTTACCCATATGTAAATACAAGTACAAAGAAAGAAACCAAAAATATGGCAAGAACACACAAATAATAATAATAATAATAATAATAATAATAATAATAAAATGATCACCCAATATACATTCATTCAATCACCACACTATATATTCATTCTATAGCAGATTAGCAGTAAATAAAGCCTCACCCGCAGAAAAAAAATCCAATAATATATAAACTCGTACATACCACATTTCTTCTTCGTAACAAACTTAAAAGCACTTTCTATGAACAATCGGTGGACCAGATTCATCATATTCGGCCTTCGAAATCCACATCTGCAAATATTAAACTAAACAATGTTACCGATTTGCTCTGATATCATGTTAGATAAATGATATAAAATATTTTATTCTCCCTCCAAAATCGAGGAAAAAGAAACATAACTCCAACATATGTACATGTAGATGTGACTAACTGTGTCTATCTGATGTGAAACACTTACCTGCTGGAAGGTGCTAAGTGAAGCTAGGATGGATCCTCCGATCCAAACGCTATATTTTCGTTCTGGCGGTGCAACCACCTTGATCTTCATACTACCCGGGGCCAATTGGGTAATTTCCTTACTCATACGGTCAGCAATACCGGGGAACATAGTGGTTCCACCACTCAACACAATATTCCCATAAAGATCTTTCCTTATATCAACATCACACTTCATGATCGAATTATAAGTCGTTTCATGTATCCCAGTCGATTCCATTCCGATTAGCGACGGCTGGAATAGGACTTCCGGACACCGGAATCTCTCCGCCCCAATAGTAATCACTTGTCCATCTGGCAACTCGTAGCTTTTCTCTATTGAAGAACTACTTTTTGCGGTTTCCAATTCTTGTTCATAATCGAGTGCAACATACGCGAGTTTTTCCTTTATATCGCGCACAATCTCCCTTTCTGCGGTTGTTGTGAAGGAGTATCCTCTTTCGGTAAGGATTTTCATTAAGGAATCAGTAAGGTCACGGCCCGCTAGGTCTAACCGTAGGATGGCATGCGGGAGAGCATACCCTTCGTATATAGGCACCGTGTGGCTTACACCATCACCCGAGTCCAAAACAATACCTTCAAATATGAATTTAGAAAATTATTTAATACGTTTTAAAAAGTTTCTGTAAAAGAGTTATTCTTCCATTAACCACTAAGCGAAACCAGAATCAAGTACACAGTAGCTTGTTGATTTTTGATAATCATATCAATGGTTGGAAGTGCATACCTGTTGTACGCCCACTTGCGTAAAGAGACAACACGGCTTGAATAGCAACATACATTGCAGGGCTATTGAAAGTTTCAAACATGATTTGTGTCATCTTTTCTCTATTAGCTTTAGGGTTCAAAGGTGCTTCTGTGAGTAACACTGGGTGTTCTTCAGGGGCAACACGGAGCTCATTGTAGAAAGTGTGATGCCAAATTTTCTCCATATCATCCCAATTGCTTACTATTCCATGCTCTATTGGATATTTTAATGTAAGGATTCCTCTTTTTGATTGCGCTTCATCACCCACATAAGCATCTTTTTGGCCCATTCCCACCATTACACCTGTGTGTCGAGGTCGCCCAACTATGCTAGGAAACACAGCTCTTGGTGCGTCATCTCCAGCAAATCCAGCCTTAAATATTTGATTTTTTAGAATTACGTAAGTATAAAATGTAAAATAATATAAGATGCAAGAAAAGTATGATTAAACGAGTTGTTTTTTTTTAATGTTAGATTGTGGTACATTTTACCTTGACCATTCCAGTTCCATTGTCGCAAACAAGGGGTTGAATTTCCTCGACATCAGCCATATTTTATAACCTTGCAAATACAGAAAACTAAATATGAAAAGAAAAGGGTAAATATGTTAGTAGTTGCTATTATGCACATTCAATACTTGACTTGTGAGTAGCATTTACATGTGTTCTCAAGTTCTTTTTGAAGAGAAAGGGATGGGAAAAAGAAAAAGGACAAAAATAATACTCATAATTGTGTTCTGAAATTAGGAAGAAAATGAAAGAAACCAGTTTTTCATGTTCTTGAGTTTGAATAAAAAAAGAAAGAAAGTTTATAGTTGTATATTTTTTTAAACTCTTTTTGTATAAATAATTAATAATTATAAGGAGGGTAAAGTAGGGTGGAGAGTTTTGTCATTACAAAATTACAAAATATTGTGAGAAGTAAAAGACTGTCTTTATTGAACTGAAGCCATAGCGTTTAACTAAATATACTTAAGTAAAAAAGCTTCAAGTAATTGATGAAGAAAAGAAAATGGAGATTATCAATGACTAAAACAACACATGCACAGAGGTATTAAACATAATATTGTTTCCATGCAGACAACAACAACATCTACATTTATCTAGGGCTTGACAACAAAGCAAAAAACAAGTTGCTATAGATTATAGAATTACTGTTGAATTTGAATAATCCAAATTACTAAACATTTTGGTTCGTCACACCCAATAACTAAAAGAATCGAGCAACACTTAACTGCTATTTATAATCTCGAGCATGCAGAACAGGGATTCAATTGCAAAATTTTCATGAATTGATCAAGTAGTACGAAACCCAATGGATCAGTTACCCTAGGAACTCTACTTGATCTGAATCCATTGTTAGCTTACGTTTTTCATTTGCCATAGAATTTGAAATACGAAACTTTACTTACAATAGCTTTTAAACTCCAATTTCATTCCCAATTAGATAAAAAACAAAGACAAGCAAAAAACCTAAGTCGCGTAACAAAGAAATAAGCTCGATTAGTAAAATTCACGCGAACACTCGATAAACAAACTTTCATAGATGATAGATCAAACAATACACATATCTTCATGACAGCATGAATCTAAACCTTGAAGGGAATATAGATTATATACACAAAAGCGAATTTGAAGCGTACCTGTAGTTAGATACGAAGAAAATTGACGAACTTTTTCACACTAACGCATAATAATTTGAAAGAAAATGCGAGGGTGGAAGGGTGTACTTATTATGTTTTTGTATGGAAAAGCTAAATGAAATTCAAATTCGAGTGAAATGAATTCGAAAGGGATTTCCAGTTACTGGAACCTTCTTTTTGGTGATTTTGTTGTTAGCGGACCGACCATGATAGAGTTTCTTGTTTTCCAGGTCAAGTCAGGGGTGGCATGTCTAGTCATCAGTGCCGACCAACCATTGAAATTTTACCAAAAATAATGTCACGTTATATCTCTTTAATTATGTGATGCAAACACTGTAAAGGTGTACAAATAATTTAAAAAGGTGAGTAAGTTACAGTTTTAGTCCCTGTTGTTTGGTCCAATTCGCATATTCAATCCAACATTTGAAAATTTTGATAAGATATATATCACTATGGTTTAAATAAATTACACTACCCATCATTAATCCACTTAAAAAAATATCATTTTACCCTTACTTTTATATATTTCTTTTTCTGATATATATATATATATATATATATATATATATATATATATATATATATATATATATACACACACACACACACAGTAGATGTTTCCCCGCACAAAACAGCGTCGATAAATAGCTCTTTTGCTGAATTATTTTCATATGGGTGAATAATTATTAGATTTTATTATTAGTTATTATATAATAAAAAATTATCACTTATAAATAAAATATTTATGTTTCAAACTTATATTTATAGTGCATGTTTATTAATTAATATAAATTAATTATTATCGACATCTAGTTAAAGATATATAAATTAATTTATATATAAATTCAATATTTTAAAATTATCATTTTCCTCAACATTAAATTTCGTAATAACCTTCCTTAATTCAAGTCTTCAGATTTTTGATAAATATTAATAATTTATTTACACATAACAGATATGTACAAAAAACTTTGTGTCTTATACCTCTTAAAATTCATAATATGACTAATAAGCCTTATTTAACTAATTTTTCTATTTTTTTTTTTGATGTTTTGTTCGAATATATATTTTTTGTCGTTTTATTTGAATAATTTTCTAGTTTTTTTTATGTTATGTTCGAATATATATTTTAATGTTTATCTGATTTTTTATATATTTGTAAAACTTTTTATCAATATTTTTTGTATAAAAAATATGAAAGGTTAGTTAAATGAGAATATGATTAACACATATTAGATATGCAATTATTTATTTTAATAGGGTTATTATATAGGCTAACCAAAATTCAAAACAAGTGTTAATGGCTTCGAGTTCATTTTTTTTAGTTTACGGGTTTTTTTTTTCGTTCCGGGTGGAAAATACTAATTAAAATTCATATAACTCAAACAACACGTCAATAAACTAAAAAAATTATTCAGAAAAATATAAAAAATAAAATTGGTATGTTGTTTGAATATATATATATATATATATATATATATATATATATATATATATATATATTAGCATGTTGTTTGAATATATTTTAATTTTTTTGACGTTTGTTTATGTATACTTTTTGTAAAAAATGTAAAAAAAATAAAGTTCGTTGAATGTGAATATTATTAACTTAGAGTAGGTATAATATTATATTTTTCATAAGATTAATAGACAGGTTCACTGAAAAAGAAAACGGGTTTCAATTTATATAAAGACTAATTGAAAAACCATATAACATGAAAACAAACAAATTTATAAAAAAATTGAACTCGAAAACATTGACATGTAAAAAAAATTGTAAAACTAAAAAAAATTGAATTTGAAGCCATTGAAAATCGTTTTGAATTTCAGTTAGCCTATATAATAACCCTATTAAAATAAATAAAAAGCTTTATATATATATATATATATATATATATATATATATATATATATATATATATATATATATATATATATATATATATATATGAATTTTGATTAGCATTTTCCATTCACAATGAAATATAAAAAAAAAACTGTAAAACTAAAAAAATTGAATTCGAAGCCATTGAAACTCGTTTTGATTTTCTGTTAGCCTATACAATAACCCTATTAAAATAAATAAAAAGCTATATATATATATATATATATATATATATATATATATATAAAACAGGAGATCAAAAAAACATTAAAAGATATATTCCAACAAAACATAAAAAATTAGAAAAGTTATTCAAATAAAACTTCAAAAAAATATAAGCAAATAAAATATAAAAAACATTAAAAATATATTCGAATAAAATATAATATATATATATATATATATATATATATATATATATATATATATATATATATATCATAAAAATATAAATAAATAAAATAAAATGTAAGTTGCAATATATATATATATATATATATATATATATATATATATATATATATATATATATATATATATATATATATATATATATAAAGTAAGGGTAAAATGATCTTTTAAAATTGATTAAAGATGTGCAGTGCAATTTTTTTAAACACAAAGATGCATATTGTCAAATTTTTAAATGCCCGATTCAATATGTGAATTTAATCAAACCACAGGGACCAAAATTACAATTTACTCTAAAAAGGTTTTTACAAAGTAAACAGTCAAGAAATAATGTTTAAGGTTTTTGGTGTTATGATGATATGATTTATTTTTAATAATTATTTAAAAAGTGATTGTTTTTAACGGTGGATGGATATATGAAAAAAAACAAAAAGGACTATAAGTGAGAAGTTCATGCAAACATTAAAAAAATGAAGGTATAATCATTTTGAAAGGGTAATAGATTTTTGATTTTTTCATGTTTAGTCACTAAATTTTTTTTTTCATTATATATTTGTCACTAAAGTATTAAAATTGTTCATATTTTTCTCTTGTGGCCGGTTGTTACGGTCATAAGGATAAAATATGAATAGATTAAATAATTCAGTGACAAATAAAATGAGAAAAAATTAGTGATTAAATGTAAACAAAGTTGAAAGTTAGTTTCCCTTAAAAAAAATTCAATAATTGAATGTGAACAAATTTTCCTCTTGTATTATGGTTTAGCAAATTATGTACTTTTGTTAAATTTTAACGACATTTGTTGATGAATAAATCTATAAAATAAATAAAACCCAAAAAAAGTATAAAAAAAATTCAATATTATATGTATAAGTTTTATGTTATAAAACTATGCAATATTATATGTATAAAAATTATCCTAATATTATATTTATGAATTTTGTGTTACTAAATTATGCATCATATAAATTGACATATATTAAACCATATATATTGTTTAAAAAAGAATACATACATATATTAATACATTTTATATGTTCTTATACTCCATGTATTGACATACATCATATTAATATATTTACTATTAAAGATGATATCAAAAATGAAAGTCAAATTGTTAAGAATTTTGACTTTTTGATTTACCCGAACAATTGATTTATATTTGAGATTGTATTTCCTTAAAAAGTTTGAATAATTATTGGAATTTATGATTATTTAACTAGATATTTAGAGCTAAGTGAAACCGTTAACATATTTTATAAAGTGTTGCGCCCAAACCACCCCATCCATATTACATTTACAAAAAAAAATTGAAAAAAAAAAATAGTTATACATTCAACAATTAAAACGGCACTATTTATTTTTCTTTCAAAAAAATCACTCATAATTTTAAAAGGTTTTAGAAAAAACAATTCATATTTCAATAACTATTTTCAGAAAATAAGTTCTTCAGAATACAAAGTAATTTCTGACCATGAAACACAATTTCTTAATAGTTTTGGGTAAGAATGATTTATTTTTTTGTTAAACCGAAATCAGATTGGAACTTTTGATTTTTTATTTTGGAAAATACCAAACCATTGGTTATTTATTTTGGTTTCGGTTTTTTATTTTTTTAAAATATATTTTTCGGGGTTTTATTTTTTTTATTTCATAGATTTTTTCATCAACAAATGTTGCTAGAATTTAACAAAAACAAATAATTTACTAAAACATGATACAAGAAGAATTTTGTTCACATTTAATCATTGAATTTTTTTTAGAGGGAAACAAACTTTCGACTTTATTCATATTTAGTCACTAAAATTTTTCATTATCTATTTGCCACTAGACTATTAAAACTATTCGCATTTTACCATTATGATCGGTAACAACAGGTCATAAGGGTAAAATGTGAACATTTTAAAGAGTTCAGTGACAAATAGATAATGAAAAAAAAGTTTAGTAACTAAATGTAACGCACCCGATTTTCAGGTATTGTTCAAATTATAGTTTCTTGGTTTTGGCCCTACTCGACGAGTCGGTTACCCTACTCGTCGAGTAGCAGCTGGATTGGATCGCGACTTAAGTGACTGACTCGGCGAGTCCACTAGTTGGACTCGGCGAGTAGGATCTGGCAAGTAAAACCCTAATTCCCGGGGTTTGTGTCTCTATTTAAAGGAGCCTTAGCCTCCCTTGGGTCTCTTTACAGTCTTAGTGAGTCCCTGATTCGAGTGTGTGTGCTTGTTGAGTGTGTGATGCTTGATTTGAAGATTTTGAAGGAGAAGGCTTGAAGGAAGAGGAGGTTGGAGCAAGTTAGGTGGGGAAATCAGCACTACTTTCAGTTGTCATCTTCCAGAGGTATCCTAAATTACCATCTCTTATGTGAGTTTTCCTTTTATTGAAGTTATAGGGTTTTTCTATGGACCTTAAAGGTTGATAAGTGGACAATGAGTTGGATCTAAAGTTGTAACTTCAGATCTGAACCCTCTCTAAGCTCTAGAAACATAAAGTCTCAGAATTGATCATGCATGAGGTCCCTCTTCGGCATGAAACCCCATTGAGAGCTTAGAGTTGGCATTTAGATCCTTAAATGCAATGCATGTATGTAAAGTTTGTGACTTTACGTAATAAGTATACCATAGAAGCCTAGATCTATGAATTGGAGCCACTACATGGCTTAGAATAAGTCTGTATGGAAAAAGACCAAACGGACTCGGCGAATCACAAGGATGACTCGGCGAGTCTGATGAAGGAAGTCGTGAACTCGACGATTTGGATGAACAACTCGGCGAGTCCGATGAAGATCGTCATGAAACTCGGCGAGTTAGATGAACAACTCGGCAAGTCAGATGAACTTTCCCAAGGATATGCCCGTGTATGCACCCGTCGCGTTTCGCTTAGGAAACCCGACGATTGGCTTTAGAGTTCAATCGAAAAATAAGGGAAACTTGATGAGTCACTTGATGACTCGACGAGTGCGCCGGAAGCCAAGGAAACTCGACGAGTAGCCGAGGGAACTCGGCGAGTCAGGTCAACATGGACTGTTGACCTTGACTGTTGACTTTGACCATTGACCCAAGTAGATCTGTTGACTTTTGAGGGTAGTTCTAGAAGGATCAGAATCTTATGTATACAATTCGTGATAAATATAGGTTGTGGGATTCATGTCAGTAACCCGAAGGTTGGAACTAATTTCTGTGAGTCGACATTTCGAGGTGAGTTATCCTCACTATACTAAGGGGTCTAAGGCACCAAGGCCGGCCCAATGGATTTGATATCCTAGTAGTTATTGATATGTTGAGTTGAGTTAGTAATGTATGCCAGTTTGATATGCTAGCCGGGTAGATCTATTGGGTTGCCTGTGATACTGATTGATTACTTGTATGTGCATTTATTTGTTACATGTCGACATGTTGTGTGGGGTCACTGGGGTGGGTTGAGGTTGTACTGCTATGTGCGGTAGCCAACAAACCCAAGAGTATTCCAGATATGAGATGAGGGTCCGGTAGGCATTCCAGACTGATACTGAGGACTCGGGAGCATTCCAGATACGAGTTGAGGGCCCGGTAGTCATTCCAGACTCGTACTGAGGGTGTGGGGGTAGTCCAGCTTGTAAAGCTGGGGACCCAACGTATGTTGTTCTGTTTTGATTGATATGATACTGTAATGTTGATATTGTTATGTGGACTGTATGTGTATTGGTATTTTGGGGTGACTCACTAAGCTTCCGGGCTTACAGTTTCAGTTTATGGTTTCAGGTACCTCAGGGGATCGCGGCAAGGCCAAGGCGTGATCGTACAGCTCCTCCTACTATGTTATGTTTCTTGGAAAAGACTCTGATAATTAATGTTTTGAAAACTAAATTTGTAATATTTTGATGAACTTGACATGTTTTTAAAAGTTTAAATTTGTTTGAAATTTTGGATGTTACATGTTGGTATCAGAGCCTTGGTTTGAGTGAATTGGAGGAACATTCATGTGAATCCAGTCTCAAATCAAGGAAAGATTTTCAAAATAGTTTTTAAATGGTTTTCAAAATAAGGAAAGGAGGATGCAGGGTGTACGATCAGACGAAGCCAGTAAGTAGACCCCAAAATACCATGCAGTTATTTGATATTGTGATATGTTAGAACAGCATGCTAGTACTAGGCTAGGGATCTTCAGGAATTGCATGATAAAATTTCCTGATTACGTGGTACCTGCTAGCCTAGGGTTTCCTTTACATGGAATTGACATCATTACTGTAGTGATTTACTGTATGCATCATAGTTGTACATAATTAAGACCTTATAGCCTGAGAATGTCTGATTTAGCCTTATGTTCTATTCTTGTTTGATTGGGAGCTTAGGGTAGAATTGAATATTCAAAAGTCTATCGGGTCCAGCGTTATGTGTGGCTAGCATGTACTAGTATTGCAGGTTTGGTGGAAGTTTTGTGAGTGGGAAGGTTGTTGGGATGAGTCCGCCGATTTCGAGTCGTCTAGCATTCTTTTAGGAACCAGACTTGAGTGCTCGATGTGATTATGTGTATTGTTAGGGCGTTGTAGTGATACTTGGAAGAAATACGGGTATGTGTGGAAGGTAGTATGGGCCCGTACTACTGAAAGCACAGGACCCATACGTGTGACAAGGAAGTCACAACTCCCAGGGTTTTGTTGGGGGTTGGTCCCTAGTTGTTGTGTATGAAGTTAACTAATACCTTGTGTTGTGTTTCAGAATGGTGATAACTAGGCGCTTTATGACTGGATCCGGGTCAGGATCAGGGTCGGGATCAGGAGAAGGCGGACAGGGGGAGCTGACAGCACCCGAGACAATCGGCTAAATAAGGTCGGATGAGATGGATGACATGATTCGAGCAATCGTACATGACGAGGTTGCTACGTTGTTCTGGGCCGAATTGCCGGAGATGTTCGGGCCAATTAAGACCGCCATAGTGGAATATTTCGATGAGCGTTACGTAGCCCTCGCAGAGACAGCCGTTGCAGCAGCTGCATCAGCTGTAACTACGGCGGGGGGAGGAGTTGGTAGGGGTTTTCAGTACCGGGACTTCGACAACACGAAGCCCCCTACTTTGGTGGGACACAGGATCCCATCAAGGCTATGAGATGGATTTCATATGTGGAGGGGTGTTTCTTCACCTGCTCGTGTCTTGCTGACCAAAAGGTTAGGTGTGCTCTTAACCTGCTTTGGTCCAGAGCCAAGGATTGGTGGAGACTTACGACTGGGGCTTATACCGATGATCAGAGAGCTGTTGTTACTTGGGAGCAGTTCAGGGATATGTTCTGCGCTCGTTACATCCCGAGGGTTGAGCGGGAACGTTTGGCACAGGAGTTCCTGAGTCTGAGATAGGATGGAGAGTCGGCGACGGAAATCACCCGTATGTTCACTGAGAGGGCGATGTTCTGCCCAAAGTTTGCTTCCGAGCAGTCTCAGATGACCCGTTATCTAAGTATGCTCAAGACTGATATCTGACAGTTTGTATCCACCCAGTGATGTGATACTCTTCTAGAGTTACAGGAGGCCTCCAGGCAGTGGGAGTTGGAGATTGAGCTGCAGCTGAGGGAGCAGCGGTCGGCCCTGGTACTGTCACAGCCGGTGCCGAAGCGGCCTAAGACTGTCAATGCTAGGACCGGGGGTCAACAAGGCCGCACTTGTGGGAAGTGTGGCAAGGGTCATTCTGGGGTATGTCGGGCTGGTAGTGGGTGCCACAAATGTGGCAAGGAGGGGCATCACGCGAAGGATTGTCGCCAGGCTGCCACAGTTCAGGGTATGAGGTTATGTTATCACTGCAATCAGGTAGGCCACATGAGGGCCAACTGTCCACTACTTAACACCAAGCCAGTGCGGGCTATAGCACCGGCTACCTTGAGGATCACAAACGGGAGATCAGACAGGATAGAGCCTCCGAAGGCTCAGGGCCGTGCTTTTCAGCTTACCGCGGAAGAGGCTAGAGCAGCACTAGATGTGGTTGCTGGTATGTTTCTATCCTCACCTTGTTTTATTTATCTGTTATATGCTTATCTATTGTACATATAATTAAGTACGTTTTTGGTGAACTCTTTGCCTGCTTTGGTCTTATACGACTCAGGGGCGAGTCGGTCTTTCGTGTGTCAGTCTTTTAGTGGGGAGTTCAGTACACCTATGGGCGAGTTAGAGTGTCCGGTGCGATTGTCCATCGCTAACGAACACGGGGCTTCTACTTCTTCAGTTTACCGAGGATGTGACTTGGAGATTTTTGGGGTGTCTTTTCCGATAGAGTTGATTCCGATTCCCATAGGGGAGGTGTGCGTAATTGTGGGCATGGATTGGCTCATTAGGTTCGGTGATCGATTGCGAGGGTCAGCGAGTGGTGGTTCGAACCCCAAGTGGGGGAGAACTAGTGATATATGGTGAGGGCACCAGAGTAGGTTCAAGTTTTTGCTCAGCTGCCAGGGCTCAACAGTACATTCAGTATGGGTGTATGGGTTATCTAGCGTACGTGGTAGATACGCGAGTTAGGGACTAAAGTTCGGTCTCCGATGTACCAGTGGTCAGGGAGTTCATAGATGTGTTTCCGGAGGAGTTGCCAGAGATACCTTCGGAGAGGCAGGTCGAGTTCAAGATCGACCTGGGGCCAGGTTCGGCCCCTATCGCTAAGGCGCCGTACAGATTGGCGTCGCCTGAGATGCAAGAACTATCGCCGCAGCTGTAGGAACTGCTGGGCAAGCAATTCATTCGACCTAGCAGCTCTCCATGGAGAGCGCCGATTCTTTTCGTCTGGAAGAAGGATGGCTCACACCGGATGTGCATTGATTACCAGGAGTTAAACAAGCTAACGGTGAAGAACCGTTATACACTCCCGAGGATAGACGACCTCTTTGATCAGCTGCAGGGCGCATCTTGGTTTTCCAAGATTGATTTGAGGTCCGGATACCACCATGTCAGGTCAGGGAGGAGGACGTGGAGAAGACCGCATTCCGAACCCGTTATGGACATTACGAGTTCGTGGTGATGCCGTTTGGGCTAACCAACACGTCGGCAGTGTTTATGGACCTGATGAATTGGGTCTGCAGACCGATGCTCGACCACTCGTTCATAGTATTTATAGATGATATCTAGGTGTATTCCAAGACACGAGAGCAGCATGAGGAGCATTTGTGAGAGTTGTTGGGGGTCCTGAGGTGGGAACGACTGTACGCCAAGTTCTCAAAGTGCGAGTTTTGGTTGCGAGAGGTCTAGTTCCTCGGACATCTCGTTAACCAAGAGGGGATTTTGGTCGATCCGGCCAAGATCGAAGCAGTTATGCAGTGGGAGGTCCCGAAACCCCCCTCGGATATTAGGAGCTTTTTGGGATTGGAAGGATACTATCGGAGATTTATACGGGATTTCTCGAAGATTGCAGTACCCCTCACCCGCCTCACGAGGAAAGGGATGAGTTTTAGTGGGGTCCCGAATAGTAGGGAGCGTTTGATACCCTCTGCCAGCGTTTGTGTGAGGCGCCAGTCCTGACACTCCTGGAGGGAGTTGAGGATTTGGTGGTGTTTTGTGATGCCTCCATCACAGGGTTAGGGGCGGTTCTCATGCAGAAGGGAAGTGTGATAGCCTACGCATCGCGGCAGCTGAAAACCGCATGAGACCCGATACCCTACGCACGATTTGGAGCTAGGGGCAGTGGTGTTCGCCCTCAAGATATGGAGACATTACCTTTATAGGGTCCGCTGTACCATTTACATGGATCACAAGAGCTTGAGACACATCATGGATCAGCCGAACCTGAACATGAGGCAGCACAGGTGGCTCGATATAGTCAAGACTATGATTACGAGATCCTTTACCACCTTGGTAAGGCGAATGTGGTTGCGGATGCTTTGAGCCGCAAGTCAGCGGGGTCTTCCACTCCCGCGATATGTATGAAAATAGCTGTGGACTCCCCGCTTGTGAGCTTGATCAGGGATGCCCAGATAGAGGGCATGCGACTGGAAAATTTGAAGAGGGAAAGGATCAAGGGTGAAAACACCAGGTTTGTGCAGGATAGTCGGGGATTATTGACCAAGTATAGTCGGGTTTGGGTTCCGATGTCTGGCGGGATCAGGAAGATGGTTATGGAAGAGGCTCATAAGTCTCATTTCTCCATCAACCCGGGGGCCACCAAGATGTATCGGGATTTGAGTTTGAGCTATTGGTGGCCGGGTATGAAGCGCGAGATCGCTTCGTACGTCGAGAGGTGCTTGACCTGCAGGATGGTCAAGGCGGAACATCAGAGGCCGCATGGCAAGCTGCAGCCCCTGGAGATTCCCATGTGGAAGTGGGAGTAGATCATGATGGACTTTATCACCAAGAGGCCAAAGACGGCGAAGGGATCCGATGCTATTGGGTCATCGTGGACCGATTGACCAAGAGTGCCCATTTCTTGGCCACATGGGAGAGTTCGTCGGCCGAGAAGTTGGCCGAGGTGTATGTTCTCGAGATCGTGTCTCGCCATGGGATTCCCATTTCCATTGTCTCGGATCGGGATGTTAGGTTTACCTCCCGTTTCTGGCGGAAGTTTCACGAGGAGCTGGTCACGCGGTTGCACTTCAGCACAACATTCCACCCTCAGACAGACGGCCAGAGCGAGCAGACTATTCATACCCTTGAGGACATGCTGAGGGCGTGTGCCATCGACTTCGGTGGGAGCTGAGATTCTCACCTACCGCTTGCAGAGTTCGCCTACAAACACAACTATCATTCTAGCCTTGGCGCCCCACCATTCGAGTTGTTGTACGGGCGGAGATGTTGCACTCTGATTTGTTTGGGGAGGTGGGTAACAGGGTAATGGGTCAGACGGAGGTGGTTTTGCAGATGACTGAGAAGATTCAGCTGATCAGACAGAGATTGCAGACATCTCAGAGTCGGCAGAAAAGTTACGCCGACAGATACCGATCTGAATTGGAATTCCAAACCGACGGCATGGTACTTCGGAAGGTCTCGCCCTGGAAGGGTGTGTTCCGTTTCAGAAAAAGGGAAAAATTGGTCCCTCGATACATTGGGCCCTTAGTGCGTATCTTTAGGAACTTACTCTCGATCACTTCTTAAGTGACTGACTCAGCGAGTCCACCAGTGGGACTCGACGAGTAGGATCTGGTAAGTGAAACCCTAATTCTCGGGGTTTGTGTCCCTATTTAAAGGAGCCTTAGCCTCCCTTGGGTCTCTTTACAGTCTTAGTGAGTCCCTGATTCGAGTGTGTGTGCTTGTTGAGTGTGTGAAGCTTGATTTGAAGATTTTGAAGGAGAAGGCTTGAAGAAAGAGGAGGTTGGAGCAAGTTAGGTGGGGAAATCAGCACTACTTTCAGTTGTCATCTTCCAGAGCTATCCTAAATTACCATCTCTTCTATGAGTTTTCCTTTCATTGAAGTTCTAGGGTTTTTCTATGGACCTTAAAGGTTGATAAGTGAACAATGAGTTGTATCTAAAGTTGTAACTTTAGATCTGAACCCTCTCTAAGCTCTAGAAACATAAAGTCTCAGAATTGATCATGCATAAGGTCCCTCTTGGGCATGAAACCCCATTAAGAGCTTAGACTTGGCATTTCGAGCCTTAAATGCAATGCATGTACGTAAAGTTTGTGACTTTACGTAATAAGTATACCATAGAAGCCTAGATCTATGAATTGGAGCCACTGCATGGCTCAGAATAAGTCTGTATGGAAAAAGACCAAATAGACTCGGCGAGTCTGATGAAGGAAGCCGTGAACTCGACGATTTGGATGAACAACTCGGCAAGTCCGATGAAGATCGTCATGAAACTCAGCGCGTTGGATGAACAACTCGGCGAGTCAAATGAACTTTCCCAAGGATATACCCGCGTATGCACCCGTCGAGTTTCGCTTAGGAAACTCGACGAGTGGCTTTAGACTTCAGTCAAAGAATGAGGGAAACTCGACGAGTCACTCGATGACTCGACGAGTGCGCCGGAAGCTAAGGAAACTCGGCGAGTCAGGTCAACATGGACTGTTGACCTGGACTGTTGACTTTGACCATTGAACCAAGTTGATCTGTTGACTTTTGAGGGAAATTCTAGAAGGATCAGAATCTTATGTATGCAATTCGTGATAAATATTGGTGGTGGGATTCGTGTCAGTAACCCGAAGGTTGGAACTAATTTCTGTGAGTTGACGTTTCGAGGTGAGTTATCCTCACTATACTAAGGGGTCTAAGGCACCAAGGCTGGCCCAATGGATTTGATATCCTAGTAGTTATTGATATGTTGAGTTGAGTTAGTAATTTATGCCAGTTGATATGCTAGTCGGGTAGATCTGTAGGGTTGCCTATGGTACTGATTGATTACCAGTATGTGCATTTATCTGTTACATGTTGACATGTTGTGTGGGGTGGGTTGAGGTTGTACTGCTCCGTGCGGTAGCCAACAAACCCGAGAGTATTCCAGATATGAGTTGAGGGCCCGGTAGGCATTCCAGACTCATACTGAGGACTCAGGAGCCTTCCAGATACGAGCTGAGGGCCTGATAGGCATTACAGACTCGTACTGAGGGGTCGATGGCGTTCCAGATACGAACCGAGGGTCCGATAGGCATTCCACACTCGTACTGAGGGCCTGGGGGTAGTCTAGCTTGTAAAGTTAGGGACCCAGCGTATGCTGTTCTGTTTTGATTAATATAATACGCTAGTGCTGATATTGTTATGTGGACTGTATGTGTATCGGTATTTTGGGGTGACTCACTAAGCTTTCGGGATTACAGTTTCAGTTTATGGTTTCAGGTACCTCAGGGGATCGCGGCAAGGCCAAGGTGTGATTTTACAGTTCCTCCTACTATGTTATGTTTCTGGGAAAAGACTCTGATGATTAATGTTTTGAAAACTAAATTTGTAATATTTTGATGAACTTGACATGTTTTTAAAAGTTTAAATTTGTTTGAAATTTTGGATGTTACACTAAATGTGAACAAAGTCAAAACTCCATTACCGTTTCAAGTCATTATCCCAAAAATGAATTAGAACCTTACGAGTAAGGATCCATGATCCACTAAATTCGAACCTTACCAAATTAGTAAATATTTATATCATTATTTCATTGTCTATACGATTTATATATTGTTTTCTATAACCCATTAAATTTTATAAAGTTTAATCGGATGAACAACATTTTATCTTGGCTCATTAAACTCTCACATTGTGGTTAATTGTGTGGTTTCATGATTCATTGCAGAGTTTTGTGGAAGATTAAACTCTCATTGAACATGTGCTATCTTGATTCTTGGCATTTCCACAATGAAAATTTACCCATTGAACTTGTTCACATCATTCAACCTCCTAAATTCACTGAACTTCTAACATGGATGACTTGAGCAAGAAACCAAAAGAACATGTGACAAAAACGGCTATAAACCTAATTTGTAAAAACTAACAAGATGATGTTTAGCCAAAGGAAGAATGATAATAACAATGCATCACAATAGATCCAAATATTTTGTGGGGCTTGACTCTGAAGGGAAAAAGCTATATCAATTTTTCAAAAATTACAGTCCCTTTACAAAGATGAAGAAGATGAATGAATTCTCGAGGATAAGAGCAAATGCAGCGTAGCCATTATAACACTATTAATGGCGCCAAGACGTTAATGAGAGAGAGAGAGAGAGAGAAAGAAAGAGAGAGAGTGGCCAATGTGACAACCGTCAAAATTCTAGTCGGTTCTAGATTTGACTAGACTTAGTTGCACATATAGGCACAACACACATTAGACTTAGTAACTAGAAGCTAAGTTATAACCTAGTAGAATCTTGGAAACAATTAGAAACAATGGATAATATGCTTAGATTTCACATTGATATGTGAATTCTACATCTACTGAGCTGTAGTGACTATCCATATTTGGGTCACTCTTTGACTCGAAAAACATTTCATGAATCATATACACAAATCATGCACTTGACCTAGAAGTAGAAATTAGGTCAAAGCCTCATAGAAACTTAAGTCAAAGTTGAAGACTGGGACTAGTATACTTGATTCCTCAATTTCGCTTGAATCTCAGCATCACTACATAGAATGCCAATAAACCGATAAATATAAATTACAAACATTATTTATAAGTATAAAAGATTTATAAATACAGTAAGATAAATTGAAGTCTCAAAGATTCTATTGATTTTGATATCCAAATATTTATTAAATCTCAAGACCCTAAAAACCCTAAAAACTCAAATTTATAAACTTTAACACCTAAAAATCCATAAATTTGGTATGGACTATATAATATCAATTTAAAATAACTCAATTTTGTAAAATATAACCAAGGAGAAATAAAATTTAAGTCATTAGTATTTAACCTTATTTTCTAAGCCAAAAATCAAAGTTTTGTGAAGGAAAATTTAGAATAAGGTGCATATTTCATAAAACTTGATATTTTTATAAAATAAAGTTGTATTTTATAAAATTTAAAAGAGGGAGACCCTCTCTCCATTAAAAAGTCGGATCTCTCCTCTCTCTCCTCTTCCCAACACATGATCAATTCCTCTCCATCTCTCCATATTTCACTTTCTCTCTCACAAACCCTCACTTCATTTTCTATTTATTTTCTTTTCCTCTCTCCATCAGCCACGAAATTTCCAGAGAATAGGACCCAAAAACACTCCTTAAACTTGAAATGTTCATCATCTAGGAGTTTTCTTAAAGGTAAACCTGAAAATCCTTCAATCTCCTTCACTTTTCCTTCTAGTTTTAAAGGTTTTTCTTACACTTTCTCCTTCTTCTACTCCAATCTACGGTAAAATCATGAACACTTGCTAAAACTCACGGTTTTGATGATGATGGTGGTAGGATTTTGTAACGCCCGTGTTTCTGGGCTAAAAGCATTAATAATGTTGTAATAGTCTAGGTTAACCTTTGTAACTCATTTTGAAGTAATAAAGAGGAATTATGTGAATATTATGTGAATTATATGCTTATTTGCTTAATTATTATTATTAATTAATTAATAATGAAAATAAGCCTTTAAAATAAATATTAGAAAAAGCTGATATCTTTTAAAAAAGTTTTAGTGGCCGAAACAAGGATTCTGGAGATATAAAGAACGCTAAAATCCGAGTTATAACGAAGAAGTTATGACATGTCGAAGTTTCGCGACGAAACCAACACGGCACCAAGAAGTGTAAAAAGTGAATATTGCAATAAAGTACTTTTTAGCCTTAACAATCTAAATGAAAGTAATAGTATTCGTTAAACCGAGAATTTTGATAAAAAGAACGTCCAAATCTGACTTCGTATGAGGAAGTTATGATATTTTCTAAGTTTTAGCTTAGCAGTAGACAGCTAAATACTCGAATTTAAGATCGAGCGGTATTTAGCCGACACAACCTAAACGAGAATCGAAGGTCTCATCAATAGTAGTACAACGATAAAAAGACTGATGAAAATGGACGTCGGATGAAGAAGTTATGAATTTTTAACGGATTTTCCTATCACAGTTTGTTAAAAATAATAATAATAAAATTAAAGTCAAAATTAGCCGACGAACTCTAAACAAAACTCGTAGAGCGTAATTTTAGCTACGCGTGCATATAAAGAACGTCAAAAACGGAGCTCATATGCGAAAGTTATGGATTTTAGAAGTTCGAGGCTCAAAATTCGAAAAATTTCGCATGTACAGTAGCCGCCACGTCACCGCGCCGAAGCTGCTACGTCACAGAGGATGTGGCCGAATCCGGATCTGATGCGTGTCTCTATTCCCTCGGACCGAAGTCTCGGCCAATCAGAAGACGCCTCGTAGCCGCCGCGTGTCCGAGTCTCGTAGAGCCATGTCCGAGCTTCGTAGCTAGCCTCCGTGTCTCGCCTCGCTGCTGCCACACGCCTCGTTCCCTTGCTGCCACCTCTTCCTTCCTTGTCCGAACCTCGCATGCACTACATGGAAGCTTCTCAGCCACGAAGACCTCGACCTCGCACCCTATATAAGAGGGCGGGGGGGGGGGGGGGGGGGGGCTGCGAGCCTTCCCGACTACTTTTGGAAATTTGACATTTTTCACCCCTAAACTTATATTTTGACTATTTTGACTTCCCCCGAAGCCCCGGTATCAATTTTAAAGCCCGGAATACGTCCCGATGTGCTCGAAAACCCGGAAAATTTTATCTTTTCGGTTTTGAAGCTCCAACTCTCACAAAGCCTGGTTTCTCAATAAAACTCTCGGTTTTATCAAAAACGATCATTTTAATGAACGAATTGCTGCCCGATTATCATCAAATCAAGTGAGTGTATATCCACTTTCATGTTACACATAAATATGAAGTATTTTCTATAAAATACGTGTTATGTGTAATTATATTGATTGTTTATTTGAGATGATTGTTGAATACAATGTTTTATACAAGTTATAATCTGTATATGTATTTTATCTACAAATATGTTTGGTAGAACATGGGTAGACAAAATAGTTGATGTGTGTTAAAATGATGAGAGGCCTCGATGTTGTTGTTGTTCCAGTCATCTAGCGGAGTATGGATGACGACCACGGACTCTTCTAAACATTCTAGTGGAACGTTGGCAGGCTCGCAACCTGTAGGTGTTGTGAACGATGTGTTCACCGGTGTACTCCATCCCCCTCGTGGTTGCCTTTAGGACATTTATTGTTGAGGAACCCCTTAGCAGTAGTGTCCATCCCGATGATAAAATACTTAGACTAGGTCCCTTGTATAGGTGTTTAGGGACGTAAAGTGAGGATAACGGGAATGGGTAATCAGGGTTATTGTTGGTTGATGAAATTAATAAATTTATTGTTGATCGATAAAATTAATAAATTTATTATTATTTGTGGGTTGAAAACCCTATATGCTCACCAGGCTCCCAAGCCTGACGCACTCAGCTTTCTGTTTTACAGGTAGTGGACTCAGAGCATAGTTATGATGATGATGAGGGACTTTTGGATTATAGGCCATTAGTTGTAAATAACTGTTGTAAGGCTTATAATGTACTGTTTATACTTATGTACTGTATCGAACATGACATCCCAAGTCTTTTAATGAAATACATTTCTAAGGAAATGTTTTTCATAAATCTTTATCATATTATTTTTTGGGGACAAATTCCACAATTCTTTTATTAAAAGGTTACTCTGATTTTGAAATAAAGTATAAACAAAACTGGTCTTTTCTGGCCGTGAAATTGGGGATGTCACAGTTGGTATCAGAGCATTAGTTTAAGCGAACTAGGAATTTGTAGGATTTCTAGACTTAAACTTAAAATGCTAAGCGATGATTGTGAGGTGTGAGCACTAGTATATTTTAGGAAAGATGCCTAAAATGCTTTTATGTGCTAAATGTTATGTGTTTGCTACACATGATATTATTGTTCGGATCTATGGTCTGTTGCCGACCGGATCTGGAAAACCTTATGTGTGTAGGATTCTAAGCGTATGATTGCGATATTAGAACTAGCATGTAAACGTTTCGGAGTCTATAGTAAATAAAGATCTAAATTCACCTTATTTGGTGTATAGATGAAGATGCCAAGGACCCGTAGCAGAAACGTAAATGCACATGGGGATAGGAACCAACCCCCAGTGGTTCAGCAAATACCTGTTGTTGAAGAAGCTGCACCTGAGCCAGTCACCATGGCTGGAGTTCAAGCCATAATTCAGGCTATGCTAGCTGAACAAAGGGAAGAAATGATACGGATTCTCCACGAGAATAGGGACGAATCTACTATACATGTTGAACCGATGGAGCCAGTTCCCGAGCAATTTGAGGAAGGGAACTACAGCTGCCAAGTGAGTCAAATAGGGACTCAAGGTGAGCAAAGGGATGGCCTAGAAGGGAGAAACAACAAGGATGGACGGATGTAAAAAAATTTCTTGGGTGCAAAACCACCAAGTCTCTCAGGAAGCCCAAAGCCTGTTGAGATCATGGACTGGATCTCCTAGATGGAAATGGTGTTTGAAAGCTGCAACTGCAGCGAGAAGTAGAAGACTGTCTTCGCTGTGAGACAATTGAAAACTGGAGTCTTGAGCTGGTGGAAGCTATTAGCAGATACAATGCCGCAAGGAGAAGCTCTGAAAATGCCATGGAATGAGTTCTTGGAAAAACTGAAGGCGCAGTACTGTTCAGAGATAGATCTGATTGATCTGAACAATGAGTTCCAAAATTTGAAAAAGGGGAAAATGAGCATCGATGACTATGCTGTTGCATTCACGGAAAAGATGAAGTTGTTTCCATACCTAGTGCCAACCGAACTTTCCAAAATTGAGAAGTTCGCAAACGGACTGCCGGCTGACTTTGACCCAACAGTCAAGATGGCAACCACTCTGAAATTAGCCGTTCGAGAAGCTAAGAATGTGGAGACCCAACAAAAGGAAAGAGGTCTAGAAAGGGCTGAGTTTGGTGAGAAACGGAAGTTCGATGGATCCTCGAAGTCCAACAAGAAGAGTAGATTCTCGAAGTATAGTTCGAGAGGAGGAGGATCAGAAGCGAAGTGGTGTGACAAGTGTAAGAAGAAGCGCTCTGGGAAGTGTGACCGAGGGGTCACTTGTTTCAAATGTGGAAAGCCTGGGCACTATGCCAACGAATTCACATTCAATAAGAAGGTCTGTTATGAGTGTAACGAGGAGGGACACGTTTCAAAGGATTGCCTAAAGAAGAAGGAGGCAGGAAGACCCAACATACCACCGAAGCCGAAGGCGAGAGCCTTCCAGATGACGCTTGAGGCTGCAAAGGAGGCAGCAGACGTCGCTTTAGGTACCTTTCTTGTAAATGGTTTGCTTGCAAACATACTATTTGATTTTAGAGCCAACTACTCCTTTATGTCGCATAAATTTGGTGGGAAATTAGCATTACCTGTAGAAAAACTTGATAATGCCCTGATTATAGAAGTTGTCAGTGGCAAATTCGTACCTGTTAGTAATCGTATTAGGAACATCGTCATTGACCTAAATGGAAACGAATTCCACGAAGAACTATCACCCATAGAGTTAAACGGTTTCAACATCGTTTTGGGTATGGATTGGCTTAGCGCCAACGATGCTGAGATTCTTTGCAATAAGAAGATTATAAGGGTGAACCCACCCGGAAGAGAATCATTTATGGTGTACGGGGACAAACGCAGAGTGAATTCTGGAATTATCTCCCTGATGAAAGCCAGGAAATGTTTGTCTAAAGGATGTGCGTTGTACTTGGCATTCGTAATCGATGCTAAGAAGGAGAAGAAAGAGGTTCAAAATATACCGGTTGTGTGTGATTATCCGGAAGTCTTTCCCGAAAATCTTCCCGGATTACCACCTGATAGGCAAGTGGAGTTTAGTATAGACTTATTACCAGGAACAACACCGATAGCAAAGGCACCTTACAGATTAGCACCGGCGGAGATGAAGGAGCTCATGACGCAACTTCAGGAGCTGTTGGACAGCGGTTTCATTTGACCTAGTTCATCACCCTGGGGAGCTCCGGTGTTATTCGTAAAGAAGAAGGACGGAAGCATGAGAATGTGTATTGATTACATAGAGCTGAACAAAGCAACGATAAAGAACAAGTACCCGTTGCTAAGGATCGATGGCCTATTCGACCAGTTACAGGGTTCGAGCTATTTCTCGAAGATTGATCTTAGGTCGGGATACCATCAACTAAAGGTGAGAGAGCGGGATATCGAAAATACTGCATTTAGAACAAGATATGGACACTATGAATTTTTGGTTATGTCGTTTGGACTAACCAATGCCCCAGCAGCTTTCATGGATTTGATGAATAGGGTTTGTAAACCATTCCTAGATAAATCCGTGATAGTATTCATAGACGATATCTTGATTTATTCAAAAAGCAAGCATGAGCATGAAAAGCATCTACGTGAAGTGCTAGAAGTCTTGAAAAAGGAGAAGTTGTATGCAAAGTTCTCCAAATGTGAGATTTAGATTCAAGAAGTCCAATTCTTGGGTCATGTGGTTAACCAAGAAGGAATAATGGTTGATCCAGCAAAGATTGAAGCTGTAATGAAGTGGGAACAACCAAAAATTCCTACAGAGATTCGAAGCTTTTTAGGATTAGCTGGATATTACCGAAGGTTTATCCAAGGCTTTTCTTCGATAGCTGCTCCATTGACAGCCTAGACCCACAAAGGAGCTACTTATACTTTGAGTGAAAAGCATAAGGAATCCTTTGAGAAGTTGAAGAAGAAATTATGTGAAGCACCAATTCTTTCTTTACCCGAAGGATTTGAAGACTTCGCAGTCTATAGTGATGCATCTGGAGTTGGGTTAGGTTGTGTTCTGACCCAGCGAGATAAAGTTATAGCATATGCATCAAGACAACTGAAGGAGCATGAAAAGAACTACCCTACTAATGATTTAGAGTTGGCAGCGGTAGTTTTCGCTCTAAAAATATGGAGACATTACCTCTATGGTACGAAGTGCAAACTTTTCACTGATCATAAGAGTCTCCAGTATCTCTTTAATCACAAGGAATTGAATATGAGGCAACGACGCTGGCTGGAATTAATCAAAGACTACGACTGTGAGATACTTTATCACCCTGGTAAAGCAAATGTTGTTGCTGATGCTCTCAGTCAGAAAGTCAACCTTGAAAAGAAAAGGCCAAGAGCGTTGATAATTGAGGTTGTCTCAACAATTATGGAGAGTATAAAGAAAGCTCAGGGAGAAGCTTTAGAGAAGAATGACCGAAAAGAAGAACATTTGGGCAAAACATTAGTATTCGGTACAAACAACCAAGGGTTGAAGGTATTCCAAGATAGGATTTGGGTACCTAATACGGGAGGAGTAAGAGATGTCCTGATGGAAGAAGCTCACAAGACCATGTACTCGATTCATCCCGACAGTACGAAAATGTATAGGGATTTAAAACCCTATTACTGGTGGCCAACAATGAAGCTCGATATTGCTAAGTATGTGGCCGAGTGTGTGACATGTGCAAGAGTCAAGGCACAGCATCGGAAACCGTATGGGAGTTTAGAACCTTTACCTGTACCCATGGGTAAATGGGAAGACATCACCATGGATTTTGTGACTAAACTACCCAGAACAAGGAGCGGTCACGACATGATTTGGGTGGTCGTGGATCGTTTCACCAAGAGTGCACACTTCATAGCAGCCAATGAAAAATGGTCTATGGATAAGCTTGTGAATGCTTACGTGAAGGAAATTGTGAGACTTCATGGTGTTCCTCTAATAATTGTATCAGATCGTGATAGCCGTTTCATGTCACAATTTTGGAAAAGTCTACAAGAGGAAATGGGTACCAAGTTGTGTTTAAGTACAACCTACCATCCACAAACTGATGGTCAAAGCAAAAGAACAATACAAACACTTGAAGATATGCTGAGAGCATGTACCCTGGAATTCCAAGGTAACTGGGATGAACATTTACCTTTAGTAGAAGTTTCCTACAACAATAGTTTCCACTCGAGCATAAAGATGGCACCTTATCATGCTTTGTATGGACAGAAGTGTCGTACGTCGTCCTGTTGGCTTGAAGTTGGAGAAAAGCAGTTTATGGGACCTGAGATAGTCCATCAGACTGCTGAAAAGTTGAAAATGATTAGGGAAAGGATGTTAGCAGCTTAGGATCGTCAAAAGAGCTATGCTGACAAGAAAAGAAAACCGATAACATTCGAAGTTGGTGATTTGGTTTTGCTTAAAGTCCCACCGTTGAAGGGACTTATAAGATTTGGTAAAAGAGGAAAGTTGAGTCCAAGGTTTATTGGACCATTTAAAGTTCTTCAGAGGATTGGGAATCAAGCTTACAAGCTAGAACTACCAGAAGAACTAGATGGTATTCATAACACTTTCCATGTGTGTTATTTAAGGAAGTTCATGAGAGATGTTCCCGACATAATTCCAATATCTGAGTTAAGACTGGATGAAAGCAAGAGGTTAATCGAAGACCCAGAGGCAATCGTTGACCGTAAGACTAAAACATTGCGACACAAGATTGTCGATTTAGTGCTTGTGCAATGGAAAAATACGAATGGGCCAAATCTCACCTGGGAAACGGAGAGTGACATGATGAGTCGCTACCCGTATTTATTTGCTGATGTGTGATTCTGGTGACGGAATCATCCTAAGGGGGAGAGAATTTTAACGCCCGTGTTTCTGGGCTAAAAGCATTAATAATGTTGTAATAGTCTAGGTCAACCATTGTAACTCATTTTGAAGTAATAAAGAGGAATTATGTGAATATTATGTGAATTATATGCTTATTTGCTTAATTATTATGATTTAATTAATTAATAATGAAAATAAGCCTTTAAAATAAATATTATAAAAAGCCGATATCTTTTAACAAAGTTGTAGTGGCCGAAACAAGGATTCCGGAGATATAATGAACACCGAAATCTGAGTTATAACGAAGAAGTTATGACCTATCGAAGTTTCGCGACGAAACCGATACGGCACCGGGAAGCGTAAAAAGTGAAGATTGCAATAAAGTGATTTTTAGCCTTAACAATCTTAATGAAAGTAATAGTATTCGTTAAACCGAGAATTTTGATAAAAAGAACGTCCAAATCTGACTTCGTATGAGCAAGTTATGATTTTTCTATGTTTTAGCTTAGCAGTAGACAGCTAAATACTCAAATTTAAGATCGAGCGATATTTAGCCGACACAACCTAAACGAGAATCGAAGGTCTCATCAATAGTAGTACAACGGTAAAAAGACTGACGAAAACAGACATCGGATGAAGAAGTTATGAATTTTTAACGGATTTTCCTGTCCCGGTCTTTTAAAAATAATAATATTAAAATTAAAGTCAAAATTAGCTGACGAAGTCCAAACGAAATTCGTAGAGCATAATTTTAGCTATGCGTGCATATAAAGAACGTCAAAAACAGATCTCGTAGGCGAAAGTTATGGATTTTAGAAGTTCGGGGCTCAAAATTCGAAAAAATTCGCATGAACAGTAGCCGCCACGTCACCTCGCCGAAGTTGCTGCGTCACCGAGGATGTGGCCGAATCTGGATCCGAAGCGTGTCGCTATTCCCTCGGACCAAAGTCTCGGCCAATCAGAACACACCTGGTAGCCGCCGCGTGTCCGAGTCTCGTAGAGCCACGTCCGAGCTTCGTAGCCAGCCTCCGTGTCTCGCCTCGCTGCTGCCACACGCCTCGTTCCCTCATTGCCACCTCTTCCTTCCGTGTCCGAACCTCGCAGGCACCACGTGGAAGCTTCTTAGCCACGAAGACCTCGGCCTCGCACCCTATATAAAGGGGGTGCTGCGAGCCTTCCCGACTACTTTTGGAAATTTGACATTTTTCACCCCTAAACTTATATTTTGACTATTTTGACTTCCCCCGAAGCCCCGGTATCATTTTTAAAGCCCGGAATACATCCCGAAGTGCCCAAAAACCCGGAAAATTTTATCTTTTTGGTTTTGAAGCTCCAACTCTCACAGAGCCTGGTTTCTCAATAAAACTCCCGGTTTTATCAGAAACGATCATTTTAAGGAACGAATTGCTGCCCGATTATCATCAAATCAAGTGAGTGTATAGTCACTTTCATCTTACACATAGATATGAAGTATTTTCTATAAAATATGTGTTATGTGTAATTATATTGATTGTTTATTTGAGATGATTGTTGAATACAATGTTTTATACAAGTTATAATTTGTATATGTATTTTATCTACAAATATGTTGGGTAGAACATGGGTAGAAAAAATAGTTGATGTGTGTTAAAATGATGAGAGGCCTCGATGTTGTTCTTGTTCCAGTCATCTAGCGGAGTATGGATGACGACCACGGACTCTTCTAGACAGTCCAGTGGAACGCTGGCAGGCTTGCAACCTGTAGGTGTTGTGAACGATGTGTTCACCGGTGTACTCCATCCCCCTCATGGTTGCCTTTAGGACATTTATTGTTGAGGAACCCCCTTAGTAGCAGTGTCCATCCCGATGATAAAATCCTTAGACTAGGTCCCTTGTATAGGTGTTTAGGGACGTAAAGTGAGGATAACGGGAATGGGTAATCAGGGTTATTGTTGGTTGATGAAATTAATAAATTTATTGTTGATCGATGAAATTAATAAATTTATTATTATTTGTGGGTTGAAAACCCTATATGCTCACCAGGCTCCAATGCCTGATGCACTTAGCTTTCTGTTTTACAGGTAGTGGACTCAGAGCATAATTATGATGATGATGAGGGACTTTTAGATTATAGGCTATTAGTTGTAAATAACTATTGTAAGGCTTATAATGTACTGTTTATACTTATGTACTGTATCGAACATGACATCCCAAGTCTTTTAATGAAATACATTTCTAAGGAAATGTTTTTGATAAATCTTTATCATATTATTGTTTTGGGACAAATTCCGCAATTCTTTTATTAAAAGGTTACTCTGATTTTGAAATAAAGTATAAACAAAACCGGTCTTTTCTGGCCGTGAAATTGGGGATGTCACAGATTTCACGCAAAAACAACATGCATGTTGTAAATGGTGAAATCCAAGGACCTAAACTTAAGTCAAAATCAAGGAAATGCACTTTTCTATATGTTGTGGTGGAAAAACACCACATGCACCCTATGTTTTCTATCAAAAATGATTTTTGAACATTTCAAATTCATGAATGATCTTCAAACCAACATAAATGTGATGATCTTCAAGATTATATGCTAGATCATCAAAGTATGTTGTTAAAAGCTTTCAAATATGTTCATGAAGGATTTATTTCCAAATAAATATCTAAAACTCCTTTTCTGCCCAAATCCGATTTTTCCCAGATTCCCATCAACAAAATGAGATGTTCAATAAATTTTTTGAAAATAATTCATTTTTATCGAATTATTATAATTATTGAAATAAAATAGGGAAATAAATCATATAAAATAATTTATGGGGTTTATAAATCTTAGGTAAATTCATGGATGACCCCTATGCTAAATAATGAACGCACATTAAATGTCATCGATTTTTGTTACTGATTAATATGGTTTTGAATTTTCTTTTTGTTTAGCCCCAATAAATCATAAAACCACTTTAGATAATTTGAAAAGGGTATATAATAATTTTCGCAACTTATAATCTATGTGGAAGACTTAGAAAAATATTTTCAGAATTTTTCATAATGCATTCCTATGTTTCTCCGATTTTCGTATTTATAATGGCCTAAAAATAGAATAAAAAGTTCTGCTCATCCAAAATTCATAAAAGTCTACCAGAACACCTTGTATTACATGAGGATGCTACATAAAATTTTTGATGGTTTTTCTCTTTTGTATACTATTTTTCTCCTATTTTCTAAGATTAAATACACTTAAATACACAAAATCGGATTTCAGTATATAAAAACCACATTCGATATTTTTTCTAGATTATTTATTCTGTGAATGAAGTGTAAATTTTTTTTGGTAATTTACTTTAACTGTTTAATAATTATTATTCAATTAATGATTATTTAAGAGTATTAAACAAGGAAAAATAGAATGACTAACTGAAAAATATCTTTTATATTTTTCACAGCTTCTACATGTATAAAAAAAGTGTTACAAAAATTTCGGGCAATTTTGGAAACTATTTCCTATTTATTTCAGTTTTTATTAGAATAAATGCTCAAAAATCATAAAATTTGGTTAAACAGTTTAGAAATCAATTTTTATATTTTTCCCAGCTTAATAATGTTTAGTAACAGTAATAAAAAAAATTTGGGTAATTTTGGAAACTGATTTCTATTTTTCATGAATTTGTATCTATTTAGAGAATTAAATGTATGAAAAATGGTTATACATATTCATAATCCATGAAAATTTATCTAGAAGTCTTTTAGTACATTTCGAACCAAAATCTGAAGTTTGGTAATTTTTATTAACTATTTAGTATTTTTCATGATTTTATGGTTATTCAAGAAACTAAAATCGTGAAAAATAGTAAGAGAAATAAAAAATTTAAGAAAATTTATCTTGAAGTCTTTGACTTCAATTAAAACTAAAATGCAAACTTTGGGAAATTTGAGAACTTAATTAATTTAGTTTTTGAATATTAATCATTGGAACACCTCTTAACATGTTAAATATTAGCATTTCAATAATGGGAAATTTCACTTAAATTGTTATATAACAATTGATTCATTGAAATTTAATTTTCACAGAAAAATGGTTGTAACTTATCAATATTAAATTTTAACACTATTGACATAATTCTATTATAGTAGTAAGTATACTAGTGTTAGATTTCGATTAGAGACTCACTAGCGAATACCATTATTGTAGGAATCGATAGTGGTACGAGTGGAGCGTAGTCAAGGCACCATTTGCATCATCTCAATGCATATTGTGAGTATTCGCCACTCCCCTTTTTCGGTTTCTATGTTTTGGGGTGGAAAAGCATGCCCTAAACTACTTATGTTCGTTGTATTTATTTGACTCGTATAAATTTGGTTGCTATATTTTTCATATTGTGAGTATTCACGCACTCCCCTATTTTCAGTTTTTATGTTTTGGGGTGGAAAAGCATGTGCCGAAAAACTATTATTTGTTCGTTGTATTTAAATTGATTTGTATCAAACATGATTGCTATTTTATTGCTATATCTCTCTATGTATGTCTAGGCAACACGGAACATGAGAACTTATCGTATTAAGGCCCTTCCCTTATCTCTAACCATTAACTCTTTGAGCCAATGGTCATTATGGATAGTTCTATTAGGAATTGACAACTCCTCACTCACCCTATTGCTGGAGTGCATGATACCATATTCATCATATGGAGCGATAAGCATAGATCTTGATAGGGCTTCAGTCATAGGTTTGGTTGAGAACTCAGTGTTTGCTCATACACATACAAACTTGTTACTCATTATAACAATAAACTTGTTACTTATTATAGCAATAAACTTGTTTATTAATTATAGCAATGAACTTTGTTTCTCATTACAACAACAAACTTTTATTACTGAAAACTTATATACATGTTTTAGCAATAAAATTGTTTGCTCCTTGTAGTAACAAAATTTATTGCTCATTTTAGCAATGAAACTTGTTTACTCGTTTGAGTAACGAACTTTATCTTCCATGAGAATATGAATGTTGTATCTTATTCGGGCAACATACTTTATCTCTCATGATGACAAAGAACTTTGTTACTACAAACTTATTTACTCCTTTTAACAATATACTTATATTGTTGGAAACTTTTATCAAAACTTTTCTTTCAATTCATGAACCAATATTATTTTGTTAAACTTGTGAGTACTCACCAACTATTTTTATAGTTGACGCTCGTTTTACATGCTTTTTCAGGAATCATCGAGTAAGTGGCACTTAGGGGCACTTCACTGTTAGGAGCATTCGCATGTGTTGTATTCCAATTTTCATTGTAATTTCTTTTAAAAGTTGTTCAAACCCATTGTAAATTTGTAATGATTTTTAATACTATAGTTGGTGTTGTCTTTTAACTTTTGCTATGAAACCCTTTATACTGCCACGCCTCGTGCTTCCGCTTTAGCGGGGTGTGACAACCAATTTGCTCGCAGGTACATGGCACATGATGTGCTCTAATAGAAAATATAGATGATAATCGAGACCAGAACCATAGACAATGGATTTCAAATCTATGAAGACGGTTGGTACTACATTTTTCAAAAGTATGACTAAAAGTGCATACCATAATGACCATTTATGTAATTGACTCTAAAAACATTTTTAGATAAAAAGAAATTAGACAGAAAAAGAAAAAGGGTTAGGACTGAAATATTATTTTGCGTTAGTGAAAATACTACTTGCTTTTATGTTTTTAGATTAACCTGTAAGGGTCCCCGATGGAAATTTTTTGTACTTAAAACTTGAAAAAATACATAACTATAAAAATGGTCCTTGTAATTTACCAAAGATCACAAACTTAGTATCTGCTAATTTTATTTTGGTAAACGGTCTATGTTGTTTGCAAAACTTGCACAGATGATCATTTTTACTAACTCTGTCTATATTCAGCCACTAGGACGAGGTATTCTGGTTCTACATTTTTCAAAAGTATGACTAAAAGTGCATATCGTAAGGAGCATTTATGTAATTGACTCCAAAAACATTTTAGGTAAAAAGATATTAAACGATGAAAAATAGTTGGATTGAAATATTATTTTCTGTTCATGAAAATACTATTTGCTTTTATGTTTTTAGATTAATGAGGAAGGTTCCCGTTGTAAATTTTTTGTATTTATAACTTGAAAAAAGATAAAACTATAAAAATGGTCTATAAGATTTACCAAAGATCTATTTTTTTTTTTATGTAAATGGTCTTTGTAGTTTGCAAAACTTGCACATATGACCCTTTTTACTAACTCCATCTATATTAGGACGGGCTATTTTGGTGTTTTCAAAAACATTTTAGGTAAAAAGATATTAGACGAAGAAAAATGGTTGGACTAAAATATTATTTTGCATTCATGAAAATACTACTGGTTTTTATGTTTTTAGATTAACCTATAAGGTTCCCCGATGGGAATTTTTTGTATTTAAAACTTGAAGAAAAAAAATCTAGGTTCCCCAATAGAAATTTTTTGTTTTTAAAACTTGAAAAAAGACAAAACTATAAAAATGGTCTCTGTGATTTACAAAATATCATAAACTCAACTAATTTTTTATGTAAATGGTCTTTGTGGTTTGCAAAACTTGCATATATGATCCCTTTTACTAACTCCATCTATATTCAGCCGCTAGGCCGGGGTATTTTGGTTTTTTCAAAAGCATTTTTAGGTAAAAAGATATTAGACGAAGAAAAAGGGTTGGACTGAAATATTATTTTGCGTTCGTGAATATATTAGTTGCTTTTATGTTTTTAGATTAACCTGGAAGATTTCCCAATGGAAATTTTTTGTATTTAAAACTTAAAAAAAGACAAAACTATAAAAATGGTCTTTGTGATTTACCAAAGATCACAAACTCAATATCTTCTATTTTTTTTATGGAAAAGGTTTTTGTGGTTTTCAAAACATGCACATATCACCCTTTTACTAACTCCATCTATATTCAGCCGCTAGGTAGGGTATTTTGTTTTTTTCAAGAATAGTAGAGATTAAATTCGTGACATTTGATAAGCCATAGAGACTATTTTTCTATTTTGTTTTTAAAAGATAAGATATAAAGGGAGAACAACTAGAACTCATGACCTCTAGCCTTATCATTTTAGCTGAAAGCTTAGTTTGTTTATTTTTTTTTAACTTATTTATATAATAGTAGAAAATCGTTAAAACTAAAATAATAAAAAATTACAAACCCATATTTTTACATAAAAAATTTTCAATACAAAAAATATTTTTTTACATGTTATAAAAAGTAATTTTTGAAAACAATTTATATGTTTATTTATTTATTTATTTTATGTAAAATATGTTTTTTATTTATTTAGAAAATATGTTTGGATATAATATATTATTAAGCTGGATTGGAAGACAAATCAGTTGAATAGGTTTTTGTCTCAAATTTGATACTATATTCTCTAATTTATTATAATTCTGACTACTTGATCGGTCAACCCGGTTACATGCTGATATGGTATGATTACGTGTCAGTTTTGATGACGTGACATGCTGATATGATATACTGACGTATCAAAATTAAATTTTTTCCCCACAAGTTTTTACTTTTTTCGATTTTGATAGTAATTTTATTTTTTTCTTTCAATTTTAACACTCAGTTTTTTTGCTCCAAATTAAACATCATTTTGTCTGATTTTGTTTAGTGTTGACAATTTTGCATTTGAAACCATATCAATATTCTTCTAATACATATTATATTATATTATATTATATTATATATATATATATATATATATATATATATATATATATATATATATATATATATATATATATTCATTTAAAAACCATTTTGTTGTATAAATACAAAGTTTTTTTATACATTCAACCATACTTTTTTGTATTAATATGCATTAGATATATAGAACTATATTTTATATTAAATACGTAACTTTCAAAAGATTTTGGATGTTTGCAGGCGTATAGTCGATCAATGCAGAGATGTCAGGTTTACAACTCGTGAAATTTACATCTTATTCCAAGCTTATAATTAGTTTGGTTCTCATGATATAACCAATGCATATTTATACATAACATCATGCTTTAAATGTAAAAAACCTTGTATTTATATAAAAATGTGTTTTAAAGAAAAAGTATTTATACGATTTAAAATGTAATATATATATATATATATATATATATATATATATATATATATATATATATATATATATATATATATATATACACACACACACACATACACGATGTCAAATGAAAAATGGTCAACATTGATCAAAATTGGAAAAATGATGTTTGATTTGGAACTAAAAAATAGAGTGCCAGAATTGAAAAATAAATAAACTTAGTGTCAAAGTCGAAAAGAGTGAAAACTTAGTGTTTTTATGAAAAAAAAAATCAAATTTGACACGACATCATGCCACGTTTGCTAGTAATCGGGTTGACCGGTCACAATTATATCAAATTGGAAAACACGGTGTTAAAATTGAAAAAATAAAAAACACAATGTAAAATTAGAATTTTTAGTGTAAACTTAATGTCTTTTGTGCTATTTACCCAATATAAGATCATAAAAGACAAACAATGTGGTTTTATTTTAAATAAAACTAGGTGTGAAACCCCGCTCCGCAGGGTTCGGTTAAGAACAATGTAATATATACAAATTGACTTACAAATAGAATATGCATCATAAGATATTCCATATCTGTAACCATAATTTTTTTCCTGCTAGTAAATTTTAAGATTAAGTTTTTAACAAAAGGTGTTTCCAACACATTTTTCATGCACGGTCGCCATGGTGTAAGGTGATTCGCCACATTAAGGTGTTTCTAACACATTTTTTCAGGCAAAACTGTCATTACTAACAACACCTTGATTCGTGCTGTCACCAACCTCTAGAGGGGAATATCAAGAACCATCTATACATTTGGTAAAAAGATTGAATCAAAGGCATGGATACTTAATTTGTGAGTTGTAATATAGAAAAGCTTATAGATTTGATCCAAGTAGTGATTTACGCCATGAATGAACTATGTTCCACCTTCTGCGATTTCGGACCAGGAACCGCATCCACTAAAAAAGCCAATCAAAGGGTCAATTATACAAAAACTGTTAAAAAACCAATCAAAGTCTCACTAATAGAAAGCAATCAAATGGTAGATCATGCCTAGTATCGACTTTGTAATCTGTTCAGTCTTCATACCAGTCAAACAGAAACGTTACTGTTTTACAACAAATCATTACACATTAGAGAAATGGATATTAGAGAAATGATAAGATGCTCTCATCATCTAGTGAATCGGTCAAACATGTTAAAGATCGAACCTGATCTCCAGATTCAAGTGTCCCTCAATGTCATTCCACTGCCCATGTCATGTTGAGTAAAAACCATTTTGTCACCTCCAATTCCAGTTCCGCTCATGGATCAACTAGGAACATTGCAACCATTGGGTAAGGGTACATCCTCCCATGTGGGATCATCTATTACTCATTAATTAATTAATAATTAATTATTAATAAGACTGAAATTTTATAAAAAAAACATGGAGGAGGTTGAGATTTTAATTAAAACATGTTGCTGCATAAGGGGAACAAGCCGATGTACCAATAACATATCTTGCATCGACTTTCATTATTCTCAAATCAGATTAGTTTGCTACTAAAACTACTTTGGATGCACTTTAATTATGTGTACGTGATTTTGGATGTAAACATATATAGAAACCAATCGAACAGGTGAAGTTATGGAGGTTAATTTCAAAGCTTAAAAGCATGATTGGATCAAGATCACTTTAAACTTCGAATCACCAAGTAATCTTCCAAAATTTTAAGCAAAGTATTCTGAATATCCCTAAAATAGTGAGATGTAAGAGCAATTGAAGAAAGTCGGATTAAGCAACAAACTGATAGATAGTTGTGCTAAATTCATAGATATTTGTGCATCTTTTGAATACAGATCATAGACAATATCATGTATGATACATGGCCGTGTGTCCCGCAAAATGATAAACAACTTACCGTCTCTTTTTAGCGTTTTGTAGTGTACATAAACACTGAGAAGCCAAAAAAGTAATATGATCGATGAGAATCCTGTAGATACTCCGAGACACAACACTGTTAGAATAAGATAAGCAAAAGAAAAGAAACTTAGCGATGATTTTTCAAAGTGATCCAAAATATAAGGAAGAAGTTAACCGAAATGGAAAGGAAATAACTAAACATGTTGGATTTGATCAATGTTAATGTTTATAAGAGGAAACAAAGAAGATGTCGTTAGATTATCCATATCATCAACTGAAAGCACTTTACTTTCCAAAGACCCACTATCAGATATTCGTCTTTTTATAGTGGTAAAATGCTAAAGAATCAAAAATGGATGAAGATTAACCTGAATAGCATGGTTCTTGAAGCTGACATTCTCTTTCTCCTTTCTGGCTCTATATTGGACATAGAGAACACTGATGAGATAAGAAGCCTAGCTTCAAACGAGTCCACAAAAGACTTCAAAGATGACTCCTGAAAGCATACCTAATTGAGAGAAAGAGTATGGGAGTTCAACAACACTTGTGCTACCTAAAATCACAAAACAATAGACAAAAATGACTAATTTTTTTTATGAAAAAAGAGAAGAAAATACAAGGTGTAGGGGTGATATGATAAATTACCTGGTTTGAGACACAACTAAACCAAGCATCATAAGCAGAACCACCATGCCAAAGAAAGTCCTTGAAGCCAGACATTAACTGATCTACCCCTACCTGCCCCTCTCATTGTTCTTGCCCATTTGAACCCTTCATTTCCTCGGGAACCATAGCTCCTTCAGGTTGCTTATTAGGAACCATTTTTTCTCTGTTTTCTTATGTTTATGAAAGTCTTTCCAGTTGTTAAAGAGACCTGAAACTGAAAAGACAACACGCCATAAGAAGCGCTTAAAAACTTCTCTACCTTTGCCTTTATTTGGGTTTGATGAGAAAAAATATCATGAATCAATGCAAGTAAATAAAATAATAAAGTAACGGAAGATACACATACGCATATATACTTTCATTTGTAAGATATCTATATTTTTTTTTTGAAAAAATGATCGATTAATTGTTACCACTTTCAAGTTAAAACAACCAATTTAAACAACTTATGCTCCAAAAGTGAACTGTTAACGCTAGGCGGAACCCTTACTATATACAGAAAGACAATCCAAAATGAACCTAGGCAAAATCAGGCTGGTTACCCGAATTGTGCTGGGATTCGGTGACATTGCTTCTTCGTGCTTCTCTCTGGTTAAAAAAAGTCCATAGCTTGGCTTTATGTATGGTGTATGATCATCACCTGTAGACGTTTACAACTTTTAAATACCCTTTTCTCACAATAAAAAAACTATTTTTATCATAAATGCTTCTAGAAACATATATATCCAAATCAAACTTGGGATGAATAACAATAACAACCAAAAGTGTTCAATTTCAAACAAAATGATTATGCACGCCAGTAAAAATAAAATCAAAAACCGCAACATATGATTCACCAAATGCATAAAGGAAGAGGAGGTGTTTGAAAAGGACCACGTCAAAGTTGAACACCGGGGATTGATTTTAAATAATAGCTTAATTGTTAGATAGTCTCACCAGTTTGTAATCACAGCGGTGTTGTGGTGGTGGTGGCCAATGAAGCAGACTGTCACACCCCCAAAACTGAACGGCAGAAATACTCAGGGGTGGAGGACTTCATTTGTAGTATCACAACAATGCATAATAGAAACCAAAGTACAACATTCATTACATAAGATTTTAAGTTTACAACTGTGTTTCAAAAAGTATAATTTACAAACATAAATATAAAGAAACTTGGTCTTCCTTTAAACGAGTTGGTACCTGTTTACTGCTTTCCTGAAAATACAAGTAGTTTTGAAAGGAGTGTCAAGAATTTAGTTGGTGAGTTCATAAGTATGTTATATAAATAACTTGTTTGTTCTATGAAATATGTATTTGTTCCATCGGTATGTTTGATTTGGTGAGTTAAAGAACTTGCAGAGTCTGTTTCAGAATTTACAACTCTTTTGAAAGACTTTTTGGAAACGCTGAAAGCAGTATCATCTGGACTACAATTGATAACTGTTTCGTCATCTGAATCTTCCTCATTAATAGATGTGAAACGATTAGGTAGAGTAGATTCAGAGTTTTCACAATTCGTCATGTTTTCCTGTTTTGCTTGTTCAATTTCAAAGGATTCTCTTCCAATTCCTAGTCTATAATTCATATCAATTTTTCCAATTCCTAAGGTGTTTGCCTTGGTGAAAATATCATCACTTAGCTTTCTGGCAACTTTGATAGAATCCATATTCCATATCAGTCTTTTATTCTCGGTTTCAAGAGAATTGATTTGTTTTAAAGAATCAGTCAACTTTTCATTTAAAACATTGTATTTGTCAGTTGATTCTTGAAAGTCTTGTTTCAACTGAAGGATTTCCATTTCTAAAACATCTTTTATTTCAGAAGAAATGACTGACTGATTTTTTTAGTTCCAAATCCCTTTTCTGAATTAGGGTCTGATTTAATTGTTCCAAGACGTGATTATAATCTTCTGATTTTCTTTCAACGTCTCTTTCCAATTTTCTTTTCGTTCTTGTTGATTCTCCAAATTTGAGTTGCAAGGTTTGTAACTCAAATTTGCAAATATCATAATTGACCATTGTGTCATGATATGTTTTGAGATCAACTTCCAGACTAGTCTCAATTTTGGTTATGTGGGACTCAAAAATTGTTTTGGAAAAACCAAGTTCAGAGATCATAGACCATACCTGTTCTATGACGTTTGGAGCTCTTGAAGGTATTTCAACACCAGCTACGAAGCAGAAGTTTGATTGTGTTGGTTCGTGTTCAGCTTCGTCATCAGAAGTTGGCCAGTATTCCACACTTGGTTCATGGATTGCCATCAATGCTCTTTGCTTTTCTTGGTTTTCCAGTTTCTTCAATTCATCGGCTCTTTGAGCATAGTATGATGAGTCTTTGATTTTGGTTTTGTTTTTGGCTCGACATTCTCTGGCATAGTGATTTGTTCCTTTGCAGTTGTGACAAATGATCACTTCTTCATCACTATCATCCTTTTGACTTTTAATCAGAAGTCTTTCAGGTGTTTGAGTTTGGGTTTGTTGGGAAGGTTGAGAATGGTTTTGTTGGAATCCAAAATTTTGGTTGTTTTGAAAACCATTGTTTTGATTGTTGTAACCTTGATTTTGGAAACCTATGTTTTGATTTTGAAAATTGTTGTTTGGATTGTGATTATGGCCTGAGTTGGGATCGTTTTGAAGTCCCTGGTTTTGAAAACATTGGTTTGAGTTATTTTGGAAAGAAGGTCTTTGAGAATTTTGTCCAAAGTAAGGTCTAGGTTGAAAACCTGAGTTGTTTTGACCAAAAGATGGTCTTGGTTGAAAACTTGAGTTATTTTGTCCAAAAGATGGTCTTGGTTGAAAATTTGGTCTAAAATTTGATTGACCATGATTTGGGATAAATCTCTGGAGATTTGTGTTTGCAACCAACGCACACAGTTGTTGATAATCTGCTTCATCATTTGAATCAGACTGGAAGGCTTGGTTTTGAAAAGATGTAGTCTGATTAAAATGATTAAAGTTTTGATCATTGAAAGGTGTTTGGTTTTGAGAAGTTGTGGACACAAGTGCAAGTGGTCCTCCAAAAGCTGCAGTGGTTGGTGGGTCAATCGAGGATTCATACGATTGAAGTTCTCCATACAAGTTGTACAAAGTTTCAGTATGAATAGCTGGATTTCCCTGAATAATGAGTTTAACCATTTTCCAGCTTTCGAAAAGATTGTTTAAAAACTTGAGATTTATTTCGTGTTGTGTCTTTTTGATACCCAAATTGTTCATTTTAACCATAATCAAATTGAACCTATCATGAGCATCATGGATGGGTTCTGATGAAAGCATTTTGAAATTATCGAATTCATTCAAAACAGATGTTCTTTTGTTTCCGATAATTCTTTTATTTCCACAAAAACGATTTCTCAAATTCTCCCAAATTTGATTTGCGGTTAACAGTATAATGTCATCCATTTGACTTAGAATACTGTGAGGTATTCCAGAAACAAGTTCCTTTTTGGCTTGGAGTTCCAACTTTTTTGTAATTTCAACTTGAGTGGCTTGATTTGTAGCAAGAGTAGCCATATTTTCTGGAGTAACATATGTTCCTTCTACACACTTCCATACATCTTCATTTATAGCATTAAGATGAAGATTCATATGGCCAACCCACGAATTATACTCTTCAGGAATAAGTATGGGTGCCCGTGAACCAGATCCTAAGCTATTTGCAATGGAGACAGAGTTCATGTTGGAGTAATTTTCCAAAGACATTTTTTTGAAAGGATTTTGAACAAGTGATATTAAAATGAAATTTTTAAAGAAAAGCTTATGGAAGGTTTATAAACGCTATAACCAAAAGTTTTTCGACAAAAATTTCAAGGTAAATCACACAAGCTCTGATACCAATTGTTGCATATTATTCCTTTTATATATCAGCTCAGATACCGATTTGTTGGAAATATAACAATCTGATCACCACAACAAAAGACTCGGTTACCAGTTACTGTGTGACAGATATATCAGTTTAAGATATAAGATATATATATATATATATATATATATATATATATATATATATATATATATATATATATATAAAGAATAATAATTGCGGAATAAGTATAAATATGAAAGCTGTAAATGACTGAAAGCTATAATAATATAAATGATTGTATTTAAATGACGTAAAGCTATAAATAATATAAATGACTGTATTTAAATGACATAAAGCTATAAATAATATAAATGACTACATTTAAATGACATAAAGCTATAATAAAGTATATAAATATATAAATATATATCAAGTAGGTTCGTCAATAAATTGACTGAACTGGACTCATGGAGCGACTGGTCGATACTTGTTCTTTGAATGGACTGGTCGATATTGGGACTCTTGGAGCGACTGGTCGATATTTGTTCTTTGAATGGACTGGTCGATATTGGGACTCTTGGAGAGACTGGTCGATATTTGTTCAAAGATCAATCCGGCATTGGATAAGTAACAAAAAGTTCATTTAAAGCTCGATTTTATGTAAAACAAGTGTTTACAAAAGGGTACAAAATACATGGGTTTATGTATTTGTAGTTGAAGTATTTTTGGGTAAAAACATGCACACGGGCCGTGTAAGATAAGGTACAAGTGACACGGGTCGTGTAGGAGGCTTTTGGAGGGTTTTCTTGATGAATGATGCTGACACGGGGCGTGTTGATTTAGCCTTGCTCAACACGGGGCGTGTTCATGATGCTGATGCTGACACGGGGCATGTTGATTTAGCCTTGCTGAACACGGGGCGTGTTGAGGTTCAGAAGTATGAAGAAGGCAATCAGAGGGCAACACGGGGTGTGTTGATTTTGCCTTGGTTTTTAACACGGGGCGTGTTCGTGTCAGAGTCAATTTCGGGATTTTTGTGATTTGAAGGTAAGTTTTGTTTGTGATGTTTTGGCTAGGGTAATGGTGTTATGGTGTTTTGAGGATATTTTCAAGGTTGTTTAGAGGTTGGAAGGAGGTTGATATAAGGTGGTAAAGGTGGTGAAATTTCTTATGAAGATGATGATGAATAGTGATGGGTTTTGTGGTTGATCTTGATGCAGAAGGTTTTGGGTTGTTTCATGGTTGTGTTTTGGTGTTTTGATGTAAGGAAAGTGTTTGGTGGTGTATGATGTGATGATCAAAGGTGGTGAAGATGAAAAACCTTTAGTTTCAATGAAGAAGATGAAGATGGTTGATGGTGTTCTTCATTTCATTGTTGATGATCTTGGTGTTCTTCATTTAGCTTCTTGTTTGATCTTGGTGTTCTTCATTTAGCTCCAGGGATTTGTCTCTGTTCTTGAGGAAGATGAAGATTTGTGATGTTCTTGGGAGTGTTTGTAGTTTGTAGAAGTGTTACAATATTACAAAATGAACACACACACTCACACACAAACTCACGTATACATATATACATTGAAACAAATATCTTCATCTAGTGTACTTGAGTTTAAGTGATAGAGTATGGCTGGTCATGCAAGTTGATGTAGAGTAGTAGGAGCAAAAAAACGTGGGAAGGGTTTTTGGCTTCTTCATCTTTGACTATTCAACATATATACAACTTATATATATATATATATATATATATATATATATATATATATATATATACATATATATATATATATATATATAATACATATATACATATATAATACATACATATGTATATAATACATACATATATATATATATATATATATATATATATATATATATATATATATATATATATATGTTGAAACCGTTTAGTCACACATATGTGTTTTCGTCATTCGCGTGTTTTCGTATTTTCCGTTTTCTTACGCATTCATGCAACCTGAAATAACTGATACTATTTGTTAGATTTTATAAAAGCAGTTCATCTTATTTCAGTTATGGTCACATACAAGGTTACATAAGAACATTTTTCAACACAACTAATTTCACATATTGTTTACAAACATAGTTCTCAAAACATGCTCAACATTAGAGTTGTTAGGGTGCAAATTTCTCCATGGATGTGGCTTACCCTTTTGTGATGTATAATGGATTTAGCCTTTCATATAAATAGGAAGTGAGTGGATCCTATGTTATGTAAGAAATTTTTAGACCCATTTGAATGTTAGTTTAGTGAGAGAAAGAACAAAATCCACTTGTACTCTTACTATTATAATGGAACTTAAATTATTTTATTTATTCCTTGTGTTCTTGATATTTGCATGATTCAATACATCCTTTTAATTCTGCACATATCATCATAATAAAGATCACTACAATTGGTATGCAAGCAGGTGTTCTTGAAACTCTTAATAATTAATCCATGATGACTGCATGATTGTAACATCTCGACACCCGGGTATAATTTTCAAAGCTTTGTATTCATTTTATTGAGGGAAATCGATGATTTGGAGGCCCCAACTTGTCGTGTCGAACCTGGTCAGCCTGTGTGGTTTATAACTTCTACTCGACGAGTAGGGGGTTGTGCATGATACCCTAATTTTTAGGGTTTTACACCCTATTTAAAGGATCATTAGCCTCCGTTTTCCCCCTTACCGCCCCCTTGAGCTCAAAAAACCTTAATTGTGTCTACTCTCTATTTTTGTGTGTTAAGAAGCTTGGAATGTGGATTTTGTGAAGATAGCTTGAAGTCTAAGGAGATTGGAGCAAGGAAAAGCTTGTGGATCTGATTTCTACTTCATCATAGCATCATCTTGAAGGTAAAAAGTTGTTGCCTTGACTTCTCTCTAGCTAGATCTCTTCATGCAAAGGTTTAGGGCTATTTCTAGTTTGTTGTGGAGTTATTTTTGGTTTTGGGCATGATCTGAAGTTGTAACTGTAGATATAGACTCCTCCAGCCCCCTATAGTCAGAAAGTTCTAGTCTGTAGCAAGTTATGACCTTCTCCTTACCTAAAATTTCTTCTTTAGCTTGGTTTTGGCCTTCAAGACCTTGCATGCACGTAAAGTTTGCAACATTACGTGATAAATTCACCTTAGTAAGCTAGATCTACAATTTGGAGCTATAGGGTAGCTTAAAAACGTCTGGATGAGAAATTATCTGAAAGGACTCGATGAGTTGTGTGGTTAACTCAACGAATCACGTGAAGATTGGCCGTTTTTGGTTTCTGCATGGACTCGGCGAGTCAGTGAGATGACTCAACGAGTTAGTTAGGGTTTTCCTGACATTTGGACACCGCATAGACTCGACGAGTTGTGTAGAAACTCGGCGAATCAACTAGGGTTTTCAGGATTTCTCGAGTTCTAGAAGAACTCGACGAGTCAGGGGGATACACTCAACGCGTTGGGTCAACATGGACTATTAACCTTGATGACTGATTTTGACTTTGACCAAGGGTTGAATACTTTGACTTCTAGGGGTATTTTAGTAAATTATAAATTTATGGAAGTGGATCACGGGTAGATGTAGGTGATTGATTGTGGAGTTGTATTTGGAGAATTGACATTATCATCCTGATATACTTGTGAGGTGTACTCAAGGGTCGAAGGCACTAAGGCCAGCCCTTTGGATTGTTATCCTGCTTTGTTATTAGGGAGATCGGTTAGATCGGTATCCTGGTAGATAGGATGTTGCTATGCTTAGAGAATCTGTAGACTGGTTTGATTGTCTATAGACTGTTATGTGTTTACCTGTTATATGTGCATATGTTTGATTGGTATTTGAGGGTATTTCATCATGTGGATGATTGGACCCTAGTATGTTATCTCTATAGACTATTATATGATTATCTGATATAGGTGCACATATTTGATTAGTAGTGAGAGTATTCCATCCCGAGGATGAGTGGACTCATAGTATGTTGGCATTCCAACCAGATGGTTAAGGGCCTAGGGTATTCCAACCCGATGGTTTATTGAACCCATAGTATGTTGGTATTCCAACCCGATGGTTGAGGGTCGGGGGTATTCCAACCCGATGGTTGATTGGACCCATAGTATGTTGGCATTCTAACCTGATGGTTGAGGGCCTGGGGTATTCAAACACGATGGTTGATTGGACCCATAATATGATGTTTGTGATTATGTGTATATTGTTGTGTATATGGGTATTTTGGGGGAACTCACTAAGCTTTGGGCTTACAGTTTTGGATTTTGTTTCAGGTACTTTAGATGATCGTGGGAAGGTGAAGGCATGATCGTGCACCTCCTCACATTTTTATGATCTGGATTTATGGGATACCATGATGTCTAAGCTATTTTGAAAACACTTTGTAATAACTTAATGGTTTTGAATGGTTGAAAAAGTTTTAAAATGGCTTGTTTTTTATGGGTGTTACAAGTTGGTATCAAAGCCTTAGTTTGAGTGAATTGGAGGAACACTCGTGTGAATTCAGTCTCAAACTAAGGAAAATATTTTCAAAATGCTTTTCAAAAGGTTTTCAAAATAATTAAGGAGGATGCAGAGTGTACGATCAGTCGGAGCTAGTAAGTAGACCTCAAAATACCATGTAGTTATTTGATACTGAGATATGTTAGAACAACATGCTAGTACTAGGCTAAGGGTCTTCAGAAATTGCATGATAGATTATATGATGCCTAATAGCCTAGGGTTTTCCTTATATGAAATTGACATAATTACTATAGTTGCTTAGTGTATGCATCATGGCCGTACGTAATTAAGATCTTATAGCCTGAGAATGTTTGGTTTGGCATTATTTCCTGTTCTTGTTTGATGAAGGGCATAGGGTAGGATCAGGTATTCGAAAGTCTATAGGGTCCAGCTTTATGTATGGCTAGCACACACGAGTGATGCAGGGTTGGTGGAGGTTTCATGAGTGGGTTGTGCGGGGTTACTAGGCCATTTATGGGATACTTAGCCTTCCTCTAGGAGTGAGGATTGAGCGCTCTCCATGAATATGTATATTGTTAGGGCGTTGTGATTATACTTGGGACAAATATGGGTAGTTGTGGAAGGTAGTATGGGCCCGTACTACTGAAAGCACATGACACATATGCGTAGCAAGGACGTCACAACCCCTAGGGTTTAGTTGGGAGTTGTTTCCTCGTTATTCATGAGGATTATCTGATATCTTCCTGGTGTATTTTCAGTATGGTGGTTACGAGGTGATTTGTGACTCGATTCGGATTGGGATTAGGACAGGGCAGTCAGGGTGCCTCGGCAGTTCCCTAAGCTACCGACCAGGATAGGTCAGCATTGACAGATGATCGTTTCAGGGAGATCATCAGTGAGGATGTGCTCGAGATTGTCCGGGGTTATATTATGGAGATGTTTGGGTCTATCAAGAATGCCATGATAGAGTATTTTGATGATAGATACGCAATTATTGCTTAGAATGCGGCTGTTGCAGCCTCTGTAGCCGTGGTGGTTGTGGGTATAAGGACAGGGCAAGCTTTTCAATACTAGGATGTCGATAACACTAAGCCCTCGAACTTTGATGGGACTCGAGATCTGATCATATCCATAAGGTGGATATCTAACGTGGAGGGATGTTTCTTCACGTGCTCATGTCCTGCTGACTAGAAGGTTAGATGTGCCCTGAACTTGCTGAGGTCCATAGCAAAGGACTGGTGGAGGTTGATGAATGGGTCATATACGGATTATCAGAGAGCTACAATTACTTGGGAGTAGTTCTGGGAGATGTTATGCGCTCGCTACATTCCACGGGTCGAGCGCGAGCAGCTGTCAAAGGAGTTTTTGGATCTAAGACAGGGTACAGAGACGCTGACAGAGATCACTCGCATGTTCACTGAGAGGGCGATGTTTTTTCCAGATTTTGCTTTGAGAAGGCTTAGACAACACATTATTTGAGCATGCTCAAGACCGATATCCGTCATTTTATTGTTACCCAGCATTGTGATACACTATTGGAGTTATAGGAAGCCACTAGGCGGTGTGAGCTTGAGATTGAGTTATAGTTACAGGACCAGAGGCAGGCCCTGGTACAGTCACATCCAATGCCAAAGTGGTCAAAGACCGTTGATTTCAGGTTTGGAGGTCAGTCGGGCCACACTTGTAGGAAGTGCGGGAAGGCTCATTAAGGGGTTTGCCGATCAGGGAGCGGGTGCCACAAATGTGGCAAGCAAGGCCACCTTGCCAGGGACTGCATGTAGTAGACTCCGGCTACCGGGGTCAAACCTTTTTTACCATGTGAGCAGGTGGGCCATATGAAGGCCCAGTGTCCCCTACTAGCCGCCAAGCTAGTGCATGATCTCGTGCCGGCTACAGTGAGGATTACTGACAGGGGTCACGGTAGAGCATAACCTCCAAAGGCTCATGGACGCCCCTTCCAGCTTACAGCCAAGGAGGCCAGGACAACACCGGATGTGGTTGCTGGTATGTTTGTACCTTTTCTCTTATTGATTATATCTATTTTATGCTTATATGTTGTACCTATGATTAGGCATGCTCTTAGTTAACTCCTTACCTGCTTTTGTATTATTTGAATCGGGGGTGAGTCGGTATTTTGTCTCTCAATCATTCAGTAGGGAGTTCGGTTTGCTAGTAGGAGAGCTAGAGTGTCCGTTGCGAGTCTCTATTGCCAATGAACACGAGATTTCCGCTTCTTCAGTCTACTGGAGTTGCGTGTTGGAGATCTTCGAGGTGTCTTTCACTATAGACTTGATTCTGATCCCCATGGGGGAGGTATCTGTGATTGTAGGTATGGATTGGTGAAAGACCCCAACTTTCGTATTTTTGAAAGATCCAAACTTTCATATTTCACATTATCATTACTCCAAAACATGCTATTTGCATATTCATAAAAGCAATATTTTACATTGATATAAAGGATTTACAAACTATTGGATACAAACCTTCTATTACAAATTGTTATATATATTACATAACTACCCAGGATATTGTAATTTATACAAACATAAAAAGTAGTACAAAAGTACTATTACAAAATATTCTATATCTTTCAACAGTATGTAAACATACTAATTATTTATCACCTGCAATTGTTAAACATTGATAGGGTAAGCGGTGACGCTTAGTGAGTTCAAAAATAGATACAATATAATGTTATGCCATATATATACTTCAATGTGGCAAAAGAAAAGAGGAACAACAAGAAGTATGTGAGATTATGTGACAAGCGTTCATATCAATCAAAGACATTATTCAAAGATATTCTTTTCAATTCTTGATATACATTAATAAAGCTTTGGCCCAATTGACAGAGAACACATGCAATTTTTGATTAACATCTTGTTAGATTTTAGGCTTATAGTCCTGTCTAACCATTTGCCAATGCCATAGAATAGAAGTCATTCTCTTACGGAGACATGCTCTACATGGCCAGAGGCTACGTACCAGTACCAATGTGAATCTAAGTCCTTTCACTGATCACATGGTCAAAGGTATTACAATTGCTATAAACATAGCGAATAACACGAGAAAATAACTCAGAATGATAATACTGAAAAGCACATAGCACATATAACACATAACATAAAATTGTTCCTATATATTGAACTCACCTTAAGTTAACCGGGGGTTAAAATAGTAATTTGGACAACACTTCGGCTTTAAATATGCCTTTCTATGTTGAAAACCGGGAGTTTGATTGAAAACCGGGCTCTGCGAAGGTAGGGCTTCAAAACCAAAAAGATAAAATTTTTGGGCTTCTCGGGGGTCTCGGACGTGTTTCGGGTGCTAAAATTGATTTCGGGGCTTCGGGGAAAGTTAATATGAAGAAAATATGGAAAGAGGGGCTAAAAGTGTCAAATTTTCAAAGTTAGTCGGCAAGGTTCGCAGCCTCCCTTTATATAGGGCCGAGGCCGAAGTCGGCTGGGAAGGAAGCAGGCAGCGAAGCAGATCGGTGGCATCAGCAGCGAGGGCCACGCCGCATCTGCGAGGCTCGGATGCGAGGAGTGACGAGGCAGGCGCGAAGACTCAGACGCGAGGAGGCGTGGAGGAGCGAGCTTCGAAAACCAAGGCGTGGCGCGTCGGAAGCTGATAGGCTCGCATTTCGGTCGAATCACTGAGCGGCACGCGTCGGACTCCGGAAGCAAGCAGTGAGACAGTTCGGTCCGGGCCATGTCTCTGGTGACGCACCTGCTTCGTGTGAGGTGACGTGGCCGGTTACTATTCATGCGAAAATTTTCGATTTTCGTGGCCCGAACTTCTAAAATCCATAACTTTCGTATACGAGCTCCGTTTTTGACGTTCTTTATATGCACGCGTAACTAAAATCACGCTCTACAACTTTTGTTTAGACTTCGTCGGCTAATTTTGAATTTAATTTTAATATTATTATTTTTAACAGACCGGGACAGGAAAATCCGTTAAAAATTCATAACTTCTTCATCCGACATCCGTTTTCGTCAGAATTTTTACCGTTGTACTACATATGATGAGACCTTCGATTCTCGTTCATGATGTATCGGTAAAATATCGCTCGATCTAAAATTCGAGTTTTTAGCTGTCTACTACTAAGTTGAAACTTCGAAAAATCATAACTTCCTCATACGAAGTCAGATTTTGGCGTTCTTTTTATCGAATTTCTCGGTTTAACAAATACTACGACTTTCATTTAGATTAATAGGGATAAAAAGTAGTTTATCAAAAACTCACTTTTTACGTCATTCGGCACCGTGTCGGTTTTGTCGCGGATCTTCGGTTGGCCATAACTTCTTCGTTATATCTCGGATTTCGACGAGGTTTTCGCCTACAGTTTTCTAACGAGATTCTCTACAACATTAAATAATAAAATTTTACTTATTTAAAATTTCATATTTTCGCTAAATTTCACTATTTGGCTTTTAATTGGAATCTCATAAGACTTCCAATATTTTCTGAGTGATTCTAAACATAGTTTTACTTCATTTCTAGTAAAAACCATCTGTTAGAACTCAACACTCAATTTTACAGAATATTTCACAATTTTATTCATTACAAAATACGATTTTAAAACGTGTATGTTACAATTGGCTTAGTCTCTTTGGTGCCATGATCGACTGCGAGGGTCAGCAGGTGGTAGTTCGAACCCTAAGTGGGGGAGAACTGATTATTTACTGCGAGGGCACCGGATTAGGATCAGAATTTTGCACAGTTTTCAGGGCTCAATATTACATTCAACACGTGTATGTGGGTTATTTAGCGTATGTGGTGGATACACGAGTCGGGGATTAGAACATGATTTTAGAGGTTCCAGCAAGCAGTCAGGTTGTTCGCTGACGTGTTTCCAGAGGAGTTACCCGGGGTGCCTCCGGAGAGGCAGGTTGAGTTTAGGATTGACCTAGTGCCAAGTGCGGCTCCTATCGCCAAGTTGTCGTACCGATTCACACCACCAGAGATGCAGGAAATGTCATCACAACTGCGAGAACTGTTCGGCAAACAGTTCATTCATCCGAGCAGTTGTTCATGGGGAGCGCCGATTCTCTTCATCAGGAAGAAGGATGGTTCACACCGGATGTGCATTGCCTACCGGGGGTTGAACAAGTTGACAGTGAAGAACCGTTATCCACTCCCAAGGATAGATGATCTTTTCGATCAGTTGTAGGGAGCATATTGGTTCTCCAAGATAGACCTAAGGTACGGGTACCATCAGGTCAGGGTTAGGGAGGAGGACGTGGAGAAGACCGTGTTTCAAACTTGTTATGGGCATTAGAAGTTTGTAGTGATGCCATTTGGGCTTACCAACGCACCGATAGTGTTTACGAAACCAATGAATTGGGTCTGCAAACCGATGCTCGATCGCACGGTCATTGTGTACACAAACGATATCTTGGTGTACTCCAAGACCCGAGAGCAGCATGAGGAGCATCTTCGGTAGCTATTTGGAGTTTTGAGGCGAGAACAACTTTATGCCAAGTTCTCAAAGTGCGAGTTTTGGTTACGAGAGGTTTAGTTCCTTGGATATCTCGTTAACCAGGAGGGGATTTTGGTCGATCTGGCCAACATCGAGGCGGTTATGGAGTGGGAGGTTCCGAAATCTCCCTCGGATATTAGGAGCTTCTTGGGATTGGCTGGGTACTACCGGAGATTCATACATGATTTCTCCAAGATTGCAGTACCCCTCACTCGTCTGACAAGGAAGGGGTGGATTTTCGGTGGGGCCTTGAGCAACAAAAGGCATTTGAGACCCTCAGACTGCGACTTTGCGAGGCTCCAATATTGACTCTCCCGGAGGGAGTGGAGGAATTCATGGTATTCTGTGACGCATCTATCATCTGACTGGGAGCACACCTGATGTAGAGAGGGAAGGTGATAGCGTATGCTTCGCGGCAGGTGAAGCTACATGAGACGAGATATCTCACTCATGATCTGAAGTACTCATGATCTGAATTTGTGAGCGGTGGTATTCGCTCTCAATATTTGGAGACACTATCTATATGGAGTCTGCTATACCATATACATTGACCATAAGAGTTTGAGCTACTGGTGGTTGTGCATGAAGCGAGAAATTGCTTGGTATGTCGAGAGGTGCTTGATCTGCAGGATGGTTAAGGCCGAGCATCAGAGACTGCATGGCAAGCTGCAGCCTCTAGAGATTCCCATGTGGAAATGGGTACAAATCACAATGGACTTCATTACCAAGTTGCCGAGGACGACAAAGGTTTTTGATGTTATATGGATCATCGTGGATCGATTGACCTAGAGTGCCCATTTCCTGGCCATACGGGAGAGCTCATCGGCCGAAAAGCTGGCCGAAGTGTATGTCCACGAGATTGTTGCTCGCCATGGAGTTTCGGTCTCTTTTGTTTCCAACCATGATGTTAGGTTCACCTATCGCTTCTGGCAGACGTTCCACGAGGAGCTGGGCATGCGGCTGCATTTTAGTACAACTTATCATCCGCATACCGACGGACAAAGTGAGCAGACCATACAGACCCTGGAGCACATGTTGAGGGCCTGCATCATTGACTTTGGTGGGAGCTAGGATTTCCATCTACCCATTGTAGAGTTCTCCCAAAACTACAACTCCATGATAAACCTAAACTATCACATACACAAATATAATTAGAAACGAACTAAAAGGGTTATATATTTTCCATTTTATACACGTTTAGTAATTATATATTTTTTTGTATAAAATAAGTCCTTTAATTTATTGTTTTTGTACACATTTAGTCCTTATGACCGATTGCTCCGAGTTAAGTCCTTAGTTTGTAACATTTATTCACTAATGTTTTTTTTCGCAAAATAAGTCATTGTCGTTTTTATACACATTCAGTCCTTATGATAGATTTTTTCAGGTTTTACTCATGTGACATCCTACGTGAGACAATAATTATTGAGGTGTTTTAATACATGGATCGTATGGATAGTGGAATCATGTATTACTTGTCTCGTATGGATAGTGGAATCATGTGTTACTTGTCTTGGTTCTAGTAATAACATTGTACTTTTGCTATTAGTAACTATTCAAATACAATACCCACGATATTCAATACTTTTACAAACTTCATTCAATAGCAATACCAACTACATTACATTAGGTGAATAAAATACATTAGCCATAAGGATTTTAATTCTTGGAAATAGTACCCACATTCACAATAGTTTGTAATATGACTATTAATATTAGAGTCTTTTTCGGTTACACATAAGGACAAAGTTAAGCAATTATTGACATGAGAGTTTATTGGGAATCCAAATTGTTATTTTATTGGTTATTAATAAATTAAGAGAAGTTTGTGACACTTCTCCTTAGTCCTCATGACAGAACCCAAATCATTCTAGGGGTTTAGTATTTTGCAATTCAAGGTGATTGAGACATGAAACCTCATCCTTAATTGCTGTTAAGTTCATGTACAAAATAATTGGTCAATGAAAGAACAAAAAACCTATTTATTGAAAAATGGTAAAAATCGACATACCAAGGAATTAGGGAAGGCTCTAATTTTTTTTTTCAGGATGTTATTTTGTCTTAGAAGTACAAATTTGAGTTGAGAGAAAGCAATCACAAAGAGTCTCGTTGATATAGATAGATGAAACTGAAGCCGAAGACATTTTCTTTTTGGAGAAGATATCTTCGAAAGCAAAATCAAAAGAAAACCGGTCATAAAGACTGAATGTGTACAAAACAATAAATACTCACTCTCAGAAAAAAAAACATTAATAACTAAATATGTAAAAACTGAGAAGTTAACCTAAAGTAGCTATCATAAAATGAAATAACCGATTATAAAGATTGAATGTGTACAAAACAATAAATTAAAGATCTTATTTTACAATAAATGAATAAATAAATAAATAACAAAGAAAAAATAATTAAAGACTAAATATATATATGAAATAATAACTATACTATCTTTTTTAGGGCTGACAAAAATGTACCACGGAGAACCAACAAACATGTTACCAAATGAACCAATAAAATCGGTAGCCAACATGTTTGATAGCCAATATGTTTGGCCGGTAATACCATATCAATTAAGTAGTCTTGGTACGGTAACGGTACAACATTTTGAATACCACAGTTGTACCATACCAACCAATATATATATATATATATATATATATATATATATATATATATATATATATATATATATATATATATATATATATATATATATATATATATATATATCAATCCTTACATTTTCAAGTTTTAGTTAGGAGTAACAACTAAAAACTAATAGTCAGAGTTACTAATATAATTCAATTGATATTGAGTCGTTTTTGAACGAAACATTATAGTAAAATAGATTACTAACACAAGGTTAAGGATGATACATGATACTAAAAGGATTTACTAAAACAAGCGATGACCACAACTTCAACTCACGTTCATATTTGGAAAACTTTTTAACCATTCAGTTATGATTATAATGTGAAGTCTTATATAGATTCTGGTCTTAAACTCTTCAAGTATAGATATTATTTAAATATTTTGATATATACCAATACCAATATATACCAACCAAATTTGTTGGTGTACCAAGTATCATTGGTACGGTATTGACAAGTAAAACTTTATGTCAATTATAATTGGTACGGTACACGGTTTGAAGAAAAAAAAACTTGATATCGCACCAATTCCACCCTTAATCCTTTTAGTTGTTTTCCGTGAATAGAATTACTAATTCTCTCTCTAGATTAAAAAACATTGGTCATTACTATGACATAACTTTTAGTATCTATATACCCACTGGATTTGGATCTTGATCCGGTCCATTAGATAATCAATTGTGATTAGAGTAATGACCAAACTTGAGTTTTAATGAAGCTCACGATCCATCTATTACCTTTTCATTTCCCTAGCCTTTTTTTAATATAAAATGGGCATGTAGATATTTTAAACCACTTTAATGTTGGATTTAGGTTACCATTTTCTATCTTAAGTTGGCTCGATTCTTATTTCATAGACGTGAAAAACTTTCCATGAGGAATATTTTGGTCATAAACTATAATCTTACTAATTAATTCAGTATTGTTGTGGTTGAGTATTTAAAGTTAGAAATGTTTTAATTTATGTTGATTAAATATTAAATACTTTACAACCTAAATTGTACATAACCAAAATCTTTAATACTTTGAGTCATGATGAGCCCCGCACACAAGGCCCAACCCAACCCATAATTGTTTAAAAGTGTCTGGTTAAAAAGACGATCGAGAAAATATATAGGCATTTTTTGTTTTTTAAAAGTAAAATATGTTTAGTATTTTTTTCATATTTGCCAAGTAAGATGTGAAAAAAAAAAGTTTTATTTTTTTATTTTTTTATATTCATAAAAAATTTATTTTTAAAATCTTCATAAAAAAAGATTGGCCGCACTCGTGTGTAACATCCAGATTATAGGTGTAAGTCTTAATTTTTGCAATGTTTTGAATTTGGGATTTTCCCGACACATTGGTGCGGTAGGGCCTAAACCACGGTGCAAGAGACATTTAATGACCACGACGTAGTCAACCCCTCACTATGGTGCGGTGGTGGCTAGGATTCAAAGCCCTAGATCTCGAGTCTTGGGTCCTATTTAAAGGATGAGATGGTTAATGTTCCTCTCACCCTCAACCTCCATCACATTGCAAGTTTATATGTTTCAGATCCGAACTCTCAAATTGTTTTGGTTTCATGCATGGGGTCTTTACCATATTTCTCACCATTTAAACCTAGTTTGGTAATGGGTATGAATTAGACATGCATGTCCGTAAAATTAGGATTTTTAAGGAGAATTAGGGTGCCATGAAGCTTTTTGGAAAGTATTAGGAGTGGACTTAATGGATTAAGAGCTTAATAAGGATTTGGATATGTCAGCTTGACCACAACGTAGTCAAGTACTGACCACAAAACGGTGGGCATATTAACCTTTACGTTCTTAAGAGTTGTGGTGTTAGTCTACTTCGATTGAGAGGTCAATCTTCTCACTATACTATGTAGTATGCTAGCTTGTCTTTGTGACTTTTGCATGAAAGACCATGGGATGACTATGTCAATTGTATGAAGGACTACAGGAGGATAATAGCAGGAAAGGTTACATTAGGACTACATCAACGAAAGTGATTGTAAGGCTATGAGAAGATCATAACAATCCTATGGGCTTAAACAATCTCGTTGGCTAAAATAGGTCGTAACATTATAGATAAGGAATGTATGGTATGTAGTATTCTGGGGAACTCACAAAGATTTGCGCTTATAATTTTAAGTTTAAATGTTGTAGGTACTTCTTATAGAAAGGGGAAGAGCTAGGATTGATCGCACCACATCCACCGGAGATTTCCTTATTATAAGTTTTAGGTTTTACTCTGATGCTTTAAGATTACATTTTATACTATGATTATCTTCTAATAGATTGGAATGAATTTTTTTATCATATTTAAAATGAAAAACCGACTCAATATTTTGGGACGGTACATGGTTTTAGTGTATGTGGTGGCGGTGATAGTTGTGCTTATCAAAACTGGCAAATTTAGGGTTGAGATTGTGATTCATGTATAAACAATTTCTCTATGTAACCTTATTGCATTAAACTATTTAAATTCAAAACAACAAGGTTAAATGAATACATATGTGCATACACTAAGAATCAAGTTGTCATAGCCTCTTATAAGCCCAAGTTGATCTAATAGTTAAACAAAAATTAAATGGGTCTTTACTTAAGAATTCTCGGCCTAAATACCCTAGGCCGAAAACCCTTTCTTTTTGGGCCTTCCTTTGGCCGAAAACTTCTTCATTGGGTCAAATTAGGCCCAAAAGCCCATAACCACTCGAAAACCGAAAACCCTCCCTTAATGGACCATCAAGACCGAAAACCCCCTAGGGTAGCCCATTATGGCTGAAAACCTTATGAGGTTTCGGTTGGGGGTTTAGAAAAAAAAAGAAAAAGAAAAAGATAAATAATTAATGTTGACACCTCATGCCTTTACACTTTATTACCCTTCATGTTTCCACACCATGCAAGCATTTACTTTCCAAGCATCCATGCATGACACTCTATGAACCACCATGTAATAATGACCCATTATTCTCTCCCTTCTTTTAAACTTGCGGTCGAAGATGCACACACATACACACACCACACACTTCTTCACTCATCTCATGTCACACCCCAAAACCGAGAATGACGGAAACGTTCTGGGGTGGAGGATGTCATGTAATGTATCACAAAAATGTAAAGTAGTAAACAAGCAACAACATCATCCACTGCATTAATAGCATAATTTTAATTACACGTGTATTCTTTCATAGCATAAACAAGATATGAATATTCAAAATAAAAGACAAGTCTTGACTGCTCCGTCTTCACAAGACCTGGTCGTCGTACCTATCTATTTGTGACCTGAGAATACAAGTTATTTTGAAAGCGAGTATCAGCAATAAAGTTGGTGAATTCATAATTATTTATGTGTCTTTGATTTGTAAAACTGTAAAGAAAAAACATGTAAATGTTTGAAGAAAGTTTGTATCACCGAAAATGTTTGTAAGTAATTGTAAACGTTTAAAAACCCTAGAAAATCCCATATTTCCTACTAGTATAAAAAGTAGTCTTCTACCAAGACTCAACTGTTTTGAAAGTATGCATCATTGTAAGTGTGATGGTTTTTCTCTGTATAATTATTATTATAAAACTATTCTCTACCTCATCATTTATGTGAATGTGTCACAAGGTAAAGGTAATAAGGAATATAATTATTTTATTCGTATCCTTTTGTATTTGTCGTTCGTAAAGTGTAAGTACTGTAGTATTGTATAAGTGACTACTATCGTATTAATTACTTTAAACCGGATTTATATCAAAGTATTATTTGATTAATTGTACCATACTATCGATTGAAAAACACGACAATGTTGGTCATAAAAAGGTATGACGTTTGGCACCCGAAGACCTGTTGTTCCCACTGTAGCTAGCAGTAAGGTGTAGGATAGTCAATCCAGTATAGATCTATACGCGAACTCACTCTCTCCCTCCAGTAGATTCTGGTTACAACTCGGGCCATGACAATGAAGGCATGCTCCGACACAGTGGATCACATTTATGATATAGTATACTTGTATATGTAAGGTATGTACTTGTGTAATGCAGATATTGTTTCTCATAGTAGTAAGTAATGACTCATAAATGAACTGAATCTTGTGGGATTCCTTGTACTTGGAATGTTAAGTAGTATCTCCTAACTATACCTATTATAGTTACTAGTAATGTACGTGTATAACCGAAAGTATGCCTTTGCTACCCAAAGGTACTGAACTGACTGATGGAATTTTTATGTCTATATATGTATACATGATATATAAATAATATTTAAATGACATTCGGACGAATAACCGATGCCCCAAGGCCACATCCCAACGAGGAAAAGGAAATAAAGCTAGCTAGCCGTCATAAGTCCTTTAAACATTACTTATATAATTATACATATATGGGCATGCATTTGACATTATAAAAGTATAAAAGCAATTTTATAAAACCTTTGAAAAGTTTAATAACTAAGAAATGATGACTTGATGTTAGTTTATAAAACGATTTGAAAGTAGTTCGTTTGATAAAATAGTTTTAAGTATAATGAAAACCTTTGTTTGAAACACATTTGTAACAGAGTTTGAAAGGAAACATACGGTATGTTAAGCAGTTTGATAAAGAGTTTTAACATGTAAAAACGTTTGAGAAAATTATCTGAAGTAATCTGTTTGGTAAAACAGCTAAACATATAGTAAATCCATTTGTATGCTAATTATTAATCACATGTGATTGATATAATAACTAGCATGTTTCAACTTGTATTCCCCCCCCCCCCATAAAAGCATTTATAAACATTTAAAAACATTTAGAAGGTTAATTAAGGGGTATGAACTCACCTACAATGAGTGGATCGTATGGAGGTGTCGGAGAAGTGCTTGGTGTCAAGTGAAGACTTAAACACGCACAATGATCCTAATAACATATGTATATATACAATTAGTGATTATAACACTAATTAGACATGTATAAACATCCTAATGTGAGGAAAACACTTTGGTCAAAGTATTAGGAGGCCATTGGGTTGCAACAAAGGAGCGCAAGGCCTTGTAAAGGAGTTTATGGTCCATAAACCATAATTGTTGGAGCTTACGGCCCATGGGAGTTTACTCCTGGCCGTAACCTCTCAAATGGGTCTCCAAATGAGGCTTAAAGCTATTAGTTCTTAAGTGGTTAAGTGTTCCAAGGCTCAAACAAGAGGCTATGTAGGTTTAAGGTCCAAGAATGACCTTATCCTGAGTTTACGGCCCGGGAACCACTTCCCCATGACTTTACGATCGTAGACCCATGGTATGGAGTACCAAAACAATGTTTGAAGTCCCTAGTTCAATGGTGTGAAGTTCTAGACTAAGATCCAAGGCTTGGTAAGGAGATTAGGTCTACTTTGCACTACTTAAGGGAGTTTATGGCCTTAAGGGGATCCTTGGTAGTAAACTCTCATTTAACCCTCAAAACTTGGTGTTTAAGGTCCTTTATACATCAAGGAGGTGATCTAGGTTAGTGTCCAAGGCAAAAAGAGGGACTAGGGTGCCATTTGCACCTCTTAAAGGGGTTTACGACCCAAGAACATACCTTGGCCGTAAACTCCTTGGATCATGTGTTTCCTTATGATTTCCAGGCTCTAAACATGTTAAACGTAGTGTACAACGAGTTAGAACAAGAGTACTTACGATCTAGGAGCTTGAATGGTCGTTTTTGGCCAAGAACACTAGTGTGTGTTCTTGGTGAAACTAAGAACACTTGAAGATCAACACAACTGGAATGATTACACGGATGGAATTGTGTAAGATCACTAGATTAAGTAAGTTATCAACTAGTTAGGACAAGACACTTACGAGATTTGAGCATCGAGGACGAAGATCGGGATGATAATTGAGAGGATTTCAGCCAAGGGAAAGGAGAGGAATGAACAAATGGCCAGAACTTGACCATATAAGGGGAATTTACAGCCAACATGGAGTTTACGGCCGTAAACTAGATTGTTGTAGCCGTGAACTCTTTGTCAAGTGGTTTATGGCCCGTTCCTTGTGCTATAACTCCAGCAGATAAACCCCGACACTTATCCCTTAATTTTACAAGGCTCAGAACGCTCAAATAAACTCGTAATTGTGTTAAAGGATAAAAACAATGAGTTTGACTTTCAATGAAGTGCTTAACTGTACAGGATATAAAATTTCGGGTTGTCACATCTCACTCTCAAGTTTTCTCTCATTTTCCCTCTCCAAATTTCGTGAGCCATCTTCAAGGAATGATACTTCTTCAAGTGGTCCTAGGAATTTTTGGTAAGTTTCTTGTAAACCTCTAGTGTTTTATACAAAAACTCCTTATTTACACACACATTTTCGTGTGTAGTTCTTTGGAACACTTGATTTTCAATAAGATCTTCAAGTGTGTACAAGTCTAGGCTCGACATCTCCCTCATTTCCTTCCTACAACACACAAAATCATCAAGGTGAGCTTCATACCCCTATGTTTTCGTGTTTTTCATGCTTTTCTAGGGGGGATACAAGTCAAGTTTCGTTTACCCATTGGATATTTACATGCACCAACTTGTTTATGGAATGATTTGTGCATTTGATGTCGAAAACTTCATGCTTACACACATAAAAATTATGTTTTATAAACTTGTTATAAGCTAAAATGCGTTTGTCCGTTGGATAATTTCATGCACTATGATTTTATGTTGATTATGGAACAATTTCTTATACATAATGGTTTATATCAATTGTTACATGTATAAAAATCAGAATACATAGGGCTGACAATTCTTGACACGACCCGCAACACGACACGAAATAACTGGGTTTGGGTTGAGTTTTTCAACCCGCCAACCAGCTAACCCGCTAACCCACCAACACGTTTATTAAACGGGTCATATATGGGATTCTCAAAAAATAAACGGGTTGACCCGCCAACCCGTTTATATTTTTAATTAAAAAATTGTTTTATTTTCAAATATATTTATGTATCAAGTATTAATATTCAATAAGTATTATATAATATATATCATTGATTCATAAACCATTTGACTGTTTTGACATTTTGACTCGTGGTGGATGGCCTAAGGGCGTAATTCGTAACCTGTAAGGCTAAGTCTATAACCATTTAACCAATTTTCCCTAAATAATAATCTCAAAATCAAATCGTGTATGAGCGTATCTTCCTATTCCAGACTTCCAGTCTTCCACAGTCCCACTCTCTCATCCGTTACTCTGTGATCGAAATTAGGTATCGAAATGGTGTTGGAGAATTGACTTTGTTTTTTGGAAGAAAAAAATGGGAATTGTGGCTATTACTTTAACACTTGAATTATCTATGTTTGTATTAATGTTTAGTTTGAGCATGTTTCTATGAATGTTTTTAATTTTTATTTGGATATTTAAGACTTAAGTGTCTAAAATTCGGATATGTTTGCATCAACCATCAAGAATTTATTCATGTTTAATTGTCAATTTTATTTATGGAATCTGACCCACAAACCTAAATCTGACCCACAAACCCGCCAAACTGTGAATCTGTATAAATAAATGGGTTGGCGGGTCATATATGAGTTTATGTTCCAAACACACCAACTCGTGACCCGCTAACCCGTGACCTGTATATTTAAATTGGTTGTGTTTGGGTTGGCATATTTTGACCCGCCAACCTGCGACATGCTAACCCGAACACGACACGGTTGACAGGCCTAAAAATACATGTATATAGGAGTCCAAAAATGTTTTGGTCATTGAGTATTTACGTGTTTTACTTTTACACCTTAAACATAGTATAAGTGTAAAAATATTAAAGTCATTATATGGTTTTCATAAAAATCGTGACTAGCCAAACTAGGTCAAATTAAACTTGGTTGTGTTTACAAAATTTCCACCGGAAAATATGAGATTCTGCCAAACTATAAAGTTTTGGAGATTTTTATCGGAAATAAACTTTTCTAGTAAAAATATTCGTAATTATGTTGTTACTATTTTGATGGTTTAAAACCCAAAGATATTACACTATTTTAATATATATTACTATTAGACATATTTATCATTGACTATTTATATGAAGTTTTATAAATAATTTACTCAAAAGTGAATACAAAACAAACTGTTGACAAAATAGTTTGCATGTCATAAACAACATGTCATGAAACTTATAAAAGGCGTGTCGTAAACAACATATCATGAAGCTCTTAAAACGCGTGTCATGAAGCACACATCACAAAATTTCCAAAAGTATAATTCTTTCATGATACAAGAAAAGGAGTCGTAGTTCACGTAAATCTGTTAATGCTCTAGTGAGCCACTCCATCTTCATTGTACCTACCTAGTGTACACTCTAAGTCCTGTAATTATAGCAGAGTATCCTTGAGGGAGAGTAAGGTAGTTGTGTATAGATCTATACATGGATTGACACCCCCATACCTGAGCTGTTCGCTACGGCTAGACGGGCCAGTCTAGGGTGACAATATCTTACCTATTTCTGACGCCTGAAGAACGTCGCAACATGCATACAGTCATACCAAGCATGATTATAACAACTCAAATACAGATTAACAATACTATATTGTTTTACAGGAAGCTCACAATCCATTGGTTTTATAAATTATAAAGCTACATACTATTTTTCAGTATACTATTATCACTATTCCGGTCTTAGGGTTTAAGACTACAGACGTCAGAAAATATTGGATTTTCTAGGAACATACAAAGAAACATGCATACATACATTTTCTGTCTTTGGTATAAGGCATACAATTCACTATTATAGAAAATATTAGATTTTCTAGAAACATACAATACTTTTCAAACAAAACAGATACAAACCGATTTTCATACAAATATGCTTATGAACTCACCAACATTTATTGCTGAAGATTTTCAAAATGACTTGTATTATCAGGGAACCAGTAAACAAGTACTTAAGTCATCGGGAACTGGATTTTTGTTGCACTTTGGAATTGTTACTTTTCAGTTTGTGTAAATTTTAAACAAACACACTATCTAAACAATGTAAGTTTGTATCTCTTAATGTATGTTGTGTGGGTTGCTATGTTCCATTTATATTCAATTGTTATGATACTATACAATGACGTCATCCGTCCCCGGACGTTTCCGCTGTCCTAGTTCGTGGGTGTGACAATGCTAGTGTAGGTAGTGGTGGTGGTGGCGGAGATGGGATGGTGGCGAAGATGGCGACATAGGAGGTGGCAAAGGTGGTGGGGTGACAACGACAGTGGTAACAGTGGATGTGGTGGTGGCGGAGGCATCAGTGGTGGCAACGACAACAATGGTGACAACGACAACGGTGGTGGAAAAAAGAAATATCACATTAGTTAAAACAAAATAAATCAAATATCATTGTATATATATATTTTCTTCTACTATCTTCCTACACTCTTAGGATAATAAGTTTGTCATATTTAATTAAATAATAAAATTTTATTATATTTGTAATCATCTAAAAAGGATACAATGATAGATATGAAGAATAAATAAGAGGATATTTAATTTTTTTAACACAATACTATTAATTAAAGAGATCTATTAAATATTGAAGCCCTTCAAAATAAATAAATAAATAAATAAATAAATAAATAAAATAAAATGACTCGGGCTTCGACCAAACACAAGTTAGTACCAGTTGACCATGCATGAAATTTGAGCAACTCTAGAATCATGTCATAACTCTCTCTACCCCAAAATAATGGCATACAAATCTAATATTAGGTGTGTGCATGAATAACATAAGTGGGGTACGAATAAGCCAAATCTATTGACAAAGTATTGATTCTAAATTAATATGTTAAATCATAAAAGGAGTAGCTAATGATGATAATAGATAGACAATGACATCCCACCTTAACACTGAATTTCATGGATTAAATGCATCCAAGAAGAAGTTGCTTAATTAGCCATAACCATCATTATGATGGGACACCTCTAACTAATCTGTAACTCATATTATAACAAAATCCTTACACATTTTTATGACATTTATCTTTGTACGATATTAGTCCTATCTCAAGTCACACACCATAAAGTTTCTTAGACAATACTAATAAAAACAACCACTAGAAAATAATTGAAAGGCCAGATGAGTCCTAATAAAGATATTGTCTCATTTCAAGAAAAAACGTGTAATCGTTGCAATGGTCATTTTATTGAAAGACTTGAACATGTTTTTCTTACATGGTTTTATGACTCATTTATGTTAAAATATTATTATATATTAGATGTATTACGATAAGTTCCAAACATTTAAAAGTAAAATAAAGAAATATATGAAAAGGCACTTTATTTTAGTTTTGCATATTCTAATGTTCCCTTTCACAGATAACCATGATATGTGGTGGTTTTGTTATCATACTTAAATGGGATCAAGACATGCTTTCTCAAATTGAAAGCTACCAAATGGTTAGGCTTAAAAGCAATTGGAAAAGCTCAAACTATGGCAAGGTGGGGATGAAGATGACTCCGATGGCCACCAAGACTAAAAAGAGCACACGCCACGTGAATCCACGTTTTCACATGTTTATTTTATATATAATTTTTTACAATTTAAATATAAGAGGGGAATTATGGATAAGACGCGTTGCTTATGATGAACACCGCGAGGGTAGGTGTAGCATTGATCGTCGTTTTGTAAAGGTTGGACTCACAATTTTCTGATGCGAGGAACTATGTCTAGGATTGTTTGTTTCGTTTTTCATGCGAGCAAGTGGCATGGCGTACACGAGTTTAAGAAGTAATTAACAAGAGTCAAAATACAAGAGTTGAATAAATTCTTTTATGCTAGTAGAATTGGGAAGCATGATAAGTCCCTACTCTACATTCTAGCGTTATCCTTGGTTTTCAAGAAAGGAAATTTTGAAGGATCGGTGACATAAGAGAAAGGCAAGATAACTCTTTATGGCCTAAACTAAAAACGGGGAAGGCCCAAGTCTACATACATGTCTTGGATCAATAGAATCCGTTGGGAAGGAATGTCATGATTAGTCTCGTTGCCATTGCTACTTTGAAATTATATCTATCCTCCATTTCTCATGTTTAGTTATTCACGAGGGACAAACAAAACCACATTCGTGTGTACGTTATGGGTCTTCAATTACAAGAGTTTCACATGTGTGGCAATGTTTGATCGTGAGGGACAAACAAAACCACATTCGAGTGAATTTAGATCTAATCGGTGGGTCGCCAATAAGGTTGGATCCAAAAGAATAATGGCCGAGGGAAATCATATGTCAATGTTCTTTGTGATCACGGAATAAGGATATAGAAACTTGAACCAATTATGAACGAAAGAATGTTAGAAATTACTAACCATTACTATGAAGGTGGATAAATACTTTATATTATATTATTTTTGGGATATTGGCCATTAGTTGTGATTTGATCATTTAATGAATATATTTTAAAAGTATTGGTTTATTGTATACATTTATTTTCTTTTTTAAATTGACATAACAAGAGAAAAAATTATTTATATTTACTTGATCATTATAGGAATCTTCTTTCTTTCTTCATCTCATATGTTAAATGAAGAATCATAGCTTCTATGGATTGGGATGTTTTTATAATACATCTTTTCATCAAATTGTAAACTTTATTCCTTGTATTTTGTTTTTGTTTAAGCGTCAAGTTAATAAAGCCGTCGTTCAAAAAAGATTACCTAACCGGTGTAACTTGGATTTTTTTCAAGAAATAATTTTTGGCTAAAGATTTTTTTTTTTTTTGGTTATCCCTTTATTTGATTTTATTATTATATTTTTGCGCTTTTGTGTACCTTGGATCATAAGTGTAGAATTTCACCTGCATCCTTAATTAACCTGTATCATATAAGAGAGATAATGCATGTCAAAGTTTCTTTTGCGAACCGAATATATAAGAGTGTGTTTGGTTGTGAAATTTTTTTTCAGTTTTTTAGGAAAATTTTCCAAAAAAAAAAAACGAAAATTTTGAAAACGCGTTTGGTTCGTTTAGTTTTCCATAGTTTTCTAAGAAAATAAAAATTTTCAGTTTTTCAAATTGTATGTAAATTAGAAAAGCGATTATTATAGTTTTTCAGACTTTTCCAAATTTCTAAGATGGAAAATGAAAACTCAACCCATTTCAACCAAACGCGTTTTCATTGAAAATTAAAAATGAAAAACTCAACCTTATTTTCTGAAAACGTTTTCATTGAAAATGAAAACAATGTTCCACAACCAAACGCACCCTAAATATTTATGAGATGATATATTAAGTAACATTGATGGTCGTTTGAGATTTTATGTGTAATGCAATAGTATTTAATTTCTGGTTTAGGAACACCATTAACACTAGAAACGTTTTGTGAGGAAGGTTTAAAGATTTAAACATGGATTAATATTATAAAAGCCTTAAAATTTTAACGCTTAATTTGGAAAAGCTCTGATATTTTTTTTATTATTGCTCTAGCCACAACTTTCTTGCAGAATTATCACTCTAGCCCACTTAACAAGTTTTATGGTTAACTTGGTTAACTTTTTTTTTTTTTTGCAAAAATCAGTCCTAAAATGTTCATATATGGTGTGATTGGGCTTAATAAATAGTCCAATTCCAATGGCGCAAATGTGCATCCCAATAAGTCCAAAGCCCATAAATCCAATATTAGGGATTTCTAAACCCTAATTAGGGTTTCCAACCCCATCTTAGCCCACTAGGCCCAATAGCTAGATCTTTTGATCAATTAGGGTTCATTAGGCCCATTATTCACATGTTTGGGCTTTTAGGTCAATTAGAGCTTTATTGGGCCGATTAGGATTTTATTGGGCCCACTAGAGCTTATTAGGCCTATTAAGGTTTATTAGGCATATTAGGGTTTTAGTCCCTTTATCCAAACATCCCAAACGAGTCATAATCCAAACGACGCACACCGCTACACAACACGGCGGTCGGTGGAGGCAGCCACCACCTCATCGTGGTGGTTAGTGTTTCTTTTTCATTATTTCACTTTATTATAAATTCTACAAGGCTTTAATCCCAATATAACACACACACACACACACAACCAAGCTAAACACATACATATAACCACCTTGTGGTGGTTGGCGATAGCGAGTGGCGATAGCCACGATGCTTGGTAGCAGGCAACATCTAATAGAAGAAGAGAAGAAGAAGACTGGTGGCAACGGGCTTCGACTAACGGTAGGGGCTCCTCCCCGGATCGCTTCCCAGGTAAAGAAGTCACAGCGTCCGGTGATGGGCTCGTCTTGAAGTGGCAGCAACCGCAGCGGCAGAAGAACGAACCCACTAGCGATCCATGTCGTCACCCTCAAGGTAGCATGATTGATTCACAACGATAATAACAACGCTTTACGTCCGTCGGTAACCTGTGGTTTCTAGCGATCATTCACTCGTTGGAATGGTGACGGATCATCGTCTTCATCGGAGAGGCACGGGGACAACTTGGTGGTTGGATAAACAAGGGGGGGTAGGGTGGTGGCTGTAGAGGATATGAGATGGAGAGGTTGGCGGCTGATTATTGCCGTTAGGGTTAGGGTTCCCATATGGGTTATATAACCGACTCCATAAACATATTGCCATAATGGCATAATTGGTCCCTCCCCATCAATATCTTTCCAAACCAACTCCAAAATTTACAATTTAGTCCCTGCATTTTGAAACCTCTTTCAAATCAAGTCCAAAATGTTACCAATCAACCCCTGCCTCCATAAATCCTTAAGTCCCAATAATACCAAACACCCCCTAACTTCTAAAATCCTTTACAAAACAAGTCCCGAAATTAAACTTTAACCCCCCGAATAATCCAAATTATAACAGTCGGCTCCATAAAACCAACAATCCCCTAACTAATATTGATTTAGTGCGACTATTCTTTCATCAAGTTTTATCTATTTATTTATTAAATAAAAATAATGTTACAATTCTCCCCCACTTAAATTAGATTTTGTCTTTGAAATCATTCATTACCATTCGTTACACGCACGAAGGCTTGGGTGACATGGTCACAATCATGGGCACACCCTAGCCTTCCTAGGGTAACCATAACCAGCCTTCACAAGGTCCTAGCACCCGAAGATGAACGAATTTCCTGCAACAAGACCATATTTACTCTGTCCGACTTCCGAAATCTCAAGAGGGTCTGTCTTCCTGACAGATCACCCACATTGAATCATTGTTGAATTCATTACACTTATCTCTCAACTGGCTACGCAACTTCTGATAACTTGAGGTTCCCACTAGAAAATACAGTCACATATCAAATTTCCCTGCAGTACACTTATATCTGACCGAAGCCCAGATAATACCTCGAAACAACGGACATATGACCGATTGCTGAGCCAAAACACACAGCAGTGCCACACGGCCTCTGAAGGATACCTCGTCCGAAAATAACTGATCTAACTATACCGCCACTCATTGCTCATCTAATCCTTCTAATCCATCCGATCATGATAGGCTGACAGTCTGTCACTGCTTAATCTGATGCAAAAAGGTTAATGCTACCAGAATAATTGTAGTCTTACATCATACCCTGTCTCCTTCGACTTACCGTTTCCGGATTCAATTATGTTGTGACCTACTCACAACCTTGCGAACTGGCCCACATTATCTGAACGAATCCATGAATGTCACATCTACCCTGCAGTCTGTCTGTATCTCATACACTATTTGGCCGTTGTGAATGCTACGGATCCCCCGTAGTCTTACAACACTTTCCACACTATCTGACTACTAGTGAATGTTACGGCTCCCCCCATAGTCTTACAACACTTTCACCCTACTGACCATGAGTGAATGCTATGGCTCCCCCATAGTCTTATAACACTTCCATAGCAACTGACCATCAGTGAATGCTACGTCTCCCCTGTAGTCTTACAACACTTTCGTCCTGACTAACCATTAGTTAATGTTATGGCTCCCCCGTAGTCTTACAAGATTTCTATATCAACTGACCATTAGTGAATGTTACGACTCCCCCGTAGTCTTACAACACTTTCATCCTAACAAAACCATAGCCCAATACCTTACCCCTTACCTATTGATTCGAAAGGCAAACAGAGTCGAGCATGCACTCCACCGAACAACCAAACTGAACTCCATTCATGACTGCAGTCCCAACCTGTCTCCCCAAATTCTGTTATCAAGCCCCCATGAAGACGCGGTTCACATGACGGGGAGTCTTACCGGACTCCAAACTCGCACAATCCTCTAACCAAATAACCACTTAGGCTGCCATTTTCCCTCGTTGGGGACGAGAAGCCCATCCCGGTCTCATACATGTCCTTGTCCTGAATACTTGCGTGATTGTCCCCCACGTCGATCCGACTAAGTCTTCGCAATACATGAGATTTGAAGGATTCCTGATCCTTCTTACTCTTTAATAACCAATTACTGACAACCTGTTTCTTGTCCGTGTGAGTGTTCTATTACGGGATAAATCCCCAAGGACCACGTAACCCCTAAAGATTAGACAAACATTTCCCAAATCCCAGCGATACTAATAATCTCAGACGCCTTGAAATGATGCCCCACTTATATCTTGAGGTTCGGATAACAGATGTCCAGACCAAAGCCTCAACAATAAACCACTTCTCCTGGTGCTTCCAAAAGCCGACTCGAGCATAATGGTCGAGTCACCAATCCTGTCTGTAGGCCTTCTGCATCATGTCCCTGGACCAATCTCGAACCTAGACCCATATACCATTGAACGCTCCAAACCCGCAAATAGGGAAACAACTTTTCACTAATCACCTCATAACTCATGGTTTGTAAATAACATATGAAAATTATTTGAATTTATAGTCCAAACACAAACATGGAAACACACCCAGAGATACACTTACTAAAACCCTCGAAACGAAAACTCCCTCGTGCGGTTTCCCGCAAGTATCGCACTAAATCTGGCCATGTTGGCCTCTTACAACTGACTTGAACCCTTAAGTCTCTTTCCAGGACCCTCCAATGTATGTACCTAATCAGATCCCCTCTTCCCAATGTGCTCCAAATCAATCCCTGCTCTCGAGCTCTAGAAATCATATCATTCAGGGTCCCTCACCCTGGCACACTCACCAGCTCAATCGTCCACGGCCAAAATGTAGTAGCTGAAGCAATCTCTGTCCTAAACCGGGCTACAAACCACCCCAAGACATAGTCTCTAATCCCAAAGCGCAATAGAGTGCACAATCAATCCTTGCCGCCTGATATAATAGGTCTAAGGCGAACTCCAAGTCCTGGTAGTCCTTCTGTTAACTAGCTCTCCACCAGAGCTGGGACCAAACCCTAGTCCTTCCCATTGCGTGCACATCCGCATTCTGTACAACAACTACCCCCACAGTCCAATCATAACCAATAACTCTCCTTCCCGGGCTTCTTAGATTCTCCAAGACTTCCCCGATTCGATTATGGATCTTGTGCTTTCAGTATTACGGGCCCAATACTACCTTCCACACCTATCCATACTTTCCTCCGGAATCATCCCGAATCCTCTTAGTCACCTACTCCCATGATGTACTAAATGTCTGCTAAACAGCGACACAATATCCACCGAAGCACCTACTAGGCTCCCCCTAGGCTCCCAACCTCACTGAACCGCCCCAACTAACTCACTGGAGCATATCCTAGGTTCCCAATATCGCCCTACCATTAGATGATGAGGAACTCCCCATGAGGCTTGCCGTCCACCTCCTGGATATCGTCATATCTACTTAGTAGCTGACTCCCACCACTCAAGATTTCCACAAAGCACAAAGCAAGCATCATTCATGTAGTAGCACTCCGATCCAAAGAAATATCATAGAACATTCCACCAACATGTCGCGACTCACGCTGTCCACATCCATCCATCCTCATTGTCTGCTGCCTTATGCATGCAAATTATACACAGAATAGGATCTAATAGACTATCGAATAATAGACTCTACCCTAGGACCACAACCAAACAAGGAACATGAAATAAGGCCAAATCTATTATTCTAAAGCTATAAGATCCTAATTGTGTAGTTTTAAAAACATACACTTAGCAGTTACAAATACCAATTATCAATATCATTTCAACATGGCATCACATATTAGGCCAACCTATTGCTAAGAACTCATCACTAGCATGCAAGTCTACCAGCTCATACAACATATACAAACATCTCTCCTAGCCTTAACTAGCATGCAATCCTCAGATTCATACATCAAATCATAACAGATAACAAATGTGGGTATTCTAGGAAACTTACTTAAGCTCGACTGATTGCATGCATCGTCACACACCTTGTTCTTTTCAAAGTACTTTTCTCCTTTCAAAGTTCCTTCCCATTTTCTCAATCTCTTTTGTAAAAATGATTCACTTTTGAAAATATTTATACTTAGTCTTCAGTTTGAGTTCAGACATACCCGAGAGTGTATCTGAATCCCTCAAACCAAGGCTCTGATACCAACTTGTAACAAACCAAAAATCAAGGGTAAAAATTTCTTTTTTAATATAACTAAAACATTAATACCCTATAATTCAAACATTCATTGCGGAAATCGTAGGTGTGGGTGTCGTAATCAATTTGATTCATTCCTTTCCAAAACGATGATACCTGAAACCATGAAAAAAACCTATAAGCACGAAGCTTAGTGAGTTTCACAGGCATACCATACACACAATCTACATATCACATATCCTGTTAGCTCTAAAAGCTACCTGTATCATATTTCTTGCTAGCTATAGAAACTACATATAACACATAATCCATGGATGCAAAAACCTATAAGGATGTTGTGGGCTCCCCCCAGGGTCTTACACCATTGTGCCACGGGTTACCCCACATGGTCTTATATCCAATTGCCACGGGCTCCCCCGGGGTCTTCCGTGCAAGTATCACAAAGACAACTAGAATAACACACATCATATAAACATAACATATATAGAAATATCTACACATAACACAAACATAAACCTGTAAGGATGCTGTGGGCTCCCCAGGGTCTTACACCATTGTGCCATGGGCTACCCCACATGGTATTTACATGGGAATGCCATGGGCCACCCCACATGGTCTTACATCCAATGCCATGGGTTACCCCACATGGTCATTACCTAGGAATGCCTTGGGCTACCCCACATGGTCTTACATCCAATACCACAGGCTACCCCCCGGGGTCTTCCGTGCAATAACACACAATCACATAGCAGATCAAATCACAAAATGACTAACACAAATACCATAATCACATAATGGGCTGGCCACAGTGCCTTAGACCCATGGGCATGGTGAGAAGACTCACCTCGCATTGCTGAAGTCCCGTTGATAAACTTCCAACTGCTGGTTGATAGATTCCCGAACTGCGAACATCAAACAATACTCAATTAATAATTGGGTTCCAATGCATAACCACAACTCTATACTTGGGGTAAACGACTACTTTACCCTAACTCAACTCTATTCAATCCAAGGCCCAAACCAGAGGCCCAAAAGTCAAACCATGGACCAAAGCCCAACATATGGCCCAATTTTCCAAATTAGGCCCAAACTTTACATGGTCTCATTCAAAGGCCCAACGATTTAGTCCAGGCCAAACATTTGGCATTTCTAATGGCCCAATATCTCATAGTCATAAAGGCTAATTATGGCCCATCTATGGCCTAATTTTCAAAATTGGGCCCAAACCTTCACATGGGCCTTACCCTAAAGTCCATTAAATTATTATAGTCCATATGATTGTTCTTGGATGGACCATCAATATCCCAATCACCAAAACCCAAAGGAAAGGCCCAACTCAAGGCCCAAGTGAAATTAGGGTTTCACATAAAATGACAATTAGGGTTAAGTGTTTCCCATTTAACCCATTAAACACTTAATCCATTAAGTCCACCACTCTACTAGATAAATCATATGGTGTGATTGGGCTTAATACATAGTCCAATTCTAATGGCCTAAATGTGGGTCTCGATATATCCAGAGCCCATAAATCCAATATTAGGGTTTTCTAAATCCTAATTAGGTTTTCCAACCCCATCTTAGCCCACTAGGCCCAATAGCTAGATCTTTTGATCAATTAGGGTTCATTAGGCCCATTAATCACATGTTTGGGCTTTTAGGTCAATTAGGGATTTATTGGGCCCATTAGGGTTTCATTGGGACCACAAGGGTTTATTAGACCCATTAGGGTTTTAGTCCTTTTCTCCAAATATCCCAAACGAGTTACAATCCAAACGAGGCACACCGCCACCCGACATGGCGGCCAGTAGCGGCAGGAGGCGACAGCCAGCACCTCTCGGTGGTGGTTAGGGTTTCTTTTCATTATTTCACTTTCTAATACATTTTAAAAGGCTTTAATCCCAAAATAATAGACACACATAGCTAAGCTAAAAACATACACATAACCACCTTGTGGTGGCGACGGTTGCGAGTGGCGGCAGCCACGACGCTTGGCAGCAAGCGGTGTCTAACATAAGAAGAGAAGAAGAAGACTGGTGGCAGCAGGCTTCAACCAACGGCAGAGGCTCTTCCCCGGATCGCTTCTTCGATAAAGAAGTCATAGCGTCTGACGATGGGCTCGTCTTCTAGCGGTAGCAACCGCAATGGCAGAAGAACGGACCCACTAGCGGTCCACATCGTCACCGTTGAGGTAGCATGATCGATCCATGACTACAAAAACAATGCTTTAAGTTCGTCGGTAACCTATGGTTTCTAGTGGTCATCCACTGATCGGAATGGTGATGGATCATCATCTTCATCGGAGAGGCACGGGGATGGCTTGATGGTCGGAGAAACAAGGGGGGGTAGGGTGGCGGTTGTAGAGGATATGAGATGGAGAGGTTGACGACTGATTATTTCCATTAGGGTTAGGGTTCCCGTATGGGTTATACACCCGACACCATAAACATATTACCATAATGGCATAATTGGTCCCTCTGCATCAATATCTTTGCAAACCAACTTCAAAATTAACAATTTAGACCCTGCCTTCTGAAACCTCTTTCAAATCAAGTCCAAAGTGTTACCAATCAGCCCCTACCTCCCAAAACCCTTACATATTAAGTCCTAATAATACCAAATACCCCCGACTTCTGAAATCCTTTGCGAAACAAGTCTTGAAATTACACTTTAACCCCCCAAATAATCCAAATTTTAACACTCGGCTCCCTAGAACAAACAATCCCCTAACTAATATCAATTTAGTGCGACTATTCGTTCATCAATTTTTATCTATTTATTTATTAAATAAACAGAATGTTACATATTAAGACCACGATGATTGAGACTTTTGATGAGTGTTATTCCACCGTTACTGAGATTTCCACTTCCACAGCCACTATAGCTATTGCTGCTGTGAGACCCCAGGGGGTGATTCGATATAGTATCGGGAGTTCAACAGCATAAAGCCACCAGTGTTTGATGGGACCTAGGATCTGATTTTTGTGATGAGATTGATTTCTGACGTTGAGTTTTTTTTTTTTTTTTTTTTTTTTTTACACTTTCTTTTGTCCGGAGAATTAGAGGGTTTATTTCATACTGAACCTTCTTCACTTAGGAGCGAAGGATTGGTGGAAGTTTGTGATAGCAGATTATACCCTTGCAGAGCGTTCAATGGTGACTTGGGAGAGATTTACTGATATTTTTAAAGATGAGTTTGTTCTAGTGGTTTAGACAGAGAGGATGGACAAGGAGTTCCTTTCTCTTAAGCAGAAGATAGACACAGTGACTAACATCACCACAATGTTTCATAAGAGGGCCTTGTTTTGTCCTGAGCATGTGTCTAATGAGAAGGAACATGTGAGTCTGTATCTGAGTATTCTGAGGAGGGATATCCATGAGTTCGTGGCAAATACATTGTATCGAACATTAGACGAGCTGCAGACCAATTCTAGGAGGAGAGAGATTGAGATGGAGACCTAGGCTAGAAAGGAGAGGGAGACCCAAATGTGTCACACCCTAAAACCGGAATGGCGGAAACGTTCTGGGGTGGATGACATCATGTCAAGTAACACAACATATGCAGTATAGTAATCAAAGTACAGTACCCATCGCATTAATAGTAATAGTTTTACATAAGTTACATTTTATAGAAACATCAAAGAAATACAAAAACTAGTATAAATGCAGCTTGGTTCTAGGCTGACTTCACAAGCTCTCGGGTGTACCTGTCTATCGCTGACCTGAGAGTACAAGTTATTTTGAAAGCGAGTATCAACATTTTTATAAATGCTGGTGAGTTCATAAGTATTTAGTGTCATTTGTGTAAATAAGCATTTTTATTCCAAATAACTTTATGAAAGGTAGTAGTTTAGAATCTACGGTGTATTAGCATCCTTTCCAGAAAATCCTGTATTTTCTAAATAAAAGCAGTCTTCTACCAAGACCCGACAAAGTTATGTTTTAAAGAGAAATTTTCCCTGAAATACTATCATTACCAAAATACGGTATTGACTTTAAAGAAAATATGAGAATATTCCTAGTAAAAATACTAGGGGAAAAATGACATATGCCTCAGCAATAACACTGCTGAGTAAGGCAAAAGAAATCATAGACTCCAGGAGAGTATCGAATGAATGATACGTCTGACACAGTCTAACAAAAGGAAGTACAGACTCCAGACAGTGTCAAATGAACGACACAACTAGCAAAGTCTAAAACAAGGATTACGGTGATCAATCTTATTACCTTAAGGCCATGAATTATAAGGTAAACATGGAGATACTCGTAACCATACTAATTGACAATAGAGAACTTGATGCCCAGCAAGCGTCAGAATGAATCTGACATTTGTCACCCCTTGGCTTGGTCAGCCGGGGACTGTAGCTAGCAGTCAGGGTGTGGGATTGTCAGTCCCATATAGATCTATACACACAATACGCGCTCTCCCTACAAGAGACTCTGGTTACCAACTTGACAACGGGGAAATCCGTGTCCAGAGGATGCATCTCGTATTCTGAATTTTAATATAGGTACTGGACTAATGATAGAGACTCACCAATGAACTGACTCCTTTGGAATTCTCGTACTAGAAAGAGTAAATAGAACCTCCTAACTATTCCTATGATAGTTACTAGTGTCTTTGGTCTATGAACGGTGACTAGAAGAATACCCTTGCTACCCAAGGGAAATGAATTGGTCGATGGAAACCTTTATGTCTATACATTATTACATAATATATAACTAATGTTTGAACGACCTTCGGACGGATAACCGATACACAAAAGACCACATCCCAATGAGGAAAAGGAAATAGGGCGAACTAGCCTTCCTAAGTCTTTCAAACATTATTTATATAATTATACAAATACAGACATGCATTTAACGAAAGATCTATGAATGATGAATGGAAGGATGCCCTTGCTATCCAAGGGAAGTGAACTGGTCGATGAAAAGCTTTATGTCTATATGTGTATACATGATATATAACTAATCTTTAAACGACCTTCGGACGGATAACCGATACCCACCAGACCACATACCAATGATGAAAAGGAAATAGGGAGAACTAGCCTTCCTAAGTCTTTTAAACATTATTTATACAACTATACCAATACAGGCATGCATTTAACGAAATAAAAGTATAGAAGAAAACTCAGATGAAAACTTTGGAAAAACCTTTACAGATAAGAAATTTACAACTTGATGTCAGTTTGTAAAACAAGTTTTGAAAATCTTTTGAATCCTTTGAAAAACCTTTCATACTTTATCAAGAGTTGAAAACATAATTTGGAAACCTTTAAGTTGGATAAACAGTTTAATATGCAAAATCTATTTTGCTATACAATTATTAATCACATGGGATTTATCTAATAACTGTACATCTCAACTTGTATTCCCCCCTATAAAAGCAGTAAGATCATTTAAAAGGTTAATTCAGGGGTATGAACTCACTTGCTGTAAGTGGATCGGATGGAGGTGCCGGTTGGGTGCTCGGTGTCAAGTAAAGACTTGAACACACTTAGTGACCTAGTAACATATGAAGGCATATGTTTACATACAATTAGTAATCATATTACTAATTAAACACGTATAAGCATCCTAACCTACGGAAAACACTTTGGTCAAGTGCTAGGAGGCTATTGGGTTGAAGTAAGGGGTGTATGGCCTAGTTAGGGAGTTTACTCTTAAAGAGTAAACTCTTTATGGAGATTTCGGCCCTAAGACCATATACCCATGAGTTTACGGCTGTAAACTCATGGGTGGTGTGTTTTTGGATGCTAAAAGGTCTTATATCACTTGTAGGGTTTGGCTAGGTTCACATTTAGGGCTTAAGAAGGGTTTAAGGTTCCAAATGAACCACTTAAGGGAGTTCACGACTGTAAACCTAGAGTTTACGGCCGTAAACTCTCACTTGGTCATTCCCTTCATGAATTAAGGTCTTAAAATATAAGGTTGTATGCATTATTCCAAGTCAAATGGGGGAGTTAGGGCATCATTTGGCTTCAATATGGGAGTTTACGGCCCATGAACCAATCCTTGGGGGGTTTACGGTGGTAAACTCCTAGGTCCTTGGTTCCGTTGATGTTTAAAGCCCCCACTTCATTTGTGGTTGCTTCTAGACATTTACCCTAGCCTTAGGAGGTGTTGAAGGGCAAATTTAACACCTTAAAAGGTGTTCACGGCTCATGAAGAGGGGTTTACGGTCCAAGAGTGTTTTGGGCCGTAAACTCATGCTTACTCTCCATATGTTAAGGTTTTGGTGTTCTAAGCTCATATGTGCAAGTCCACAAGTCATATCTAAGCCCTAGGAGTGTTTTAGAAGGGTTTTGGGGCTTCAAAACCCCACTTATAGGTGTTTGCGGTCCAAGAGTGTTCTTGGGCCATAAACACATGATTTTGACACTTTTGGATGTCTTAAACATGAATTTTCATGTTAAATGAGGTAAACAACAAGTTAGGGTGAGTCACTTACTAGTTTGTGGCTTGAAAGAGGCGTTTTTGGATCAAAATCGACTTTGTAGAGAGGGAGTAGAGAGATGGTGGAAAGGCTTCAAATGGAGTCCACTCACCTTTATATAGGGGTTGAGTTTGTGGATTAGTGGAAATTTACCCGATACTGACGTTAAACAGGGCTTTTGGTCGCACCTGATTAAATGGTCGCAATTTGACTTGGTTGAAACTAAAAATTTTCAAGGGAAAAATTTGAGGGTGTTTCTAATTTGTTTCAATCCTTATGAAGTCATAATAAAGTCAAAATTTTAATTAACCTAATCCAAAAGGTTAACGGATAATTTAATAAAACGGGTTTTATTAACGGAATAAGGGTTAAAATGACTGGATAAATTTCAGGTTGTCACATCATCCCCCCGTTAAAGGGAATTTCGTCCCGAAATTTGGGTTTAGGAAAGGAAGTATGCATGAAAAATCGGGTAGAGGTATGAGGGTACTTCCTATTCCGTTGGTCTTCGCACTCCTAAGCGAACTCTGGCCTTTGCTTGGCGTTCTAAGAAACCTTCACTTACGGGATTCAGATCCCGTTTCGTTCAGTTAGCGATTCCTACAAGTTCGTCTACAAAGTTAGGGTTTCCGATGATTCCTATCAAGATGTGTGGGGGATACCGAGAGTGACGTCGGGCAAACACTTTTCAAGTCTAAGGAGTGGATTGACTTGGGGTGAAACTTATGGAATTTCTGAAAGTAGTCGTGGTCTGAAGAAGGTTGGACAAATTTTTGTAAGGAATCTCGGATGGTCCTAAGCTATCGGAAAGGTAGAGCTTTTCAGTACTTAGAACATAGTGTACTTCCATGGCGAGATCATCACTGACGCGATCGCTATTCTGAAGTTCTAAAAGTTTCCTCTTACTGGGGGTGTAATTCTCGAGTTGGTTCTTAGAAGATCTAGGTTATCCTTGGATTCGTGTTTCCTGCTGATTGGCCCTCGGAGGTTTTTTTTCTGGTTTATCGGATGAATTGGGTGCCTACGGGTATCTGTTTGCTGTAGGCGAGTCTATTTCAGCCTCGTGCAAAATGAATATGCATTTCTGATCCTCGAGGCGTTTCTATTGGAAATCCTTGTAGTCAGTAAGATATGGTTTTACCAGACGAGTGCTTAGAAAGTTTTTAACCTTTTCATCATAATCTAATTGACACTTTCACAATATGATTCTTATCGAGAAAGAATCATGCTCTTACTTGCTATGTTGATTCATGAATAGCAGGCTCTGCTCAAGGCTAACTCAATCCTTAGAGATTTTCTGAAGTGTTGGACTATCTCGGGAGGTGGTTCTACTATTTCTGTGTGAGATAGTATTCTTGGAACACCTAGTAGTCCAATGAATCTCTAAGACATTCCCTATTCTCCATGGTGTCGGTGTATTTTAGTTCCAGAAAGCGTGTTTTCTTGAATAACCCATCGATTAACACCTAGACTGGTGTTGAGCCTAAAGTCCCTTCGGGATCTGGGTTACGAGGCTTAATGCAAATTACTTTCATACTTTATTCAAGTATTCTTGGCTGTGGAGGTTATCCTTTGGTTCTTGGCATTCTAGTATTCACTTCGGAGAGTGCAGTCTATCGTCTACAGGGCGATGGTGACTCCTTTCACGTGGGGGAGGCAGAGTGTCCTAGGCACCATTTGTCAGTAACGGAGTGGACGAAGTGCCTGAGTAGTGCGAGCGTCTTCTGCAACTACTATAACGCCCATAGATCCGGGCTAGTCAATTTAGAGGAAATAGGGGTCGAAAATGACTTTTCGACAAAAGATTATTAAGAACAGATAATCTTAACCAAGTTTTAGTATATGTTACAGGGTTTCCATACATATAAAGAGTGTTGAAATCCAAGTTATAACAAAGAAGTTATGACCCCTCGAAGTTTCGCGGCGGAACCGCCACGATACCGGGAGGCGTAAATAGTGAATTTGCGATAGAGCGAGATATAGCCTTAGCGATCTAAACGAAATTCATAGTATATGTTAAACTGATAGTGTGCATAAAAAGAACATCCAAATCTGACTTCGTATGAGGAAGTTATGATTTTTTAAGACTTAGCATAGTAGTGCACAACCCAAAATCTGAATTTTAGATCGGTCGATTTTTAGCCAAAATAATCTAAAAATGATAAATGAAGATATCGTTAATAGGAGAAACGATAAAAAGACAGTCGAAAACGGAGCTCGTATGCGAAAGATATGGACGAAGCTTAGTCCATACTCTTTGAGCGTTGCGAATTCGATACAGTTTTGTAAATCTGAGATAGAATAAGAATTAGCCAACGAGGTCTAAATGAAAGTTGAAGATCTCATTAATTGGAACTCAACGGTAAAAAGACAGACAAAAACAGAGCTCGTATGCGAAAGTTATCGACGAAGCCTAGTCTTTACTTTTCAAGCGCGACGAATTCGATACAGTTTTGTAAATCCAAGATAGAATGAGAATTAGCCAACGAGGTCTAAATGAAAGTTGAAGATCTCATTAATAGGAAATCAACGGTAAAAATACAGACAAAAACGGAGCTCGTATGCAAAAGTTACAGACGAAGCTTAGAGACTACTTTACTATACAATTCCTTTAAATAAGAGATGAACTCTTCATAATTTCCTCACACCTTCAAACCTTTCTTTCTCTCTCTAACTTCTCTCTAACCTCCCTAAACCCGTCCCAAGTTTAGGGAACCTCCCTATCACGAGAAGAAAGCCCCAGAGCGCCGGACGGCTCCAACAAGAAAAGCTTTCAGCTCGGAAACGCTGCTCCAGCGAAGCCCGATTTTTAATAAAAACCTGTTGTAAGTGAGTTACACCTATACTATATTTAATATAGCTTTTATTTAATTATACTAACATTATTAGGACCTTAAAATAATTATTTGGGCTATTATTATGAGCTATATTGAGTGTTATTTAACGCTTATATAATAGTAATAATAGCTAGAGTATTAAGTAGTCGCGATTAACGTTAAAACTAAACTCTAGTGGTATTAATACTAGGTTTTGGTCAAGGAAAAATTGTTTTAAGAAGTAACGAAGTGTTGTCTGAGTGCCGAGTCACCACGTTACCAGGTGAGTGCATAGTTATTCTCAACTTACACATAGATACGAAGTATTTTATATAAATTACGTGTTATGTGTGCATATTACCTGAATACTTGCTATCTATGCTGGATGAACATTTTTATACATGTTTTCAATGATTTAAACTATATATGTATTTTATATCTACGAAAAATGTTGGGGTAAAACATGAGTAGATGTATTAGTTGCTGTGTGATAAAATGAAATAATGAGAGGCCTCGTTATAGATGTTATTGATGATCGAGTCATCTAGCAGAGTATAGATGACGACCACAGACTATTCTAGACAGTCCAGTGGAACGCTAGCAGGCTCGCAACCTGTAGGTGTTTATTTGAATTGTTTGTTTATTTGAACTGTGTGCTCACCAGATGTACTCCATCCCCCACATGGTTTCCTTAAGGACATTTATTGCTGAGGAATCCCCTTAGCAGTAGTGTCCATCCTGATGATAATCCTTAGACTAGGTCCCTTGTGTTAGATGTTTTAGGGACGTAAAGTGAGGATAATGGGAATGGGTAATCGGGTTTGTTTGGTTTGATAAAGTGAATAAACTTATTTATTATGGGTTGAAAACCCTATGTGCTCACCAGGCTCCCAAGCCTGACCCACTCAGTTTGTTGTATTACAGGTAGTGGCGCATGAGCATAGATGTGATGTCTTGGGATGAGAGATTAATGGATTTTAGGGCTGTAAATACGGAATAATGTAGTAAGGCCTATATTGTATTATTTATGCTTATGATCTGTATCGAACATGACATCCCGAGTCTTTTTAATGAAATACATTTCTAAGTAAATGCTTTTGATAAATCTTTATCATATATTGTTTTAGGACAAATTCCGCAATACTTTTATTTAAAATATTACTCTGATTTTTAAACAAAGTATAAACAAAATCGGTCTTTTCTGGCCGTGAAAATGGGGATGTCACAGTTGGTATCAGAGCATTAGTTTAAGCGAACTAGGAATTTGTAGGATTTCTAGACTTAAACTTAGAATGCTAAGCGATGATTGTGAGGTGTGAGCACTAGCTTATTTTAGGAATTATGCCTAAAATGCTTTTATGTGCTAAATGCTTTGTGCCTGACATGTTATTATTTGTTCGGATCTATGGTCTGTTGCCGACCGGATCTGGAAACCTTATGTGTTTAGGATTCTAAGCGTTTAACTACGATATTAGAACTAGCATATAAACGTTTCAGAGTGATAAGGATGATTTAAACGTCAATCCTAAATAAAGATCTAGATTCATCTTATTCGGTGTATAGATAAAGATGGCAACGACCCGTAGCGGAAACGTGAATGCAAATGGGAACCGAGATCAGCCCCCAGTGATACAGCAAATACTAGTCGTAGTAGAAGTTGCACCCGAGCCAATCACGATGGCTGGAGTGCAAGCATTGATCCAGATGATGTTGGATCATCAAATCGAGGAAACAAGGCGTTTACTTCAACAAGCTCGAGAGGAAATTACGATGCCTATTGAACATCCCGAGCTGAATGACAGGCAGTCTGAGGAAGGGAACGACAGCAGGACTGTTGGTCAAGCTAATCCCCCGGTGATTAGGAGGAACAATCATAATGAAGGAGTCGAGAGGAATGTATGCAAGTACAAAGATTTTCTAACTTGCAAGCCATCAACTTTCACTGGGAAGGAAGATCCGATCGGGGTCATAGATTGGATCTCAGAGATGGAATTGGCCTTCATGATATGTGGTTGCAAAGGCAAGCTACAAAACACGTTTGCAGTATGTCAACTCAGAGGAGGCGCTGTTCGCTGGTGGAATACCCTAGGGAAGACTTTGAGCCCCAATGAGCCCCTACAACTAGCATGGGCAGAGTTTCTGGTGCAATTTAAATGTAAGTACAGCTCAGCTCAAAACTTACTCGAGCTAGAGAACCAGTTCCTGACCTTGAAGAAAGGAAGCATTTCAATTGATGAATACACCAACAACTTCACAGAGAAGATGGAGTTTGCCTTGCACCTTGTTCCGGATGAGCTGACGAAAATCGACAAGTACGCAAAGGGACTTCCATGGGAGTACGCGGTGCCAGTGCGTCAGACACCTACTCTAGAGGCAGCTATCTGGGATGCCAAGTGTGTGGAAGATATGATTAAGGGAAGAGCTGCCAACAAGATTGAGGTTGGCGAAAAGAGGAAATTTTAGGGGTGTACGAGGCCTAATAAGAAGATCAAGTCTGGTTCAAAGGAGTTTAGCGGAGGAGGAAACAAAGTGAAATGGTGTGAGAAGTGCAAGAATAATCACTTTGGGAAATGTAGCGAAGAAGTGACTTGCTATAAGTGTGGGAAGATCGGACATTATGCCAACGAGTGCACCGCCAACAAAAAGGGTGTGCTATGAATGCCATGAAGAAGGGAATTTTGCTAAGGATTGCCCGAAAAAGAAAGAGGCGGCAAGACCAAACATTCCGCCAAAACCAAAGGCAAGAGCATTCCATATGATCCTAGACGAAGCAGCTGACAATGCAAGGAATCAAGAGTAAGGACGGATACATGGAGATCAAGTTATGAAGAAGGCATGTAGATAGTGTCATATGGTGTAGCCTATTAGAGGCATAATCTAGGGTGAACTTGAACACCCATGTAATCGTTTCAAGGAATAATATAAAACCTTCGTTTTGATATTTTATGTGTTAAGTTTCTGTGTGATTTTCTTGTATGGTGACTTGGAAAACTACGGGACAATACTTGGGACGAGTATGAGTAGGTGTGAAAGGTAGTAGAGGACTATACTACTGGAAGCACAAGACTCACACTTGGATCAGGGAAAGTCACAAGGTTACCAAGAAACTAGTAATTGATTTTGTTTTATTCAAGTATGTCGTTACCATTGTTTCGGTAATGACTAAGAAGATTGTTATTATCCCGACCCTAGTGGTCATATCACATTGAGTCCGACTACGATGAGTAGGTTAAGTGGTTCAAAGAACCAAGTTTGATGTAGCGTCCGACTTAAACCAAACGATTGAAATCAAAGCGATCAATAAAAGTATCACGCTCGTTGTTAAAGGTAGCTAGAAATGCTACATGTTAAAATGTGATTATACCACATTAGACGATGAAGGAAGGCATATTCCATTCCGGAATTTGACTCTACGAGACCTAAGTCTAAGCATTGCTACATACGATGATAGGTCATTAGAATATGACACATCGGTCAATTTTAGTAATCAAATTAAATTATCCTAAGTTGGTTAAGAAGAAGAAGGAGTCTCTGATAAAGAATGATGTTGTGACACGAAGGTCATGATTGAAAGTCTAACGAGCAGGTGCAAGACCGAGCACCGCCTGCAGTCAAGGAGTCCAAGAGTTAGATACTCGTTCGAAGCAACATAAAAGTTACAGTTATTACCTAGGATGAAGAGATAAAATATGGAGTCATTATACAATCCTGTTTTGTTGATGATTTCAGGACGTAATCATCCTAAGGGGGAGATAATTGTAACGCCCGTAGATCCGGGCTAGTCAATTTAGAGGAAATAGAAGTCGAAAACGACTTTTTGACAAAATATTATTAAGGATAAATAATCTCAACCAAGTTTTAGTATATGTTACAAGGTTTCCGTACATATAAAGAGCATCGAAATCCGAGTTATAACGAAGAAGTTATGACCCGTTGAAGTTTCGCGATGGAACCGGCACGATACCGGGAGGCGTAAATAGTGAATTTACGATAGAGCGAGATTTAGCCTTAGCGATCTAAATGAAGTTCAGAGTATATGTTAAACCGATAGTGTGCATAAAAAGAACATCCAAATCTGACTTCATATGAGGAAGTTATGATTTTTCTAAGATTTAGCATAACAGTGCACAACTCGAAATCTGAATTTTAGATTGGTTGATTTTTAGCCAAAATAATCTAAACGATAAATAAATATATCGTTAATAGGAATTACAGGATAAAAAAACAGTCGAAAACGGAGCTCGTATGCGAAAGATATGGACGAAGCTTAGTCCATACTCTTCGAGCGTTGCGAATTCGATACAGTTTTGTAAATCTGAGATAGAATAAGAATTAGCCAACGAGGTCTAAATGAAAGTTGAAGATCTCATTAATTGGAACTCAATGGTAAAAAGACAGACAAAAACAGAGCTCGTATGCGAAAGTTATCGACGAAGCCTAGTCTTTACTTTTCAAGTGCGACGAATTCGATACAGTTTTGTAAATCCAAGATAGAATGAGAATTAGCCAACGAGGTCTAAATGAAAGTTGAAGATCTCATTAATAGGAACTCAACGGTAAAAATACAGACAAAAACGGAGCTCGTATGCAAAAGTTACGGACGAAGCTTGGAGACTACTTTACTATACAATTCCTATAAATAAGAGATGAACTGTTCATAATTTCCTCACACCTTCAAACCTTTCTTTCTCTCTCTAACTTCTCTCTAACCTCCCTAAACCCGTCCCAAGTCTAGGGAACCTCCCTATCACGAGAAGAAATCCCCAGAGCGCCGGACGGCTCCAAGAAGAAAAGCTTTCGGCTCGGAAACGCTGCTCCAGCGAAGCCCGATTTTTAATAAAAACCTGCTGTAAGTGAGTTACACCTATACTATATTTAATATAGCTTTTATTTAATTATACTAACATTATTAGGACCTTAAAATAATTATTTGGGCTATTATTATGAGCTATATTGAGTGTTATTTAACGCTTATAAAATAGTAATAATAGCTAGAGTATTAAGTAGTCGCGATTAACGTTAAAACTAAACTCTAGTGGTATTAATACTAGGTTTTGGTCAAGGAAAAATTGTTTTAAGAAGTAACGAAGTGTTGTCTGAGTGCCGAGTCACCATGTTACCAGGTGAGTGCATAGTTATTCTCAGCTTACACATAGATATGAAGTATTTTATATAAATTACGTGTTATGTGTGCATATTACCTGAATACTTGCTATCTATGCTGGATGAACATTTTTATACATGTTTTCAATGATTTAAACTATATATGTATTTTATATCTACGAAAAATGTTGGGGTAAAACATGAGTAGATGTATTAGTTGCTGTGTGATAAAATGAAATAATGAGAGGCCTCGTTATAGATGTTATTGATGATCGAGTCATCTAGCAGAGTATAGATGACGACCACGGACTATTCTAGACAGTCCAGTGGAACGCCAGCAGGCTCGCAATCTGTAGGTGTTTAGATGTACTCCATCCCCAACATGGTTTCCTTAAGGAAATTTATTGCTGAGGAATCCCCTTAGCAGTAGTGTCCATCTCGATGATAGTCCTTAGACTAGGTGTCACACCCCCAAACCAGAATGGCGGAAACATTCGGGGGTGGATGACTTCACGTAATATCACAACGATTGAATATTGTAAAGAAAGTAACACAACCATCATATATATAAATTGAAAACGTATATTGTTGCGTTATACATGTTATCAAAAGAATATTACAATATGATGATAAATGGTTAATGATAAAAGCATCCTTTGTGTTCCTTCTCCCAAAAGCTGGTAGTTTACCTATATCACTGATTCCCTGAGAAATACAAGTGGTTTTGAAAAGTGTCAACAATTAAGTTGGTGAGTTCATGAGTGTTCCGAGTTGAAAAGTATATCCCTTTTGGTAGTAAATTGGTAACGAGGTTTTTAGAAAATCCATTATTTTCTTGTAAAATGAAAAAGGTTCCAAAGTTGGAATGTGTTAGTAACTTTTATAAACAATTGATAACAATAATTTAGTATGAAAATATAATGTAGGAATACTGCGATGCACATATGAATCTCGTAAATCAATCTTGTTTTATACTTTTTATGTGAGTTTTATAACCATACTATTGACACTGACGGCCTGTAACAACATTCTTCAAGTGTTGCAGTGTTATGACATTTGTCACCCCAGACCTGCCGGTCTAACTATAGCTAGTAGTTTAGGTGCGGGATTATCAATCCCGTATAGATCTATACACAAGTATCACGCTCTCCCTCCAAGAGATTATGGTATATAATACAGGACTTGAAATGCATACAAAAATGTACGTTGAAGTTAAATGTCTCACATTGACTAGTATAAATAGATTTACAATGAAATAACCTTACTTCTCTTGAAAGTGTTTCGTTTTTCAAATTGTATAAAATGTAGGATTTACTTGCTAACTATACCCATTATAGTTTTTCAGATAATATGTTCCATTTCGTAGAAATAACTTAGTGATATAATCGCCCTTGTATACATAAGATGTTTGTATCGATATTCGAAGTTAGAAATTGCATTTATGTTTGTAAAACGATACTTTTAACGTGTAATGTACTTGTATTCCCCCCCTAAAACATGAAAAAGAATTGAAAAGTAGGGGTATGAACTCACTTGTTAAGTTTGAAGAGAGGGGCTAGAGTTGAGCAGAGTTTCGATCGCGGATAGTTGCGTCGTCGGGCTCTTCGGGGATCTCTGCAACGTAAATCTTTCATCGGGGGCTCGAGTGCGGAAACCAAGGCAATAAAATGGTCTCTGGAACAGGGAGAAATGCTGAGAATTTGTGAAGGTGTGCCAAAACTCGAGTTTTATGCCCTCTATTTATAGGGCTGAAGATCCTCGTACGCGGCGCGTACTTCCGGAGTACGCGGGGCGTAGTCAGTACGCGGGGCGTACTTTGGTTACGCAGGGCGTAATAATGCGTCATGGCTTACGACTCCTGGCTAGCTGGGCGTAGCTTGGGCGGGCCGATGGGACTCGACTCTGGGTCTAGTACGCGGGGCGTACTCCCAGAGTACGCGGGGCGTAATCCCTGCTTCCAACTTCTAAATTCCGTAGCTTTCGCGTACGAGCTCCGTTTTTCGCGTTCTTTATATCCACGCGTAGGTGAGATTATGCTCTACAACTTTCATTTAGACTCCGTCGGCTAGTTTTGACTTTATTTTTAATGATATAATTTTAATAGGCCGGGCCTCCTAAAGTTCGTTTAAAATTTCGTAGGTTCTTTATTCGACGTCGGTTTTCGTTTGTCTTTTGATTGTTTTATTACCACCGAGGAGATCTTCAACTTCCGTTTAGGTGGCGATAGCTAAATAACACTCGATCTTTAATCCGAGTTTTTAGCCCTCTACTACTGTTACGAAACTTTGAAAATTCGTAACTTCTTCATACGAGGTCCAATTTGGGCGATCTTTTTATGCACGCTCATCTTTCAACGAGATCTACGACTTTTGTTTAGATACTTTAAGGCTAAAATGTATTTTATTGAGATTCCACTTTTTACGTCAAATTATGTTTTAACGTCGTGTCGTAATTATACGAGTGGTTATAATTTCTTTAATATAACTCGGTTTTGAGTGTTCTTTATGTTTTTGGAAACCTGGGCATGATATCCAATATTCGATGCATCCCAACTTAGATACCTGAACACTTTATTGTCGAGGTTAATTTCGTTGTTTTTAGCTTTCGAGTGTTTACAATGCTTTTGGGAAAAATAGGGTTGTCACATCATCCCCCTGTTAAGGGAATTTCGTCCCAAAATTTCATCTAAGATAGATATTACAAATTAGGAAAAAGATGCGGGTACTTTTGTTTCATTTGATCCTCTCGTTCCCAGGTGTATTCAGGTCCTCGCTTGGCGTTCCAGCGGACCTTTACGATAGGTATGCGGCTTTGTTTAGTCCTTTTGACTTCCCGATCCATGATCTCTACCGGTTCCTCTACAAATTGGAGGTTTTCGTTTATTGCAATTTCGTCTAGAGGGACGACAAGGGTCTCGTCAGATAAGCATTTCTTTAGGTTTGATACATGAAAGGTAGGGTGTACGTTGTGGAGTTCCTGAGGTAGTCTAAGTTTGTAAGCCACTGGACCGATCCTCGCAAGGATCTCGAATGGTCCGATGTATCTGGGGTTCAGTTTCCCACGTTTTCCGAAGCGTATCAATCCTTTCCAAGGCGAGACTTTTAGTAGGACACGGTCTCCAACTTGGAATTCCAAGGGTTTTCGTCTCTTATCTGCATAACTCTTTTGTCTATCCCTTGATGCCTTTAGACGTTCTCGGATTTGAACAATCTTCTCCGTAGTTTCCCGTATGATTTCTGGCCCAGTAAGTGTGTTGTCAGTTGCTTGTCCTTTTGCTAGTTGGGTGTCTCCCACTTCGGCCCAACATAAAGGTGACCTGCACTTGCGGCCATAGAGGGCTTCAAACGGGGCAGCTTTGATACTGGTGTGGTAGCTATTGTTGTACGAGAACTCGACCAAGGGTAGATGCGTGTCCCATGCTTTGCCAAAATCGATTACGCAGGCTCTCAGCATGTCTTCTAGGGTTTGTATGGTTCTCTCGCTCTGGCCGTCGGTTTGAGGGTGATAGGCGGTACTCATGTCTAGTCTTGTCCCCAAAGCTCTTTGTAGCGACTGCCAGAATCTTGAGGTGAATCTACTATCTCGGTCCGAGATAATGGATACGGGCACACCGTGCAGTCGTACAATTTCCCTGAGGTATGTCCTTGTTAACTTCTCCAATTTATCCGTCTCTTTGATCGGTAGGAAATGCGCTGATTTAGTTAACCTGTCGACAATTACCCAAATGGTGTCGAGTCCGTTTGTCGTTTTGGGTAGCTTGGTTATGAAATCCATAGTTATCCGCTCCCACTTCCATTCAGGTATTTCTAGTTGTTGTAATAAACCTGAAGGTTTTTGGTATTCTATTTTGACCTTAGCGCACGTCAGACATTTACTCACGTAGGTAGCAATTTCGGCTTTCATGTTCGGCCACCAGTACAACTTCTTGAGGTCGAGATACATCTTGTCAGAGCCGGGGTGTATGGAGTATCGTGTTTTATGGGCTTCGTCCATGACAATTTCTCTGAATCCACCAAACTTTGGTGTCCATATTCGATCCATGAAATAACGAACTCCGTCGTTCTTGGTTTCAAGATTCTTATCCATTCCCCTTAGGGTTTCTCCTGCCACATTTTCAGATTTCAAGGCTTCTATTTGGGCTTCCTTGATTTGCGTGGACAGGTGGGAATGGATCGTCATAGTTAGGGACTTCACTTGGCGACCTGAGTATTCCTTCCTACTGAGTGCATCCGCCACTACATTAGCCTTTCCGGGGTGATATCGAATTTCGCATTCGTAATCACTTAGTAGTTCTACCCACCGTCTTTGTCTCATGTTGAGTTCTTTCTGGTTGAGAATATGTTGAAGGCTTTTATGGTCAGTGAAGATCGTGCATTTTGTACCGTAGAGGTAGTGTCTCCATATCTTTAGAGCGAAAACGACTGCTCCTAGCTCAAGATCGTGCGTTGTGTAGTTCACTTCATGCATCTTTAGTTGTCTTGAGGCATAGGCGATGACCTTCCCTCGTTGCATCAGGACACACCCGAGTCCTTGGTTTGATGCATCACAATAGACCACGAAGTCCTCCGTTCCTTCTGGCAGGGTTAGGATGGGCGCACTACATAATGCTCGTTTTAGCGTTTGAAATGCGGCATCTTGTTTTTCTCCCCAGTCGAAGGTCACATTTTTCTGAGTTAGTGTGGTGAGTGGCTTGGCAATCTTGGAAAAATTCTGTATGAACCTTCGGTAATACCCGGCGAGTCCTAAAAATTGTCGGATCTCTGTAGGGGTTCTTGGAATCGTCCAATTCTCTATTGCCTTGATCTTCGAGGGATCCACGTGTATTCCTTCCTTGCTTACTACGTGTCCTAGAAAATCCACCTCTCGAATCCAAAATTCGCACTTGGAAAATTTTGCATAAAGTTTCTCTGCCCTTAATGTTTCCAGAACCTGGCGGAGATGTTGGCTGTGTTCTTCCTGGTTTCTAGAATAGATGAGTATATCATCTATGAACACGATCATGAATTTGTCCAGGAAGGGGCGACATACTCGGTTCATCAAATCCATGAACACTGCTGGAGCGTTTGTCAATCCGAAGGGCATCACTACAAACTCGTAGTGACCATATCGTGTTCGGAAAGCCGTTTTAAGGATGTCTCCTTCTAGTATTCGTAGCTGGTGATAACCGGATCTTAGGTTGATTTTCGAGAAGTAGCTCGCTCCTTGTAGTTGGTCAAAAAGATCGTCTATACGTGGAAGGGGATATCGGTTCTTGATTGTCAGTTTGTTCAGTTCTCGATAATTGATGCACATGCGAAAAGATCCGTCCTTCTTTTTCACGAACAGGACTGGTGCACCCCATGGTGAGAAACTTGGCCTAATGAATCCCTTGCTCAACAACTCGTTCAATTGACTGGACAGTTCCTGCATCTCGGCTGGAGCTAAACGGTACGGTGACTTTGCTACTGGGGTGGCTCCGGGAATCAAGTCGATTCTGAATTCGACTTGACGTTCTGGTGGGATTCCTGGGAGATCTTCTGGGAAAATGTCTGGGAAGTTGCAGACTTCTGGAATATCTTTAATGTTCTTTGGTTCTTTCTTCTGGTCTACTACGTGGGCTAGAAAGGCATGGTATTCCTTGCGAAGGTATTTTCGTGCTTTAATACAGGAGATGATTTGTAATTTTGCACTAGGTTTGTCTCCATATATGATGAGATTTTCACCGTTGGGAAGATTGAGACGAACGGCCTTTTCATGGTAAAGAATGTCGGCATGGTGAAGACTCAGCCAGTCCATACCGATGATTATATCAAAACTTCTTATCGAAATGGGCATAAGGTCGATTGGAAATAAGTGTTCGTTTAAATTTAATGTGCACCCGACGTACATATCACTTGTGCTTTCTGTTTTTCCATTAGCCATTTCTACTGTGAATATTTTATTAAGTGGTTGGGGTCTCTGGTGAAGTAGATGTTTGAATTTATGGCTCACAAAACTTCTCTCCGCACCGCAATCAAATAGTATGCATGCATAAATGTTGTCGAGGAGAAACGTACCCGTAACTACTGTTGGATCAGTTATTGCTTCATTTTGACCTATCGCCAGCACTCTCCCAATACCACCAACATTCCTTGTCTTGGGGCAGTCCCTCTTGAAATGCCCGGTTTCTCCACATCCATAACATGCTTGGCTTACTCCAGTACCAGGAACTTGAGTGAATGGCCGCGCTGGTGCCTTACAGAAACGGGCTGTGTGCCCTTTCCTGTCGCAGTTCTTACAGTACATCTCGCGGCAATTACCGTGGTGATGGTAGTTGCATTTGCTGCACTTTGGCAAGTTCCCTGCATATTGTTTTGTTGGCGTCGAAGTTGTAGGAGTTGTGCTGGGAGTAGTAGCAGCATGAACCGCCACCATTTGTCTCTTTGAAGGTTCTTGAGAGGTTAGTCCCTTCCTCTTGTTCCAAAATTTCTTCTTGCTGTTGTTATTGTTGTCGTTGTTCCCTTTGGTTGGTTCAGTTACGATAGTCGTGACTCCTTGGCAGACGCCATGATCCACAAGAGATTGCGCCAGTTCTTTGGCACTGTCGAAGGTCATGGGCTTGGAAGCTAGCACACTTCCTCGCAGTTGGGGTGATAATCCCCAGATGTATCTCTCCACTTTTTGGCTTTCTAGAATCAACATCCCAGGACAAAGCGTTATCAAATCGCTGAACCTATTGGTGTAGCCTGCGATGTCCGATCCTTTCATCGAAAGGTTCCACAATTCTTGTTCCAGCTTCTGAATCTCGCCCCTTGGGCAGTATTCCTGTAGGAGCATTCGCTTCAAATTCTCCCAACCCATGGAGTTTGCCACCACCAGGGTTAGTGTCTTGACGTGGCCGTTCCACCATGTCAAGGCGCGTTCAGAGAATGTACAGGCAGCAAATTTTACTTTGCTTTCTTCCGGGCATGCGCAAATTTCAAATACGGCTTCCGTTTTCTCTATCCATTGGGACAGAGCCAATACTCCTCCAGTTCCATAAAAGGGAATAGGTTTTCCATTAGTGAAGTCTTTGTAGGTGCAGACTCCAGTACCGCCTTGGCTTGGACCGTTGGTAAAGATATTTATTCCACCTCCCGACCCATTGTTGCTCATTTGAGCCATCGCCGCGGTTACAGCGGCCGTTACAGTAGTTTGGAACATAGCTGCATCCATAGTTGGAGGAGGTGGTGGAGGTGGTGCTGGAGTTGAGTTTCTACGTGTTGTTCTACGAGGAGGCATGTTCTGGTAGAGAAAATAAGAATGAATACTATAAGTTTCTAATGTTTTGACAATCGTGTAGTTGAGGGTTAGTCGTATCTTGTAATTTGTTTTGACTTTAGTTTTTGGTTTCAAATTAGATATAACAATTTAATTAATTTCGAGAGGTATATAAAGAGGCACTGCATATATATATATATATATATATATATATATATATATATATATATATATATATATATCACACCTAAGGTGTGTTTCATTAGGCTTCTAGGAAAATTTGACCTATTTAAGAGGTCTCCGTTTTACAGGTACAAAAGAAAATAAGAGAAAAACTTTACCCGCGGTCCTAGTCTATATCAAAATTTGTTGGAGCTTGAACAAACTCTACTTGTGGTGTTTGGAGCTGGATTCGGCATCTGACCGTTTGACTCCCATCAGTCGCCTCTCGAATTCCACTTGTTGTTCTTTCATCTCCCTTATATCATCTAGAGCTGTTATCATTTGGTTCTGTAGTGTCCCCGTGTAGATTTGGATATTCTCATGTAGTCCTTCCAAACGGCTGATGTCGGAGGCGTTCCCTTGGGTAGCAGCATTGATCTCTCGAATTCTGGTTGCTTGTTGGTCTGCCTGGTAGTTCTGGTTAGCTATAGCGTTCACGACAACGGGAAGTGCTCGATCAGCTGAGCCTCCTCCACTGACATTGTAAAAATCCCGACACATACCAAATGGAGGGCGCACACCTTGCTGACGGCTCCAGTAGTAGAGGTGGCTTCCCCATATGGGAATGGGTCCCGGTTGATGTGGCCTGATCACTGGAGGATGGGGGATGGGAGGGTCGATTACCTCTGGTTCGGAATCTGTTCCGCTAGAAATTTCCACGATCTCCTCATCGACTTCGTATTCTTCTCCGACTTCGATTTCGACTTCTTCTTCGATTTCTTCTTCGATTTCTTCTTCGATTTCCTCTGGGTCTTCCTCCGGGTCTTCTTCTATCCAGCCGTCGTTACCTTGATTTAGGTAGTAGGGGTCTCCCGGTAAAGGAAATCCGGCCATTTGTCTGTACTGGGATAGAGGTATGAGATTTTTATAAGAAAATAATTTCTAATTAACGACTTCCTAAGCCTATTTATATCTTTACTGAGCGCAATGTTTTATCGTTTAATAATAGACTTATATTATTTCAATTTAGCGAATTTAGATTTTATAAGTTTTTGGCTTGTTGACTACTACGACCATTCCTTGACGTATATTGGTCAAATCCAGGATAAATATAGTTGATCAGGCTATATTTATTCTTGATTTGATTACATACCCCAAGGCTCGATCGTGGTATTGCAACTTGCCATACTACTTTTTAGAAAAACTTGTCATGACGCGAGACTGATACGTGCGGTAAAAATGTATATATTTAAAAGAAAATATATTTCTATGAAAATGTTGTTATCAGAGGGTTTTTGGTTCCCGTTGTATTTATAGTTTGTATATCTTATGTGGTTAGATATACTTAGTTCACTATAAACAATGCGCTGATACCAATCTATCACACCCCCAAACCAAAATGGCGGAAACATTCGGGGGTGGATGACTTCACGTAGTATCACAACGATTGAATATTGTAAAGAAAGTAACACAACCATCATATATATAAATTGAAAACGTATATTGTTGCGTTATACATGTTATCAAAAGAATATTACAATATGATGATAAATGGTTAATGATAAAAGCATCCTTTGTGTTCCTTCTCCCAAAAGCTGGTAGTTTACCTGTATCACTGATTCCCTGAGAAATACAAGTGGTTTTGAAAAGTGTCAACAATTAAGTTGGTGAGTTCATGAGTGTTCCGAGTTGAAAAGTATATCCCTTTTGGTAGTAAATTGGTAACGAGGTTTTTAGAAAATCCATTATTTTCTTGTAAAATGAAAAACGTTCCAAAGTTGGAATGTGTTAGTAACTTTTATAAACAATTGATAACAATAATTTAGTATGAAAATATAATGTAGGAATACTGCGATGCACATATGAATCTCGTAAATCAATCTTGTTTTATACTTTTTATGTGAGTTTTATAACCATACTATTAACACTGACGGCCTGTAACAACATTCTTCAAGTGTTGCAGTGTTATGACATTTGTCACCCCAGACATGCCGGTCTAACTATAGCTAGTAGTTTAGGTGCGGGATTGTCAATCCCGTATAGATCTATACACAAGTATCACACTCTCCCTCCAAGAGATTATGGTATATAATACAGGACTTGAAATGCATACAAAAATGTACGTTGAAGTTAAATGTCTCACATTGACTAGTATAAATAGATTTACAATGAAATAACCTTACTTCTCTTGAAAGTGTTTCGTTTTTCAAATTGTATAAAATGTAGGATTTACTTGCTAACTATACCCATTATAGTTTTTCAGATAGTATGTTCCATTTCGTAGAAATAACTTAGTGATATAATCGCCCTTGTATACATAAGATGTTTGTATCGATATTCGAAGTTAGAAATTGCATTTATGTTTGTAAAACGATACTTTTAATGTGTAATGTACTTGTATTTCCCCCCTAAAACATGAAAAAGAATTGAAAAGTAGGGGTATGAACTCACTCGTTAAGTTTGAAGAGAGGGGCTAGAGTTGAGCAGAGTTTCGATCGCGGATAGTTGCGTCGTCGGGCTCTTCGGGGATCTCTGCAACGTAAATCTTTCGTCGGGGGATCGAGTGCGGAAACCAAGGCAATAAAATGGTCTCTGGAACAGGGAGAAATGCTGAGAATTTGTGAAGGTGTGCCAAAACTCGAGTTTTATGCCCTCTATTTATAGGGCTGAAGATCCTCGTACGCGGCGCGTACTTCCGGAGTACGCGGGGCGTAGTCAGTACGCGGGGCGTACTTTGGTTACGCAGGGCGTAATAATGCGTCATGGCTTACGACTCCTGGCTAGCTGGGCGTAGCTTGGGCGGGCCGATGGGACTCGACTCTGGGTCTAGTACGCGGGGCGTACTCCCAGAGTACACGGGGCGTAATCCCTGCTTCCAACTTCTAAATTCCATAACTTTCGCGTACGAGCTCCATTTTTCGCGTTCTTTATATCCACGCGTAGGTGAGGTTATGCTCTACAACTTTCATTTAGACTCCGTCGGCTAGTTTTGACTTTATTTTTAATGATATAATTTTAATAGGCCGGGCCTCCTAAAGTTCGTTTAAAATTTCGTAGGTTCTTTATTCGACGTCGGTTTTCGTTTGTCTTTTGATTGTTTTATTACCACCGAGGAGATCTTCAACTTCCGTTTAGGTGGCGATAGCTAAATAACACTCGATCTTTAATCCGAGTTTTTAGCCCTCTACTACTGTTACGAAACTTTGAAAATTCGTAACTTCTTCATACGAGGTCCAATTTGGGCGATCTTTTTTTGCACGCTCATCTTTCAACGAGATCTACGACTTTTGTTTAGATACTTTAAGGCTAAAATGTATTTTATTGAGATTCCACTTTTTACGTCAAATTATGTTTTAACGTCGTGTCGTAATTATACGAGTGGTTATAATTTCTTTAATATAACTCGGTTTTGAGTGTTCTTTGTGTTTTTGGAAACCTGGGCATGATATCCAATATTTGATGCATCCCAACTTAGATACCTGAACACTTTATTGTCGAGGTTAATTTCGTTGTTTTTAGCTTTCGAGTGTTTACAATGCTTTTGGGAAAAATAGGGTTGTCACACTAGGTCCCTTGTGTTAGATGTTTTAGGGACGTAAAGTGAGGATAATGGGAATGGGTAATCGGGTTTGTTTGGTTTGATAAAGTTAATAAACTTATTTATTGTGGGTTGAAAACCCTATGTGCTCACCAGGCTCCCAACCCTGACCCACTCAGTTTCTTGTATTACAGGTAGTGGCACATGAGCATAAATGTGATGTCTTGGGATAAGAGATTAATGGATTTTAGGCCTGTAAATAGGGAATAATGTAGTATCGAACATGACATCCCGAGTCTTTTTAATGAAAAAAATTTCTACGGAAATGCTTTTGATAAATCTTTATCATATATTGTTTTGGGATAAATTCCGCAACACTTTTATTTAACATATTACTCTGATTTTTAAAGCATAAACAAAATCGGTATATTCTGGCCGTGAAAATGGGGATGTCACAACTACTCTTCTGGTGGTTCTGAGTTTTCTCGATTTAGATCAAATCTAGAGAGTCTTGGGTTCCGTCACTCGGAACTTATAATTTCCCTCGTCCACTCTTCTCAGCATTTTACTTATCGCAACTTCCAAGTTTCCGAGGTATCTGCTGAGATGCTTAGTTCGTGGGATTAAGCATGAATGGATAGTCATAGTCAATGTCCTTGACTCTTACGACTTGGACTTCTTTACCAACTGAGGGTGTTGGCTACTATATTGGCTTAATCGGGATGAACCCAATTTCAGATTTTGTGGTCATTTTAGTAGTTCAACCCGCAGTGGTTCTCTCGACTCTAGTTCCTATTCTACGAGATAGAATGAAGGGTTTTACTATGAGGTTCGTGGTAGAGCTCATACTTGGCTTAACCACTAATACTTGGTGTATGCAAGCCGTATATAATTGAGGTCGGCAGGATGTTCAGTTGTGCGACTCCACCCCAGACCCACAACCAAACGAGGAACATGGAATAGGGAGGAAGCACACATATTAAATCTTTTTGCTCTGAATTATATAGCACTCTTATGCATATACCCAGTTAATAGTAGTCAACCCCATGATTTCTTTCCTCTTGATTCACAAACCTGATTGCGAGGTGCTAAGGGTCTGTCTGGAAGATCTACGGAGTAGGTTTCGGGTGGTTATCATCTTCTGGAATGCCTATAGTATCTTTCGCTTCGGGTACTATTTGTCTAAAGAAGGGATAGTTAACAGCGCGCGATACCCTACTCAGGGGTATTTCGGAAGGTTTTAGATAAGGGAGACGACTAGCGGCTCACATTAGGTTTTATTATTAAGTTCAGAGAAATTTTTATTTGTCGGAATGGATACGGTGAAAGTTCTTTTTACACAACACTAGGAATTTACACATGTTTGCACTAAGTCGAACCATGATTGATAGAGGCGTCGAAGTTGGCATACATCGACATGATATAGAATGAGGGTTGATAGGGCCATGTGTTGAACTGGCATACAAGTTCTTGGTGTCTCGGATTTCGTCACGTGTATCACTGCCGCGGATACTTGGACTGATAGAGTCGACGGGAAAACTATAGAGGGTCCTCAGGTTTCGGAATAATGTACTTTTCATGAATGGATCCTCACGAGGTCTCTCTATAATCGCTTAGCATATACTAGTCTTGTATAATTAAGATGGGAATGATTGTTGACTGAGCGACTCCGCTCTAAATCCACAACCAAACGAGGAACAGGAAATGAGGCAGCATCACTCACTTGAGTTCTATCCATCTTAATTATACATGGCTTTAACGTATATACCGAGCCATTATAGCTTTACCAGATGAAATTTTAAATTCTTACTACAGTGCTGCGACTTTCGCCTTAACGGGAGAGTAATCACATTTAGAATTAGCCTTTTAATGTTTCGGTTAGTTATTTGCGATTGAGAGACGTACCAAAATTTTTACCGGGTTCATTTATGCTTCTCCTAGGTATTAGGGTTAGACTCCTCCTGCGCCTTTGTCGCTTCCTTTAGTTGCGCAGTCTCTCTTGAAGTGACCAATTTCACCACATAGATGGCAAACTGGACTGGAACCCACATTGGTGGTTGATGTAATGAACTTAACCGGGGCTCTGTAGGTACGAGAGGTCTGTCCCTTCCAGTTGCACCTAGCACACAAGAGTTCTCGACAGGTACCATGATGATGGTAGCTACACTTGCTGCAGTGGGGGAGGCTTCCTAGGTATGGTCTTCTGGGTGTCGGGATGGAGGGGTTGAAAGGGGTATTGACTGTCTCAGCTCGTTTCCCTTCAGAAGGTACTTGAACCGAGGTACTTCCCTCCTCGTTCATGAACTTTCTCTTCAGTGATGTTGGTTGAGGTTCTTGGGTGGCTGGGTACGCAGGTGTTGGTTGCTACTGTCCATTGCTAGGATCGGGATTCCCGATAAGGCTCTTGCTATCATTGGCGTTGTTAGCATTCAGTTGAGCCATGACAGCTGTTACGGCTGCCGAGACTGCAGCTTGGAGCGTAGCTTCATCGAATAGGAGAGTCGGTTTCTTGCCAGGGGATTGGTTACGTTTCTTCGGAGGCATGGTTTTCCTACACGGAAAGGAACACAAGCTGATGAGAGACGATGGTCAACCTTGGACGTATCTATCTTTACTATAATAGGCACAAATTTTTCCCATGCCTTGAATATTGGTTATCTGAGTGTCGACCTACATCCCTATGATGTAGTCCAGGTATTCAAGGTATGAGTAAGAGTATCGGAAAGTCATACGATGGGAGTTGTTCCTACTAAGTTACCTTTATATTGGAAAGGTTCACTCTCTAGCTTGGAAAGATCCGAGGACAGTTCAGAGCGAAGATTGAGGAAAGAAAGGCTCATAAGGACTTATGGCTAAATACTCTCAATCGAGGTGTTAGGATCCGCTCTAATCGTATTACTTGCAACGGGAAAAGGCGATTTACCTAACACATAGCGTGAGTAGTGTAATCACTAACTCACTAAATTGTATTATTTTATGGGTGTATTAGTGCGACAATAACGAGGAAAAGACACTTCTCGGGTTCCGTGTATTGGTTTCATCTGTTTACCTCTTATTCTTGATTGGGACCGACGTTGGTTCTCTTCGGGTAGTTACCTAGGGTTCTCTTCTCGTGAAGACATATTGAATTTCTACTCCGTATTACTTCTGATCCTGACTCTGAGTGTCATCGCTTCGTGATGGATGATTGGAAATCTCGGAAGTTCAGGCAGATTTCCCACCGGTGTCCCTAAAAGCTATAGACACTTAGTGGTTTCAATAGTCTCGTCCTAGTTCATTTATTTCCGAACTGGAAATCTTCTCAATGAACTTCTTCTGGGTCTGAATCAACTCTTCTGTCGAACACTGAAGTGGATAAGGTTTTCTACAGGGTTCGTGCAAGAATGAAAATGTCTATAGAATCCTAATAGATTATTAAAACATTCCACTGGGTGATCCATATCGAGTCATGCTATAATTACATATGGTACACAAATTATATATAACTTAGATCCGATAGGCCTTCGAATATGTGATACTACTCTATATCCACATCCCAACGAGGAAAAGGAAGTAGAGTGAAACCACACATTCTTAGTCTATGGGATTCTTAGTATATATAACCTTGGAAATATACCCTCTGTAATCATAGGTATATCAATAAGGATCTTTTTAGTTTTTCACCCAAGGTTAGCTTATGGATCCGAAAATACCCCTATGATATTTTAAATTTCATGTTTGATTCTTAACTTCTGAGTATGATTCTAGGATTAATGTGAGTCTTTTAGTATTCCAAAATACTCCCATAATATTTTTAAACTTTATGTTTGGCTCTAGCATTTCTAGTTGGTAAGTTTCAGACCTGTTGCAACACCATCATCACTCCCAAGCACACGTTCATCGCATATCGAAGAAATGTAGTTGATTAGGTTACATTTATTCTAGCTTACAATTATATAACTTCCCAGGTTTGACGGTAATGTTCAATATCCGAAGACTTTTATTCTTGTTCGTCTTGTGATGCTTTTGTTCGGGTATTTAGATTTTGGATGTTCTTATACTTTGGTAAAACATGGTTATATTTTAAAGTATACTTCTTGGTTAGAGTGTTTTAGCCCAATGCATTTACAGGCTGTATATCATTTATAAACTGATATACTGAGCTCACTATAAACAATGCTCTGATACCAATTTGTCACACCCCAAAACCGGAACGGCAGAAACGTTCTGGGGTGGATGACGTCATGTCAAGTATCACAACATATGCAGTATAGTAATCAAAGTACAGTACCCATCGCATTAATAGTAATAGTTTTACATAAGTTATATTTTATAGAAACATCAAAGAAATTTTCCCTGAAATACTATCATTACCAAAATACGGTATTGACTTTAAAGAAAATATGAGAATATTCCTAGTAAAAATACTAGGGGAAAAATGACATATGCCTCAACAATAACACTGCTGAGTAAGGCAAAAGAAATCATAGACTCCAGGAGAGTATCGAATGAATGATACGTCTGACACAGTCTAACAAAAGGAAGTACAGACTCCAGACAGTGTCAAATGAACGACACAACTAGCAAAGTCTAAAACAAGGATTACGGTGATCAATCTTATTACCTTAAGGCCATGAATTATAAGGTAAACATGGAGATACTCGTAACCATACTAATTGACAATAGAGAACTTGATGCCCAGCAAGCGTCAGAATGAATCTGACATTTGTCACCCCTTGGCTTGGTCAGCCGGGGACTGTAGCTAGCAGTCAGGGAGTGGGATTGTCAGTGCCATATAGATCTATACACACAATACGCGCTCTCCCTACAGGAGACTCTGGTTACCAACTTGACAACGGGGAAATCCGTGTCCAGAGGATGCATCTCGTATTCTGAATTTTAATATAGGTACTGGACTAATGATAGAGACTCACCAATGAACTGACTCCTTTGGAATTCTCGTACTAGAAAGAGTAAATAGAACCTCCTAACTATTCCTATGATAGTTACTAGTGTCTTTGGTCTATGAACGGTGACTAGAAGAATACCCTTGCTAGCCAAGGGAAATGAATTGGTCGATGGAAACCTTTATGTCTATACATTATTACATAATATATAACTAATGTTTGAACGACCTTCGGACGGATAACCGATACACAAAAGACCACATCCCAATGAGGAAAAGGAAATAGGGCGAACTAGCCTTCCTAAGTCTTTCAAACATTATTTATATAATTATACAAATACAGACATGCATTTAACGAAAGATCTATGAATGATGAATGGAAGGATGCCCTTGCTATCCAAGGGAAGTGAACTGGTCGATGAAAAGCTTTATGTCTATATGTGTATACATGATATATAACTAATCTTTAAACGACCTTCGGACGGATAACCGATACCCACCAGACCACATACCAATGATGAAAAGGAAACAGGGAGAACTAGCCTTCCTAAGTCTTTTAAACATTATTTATACAACTATACCAATACAGGCATGCATTTAACGAAATAAAAGTATAGAAGAAAACTCAGATGAAAACTTTGGAAAAACCTTTACAGATAAGAAATTTACAACTTGATGTCAGTTTGTAAAACAAGTTTTGAAAATCTTTTGAATCCTTTGAAAAACCTTTCATACTTTATCAAGAGTTGAAAACATAATTTGGAAACCTTTAAGTTGGATAAACAGTTTAATATGCAAAATCTATTTTGCTATACAATTATTAATCACATGGGATTTATCTAATAACTGTACATCTCAACTTGTATTCCCCCCTATAAAAGCAGTAAGATCATTTAAAAGGTTAATTTAGGGGTATGAACTCACTTGCTGTAAGTGGATCGGATGGAGGTGCCGGTTGGGTGCTCGGTGTCAAGTAAAGACTTGAACACACTTAGTGACCTAGTAACATATGAAGGCATATGTTTACATACAATTAGTAATCATATTACTAATTAAACACGTATAAGCATCCTAACCTGCGGAAAACACTTTGGTCAAGTGCTAGGAGGCTATTGGGTTGAAGTAAGGGGTGTATGGCCTAGTTAGGGAGTTTACTCTTAAAGAGTAAACTCTTTATGGAGATTTCGGCCCTAAGACCATATACCCATGAGTTTACGGCTGTAAACTCATGGGTGGTGTGTTTTTGGATGCTAAAAGGTCTTATATCACTTGTAGGGTTTGGCTAGGTTCACATTTAGGGCTTAAGAAGGGTTTAAGGTTCCAAATGAACCACTTAAAGGAGTTCACGGTTGTAAACCTAGAGTTTACGGCCGTAAACTCTCACTTGGTCATTCCCTTCATGAATTAAGGTCTTAAAATATAAGGTTGTATGCATTATTCCAAGTCAAATGGGGGAGTTAGGGCATCATTTGGCTTCAATATGGGAGTTTACGGCCCATGAACCAATCCTTGGGGGGTTTACGGTGGTAAACTCCTAGGTCCTTGGTTCCGTTGATGTTTAAAGCCCCCACTTCATTTGTGGTTGCTTCTAGACATTTACCCTAGCCTTAGGAGGTGTTGAAGGGCAAATTTAACACCTTAAAAGTGTTCACGGCTCATGAAGAGGGGTTTACGGTCCAAGAGTATTTTGGGCCATAAAATCATGCTTACTCTCCATATGTTAAGGTTTTGGTGTTCTAAGCTCATATGTGCAAGTCCACAAGTCATATCTAAGCCCTAGGAGTGTTTTAGAAGGGTTTTGGGGCTTCAAAACCCCACTTATAGGTGTTTGCGGTCCAAGAGTGTTCTTGGGCCATAAACACATGATTTTGACACTTTTGGATGTCTTAAACATGAATTCGCATGTTAAATTAGGTAAACAACAAGTTAGGGTGAGTCACTTACTAGTTTATGGCTTGAAAGAGGCGTTTTTGGATCAAAATCGACTTTGTAGAGAGAGAGTAGAGAGATGGTGGAAAGGCTTCAAATGGAGTCTACTCTCCTTTATATAGGGGTTGAGTTTGTGGCTCAGTGGAAATTTACCCGATACTGACGTTAAACGCGGCTTTTTGTCGCAGCCGATTAAATGGTCGTAATTTAACTTGGTTGAAACTAAAATTTTTCAAGGGGAAAAATTGAGGGTGTTTCTAATTTGTTTCAATCCTTATGAAGTCGTAATAAAGTCAAAATTTTAATTAACCTAATCCAAATGGTTAACGGATAATTTAATAAAGCGGGTTTTGTTAACGAAACAAGGGTTAAAATGACGGGATAAATTTCGGGTTGTCATAAAATGAGAGATAGAAGGCTAATATAGTCACAACCGGTGAGAAATAACCCAACCCTACTGAATCAAGAGTTGGAGGCCAGAAGGGTCGCACTTAAGGAAATTGCGGCAAGGGGCATGGGGGACCATATCGGTTAGGGATAGCTTGCTACATGTATGGAAAATAGGGGCACTTGGCTAGGGATTGCCCTAAGGGATTTCACGTTTGTTTCAATTGCAACTAGAAAGGTCATTTGAGGGTTGAGTGTCCTCAGCGTTCACTATGGCGGTTCAAACTCCGGTCCTCGTGACCATGCATATTACTGATAGCTAGAAGGGGAAGACCGAGACACCAAGGGTTCGATGGATAGTATTTCATTTGAAAACAGAGAAGGCCCGAGTAAATCTAGACCTTGTGTTCGGTATGTGTTCTTTATTATTCTACTGATTTATTTATGTTGCTTATGTTATTGATCGTGTAACTACTTTTCTTGTGAATTATGTACCTGCGCTTTTTCTGTTTGACTTGGTTGCGGGTTGGTCTTTCATGGAAACATATTTTTGTTGTCGGTTTAGAATTCCATAGGAGACCTTGAGAGTCTCTATACCTGATGTACATAATTTTCCTAACGTTTTCCCGAGGAGTTGTCGGACGTGCCTCCTATGAGGCAAGTGGAGTTTTGGATTGATCTAAGCTCGGGCGCGACAATGATTGCCAAGGCACCATACTGTCTTTTTACTTCCCAAGATGCTGGAGTTATTCCCTGAGCTTCAGGAGCTATTAGGAAAAGGGTTTATTCGGCCAAGCAGTTCTCCTTAGGGAGCACTTATATTTTTTGTCACAAAGAAGGATGGTTCACATCAAATGTGTATTAATTACCAGGAATGAACAAGTTCATGGTGAAGAACGACTGTCCATTGCCGAGGATTGATGATCTCTTCGATTAGTTGAAGGGGGCATCTTGGTTTCCCAAGATCTATTTAAGGTCTATCTACCATCAGATGAGGGTACGAGAGGAGGATATTCATAAGACAGCCTTCCAAACTCACTACAGGCATTATGAGTTCTTGGTGATGCCTTTTGGGCTCACCAATGATCCAGCTGCATTCCTTGATCTCATGAACCTGGTGTGCAAGCCTATATTGGATCGATCGATGATTGTTTTCATCGATGATATTCTGGTATATTTGAAGACTAGGGAGCAACACAATGAGCATTTGCATGAGATTCTTGGAGTTTTGAGGATGGAGAGGCTATATGCCAAGATGCCCAAGTACGGATTTTAGTTGTACGAGGATCATTTTCTGGGGCACCTCGTCAACAGAATGGTATCTTGGTTATTATAGCCAAGATAGAGGTGGTGATGCGGTGGGAAGTACCGAGATATCCATCTGAGATTCAACGCTTCATCGATTTGGTAAGGATATTACCGGAGATTCATTCGATACTTCTCCAAGATTGTTGTTCGTCTCACGAAGTTGATGAGGAAAGATGTTGCGTTCAATAAGGGGCCTGAGCAGCAGGCATCATTCGATACTCTTTGCCAGAGACTGTGTGAGGCACCAGTACTTTCCCTTCCGGAAGGAGTTGAGCATTTCGTAGTCTATTGCGATGCGTCCATCGCAGGGTTGGGTGTTGGGTGTTGTGCTGATGCGATGCTCTCCAGATTTGGCGCATTAGGCTGACCCATAAGATATATCAGGCTCTTATGATCCGTGTGGATGGTACATTGAACACTATAAAGATAGTGGCTGTGAGATTCTATATCATCCATGCAAGGCTAATGTGGTGTCCGACACTTTGAGTCGGAGGGCGTTTAGTTCCCTGATTCCGGATGTGTTTATGAGGATGACTATGATGACCCCAGTTTTGGAGATTATCAATGAAGCCCATTTAGAGGCCACAAAGGAGGAGAATCAAAATGTAAGAGGGTGATTGGTCAGATTTCAGCATTTGATATCGATAGTAGGGGGCTTTTGACTCTTCACGGGTAGGTTTGGGTACCTTATGTGGGTGGGGCTCGACGGATATTGATAGAAGAGGCCCATAAGTTGAGATTTTCCGTTCATACAGGGGCTAACAAGATGTATCTCAACCTCAAGCATAGTTACTGGTGGTCATGTATGAACAGAGATTTGGCATGGTTTGTATAGCGATGTTAGACCTGTCGGAAAGCCAAGGAAGAGCATGAGCGGCCTTATGGCAAGTTACAACCCTTAGAGGTTCCACTATGGAAGTGGGAGCAGATCATAATGGATTTGATTACAAATTTACCAAAGATTAGGAGTGGTTTTATGCCATCTGGTTGATAGTGGACCGCTTGACGAAGAGTGCTCCCTTCCTAGCAATTATCTAGGGCTCTTCTATAGAGAAGCTGGCTGAGAATTATGTCCGAGAGGTGGTGGCTCGACATGGGTTTTCGACTTCAGTTGTGTCGGACCAGGATGTTCGTTTCACTTCTAGGTTTTGGAAGAGGTATCACGAGAAGTTGGATACCCGGTTACATTTCAGTACTACATATCATCTACAGACGGATGGGAAGATCGAGTGGACAATTCAGATGCTCGATGATATGTTTTCTTCCTGTATCATTGACATTGGTGGGAGCTGGGACTCCTATCTCTAGTTAGCTTAGTTTTCATATAACAAGAACCATCATGCCAGTATTGACATGCTTCCTTTTAATCTTATGTATGGGAGGAGGTGCCTGACTCCTATTTGTTGAGGTGAGGTTAGACATAGAGTGATAAGGAGCACAAAGATAGTCCTAAAGATGATCGAGCTTATCCAGCAAGTTAGGCAGAGAATGTTGACGACCCAGAGCTGCCAAAAGAGTTATGTGGATCAGCGACGCTCTGAGCTAGAGTTTTAGGTCCGGGATCTTGTGCTTTTGAAGGTATCACCCTGGAAGGATATTAGTCGCTTCAGGAAGCAGGGTAAGTTGGGCCCTAGGTTTATTGGCCCTTTCAGAATATTGGCCCATGTGGGTAAAGTGGCTTACCAGTTGGAGCTGTCAGAGGAGTTGAAGCATATTTATGACACCTTCCATGTTTCCCAGTTGAGGAAGTGTACAGCTGACGAGAGACCGGTGGTCCTTTTGGAGGATATTCAGGTTGATGATTGTCTGAATTACATCGAGAAGCCTGTGACAATTATGGATCACAGAGTGAAGACCTTAAGGAAAAAGGCAGTGAACTTGGTCAAAGTTTAGCGGCAACACCGGAAAGGCTCGGAGTGGACGTGGGAGCCCGAGTCTGAGATACGCGAGCATTATCCTCATTTGTTTCCCGAGGATAACTTTGAGTGTATTCCTTGTGAGTGAAGATCTTGAAGCTTGGTGGTGATTTTGGTGGCCTTTTGTTGAAGAAGAAGGCCAAAGAAGAAGATTGTGTTGCTTGCAAGCTTATGGATTCATAAACTACTTCACCTTGTGCATCTTTTGAAGTTATAAAGTTTATACCTTGATGTGTTCCTTTTATATCTCCATAAATGAGTTATTATGAACTTTTTGTCCCACAGCTTAGAATTTTGTGAATATGGAGCACTCCAGAGCATATTAGCTATCCTTTCATGCATATTAGGATTTATAGATTCATAAAAGTGGTTGCCTGATGGTCTTTTTCTGGCCATACAACATATTTTTAGTGTTGAGTATGAATTAAGTTAAAGGTTTAAGGTTTAAGCTCTTTTTAGCCATGTAAATGCTTAAATTTTCGGATTTAATGAATTAAGACGTTCTACGAAGTTCAAATATGTGTTTGGATGCATGTATTAATGATTAAGACCATTTTGGAGTGATATTTGGAGATAGACGTCTTACGCCCCGCATACTAATGGCTATGCCCAACGTAGCCAGGTGTGACCTCGATCCCGCCTGATTTTCGGATACGCCCTGCATAGGAGGAGGGTACACCCAGTGTACACGCTGGGCAGTTGACTTTTGCTGACTTTTGACCTTTGGTCAAGATTTAGGGTTTTGAACCATGGGAGGAGCAGATGGTCTATTTTCCTTTAAGGGGCTTAATTATGGGATTTGGACTCACGAATTCAATTGTTGACCTTGATTATTAATTAGTGTTAATTATTTTGTTATTAAGCGGAGTCTATTTCCTATAGTTCGGGTGTGAGATTTATCTGTTATCAGCATCAAATGAGTCTCATCACTTATTCTTACCTGTATAGTAGAATAACTGTATTAGTGATGACCAACTGATAACCTATAGGGCATGTTGTTGTCCACTGGGACTGCGGATAGTCTCTAGGGTTGCTGATAACCTATATGTTGTACTGTTGCCCCCTGGGACTACTGATAGTCCCCAGGGTTGCTGATAACCCATAGCTATTTATTTATGTTGCGAGTATATGGTTTGTTCGGGAACTCACTAAGTTTCGTGCTTACAATTGTTGATTACATATGTTTCAGGTACTTTTGAGGATCGTGTTAAGGTGAATGTTTGATTGTACACATTCGCTGGGAGATTTGTTAATGGGGTATTCTGTAATACTCTAATATTTTGTGATGATGTTTTGTATTTGACACTGAAGTTTTTGATAACTTATTTTATGAACAATATTTTGGTCAATTAAAAATGAAAAAATTAGTTTAAAATTTGAGATGTTACAGTTTGGTATCAAAGCCCTTGTTTGAGGGATTTGGATAAACTCTAAGGTAATTTCAAACTTAAGCTAAGGATCTGAAGAACCCTTTTTAGTACACTCAAGAGCTTATAACGGATCATCAAGTTGAAATGAAATATGTTTAATCTAGAGACAATGCAACTAACCCTTTTACGAAGGCACTTCCTACTACAATATTCAGGAAACATGTCCATGTTATTAGAATGCGACATGTGTATAGAATATAATGTGACAATATCTAAATAAAGGGAATCAACTATACGCTGTACTCTTTTTCCCTTCGCTGAAGTTTTTTTCCCACTCACTTTTCTTTAGCAAGTTTTTAATGAGGAATTATATCAAAGTTGAACGCTAAATTTGAAATGATGTCATCCAATGGAAAGCATTGTAAATAATTGATGGATAATATAATAACTGGTGTATGGTAAATTTATTAATATTTCTAACTAGTTAAAACTACATGTAGATTATAAATAGTAAAATTTGTAGTATAAATATATCTTCATTGTAAACTAGGAAACATACCTAAAGTTACATTTTCTTTATATATATATATATATATATATATATATATATATATATATATATATATATATATATATATATATATATATAGAGAGAGAGAGAGAGAGAGAGAGAGAGAGAGAGAGAGAGAGAGAGAGAGAGAGAGAGAGAGAGAGAGAGAGAGAGAGAGAGAGAGAGAGAGAGAGGGGAATTTTGACAATTAAGGAACTATAGATACCATGTTGTGAAATAGAAAAAACAAATAAAAACACAACCACAAGAAAAGGAAGGCATTTACTTATAGATTGTTTGATCATGGTAATAATTGGTTTTATGGGCACTTCCAAGTTGTGGGTCATGTAGTTGGCAGGATTATACGATCAACAAGGCTATGTATATCCCCCACCTACCCATATCATATGGTCATCTGAATCACATTAATCCACAACACTAGGATGATATAAGCATGATGTCTATGATGATGGTGCTTTGCAATTTTTCTCTGTGGGCTGGTGTATTCAATGTACAAGTCTCAATGCATATTCTACATGTTCTATGAAGATACTAATGTAGTTCATATGATATACGTTATAATAATTAACTGGTTCTTTCTACATATTCAATCCATCCTCATTTTTTTTTTCAATCCATCCTCATTGCATAATAATAAATCACACTCATATCATCTACAAGGGCATTAATGCGTCGCAATCCATGCATGGCGTGCTCACACTGAATCAAAAATATCATCAGTTACATTCTCAAACCGTATTTCATACGACAATGTGACTGAAGAGGACGCTTAAAAGGATTCATATGATTTTATTTTTCTCATGAAAAGCAATCGACTATTAATCAACCCCCCCCCCCCCCCCCCCCCCCCCCACCCCACACACACACATATATATATATATATATATATATATATATATATATATATATATATATATATATATATATATATATATATATATATATATATATATATATATATATATATATATATATATATACACAAACATACACACACACACACATATATATATATATATATATATATATATATATATATATATATATATATATATATATATATATATATATATATATATATATAGAAAGAGTAAGTTAAGTTTGTTGTCCAGCAGCAACAGATCCCGTGGCTTGTTTAGTATCCAAGCGTTCCGTTAAAACACTAAAAGTACAGAGCCGCCGTGCAAAGCAATCAGCAAACCTTCAAAATTAAAACTCGTAAATCTCTCTCTCTCTCTCTCTCTCTCTCTCTCTCTCTCTCTCTCTCTCTCTCTCTCTCTCTCTCTCTCTCTCTCTCTCTCTCTCTCATTGTGGTGATCGCAATGCTTCTATATCACGTTAGTCCATTTTTCTCTCTCCAACACTATATATAATGCCCATATCCAAACCTTCCATTACTCCATTTTCCAACCCCACAATATCATAAACAACTTCAACTCCTTAATCCTAATTTCGTTGATTTTAAACAACCCATCGACTTATCCACTTATTGTTCTTCGTTTTTCTCTCATGGGTGACAGCAATAATGTCAATCTCCCACCTGGTTTTCGATTCTGTCCTACAGATGAAGAACTCGTCGTCCACTTCCTTCAACGCAAGGCATCTCTCTTACCTTATCACCCTGACATAATCCCTGATCTTGATCTCTATCCATATGATCCTTGGGACTTAGATGGTACTTAATTACTTTCAATTTCTCAGTTTCTTAAATATTTCTATCGAAATAAACACTCTTTTTCTAACATGCACTATTTTTGGAAATAATAATAGAGAAAGTATATGCATGGTTATGGTTGGCTTGCAGGTAAAGCCATGGTGGAGGGGAAAAAGTGGTATTATTACAGCAGGAGGACACAAAATCGAATAACCACCAACGGATATTGGAAAGCATGGGACTGTGATGAACAAATTATCAGTTCAAGTAGTAGCAAAAGAGTTGGTGTGAAGAAATATTATGTGTTTCATATTGGTGAAGCTCCTGAAGGTGTAAAAACTAATTGGATAATGCAGGAATTTAGGCTTTCTGATGGTTCTAATTCATCCGGTAGCAGTAGCAGTAGCAGTGGTAGATCAAAAAGAAAAGGCCACTCCAAACTAGTAAGTCATCAATATTCTTTTTTTTTTTTTATTTTTCGGATAATCAGCGAATACTCAAAACATTGATTATTTTACCCTACTAAACATGTTTCTCGACATTTAAATTAACATTTTAAGGGTTTTTGATAAGTAGCTAATCAATTAATGTCTTTAACAAAAACAAAATTTGGAATAGTGTTTGAAGATAGTTGTTCTTTTTAATTTTGTAAGTTTTTAGACATTTTAATTATCATTTTAATTTAGGAACTACTAAGTGGCTAACGAAATAAATTTGATAAAAACATGTTTTGAAAATCTATTTAATTATGGATGCTTTAATTTCCTATACTTTTTAGGATTCTAGCAATTGGGTAATATGCCGAGTGTTCGATCATAGTTATGACAGTGACGACGACAATGAGGATGGCACGGAGCTTTCATGTTTGGATGAAGTTTTCTTATCATTGGACGATTTCGACGATATTAGTTATCCAAATTAAAGGAAAAATAGGCTAAAAGGATATTAAGGGACTCAAAAGAGTTAGAGGACCTGATATGTTTTGCTTATTGTCCATTTTCTTTATTTTATTTATCCAGAAAAATACTTCTGATAGTATCAATGCAACAAATGACTTGTGGATGTAGGAATTTGATGTTAAATACAAACTAATTTTCTATTTTCTTTACTTATGTATATGTGTGTGTGTGTGTAATCGACACATGAAAATATGAAAGAAAGAGAGCTCCCATGCAGAAGAAACCCACGCCAAAGCCCTCAAATTCATGGCTTTGTGACCACCATTGCTTGTACATTCCTTTCACTTGATGCTAGACAATAAAATACAGATCAGAAATCATGATTGATCAAACAAATGCATGGCCTTTTTGGCTGTTTTTGATAAAAGTAATTAAATAAATATTGAATAACTAATTAGTATATTAAAGTGCTTAATTATTCAATTAGAAAAAACTTAACGGGTGATTAATAGACATGAATATGCCATGACTAAAATCTTGAAATATAGTTCACACTTTTAGGTTTAATCACCTTCCTCTTGTGGCACAAATCTTTCCCATCCATCATTCATATGCGTCTATGTATTGATGTACATGCACCACCCCATTTTCGTGGCTGATATGCAGTCTCTTCAACGTAAGAGAACATATTAATTATCTCGTCTACAAATGTTGTTAGCTTTACTAGGGTCTGAGGTGGTTGGGTATGTGTTTCATATGACCAACTAAACTTGTCCAATGGTACCACCAATGCCGCCTTTTGGAAAAGCTTTTACATTTGAATCATACTCAAAAAATAATGTAACATGTTGTGGCATTGTTCTTCCTATTTGGTCAAAAATATATATATATATATATATATATATATATATATATATATATATATATATATATATATATATATTAAAAAGGGACAAAAGTAAGGAATAGTAAACTTCATGGTTTTTTTGGTAGAAATTTTCCTTAGTTTATGGATGGGTTGCAATTGTTTGTTTTTTCTACGGGTTATTTTATGCCATTTTATTCAATCACCGACCCTTCTACAACCTACGTGTTTCTGTCTTGCTCCACCTATTTTCTGTCCAATGGAATTCTTCCACAAATGCCTTCCACCGCCTTCATCCTTTCTGCTTTATATTCTAAACTTTTTCTTTACTTCCCACCGCTTCTGTTCTACTTCTTAACCTTTACTCCCTTTTGTTGTCCCGCATAAGTGACCGCTTCATTCGTTCTTCGACCAATTTCCAACTTCCAATCTGTCTCTGTTGATCGCGTTTCCAGCCGACACTTCTCTGGAACCGACAACTCTCTTTGTTCTTCTTGTAGGAGATGGACACGAGAAAGGGGATGAACGCATCAGCAGCTGTGTCGCTGGTGCTGTTGGTCGTGACAATGTCTCTACGAGGTAGGGATAGTCATCGGCTTCTAATGAGGTAAGAGGGTTGTATCGATGTGTTTTTCACTGGGTGTGGAATCTCCTGTGCAACAAATCAGGTAGGATACATGTATTTTTTTTTAATTTTACATTTCTATTACGATTTGCAACGTCGCACTCCACAAATAGTGAATTCCGGTTTGATTACATTAATTGCTTGCGTTTGATACACATGCGTTTGATACTGTTCAGCCATAATTTCTTCAAATCTTTCGTTCTGCTTGACAAACTTTTGAGATGTAAGTTGTAAACCCTAAGTATAAATTCTGAAATTACTTGGGTTTTGTTGTCTGCATGTGTAAATAACCTTTTGAATTTTTATTGAAAAAACTAACAATATTCATCGATGAAAAGCAGTCATTCTACTTGGAATTAACTGACAATATTAAAAAAACCTCAAACAAGGACCACTATTGCAACATTTTGTTTCCAAAAAGGTTTTATTTGCAATTTTCCTCTGTTACAAGTATGCAATAGTACATTCAGTCCAATAGTAACTATTGCAGGCATGTGATCACCAGTCTAGCTGGTTGTGATGCATCCTAGGTTATAGGCCTCAATGGGTGAGGTCAAGAGTTCGATTCTTGGCTGAGCACACTTGGGGGATTTTCCTTGGATTGACGTTGGTTCAATTCTTCGTTCCCTTTGGTGGTGAGTGGTGTCCCTCTTGGTGGCCCGCCAGGCATTCTTGATCCATCGGGTCGGAATACCCTCTATCTATCTATCGATTCAAAAAAAAAATGTAACTATTGCAGCATAGTATTCCTCTGTTACACGTATGCAATAGTACATTTATCTTCATCATTCATTTCCTTTTTTTGTTTTTTTTCAATAGTACATTTAGTTTTTTTTTTGTGTGTGCATCAACACTGTATTACCTAATTGAACAGCAACATTAATGCACTGCGATCTATCGATCTTTACTAAATTATCGTATTATTATTTCTAATATTAGTTATTATAATTATATTAAATTAGAAAATATTATTGATTGTTGCATGATAGACAAATTGATTATGGGAAATTTGTTGCAACAATGAGGAAGTGTAATGGTGGAATTGGGAGAAGAATGATGATAGGTAACCTTAATTTAAACCTATGTGAAGTTGTTGGTGGCGTCCCACCCACAAGTCAACTACAACCTAAAATCAACAACAGTGCTAAAATTGACATTTAGTAACGAATTCCTACATTTTATTGCTAATTATTATTATTATTATTATTATTATTATTATTATTATTATTAATATTATTATTATTTTGTATTTTTTTCTTAATGTATTTTAATTTAAAAATGTGCATCAAGCAGAAAAAACATGTATAGTTTGCTATTGATTATTATTATTTTTCGATTGACTTGTTATAGGAAAAGCTCTACATATTTGGATTTGTTGGTTCTGTAAGCTTTGCTTCTACTGCTGATTTTAATTATGATTCATTTTTCATTTTGGTAATCCAGGTGTAGGGTAGATGTACATGTGGGGTAAAATAAAGCTTACTGGTAATAAATGGATGTACCCTAAACCTCTCATGGATCTAAGGTTTTGACCATTTGTTGACCTTTCTTCTTTAAATCATATTTTCCCAACACATTTTTGTTAATTTTTTTGGTATATCACCTTACTTCCATTTGTTTCTATTACAAGCTGAACTGTTAACCTTTTTTCATATTAAAGCATGTTACTTTATATATATATATATATATATATATATATATATATATATATATATATATATATATATATATAATTATAGTAATAGATAGCTGGTTACTATTTCTTGTTGTTAGTAACATGATATATTGATTTTTAAATTTTAATCATTTTTAAGAAGAGCATATTGTATTGTGTTAGCTGAGAGAGTTGTGCTAAATCTTATGCAAAGAATGAGTTGCATTATCACACTCACAAAGGTAACAATAACATCTCCATAACTTTATAAAAATTAATAATACTAAATAATAATCTATAACCATTAAAAAAAATATTACTTTTTTTTAACTGTTATAGATGATGGTAGAAGCTGCAAACCCTGCATGCATATTGGAAACAACAAAAACTATACTAGCATTATGTTTGGAGGATAATTGGGCGGTGTTCTTTTACTTGTTTACCCTTTGATTTTATTTACATAAACCCTAATTTTTTATATGATCCTTTTACTAACACGCCAACACGTATTGATATGTCAAGGGAGGAATCACATAATGAGTTTATTTGATATGGTGATGATAAAAGACAATCAAATCTCCATATATATTCGGAGGTGTCTCAAATTCCCTAAATTTGTTGACCTTTATTTGACCAACAACAATCTTCAAATGGGAGTTGAGGTAATTTCAATTTCAATTTCAGTGAGTTTGTTTGTTTCTTTCCCTTTTAATTTGAAAGACTATTTTTTTTATTGAACAGGTGGAGACAAGGAGATTTGAGGAAATAACCAATCAAGCATCTTTCTCTGTTTAGTGTCGCACCGATTCTAATTTATTTTTAGCTAGATGATATTGAAATTCTGCCCCCCGCGGAGCAGGGGTAATCCTCTAGTTATTAATTTAAAAAATGGTCATTCCCAATTCTAACATGAACGTAAAACGTAGCTTCTTCATTTCCTTCAAATAAGAAATTGGTTTATTCTAATAAACATAAATCGTTTTCTTTAATTTCTAAACTAAGAAAACGTTTTTAATTACTGTAATCTGTCTCCATTTGGCCCTTAATAACACAAGTGAAATAAGAAATTGTTTTCCAACCTTTTTCTTATATTGACAACGTACTTTTGAAATCCCTAATTTCCATGCAAAATTACAATTTACTATTTAGCTTCTATCTATATACCAAATAAAAAATAATCAAGGCTCAATTACACAACTAATCATCATTTTTTTGTTGCACCCCACATCTTATCTTAGGGATTAGCAATAGGGATGAGCACCGATACAACCCCAGACTAACCAGAAACCAATTTACTGGTAAATGAGGATTTAGGAACCGGAACAAATACCACGGTTCCGGTTCGGTTCTACAAGTAACTGTGCTATTTAAAGATGTGTTTTATTCTGGAACTAGCATGAAATAGACCAATAACTGGAAAACCAATGCCCGATTTAGTGGGAAATAGTGAACCAAGAACCGGACCTAATACCCTGGTTCTGGGTTTTTTCTATTTCGGTCCGGTTCTACAAGGTCAAACATCCCTAATTAGCATACTCTTATTTATTAATTATGATGGAAAAGTTAATTGTGGTATCATTATCCAGCCATGTTTTGCTGATGATTCCTGGACATAATCATCATAAGGAAGAGATAATTATAACGCCTGTAGATTCATGCTAGAGAATTAAGATATAATAAGGGATAAATATGACTTTTTGATAGAAGATTATATAGGATAAATAATCTTAACCATAATTACAGTATATGTGACAAGGATTTCGTACATATCATAGCATATGTTTCATCAAGTACATTTCTTACATTATTAAAGTTATAATTTTCAAGAGATTTTGTCCTACACGACACGTAGGTTAGTCACCTATGCATGACATAGGTCAAGAAGTATTTACGAGGGTTTAATGCCCTATGTGGGGTGTAGATATATCTACGCAGGGCGTAGGTACACAGTCTTGAAGAGGTATAAAGCTTGAACCGTGATGATTCATTTGATAGAACTAACTAGTTATGGGTGTTTATGAGCTTTTTGTCCATTGACCTTGGTCCTAGTGAGTATGAGCTACTCCAGACCTCTTGATTGGCATTTTCTATTATTTATGAGGTTATAGAGTGATATTGATCACTCCCATCCTTCCAACCATAAGTTACTAAGAATTAGATTGTTTTGTTGGTTAGGGTTTGGCTTTGTGTCATTATATGCCATGAAAATGAATAAAGTTAATGACTTCATCACTTAGGATGTTCTTTGGGACTAGATCAAAGATTTGGGTGTTTAGCCTTTATGTATTAAGAATTTAATAATAAGTTAGAAAAACAGAGTAATTACACAAGCGTAACTTTAGCTACGTAGGATGTAGCCTGATTTTTACTTTTTCATCCGAAGGCTCTACGATGCATGGCCTAGCTCTAGAAGTTGATTTTTGGTGAAAATAGGTTGTATGTGAAGTTGTGTTGATTCTAGGCGTGGAAGGATATAATTCTATTTTACCCATGTAAGATAACTATGAACCAAGATCCTGACATGGATTAGCATATTAATTATGATTTTTGTTAAATTGTTAATTTGGTTAGCATAAGGAGTTCCAGTATTGATCATTTAGGTGTGTGTATTGTCTGTCTTCAGATTGAGGTGAGTCTTATCACTATATTCGAGGGTCGAGTGGATCAATGTAGGTCTACTAAATTGTGCTAATTGTCTTTGTGACTCTTACAATTTATGTTCTGTTGGGTCCATTTATTTATTTGTTAGGATGTTCCCGTTTGATATTGGGTTGGGACCATTTTTATGTTTGGTTGGGCCCATGTGTATGTTAGGATAGGAAAATTATTATGTATCTTAGGTTCGGCTGATTTGTATGTTGGGCTGGGCCCATTTATATGGTATGTGGTATTTTGAGAAACTCTCTAAGCTTTGTGTTCACTGTTTTTCTAGTTTAATATTTTTGAGGTACTTCCAATTCGAAAGGGAAATATTTGACATGATCGCAAAACATCCATTTGATTTTACTCCACATTGACAATTAACTTCACTATGATGTAAAGACTATTTTATACTATGGTTGTTTTGGAACAAATTGGTTGATTTGAAAAAATTGGTTGTATTCTTGGTTGTTTGAAAAATGAAAATTTTACCACTGTATTTGAGATGTTACAAGTTGGTATCAGAGCCTTGGTTTGAGGGATTAGGGCACACTCTCAGGTGTGTGTAGACTCAAAGTAAGGATTTAATAATCTTTTCAAAAAGGAAATAAATTTCTAAAAATATTTATATAAAAAGGGTGTGATGTATGCAATCAATGGAGCTTAAGTAAGTGATTCTCAAAATGCCCATACTTAAGTGTTATGATTAATATGTCTCTTATGTCAGATACATGCTAGAGTATTGCTAAGGATACCTTCAGGAATCACATGCTAGAATTACCAGATTTGTGTGATGTCTTATAGCCTAGCGGATTGGAAGTTATGTATTACTTTGGATTTATATCGGCTTAGTTAATTGCGAATTGTATGTTTTAAAATTGTATACGAATAGGATCATATAGCTCTAGAATGATTGACTTACCATTATTTCATGTTCTTTTTCTGTTTGTGAGCTTTAGGGTAGAATCATTTATTCAACAATCTATGTGATCCTATTTTGTGTAAAATTTGAATGCATAACGTAACTGGTAGTGTTGGTAAAAGTTCATGTTAGTGTAGGAGCAAGTGAGATGAGGATTACTAAAAGAACTTAGGAAATTTTGTAGCAAGTTGGGTATGCTAGTTATCATTGATTCATATGGTTGATTTAGTGGAGTGACTTAGAGGATTTGGGACGACCCCTAAGCGAAGTATAGATAAGTGTAGAAGGTAGTATTGGGACCGTATTACTGAAAGCACATGATCTATACTCGAGTTAAGGATGATCTCGGAGATTCTAAGGAACTTATGGTATGAGAGATCCCTCGAGTATTGTTTTTGATCGTTTTATCTTGTATTTAAGTATGATGACCACTCGAGGAGGAGGTTTTGGTTCTGGTTCTGGCTCTGGTACAAAACCAATTGATGAGAGGATGCACGAGTTCATCACATCAAAGATTACTCACGGTATTATGAAGGATACCCCTATGATTTTCGATACCATCGTGTAACATTCGAATCCTCAAGGTATTAAATTCCAAGTATTTTTTTTTCATTTTTAAGTGGGTCACCACGTGAGGTTTTCACCGTCATGTCATGACATGGACTTGTTTCGTGGATGTGCATTTTTTGGATGTCACGACGTGACCATGTAGGGGTCATGATGTGATAACTGCCTAATGGCCTAAACTCCTAGTTTTCAAGTATTTAAAAGAATAAGGAGTCTAGGGTTACCCATCCTCAGCCTCCGTTACCTTCCAAACTCAAGAAACCCTAATTATAACTCTTCTGGTGATACTTAGCCATTTTTGACGCATTTTCTTGCTTGAAGAAGATTAGAAAAAAAAAGGTGATTTATTGGTGGTGCTTGCAATGAAACATCATCTCATGTTCTTTCTGGGCCTTTGTAAGTATTAAAGGCTCAAACTTTACTTCTCTAAGTTGCGAGAGCTAGGTTTTTGCCCCATTGACTTAATGTTTAAGAAAGTTGGAATGAAAGGGACCCATAAAGTTAGCAACATTATGGATTACAAGAGTCCCTTGAGCATCATAAGGTCTATATAAAGAAGTTGGTGGAGTATTGGGGTCATGCATGAGAGTTTTCGTGTTATCTTTCTACTTTCGACCGAGAATGGATTGAGGACATACATGGATCATGCATGTCCATAAAAAAAACATTTTTATGGATATTTGGAGTTCCTTTTAGTTGTTGAATAAGCTAGGGTTACGAAATAATGTTTTAAGGACTTAAATCACTAATAGGTTATCCAGAATAAAGTCACGATATGACACTGGAGGTGTTATGACGTAACTAAGAAAGGATCCCATGTGTGAGGCTTTATGTATTCTCATAACATGACCAAGGATGGTTCACATCACAACTTATGTAGAGTGGGTTGTTTGTGACCGAGTTGGCTGAGTTTGAACATGTAATTGGAATCGGACTGAGTGAGCTCTCATGACGTGACCAAGTGCTGGTCATGACGCGAGATTCAAGTGGACTTTGACCATTGACTTTTTAGGTTAAGTTGACTTCTTTTCAAACTCCTAGCTTTGGAAAAAGATCTAAGCATTTACCTTGTGTAGATGTAGACATGGTGTATAACACCTTTATTCTTGGCATTGAGAGTGGTAGTAGTCGATCATTGTCTTATAGGTGAGTCGTCTCACTATATGCATGGGTCGAAGGCGCCAATGTTGGTCCACTGGATTATTTTGTACAGAATGCTAGTTGCCTTTATGATACTTGCATGGAATACCACAAGGTAGCACATGTCATTTGTACGAAAGACCAGGAGGGTAGCCCATGTAAATTTCATGAAAAGTCATGATGGTAGTCCATGACACTTGGATGTTAGACCATGAGGGTAGCCCGTAGCATTATAGGGAAAGACAATGGGGTAGTCCATGGCACACAGTTTTTAAACCCTGGGGGTAGCCGATGGCATTCCAAGGAAATATCATGGGCGTAGCTTATGACATTTCATGGAGAAGATATATATATATATATATATATATATATATATATATATATATATATATATATATATATATATATATATATATATATAGTATGTGGTAGGAAGTAAAGTGGATAACTAGAAAAAATATTAGCACACAAGACACAGTATTTGCATGGTTCGTTCAAGGTGACCTATGTCCACGGGCAGGAGGGAAGTATTCTTTATTTCATAACTCTCAAATAGAGGTTACAAGTACAATTTCCATAGAGATTCACCTAACACTCTAGAATTCAAGATACAAAATGAAATATCATGTATCCCTATTTAGTCTTGAAAGCTAAGACCTAAAACCTTAATGGGTCAAGCCGATTCACCCATAGGCCACGAATGGTTTTAACAAATCATAATCTGCCATGCAACATCATCTGGAACTTTCTTCCATGCTATACAAACCATGAGTATCAGCAACACAGATGATGGACCACCTTGACCATAGTGGAGCATCATGATACACAGGTGGCGCATAATGAACACTAATGGCCTAACATCCATCATGGTGGCACAACCTGGTGTATTTCTTGAGTATTATCTTCTTCTAGGAAAATGTGGATCCACGTGTCACAGCAAAGGAATCAATATGTCACATCATTTACCAAGATGGTCCATGATGGCACAACATCTCCTCCATGTCACAACATCTCATGAGGATGGCGCAACTTCTCTTCAAGATGGCAAAATGCTTTCTCCTTGGCGCAACTCCACTCGTTGATGGCGCAACATCAACCTTATGGCAGAACTTCAATCCCTCATGGTGCAACATCCTCTATGCTTGGTTCAACATCCATCTTCATGGCACAACATGTGGCACCATGTTGCTCTAAGTTCTCCAAGTTTCTCCAAGTTACTCCAAACCATTCCAAGTTGCTCCAAGCTACTCTTAGTTGCTACAAACCACCTTTTGAAAGATGTATTACTTTTTCACTTGATCTGTTCCTTTATCTGATGATCCTTTGCTTTCTTAGAAGATCTGTTGCTTTTTACATGCTCCATGAACCCTAAGTACTCCATTATGATCTAAGTGCTCCAAATTCTCCATGAGCATGATCCAAATACTCAAGTCACATTTAAAAATATCACACTTGACTTGAGCATGCTCAGAACTCCCCCTCGAATATGAACTTCCTCTCCCATCCTGCCATTCATCCCTGAAGGGACCTACCTAATGTGAACATCAACTAAGTCCAAACAAAGCTTGAACTTCTACATGGGCATTAACCTTTTTAACATGTCTGATGGCTTCACCTTGGTCTCAATCTTTAGTGTTGAAAACTTTCCTTCTTCCAAAATATCCCCAATGAATTTTAGCCTAACATGAATGTGTTTTGTTTTCTCATGATACACTGGTTCTTAGCAAGACTCAAAGCACTTTGACTGTCACAATACAACACATGATACTCCACTTTCATACCAAAACTCTTTATAAGCTTGTGCAACCATATCTCCTCCTTTATACCTTCCGTCATGCACATGTACTCGGATTTAGTTATAGATGAAACAATAGTATCGGGTAAAGTTGACTTCCAACTAATGGCACATCCGAACAAAGTAAATATGTAGCTTGTCAGTGACCTATGTTTCAACAAATCCGCACCATAATTAGAGTCAACATATGAAACTAAGTCAGTTTTTCATATTGGCTCCATACACAAAGCAATCATCCTTCGTTCCCTTAAAGTATCATATGATCCACTTGATAACGTACCAATAATCCTTCCCTAGATTACTCATAAACCTGCTTACCGCACTAATTGAATGAGCCAAATCAGCTTTGGTACAAACCATTGCATACATAAGACTTCCAACATCACTTGATTATGGAACCCTACTTATGTACTTCCTTTATTTATTAGGAGTGGGTATATTGTTTGGACCAAGTTTAATGTGATCCGCTAAAGGAGTTCCTACAAGTTTAGATTGATCACGTTTGGAAGACTGCAGAACTTTCTCAATGTAATTTTGTTAACAAATACATAACCGCCCTGCTCTTCTGTGGCTTTGAATCTCTATCCCTAGTATATTATTTGCTGCTCCCAAATACTTCATCTCAAACTCATTCTTTAGGGTCGCCTTCAAGTCATTTATTCCAACCATGTCCTTAGCTACGATGAGCATATCATTAGCATATAGCAACATATATATATATATATATATATATATATATATATATATACATATATATATATATATATACAGAGAGAGAGAGAGAGGGGGAGAGAGAGAACCCCTTCTCTAAACTTTACAATATTATTACTTCAAACATGTTACATGCATATTCATAATATAAAAGTCTAGATACAAACCAACTATTAAGATTTTTACAAAGTTTTATATATATTACATAACTTCCCAAGAATTTATACACTATGTACAAAAGTGATAATATTAACTATTCTACATCTTCCAAAAGTATATGACTATACTGGATGCTTATCACCTGCAATAGTTAAACACTAATAGGGATAAGGGAGCGACGCTTAATGAGTTCAATAGTAGTTACAATATAACGCTATGCTATATATATAAGAATATGACAGAAAAAAAGAGGGACAAAGAACAACAAAGACATATGTGTATCATATGTCAGGATTTCCATATCAATAAATGATTTTATTCAAAGATTTACAATCAATGAGATACAATAATTTCAGCATGATATACATCATAAAACTACAGCCCAAGTGGCACAGAAAATACAATTTCAGATTATCATTTTTCTAGAATATATAGGCTTGCAGGCCTACATAGCCTTATGCCAATACCAAAAGTTATACGAGTCATGCTCTACATGGCCAAAGGCACAAAGCCAATTCCAGAAGTGATACGAGACATGCTCTACATAGCCAAAGGCATAAATCTGATACCAGAATAATATGAGACATGCTCTACATGGCCAAAGGCTCAAAGCCAATACCATAAGTGATACGAGTCATGCTCTATATGATCAACAACATAAAACGAGAATTACTCGGGAAAGCACATTGAACATATAACACATACCATACAATTGTCCCTATATTGAACTCAACTTGAAATAACCAAATGATAAAATGATAATTTGAGCAGCACTTTGTGTCTAAAAAAGACGTTCTTTGATGAAATCGGGCTTTGTGCGGGCAGAGTTTCAACTTAAAAATATTATTTTCTCGGGGTCTTCGATGTGTTAGGACTTCCTTCGGGTGTTGCGGTGATTTCCTAGGCTTCGGGGGGGTGTTAGGGTAATTTGAGAGAGAGTAGAAGGTGAAAGAGAGTGAAAATTGTAACCAAAATTCGGAGAACCTCACTTTCTATTCATAGTATCCGAAGTTCAGCATTACGTTGGCCGTAATTATCAGACACAGGGCGTACTGCGTAGCGGCACTCTACACTGAGCGTAAACCTAGTACACGACGCGTAGACTCATCTGTGGCATCTGTTCGGTTCCCGGACCTCGGACGTGTCAAGAGTGTATGATACGTGTCCTTCGTCCGTAGTATGTTGGGTGTACGTTCGAAGTACATTGGGCGTATATCCGTACGCTAAGCGTACACCTTGGGACGTTAGGTGTTCTTCCAGCCTCAAAGTTTGTACCTAAAACCTCAAAAAAATAATATCTATTGCATACGAGATCCATTTTTACGTTCTTTATATCTATGCGTAGGTGAAATTATGCTCAACAACTTTCGTTTATACTCCGTCGGCTAATTTTGAATTTATTTTAAATATTATATTTTTAATAGGCCGGGATATGAAAAGTCCGTTAAAATTCATAACTTCTTCATTCAACGTCTGTTTTCTTCTGTCTTTTTACCGTTGAGCTATTATTAATGAGATCTTCTATTCTCGTTTAGGTTTTATCAGCTAAAAATTTCTCGATCAATAATTCGAATTTCAAGTTGTACACTGTGATGTTGAATCTTAGAAAAATCATAACTTCCTCATACGAAGTCAGATTTGGACGTTCTTTTTATGTAAGTTTTCGGTTTAACGAATACTACGACTTTCATATCAATTTCTATTGAATGTGTTGGGAGTGAAAAATAAATGTTTGCTCTATCGGATTCAAGGTCAAAAGTCAATCCTTCACTGTCAAATTTTGTGACAACCCGATATTTCGAATCAATGTAATGACCTAAAAAGTCAAGAATTGTAACCACTTTTGATATAATGAAATTTTTCTCAAAAATAAAATGTTAAAAAGTCATATACTGGATTTCATAAATGATAGATATCAAGTCAAGGGTTTCAGAAATATAAAGAACACTAAAAACCGAGTTATAACGAAGAAGTTATGACCAACCTAAGCGTGCATTCTCACCTACGCGTGTATATAAAGAACATAAAAAACAGAGCTCGTATTAACCGACGGAGTCTAAATGAAAGTTGTAGAGTACATTCTCACCAACGTGTTCATATAAAGAACGTCAAAAATAGAGCTCGTATGCAAAAGTTACGTATTTTACAAGTTCGTGGTGCACAAACCGAGACGAGTACGCCCAACATACTCGGGTGCTAGGCTTCGACTGGTCCACGTCGCCCATCTATGCCTCTATGCCCCTGTCCCATCAAATGCTTCGACCGAGTATGCGGTAAGCCACGACGCATGCGAACGCCCAGTGTACGGGCCCCGAAGGCACTACGCCCAACGTACGAAGCCTCTCACACCCCTATAAATAGGATGCAAGGGCGCCGACCATTTTTGCTAATTTCTTCCATTTCTCATATCGAAGTTTTGTGTTTAAACCCCTGAATCCATCCTAAAGCCCCGATATTCACATCCAAGTTCCGAAGGAAGGTTTTACACTCACGAGATTCCCAAGATTCCCGAGAAATCAACTTTCTCAAGTCGAAGTTCTGCTCGATTTTCGTCTTACCCTCTTCAATCTATCAGGTGAGTTCATACCCCTATAACTACGTTTTCAAATGCTTTATATATGCTCTTATACACTTTTAAGGGGGGGGGGGGGAATACAAGTAAACACGATTATCCTCGTGTGAAAAACATCAATCTCTTGCTATACTTTTTGTTATAATCAATCATATGTGATTTATAACTACCATACGAAAACGTTCTCATACAACATATCATGATAACACTTTGTCTTTTTGGAATGAAACATGTTGTGATATAAATATAAAAGACTTTATTTATATTTTGAGTATAAGTGTTGAATAATGTATTACTTTACATACAAAATCGACACTACACTAGGGTTTACCATACAAACGAAACATACTTTTAGAAAAACTATAATAGGTATAGTTTACTAGATATTAATGAGATTTTACATACTATAAGTACTATATCAAGGAAATACTTTCATGTAACACTGAAATTTTTAAAACAAAATTTTCATTTAAAATAGTTTAACTTATCAAAAGTTTTCATAAAAATCCCCTTTTTGTTTAAATTACAAAAAAAAAACGTAACTCCATAATCAAATAAATAGTAATCCAGGATCCTCTAAAACATAATTCTTTCTCTGGTGTGTACAATCGAGCCAGTGTCATCCCGTGATCTTGAGAAAACCTGAAACACATAACGCAAAACACTGTAAGCACGAAGCTTAGTGAGTTCCCCAAAATACCACACATAACACATAATAGCCATTCAAGGCTATAACTCTGTGGGCCCTAACTCTGTGGACCCTCTGTTACTAGCTCTGTGAAACTTCCGGTTCTAACTTTGATATACTCAGATATACACATGGCATAAATTACATAGAAATAATGCAGTGCAACAAATCACATAAATAGCATACAATAACTCTGTCACATAACTCTAATTATCACTCAAGGTAAAGTATAGTGAGAAGACTCACCTCAGATATCTCAGTAAATCTCTGACTCGGTAGAAATATGGTCTAGCCTCCGCCTGATCACATAAGGTAAATACTCTCATAAATATAACTCTCGAGACTAGACTCAACTCTCTCTTGGCATCCTCAGAATGGTAAAAGACCATTTTACCCCTCTCTTGGCTCAAAGGCCCCATTGTTGACCAAACCCTAAAAGTCAACAAAAGTCAATGGGTAAACTTTGACTCGACTCATCGAGCGCAGATGGGCGACCCGGCGAGTCTACACATCTTCACTATCTCTCTAGTCTCACTTGGCATGTCGAGTCTTTCCCCTTGCTCGATGAGATACACCTAGCATGAACAGCGGGGCCACCCTGACTCAACTTGCCGAGTCTCAAGATCAAATCGGCGAGTTCCACCTTGAACTCCAGTCCTCTATCCCCCCATCTGACTCACTGAGTCATTTCCCCCAACTCGGCAAGTTACTCACTAAGTGACTTACGGGAAACCCTAGCCCTACTCGTCGAGTCTGCCCTTGGACTCGGTGAGTTCATGCCATGCATAAACTCAATTGGCCTCCTGAGGTCAAATCTGTTCCTTTGATCCATAGATTTGACCTTCCCAAGCCTGATAATCATGTAAAGCTCGGATCTTGACACTCATGTGACGTCTAGGAGGTTTCACTTGTTGATTTAGCCCTAAAAACAACACCCTAAACTCATTACCTCCATAGCTCAACATAAAGCAAGCTGGAATAAGCTCTTTAGACCACTATGGGTCCACATCTGCAGTCTCAATACGAATAGGGGCCATATTCTCACAATTCATTCCAATAAAGGACATAAAAACTCTACATCTATGGATTCCTTCAACAAAATAGATAAAGGAGCGATATAATACCTCAAAGATGAAGTCTTTTGCTCGAAATCCCTAGATGCACAACCTCCTTGGTCACCTCTAAGCTGGAATCACCTCCGTTTTGCAAGAATCAACCACAAATTTCAAGAAATGGCTCCTTTCCTCTCACAAACGCTCCATCTCTTTTAGGGTTTCTCTCTGGGGTTTGGTAGCCGCAAATGACGGCCCTAAGGGCCTTTAAATAGGTCCCAAACCCGAGAAATTAGGGTTTCATTAAACAGTACGGACTCGCTGACTCCACTCATGAACTCGCCGAGTCCGGTCATTAATCCGGATGATAATTTGCGACCCTACTCGGCGAGTCTAAACACCAACTCGCCGAGTCCCTCCATAAACTCCAAAATAATGAATAAAATAATATACCTGGGAATCCGGATGTTAGAATTCTCCCCCACTAGAATCAGACTTTTTCCTAGAAGTCTCACTCTGCAAACAACTCTGGATGCTGCTCATGCATCTCTCGCTCCGGCTCCCAAGTCAACTTTAACCCTTTTCGATGTTGCCACTGGACCTGCACCAAAGGAACTTCCTTGTTCCTTAGAACCTTGATCTTCAGATCTCTAATCGCCACCAGTCTCTCAACATAGTTCAGGCTTGCCTCCACCTGAATATCCTCTAATCAGCTGTGACACGTGGAAGGTGTCACGTATCTGACCCAACTCTGCAGGTAGCTCCAAACGGTAGGCTACCCTGCCTACTCTCGCGATCACCTTGATAGGTTCAATATATCGGGGCCCAAGATTGCCCCTCTTTTTGAATCGGGTTACTTCTTTCCAAGGAGAGACCTTCAAGAGCATGAAATCGCCGACCTGAAATTCGAGCTTGGACCGACGCCAGTCCGCATAACTCTTCTGGAAACTCTGAGCGGTCAGCAACCTCTGTCTGACCTACTGAATATGCTTGGTCATCTGAAGAGCAATCTCTGTACTACCCATCACACGTTGCCCTACCTTTCCCCAATAATTTGGGGGGGGGGGTCCGACACCTCCTCCCATAAAACAGCTCAAAGGGTGGCATACTGATGCTCGAATGATGGTTGTTGTTATAGGAAAACTCATATAACCTCAACCCCATAGTTGAACTCCCATGGTTACCCATGACATGATTCAGAATGTCTCACTAACTTCCTTATCGTGTCAACTATCTTGGCCTAGTGACACACAAGTCAAAAACTATCTTTACCTCATACAAAAACTACAATCCAATCGAAGATCAACTCAACCCCGACCTCTAATGTCTGTTGCACATATCTCATGAGCATCTCGCGGTATCTCCCGTACCTGATTACTGACCTATATAGATTTTAGACATCGGACGACAACAATACCCTCATCCGAGAATTCACCTCAGAATTCTAGAATTTCATCTCGTTTACCCACGCACCATCAATGACAAACTCAACTCGAGGGCTTGGTCCGACCCAAAGTTGGAACCTCGCTACCCAATAAGATACTCTTCTAATGACTCGGCCTGTGCCCCGTGCAATACCACTTTTCCAACTTCCTCATGTTGTGACAATCATAACTCAAAACAAAATATAATGATTCTCGACAGAGACGGAGACCTCAGTCTCACCCCTGGTTCAACCACTAGGCTCCAAAAACACAATACTAGGGCTACTAAAGCCTAAAACTCTTTTGCATCATACACTGATCGGAGAACACCCCATCATCACACTCTCTTGCCGTCTAGTGAGTACTATGGCTCCCCGTAACATCACGACAACCTCTGATTAGTGAGTACTACGGCTCCCCGTAGCACCACAACACCAACTGACTAGTGAGTACTACGGCTCCCCACAGTACCACGACTCCCTCTCTCTGACTTGTGAGTACTACGGATCCCCGTAGCATCACAACACCCTCTGATTAGTGAATACTACGTCTCCTCGTAGCTTCACCCCATACTCTCATTCTCATCACAACGTGACACTACGTCCACCAACCCATGCTCCGTAGACTATCATAGATAGCTACACACCCTTGTCCCACATGTGCATCACAGACTCTGGTGTTAACCGCTATAGAAAAATACCTACCTCTGCGGAGATCCACTTTCTTGATTAATCCCTCTTGATGCCAATACCCGAAGGGCTCCCACTGGAACTGTAAATACATGATAGACCACTAGTCCTCTCAAACTCAAGATTCCAAATAACTCCAAAATTGGAACGTAATATCTGAGTATTACGGAACACCATTACAGAACATCACAATGTCCTGCCTCAACCACTGATCTCATACTCCCAACACCATACAGATACAACAATACATTTCCTCTGAACCCCATAAATAATTCTTCATTTTACCCAATGCGCAACTTTAGTGTATCGAAACACTTAATTGGAATACAAAGAAAGTGCTAACGCTTCAGAACACGCTGATGATCCTCCGAAACCTTTTCCCTTACTGCTCAAAATCCAAGCAAGAGTACACATACCGGCCCAGGAGTTGGCTGCTTGATAATCTTTTATCCACCCCAAAGGGGCATATACAATCCATACTTCGACTTAGAAGTTCTCAACTGCCCATACCATTATTACGAGTCTTCCACTTGAAACAACCCTGACCACTACCAGGTTCCTGACCATTGGCCACCTGTTGTGGAGACACTCATCCTTCCTCAGACACGCACCACATGCATTATCTCGCTCTGCATCTCTCCTTGATCACCAATGTCCCTGGTCTCATGAATCCGAGCCGTAGTTCTCTGTATCCAACCCTTAACCTCTCTTGCACAAATCTCTGGTTCCCTTAATAAAATACCCGGTTCTCCCCCACTTAGGGTTCGAACCATCACCAATTGACGCATCAACAATCTACCCCACAGACGGTTTCCGTTAGAAACATCGCATCTATTCTTGGAAGGTTCCACACAACGCCCAATGATCTCCCTATGTAGGGATCAAGAAACCTCAAATACCCTAAATCTCCGATAAAATCCTCAAGAATTTCTCATCACGACTGTCCCTAGCCGTCCGGAGCCTCATACCATCCCAATACCGAACATCTCAACTGTCCAGTACTATCACTGACTCTTAGACTGAACAACAAATCATCATACTCCTCACCCTCGACTTCTCAACCCCCATTGGAACACGTGAATCATCACAAGAATAGGGACTCCACTACCATACTCAATACCCATTATAGATAAAATAGCCACCACTCTGATATACTTGTCTAGATTACCCGCTGATACCGCTACCATACACCCTATTATTCCCAATTAGGGTGTAATGTGGTCCTTGACCATCTCAGTCCCCACTGACTACCTGCTCATGGTAGATCATTTCCTCGCGGCAGACATCCTTCCTGTTATACTGCTGGAAAAATCGACATCAATGTCAACCCATAGGGCTTACTCCTAAACCTAGAATTGAAATCTTACATTTCTCTTGTTTCCTACAAGAAACATAAATAGCATCCATCAGGTCACAGAAGGTGACATCTCCTCCATCGACTGATTTCTCACTCATACCGTAATCCCCCATAAATACCTTCTCTACTAGTCCCTGAGTCTTACGACTACATCTGACATCTTACTAATAACACTCTGAAATACTCTTGACCTCCGTCTCAGATGCCTCTTCGGACTCAATCATGGCCCTCATGCCTAAAACCCCATCGCGGCCAAACTCCACCAATCAATCCTGATCGGACAACCAGAGAATCACAAACATCATTTGCTAAGAACCATGGTACTCAGCCTCTGGCATCTCTTCTCAATCTGCTACAATATATGGTACTCGAACCATAACATCACCCCTTAATCTGCTAAGATGCATGGTACTCGAACCATGACGTCACTTCCCAATCTGCTCCGATGAATGGTACTCAAACCATAACATCACTACTAAATCTACTCTCGAACCACAACATCACTCCTTAATCTACTCCGATGTATGGTACTCGAACCATAACATCACTCCTCAATCTACTCTGATGTATGGTACTCGAACCATAACATCACTCCTCAATCTGCTATGATGCATGGTACTCGAACCATAACATCATTCCTCAATCTGCTTCGATGTATGGTACTCGAACCATAACATCACTCCTCAATCTGCTCTGATGCATGGTACTCGAACCATAACATTCCTCAATCTGCTACTTAGAACCTTTAGAATACTCCCTGTATCGAGTATGGGTCCTCTGGTTTCGGTAGTACGGGCCCATACTACCTACCATATCTACCCATACTTTCCACACGGACCATCCCAGAGTTCCTAAGTATCTACTCAACCTTCTCGTTCACCAATTCCATCACGCATGCTCGCTCCTCAGCGAAATGCTCTACTCCGCCAGCGTACTCATCTGGCTAAGGTTACTCCTTAGGATCTTCCTTGGTCCTCCCACTTCTCTGCCATCAGCTGCTGAAGAGCTCCTAATGATGCCAGCCATCTACCTCCTAAATATCATCATATTCGCTCGATAGCTGACTCCCATCATCAAGAGTTCCACAAAGCACGAAGCAAGCAGCATTCGGGCATCAAAGAATACATAAAACTCACTCTGGGTGATAGCTCCGCTTGCTCTGCTCATTCTCCAAAGTACCACCAAACTCTACAACTCTACCCCTCGCGGGTTCTAACTATTCTCTTGATAAGCACCACAATACTTATCTAGGCGTCTCTCCTAGATTACTCCTCTACTCAATTCCCCTACAAGGGTTCCAACTGAATACTCTCACTCATACTCAAAAGCGCATCACAAAACAACAAATCCTAGGCTAACGCATCACAAATCAGGCCACTCTAATCCTAAGATATGAAATACCTAGCATGTCTCTAGCATGCATAATATCTCATAAAATGTATCATAAATATCTCATAGCACAAAAGTAAGGGTATTTTGGGAAATCACCGTTCGGGCTCTGGCTGATTGTACACACTGCTCTTTCTTGCTTCCTCTTTGAACTCTTATTCATTTTTAGAAAATCATTTCTTTGAAAAATTTTCTTACTTCCTCAATTTGAGTCCATATTTACCCGAAGATGCATCCGAATCCCTCAAACCAAGGCTCATATTCTAACTTGTAACACCGAAATTTTCAAAACAAAAATTTCATTTAAAATAGTTTATCTCTTTAAAACTTTTCATAAAAATCTCCTTTTTGCTTAAATTACAAAAAAAACACAACTCCATAATCAAATAAATAGTAATCCAGGATCCTCTAAAACATAATTCTTTCTTTGGTGTATACAATCGAGCCGGTGTTGTCCCGTGATCCTGAGAAAACCTGAAACACGTAACGCAAAACACCGTAAGAACAAAGCTTAGTGAGTTCCCCAAAATACCACACATAACACATACTAGCCACTCGAGGTTATAACTCTGTGGGCCCTTGGGCCCTAACTCTGTCAACCCTCGGGTCCTAGCTCTGTGAACCTTCCGGTTCTAACTCTGATATACACATGGCATAGATCACATAGAAATAATGAAGTGCAACACGTCACATAAATAGCATACAATAACTCTGTCACATAACTCTAATTACCACTCAAGGTAAAGTATTGGGAGAAGACTCACCTCAGATATCTCAGTAAATCTCTGACTCGGTAGAAATATGGTCTAGCCTCCGCCTGATCACATAAGGTAAGTACTCTCATAAATATAACTCTGGAGACCAGACTCAACTCTCTCTTGGCATCCTCAGAAGGGTAAAAGACCATTTTACCCCTCTCTTGGCTCAAAGGCCCCATTGTTGACCAAACCCTAAAAGTCAACAAAAGTCAATGGTCAAACTTTGACCCGACTCGTCGAGTGCACTTGGGCGACTCGGCGAGTCTACACGTATTCACTATCTCTCGAGTCTCGCACGGTATGTCGAGTCTTTCCCCTTGCTCGACGAGCTACACCTAGCATGAATCCCGGGGTCACCCCGACTCAACTCGTCGAGTCTCAAGATCAACTTGATGAGTTCCACCTTGAACTCCAGTCCTCTATCCCCCCATCTGACTCACTGAGTTATTTCCCCCAACTCGGCAAGTTACTCACTAAGTGACTTACAGGAAACCCTAGCCCTACTCTCCGAGTCTGCCCTTGGACTGGGCGAGTTCATGCCAGGCATAAACTCAATTGGCCTCCTGAGGTCAGATCTGTTCCTTTGATCCATAGATCTGACCTTCCCAAGCCTGATAATCACGTAAAGCTCGGATCTTGACACTCATGTGATGTCTAGGAGGTTTCACTTGGTGATTTAGCCCCAAAAACAACACCCTAAACTCATTACCTCCATAGCTCAACATAAAGCAAGCTGGAATAAGCTCTTTAGACCACTATGGGTCTAGATCTGAAGTCTCAACACGAATATGGGCCATATTCTCACAATTCATTCCAATAAAGGACATAAAAACTCTACATCTATGGATTCCTTCAACAAAACAGATAAAGGAGCGATATAAGACCTCAAAGATGAAGTCTTTTGCTCGAAATCCCTAGATGCACAACCTCCTTGGTCTCCTCTAAGCTAGAATCACCTCCTTTTTGCAAGAATCAGCCACAAAGATCAAGAAATGGCTCCTTTCCTCTCACAAACGCTCGAGCTCTTTTAGGGTCTCTCTATGGGGTTTGGTAGCCGCAAATGACGGCCCTAAGGGCCTTTAAATAGTTCCCAAACCTGGGAAATTAGGGTTTCATTAAACAGCGCGGACTCGCGGAGTCCACTCATGAACTCGCCGAGTCCGGTCATTAATCCGGATGAAATTCGCGACCCTACTCGGCAAGTCTAAACACCAACTCGCTGAGTCCCTCCACAAACTCCGAAATAATGAATAAAATAATATACCTGCGAATCCGGATGTTACATTTCATATACAAGAACAAATGCACTTTTCATATGTAAATCTATTTGATACTATGTTTTGTGAGACATTCAACTTCATGTACTTTCAAGTATGCAGTTAAAGTCCTGTATTATATACCATAATCTCTTGTAGGGAGAGTGTGATACTTGTGTATAGATCTATACAGGATTGACAATCCCGCACCTAAACTGTTAGCTACAGTTAGACCGGAAGGTCTGGGGTGACAAACGTCATAACATTCCAACGTCTGAAGAACGCTGTTACAGACAGTCTGGGTCAATAGCATGGTTATAAAACTCACATGGAGTATTAAAAACACGTGGATTTACGGGGTTATCAAATGCGTTAGTGATTTTATACAGACATAAACCTATTATTCTAGGCATGAAAAACACTATTGCATTACAGTTTTGGAACTTTTAAACTACCATACACTTATGGAAAAATATTGGATTTCTAGAAGCAAACATTCAAAACAGTCGGGTCTTGGTAGAAGACTACTTTTATACTAGTAGGAAATATGGGATTTTCTAGGAGCTTTCAAACATCTACAAACAATTTCATTCAAATTTATACAAACATTGACATTAAATACTTATGAACTCACCAGCTTAAATGCTGATCTACTCTTTCAAATCTACTTGTATTTCTCAGGGATTCAGTAATACAGGTAAAATTCAACTTTTAGAGAAGTGACGCTAAGACGTCAGTTTAAAACTCATTTTTTCATCATATTGTAATTTGTTTTGAAATCAATATCATTCAACAATGTAAGTTTTAAATTATATATATGATGGTTGTATTACTTTCTTTACTATGTATTCAATTGTTATGATACTACATGAAGTCAACCACCCTTGAACGATTCCGCTGTTCTGGTTTGGGTGTGTGACAGATTGGTATTAGAGCATTGTTTATAGTAAACTAAGTATATCAAACCACATAAGATATACAAACTATAAATGCATAGGGACTAAAACGCTCTGACAAAACGTTTTTACACCTAAACAACATTTCATTTAGCTTAAGTTATTTGGATCCTAAAAGCACAAATACATGCATACAACGATTTATTTTCATAGTTAGAACTATACAAGAAGTGTTAAGATAAGTTGGACACTATGAATATACCTCGGAATATGTAATCGAATTTGGGACGAATATAGACTGATCAACTATATTTATCCGAGATTGGACTAATGTATGTCGGGGAATGGTCGCACTGAGCATAAAGTCAAAACTTACCAACATAACACTGGTATCAAACATACAAATTTAAATACTATAGGAGTATTTGGTAGATACAATGGTTTAACCTACATGTTTAGATTTACATGGTTTATTTTTTAGAAAATTCTTATATCACTATTCTCATACAGACACAATGTCCGGCTCCCATCTACCGGGGGACCCGTACTACTCGAACCAATATAGTGGAGAAGAGATAGAGAGTGATATGGAAGAGGATTACAAGGAAGAAAAACATGAAGACTCCGATGCAAATTCCGAAAATAATATCCGACCCTTAGTGGCTCCAATTCAAAACCCTATTCCTCAAACGGGATTTCAAGGCCCGATACATCTGTGGGCAACGATCCTAAATAGGTGGAGTCGCAAACAGGGTCAACCCCTTCTGTACAATGGTGACAGAAGCTTCTACAATCTAAGCGAGGGAGGCTCAGCAGACATAGTCCTTCCTATATTGGTTCGCCGAATTGCTCACATTGACGAACAAGGAAGGGCAACTATCCATCTAAACGAGGAAAATGATGCAAACACCAGAGTCAATACAGTTCGCATATGACAGTTAGAGTCAACTCGTGGAAGAACCATAAATCAAAATGAAACCTTGCAGATAGAGCTAACTGAAACTCAAACTGAAGTCAAGGAACTTAGAGCACGCTAGGCAAGGTATGAAATACATTTTCTTGAGATGGAACGTTAGTTGGTAGATCAAAATGCTCAACAAACTAGTTCCCGCCGCAAGTAGAGGATACTCTAATCACTCCTTATTTTGGTGTGTGGAATAACCTTCATATGTACTCAAAGTATTACTCTTTTTGTATAAATATTTCCGTCTTGCAATTCCTGTTTCACTAAACCTCTATGCTGTCAAATTTTCCATGTGTGGTATGTTGTAGACCTACTCCAAGGTTATATTTTTCCGAATTCTATGTAACTTCTATACCAACTAATATGACAAATTCTTGTTTCCTTTAAAGATCATCATTATAAATCCATACTTTGAGTTGTGTAAACATTTCGTGTCATAAACCGTTTTAACAACTCACCAAACCATTCTTGATTGACCTAATCTATGTTATTGAACTTAGATACCTTGTCGAAGTTTTGCCACCGCTCCATTATTTAACTTTATAGCTGAAAAATATCGCCTTGCAAATTAGACAGACGTAATCCCCTGATAAGTCCAATACGTCTATCACCTACCCCCTTTAGAGAAAGGGACAGGCACTGTAGGATAGCAAATCTCTATAACTTCAACAAAGGTAATCAAAACAATGATGAAGATTCAACATACATGAGAAAAAGCAAGTACACCCTAGGTAACTACTAAGAGATAACAAATCATTACCACAGAAAATAGCACAGATGATAGAGGAAACTACTTGTGAAGCATGCAAGGGGGTAGAGAACCTAATACGTCAAAAGAATACTAGTCACACTATGTGATAGGCTTAAAGTCTTTATAATTACAATTTGTAAAACATTGGGTCACAAAGTTTCACTAAGAATCATCATATTTATCGATTTCTGTAATTAGTTACGAATTCGTTTTCCTTTTATGCATCAGAACCATGTCTTTGCATGGAAATAACCGTTCCGCCAAAAAAAAAACCAATTTTGCACATAGATGTCGCTGCTTTGCAAGTTGCGGTAATAGCTGCCGTGACAGCTGTCCTAGCACAATTCACTGCTACTAACACAAACAAAGATGGAAAGAAAATCGACAATTCAAATCGTTGTCACAATCTGGGAAATCAACAAATGATAATAGTCACAAACTCCCAAAGCCACAAATCTGAGTATAAGAAACGAAAGCACCAAGCCCAAAAGGAGTGCAAGCGATTTCAAAGACATTCCATGCAACAACAACAAATGGCGACCCCTGCCACTTCAACACCGATCAAAAGATATGAGGGAACACTCCCGAGGTGTAACCAGTATAACTATCATCATAATGGAGTTTGACGTGAATTGCAATGTAGCGATTGCAACATAATGGGGCACGCTACTTGTGTCTTTAGAATGTTGGCACGAACCACCTCTCAAATCCCTAGCATTGGAGCCAGCCAAGCTTGCTATACTTATGGTGAAGTCAGACACTATAATAGGAATTGTCCAAAAATGGGGAATAACGAAGGTGCTCGTTTCCACATAACTCTACACATCACTCCCAACACCGATGCTGGTGTGAGCCAGATATGTCATATATGCAGTGAGATAGGACATCTCAAGGAGCGTTGTTCGATATCAAAGAACTCTGGCGCAGACGGAAAGATACTAAGGATCACTGTCGCAGGAGAGACTACTCCGGACCCAAATTGAAATGCTGGTACATTCCGCAACGATAAAGTTAGACTTATAAACTTTTAAAAAAAACTACTAGTGCAACTCGAGTCATATCATTCTGCGAGATCCCGTCAGTTCTAGGGACTCTCGTGCTGCTTATACTTGCTTTGTGCAGTATACCTTGTTCACAGCAGTATTATCATAGGTAAAACTAAAGTACCGAAACTCTTTCATAAGCTGCACCGTTGTGTTCTTTTAACACGGTTCTGAACTAGTCTAACGCCAGTTATTTCGAGTAGTACGACATTGTCATTTGACTTCAGTCAATTCGATCCTTACATTTCCAGTTAGAGCAAAAATTTCTTTCCCCGTAATCGACCTCCTAGCAACGCCGTCGTTCCAGAACTCCGAGGTAATCGTGCATAGAACGCCTCATGTTTCGTATCCTTCCTGAGGTAACCTCAGCAAACCTTCCTAGAATACCACTCGTACAGTACGTCAAGTTCAATCCGAAGACCCATACGGTTAATCTATCACTGAAGAATGTATATGCAAGGGTGGTACATAATCAAGGTTCTACAGGTTTAACATTGATGATTCTGCTTTAACTTCTTTTCCTTGTTTGGGTGTGAGCTTAGAGAAGAATCATTTATTCGCCTTTTCAATCTTAATTATATACAACTCATATACCCAAGACTATAATTGATGAACCAGGTATGAGTCCTACTATGAACTTCAGGATGGAGACTACTCAAGGCTACGAGTGATCATGCCGCCACGCGAATAAACTTGAAATCCAAACTAATGTCCTTCCTATCGATCAGGACAAGAGGTGCAGATGGAGTAGAAGTCCTTACGAAAGGAATATCAGGAATTCCTTACACACATCATCGATACGAGCCAAGAAGTGAAAGACATGAAGAACATCCCAGAAGTACGCGACTTTCCAGACATTTTTCCAGAACAACTATTGGGATTACCACCGCAACATCAAGTCGAGTTCATAATCGATTTAGTTCCAGGGGCTACCCCAGCAGCTAAATCACCCTATCATCTAACACCAGCTGAGATGCAAGAACTATCCATTCAACTTAACGAACTTCTCAAAAAGCTTACCGTTAAGGGTCATTACACTCTTCCTTGCATAGGAGATTTGTTCAACCAACTTCAAGGGGCGAGTTACTTTTCAAAGATAGATCTGAGATCCAGGTATCACCAGTTACAAGTGCTAGAGGAGGATGTCCCCAAGACAACCTTCCAAACTCGGTATGGACACTACGAGTTTGTAATGATGTCGTTCGGATTGACCAACGCACCAGCAGTATTCATGGATCTAATGAATAGGGTGTACCGTCCTCACGTAGAAAAGGTCGTTATTCTCTTCATCGATCACATACTTATCTACTCTTGTAGTAATGAGGAGCATAGTCAACACCTACCAAAACTCGTCAAATTCTTAGGCCTCGCTATATACTATCATAGGTTATTCAGGACATCTCATGAATCACGGAGCCACTTACAACATTGACCCAGAAAGGCGTGGCCTTTCACTGGGAAGAGAAACAAGAGAAGGCATTCCAAACACTCAAACAAGCCTTCTGCACCGCACTGATACTATCCCTCCCCGAAGGGATATAATATTTCATTATGTATTGCGATGCATCCAATCCAATGTCTTGGTTGGGCTCTTATACAAAGAAGAAAGGCCATTGCCTATGCCTCCCGTCAGCTTCAGACACACGAAGTCAACTACACGACACACGATCTTGAGTTAAGAGTAGTGGTATTTGCTCTGAAGATTTAGAGACACTACCTGTGTAGTGCAAAGATTACTATGTTCACAGACCATAAAAAAACACTCACACACATTCGACCATGATTATCATACCAGCAAGTTCAAAGAACAAAGCAAAGTTGTATCCCGATAGTGAAAGGTTCGCTGGGATGTCACGCGAGGACCTAAATTCACTTGGGAATGTGAGATTCAAGCGAAACTTCTATCTGTAGCATAATTATCAATTCTACTTAAACTCTATTTTCGGAACCAAATTCCCTCTAACGGGGGGATGATGTAACAACCCAATATTTCGAATCAATGTAATGACCTAAAAAGTGAAAAATTGTAACCTCTTTTGATATAATGAAATTTTTGTCAAAAATAAAATGTTAAAAAGTCATCAACTGGATTTCATAAATGATAGATATCATGTCATGGGTTTCAGAACTATAAAGAACACTGAAAACCGAGTTATAACGAAGAAGTTATGACCAACCTAATATTCACAACAAAAACCGTTAATAAAGTTAAACGTAAAACACGAAATTTCAATAAAATACTTATTAGTCTTAGGTATCTAAATAGAATTCGAAGATATTATTAAACTGTAAATATACATCAAAAAAACGCCCAAATCTGACTTCGTATGAGGAAGTTATGATTTTTCGAAGTTTCGGTATAATGGTAGACACCTAAAAAACTTGAAATAGAGATCGAACGATTTCTAGCCAAAACAACCTAAATGAGAATCAAAGACCTCAACAAGGGTAGTACAACTGTAAAAAGATAGACGAAAACAGACGTCGGATGAAGAAGTTGCGGGTTTTTAATGGACTTTTCATGTCCAGGCCTGTTAAAAATAATATATTAGAAATAAAGTCAAAATTAGCCGACGGAGTCTAAATGAAAGTTGTAGAGTACATTCTCATCTACGCGTGCATATAAAGAACGTCAAAAACGGAGCTCGTATGTGAAAGTTATGTATTTTACAAGTTCAAGGTGCACAAACCGAGACGAGTACGCCCAGTATACTCAGGTGCTAGGCTTCGGCTCGTCCACGTCAGCCCTCTACGCCTCTATGCCCCTGTCCCATCCAATGCTTTGACCGAGAATGCGGTAAGCCATGACGCATGCAAACACCCAACGTAACTCAGAAGTACGCCCAGCATACGGGCCACGAAGGCACTACGCCCAGTGTAACTCCGAAGTACACCCAATGTACGAAGCCTCTCACACCCCTATAAATATGATGCGTGGGTGCCGGCCATTTTTGCTAATTTCTTCCCTTTCTCGTGTCGAAGCTTTATGTTTAAACCCCTGAAGCCATCCTAAAGCCATGGTCTTCAAATCCAAGTTCCAAAGGAAGGTTTTACAATCCCGAGATTCCCGAGAAATCAACTTTCTCAAGTCGAAGTTTTGCTTGATTTTCGTCTCACCCTCTTCAATCTATCAGGTGAGTTCATACCCCTATAACTACGTTTTCAATGTGCTTTTTAAATTCTTTTATACACTTTTAGGGGGGGGGGGGGGGGAATACAAGTAAACACACAATTATCCTCGTGTGAAAAACATCAATCTCTTGCTATACTTTTTGTTATAATCAATCATATGTGATTTATAACTACCATACGAAAACGTTCTCATACAACATATCATGATAACACTTTGTCTTTTGGAATGAAACATGTTGTGATATAAATATCAAACACTTTATTTATATTTTGAGTATAAATGTTGAATAATTTATTACTTTACATACAAAATCGACACTACACTAGGGTTTACCATACAAACGAAACATACTTTTGGAAAAGCTATAATAGGTATAGTTTACTAGATATTCATGAGATTTTACATACTATAAGTACTATATCAAGGAAATACTTTCATATACAAGAACAAATGGACTTTTCATACGTAAATCTATTTGATACTAAGTTTTGTGAGACATTCAACTTCACGTACTTTCAAGTATGCAGTTAAAGTCCTGTATTATATACCATAATCTCTTGTAGGGGGAGCGTGATACTTGTGTATAGATCTATACAGGATTGACAATCCCGCACCTAAACTGTTAGCTACAGTTAGACCGGCAGGTCTGGGGTGACAAACGTCATAACATTCCAACGTCTGAAGAACGTTGTTACAGACAGTCTGGGTCAATAGCATGGTTATAAAACTCACATGGAGTATTAAAAACACGTGGATTTACGGGGTTATCAAATGCGTTAGTGATTTTATACAGACATAAACCTATTATTCTAGGCATGAAAAACACTATTGCATTACAGTTTTGGAACTTTTAAACTACCATACACTTATGGAAAAATATTGGATTTCTAGAAGCAAACATTCAAAACAGTCGGGTCTTGGTAGAAGACTACTTTTATACTAGTAGGAAATATGGGATTTTCTAGGAGCTTTCAAACATCTACAAACAATTTCATTCAAATTTATACGAACACTGACATTAAATACTTATGAACTCACTAGCTTAAATGTTGATCTACTCTTTCAAATCTACTTGTATTTCTCAGGGATTCAGTAATACAGGTAAACTTTAGGTTTTGGACAAGTGACGCTAAGACATCAATTTAAAACTGATTTTTTTCATCATATTGTAATTTGTTTTGAAACCAGTATCATTCAACAATGTAACTTTGAAATTATATATATGATGGTTGTTTACTTTCTTTACTATGTATTCAATTGTTACGATACTACATGAAGTCGACCACCCTCGAGCGATTCCGCCGTTCTGGTTTGGGGGTGTGACAAATTTTAAGCATGGATTTTTTTAGGCTAAATAAGCTTATCTCTTAACCATGGATTCATAGCTTCTGATATTTGAGTGAGTTCATTTTAAGACTCGGTACATGATTCACTAGACATGCTTCCATTTCCTGATATTTGAGTGTGTTCATTCCATTCTTGTGATTAATGTTTCTTGTTTCACTTCACACCACATGCAACAAACATGCTTATGTTTCGTAATTCCTATTTCATTCTATTTTTTTTTGTTTAGTTTTTTTTATGTAACACCATAAATTTTCAAACAAAAATTTCATTTTAAAATCACATAGTTCTCATAAACACCTTTCACAAAAATCCCAAGTAACAAGTTATCAAAACATGAACTCCATAATTGTTTGATTAAAATCCAGGATTCTCAAAACATAACTCTTTCTCTCGTGTGTGTATAATTAAGCCAACGCCTTCCCTCGATCTGGAGAAGTACCTAAAACACATATGACATAACACGGTAAGCACAAAGCTTAATGAGTTCCCCAAAATACCACACATATCACAATAGCCAATTGAGGCTATAATGCGAAGAAGACCCTCTCGTCAATGTGTCTCAGTGGAGACCCTCCAGTCCTACAATTTGGGTGGATCATCTAGTCCTGTCTCAATAAGCTCATAACAATAATACACAACATAAATCATAGTGACATAATGAAGGATATCACAATAGTCAAGATAAGCATACAAGACCCTACGATCACACAAATATACCACTCATGGTAAGTATAGTGAGAAGACTCACCTCACAAGTAAGCTAGGAAAACATGTATCCCTCGAACCGTCTAATCCCCGCCCACATGTAACAAGAATATCTAATTAACACTTAAAATCACAACTCTAAATAAACTCATGATAGCCCCTCTCTAACTCTTGGGAAGGGTAAAAGACCATTCTACCCCTCCATGGTCTCTATTACTCATGTTTGACCAAACCATAAAGTCAACAGAAGTCAACCCTCGAGTCAACAGTCCATGTTGACCCAACTCGTCGAGTCCCCTTGATTCCTATGGAACCTCATGAAAGTCCAACTCAACTCGTCGAGTTGAAGTGTCAACTCACCGAGTTACAGCATGTTTAGACTCATCGGGACAAACCCTAACCAACTCATCGAGTCAGATCGCCGTCCCGTCGAGTCCCTTTAGTCAAATCCTCATTCAGATATTTTAAGGCAGAAATACTACTCTATATTTTGGATCTATCATCCTAAGGCTCGAATATCACGTAAAGCTTGCAGCTTTATGTTCATGCATGGCATATTGGCTCAATAATGCCAATACAAGCTCTAACAAGGGTTTGGTGCTCAAAAGCTTGCCTCTTGCTCCATGAAGATTAGGTCTTTAGGCTTACAAGACCTCCTAAAGTCCACATCTAAGGTTTCAACCTCAAGATATGCTCAAGGGACTCAATAACACAATATGGATGGGGAAAAGCCCTAGAAACTCCCCAAACTAAGATCTCACAAGGAAAATGATCAAGATAGCATATTTTTACCTCAAACATAAGCTATCCACTGAGAACCTCTAGATCCAAATGTCCCTCTTTTCTCCGACCCTTGATGCGCTCCTCTTCTTCTCTCAAAGTGCACCAAAAATGCTCAAGATAGCCTCTCTTTCTCATAATATAAATTGATACTTGAATAAGGTTCTCCACGATGCTCAAGGGTGATAAGGGAGGCAGAAATGAGGGCTTAAGGCCATTTAAATAGTACACAAACCTCGAAAATTAGGGTTTCCTCGCACAGCCCCTACTAGTGGAGTTGGGGTCCTGCGACTCATCGAGTAGACTCTAAAAGTCCTGCGTATAAATAGTCTCTACTCGGCGATTTGGTGCTCCCCAACTTGTTGAGTTGCCTTGTTCTCATGAATAAAATACATTAAATAAAACACCTAGGAGTCGGGATGTTACAATTCTCCCCCACTTGAATTAAATTTTTCCCTCGAAATCGCTCAGTGACAACACATAGATCGACCCCAAAACACGAGAAGCACTACCAAAAGAATATCATATCATACAACAACTTCCTTCCAAAGACACCTGAACCCAAATAGGAAATCCCAATCCCGAAAAAGATGGACCCCTCTGCTGTTGTGATTCCTGTTCTGACTCTCCAGAACCTGAATGTTGTAGTGGTCTGTCTCCCTGTCAGACCGCCCTTGCAAGATATCATCATGTTAATCATTCATCGAATAACAGACCCTGATAACACATTGGCAAGCGTGATTCTCTTGTTGCGACCAATGGAAACAAGTCGTTGACCAATAACTGGCAATCGTAGCTCAGAAGGAACAGAAAGGTCACATCCCACTAAGGACACACTACCTGAACAACTATCAGAACTCATCTATAAGAATGAGCCTCAAAACTCTGTCCTCAGACGCGAGAAAACAATCATGCCCGCTCGGAAAGATCCTCTGACATCTATAATCATGAGCCCCAGATTTCTCTCAAATGTTCCTCCCGACACTGAGCATCAGGTCAACTCCCATCCCAATAGTTGAACCTCCAAAGGCTACTCATTAAACACCTAATAAGACAACTTTATAACTGCTTTCTCGCAATAGCTATCTCAGCCCATCATGTGGCACACGAAGCCACAATGTTCGCTTTACCTCAAGCGAACACCACAACCTCATCTGACCTCTGTCATTAACTGCTTACTAGTTCCATGCACCATGTGGTCCTTCCTATACCAACAAACTGACCCACTCAGGTCTAAGACAGTAGATGAAAACCCATACTTCTCAAAATTTATCCCATCTAATAATCTGAAATCCATTCCGCCTACTTAGTATTCAAATTGATCCAAACTCAAGCTCAAGAGTCTGATTCAACCGCAAAATTGGAACCACTCATTTACAATCTGATGCTTAACTTGTGACTCAAGATCTGAGAATTCATGTGTACCCTATTTCGTCAATTCCTTCCGATTGCGATAACCCCTCCTCAATTCGGGATATAACGATTCCCGACCATCCCGGAGACCCCCAGTCTCACCCCTGGTCCGACCACCAGGTTCCTAAAGACTCAAATGATAACGCTACCCAAGCCTAAGAACTCCTTTGCGTCATGCTCTCACTAGTGAATAATACAGCTCCCCGTAGTTACAACATTATCTCTTATTGACCTCTAAGTGCTACAACTCCTCGCGGCTTACAACACCCTCTCACTGACTAGTGAATACTACAGCTCCCCGCAGTATCACGACACTCTCTCGCAGACGAGTGAATACTACGGCTCCCCGCAGTATCACAACACTCTCTTGCTAACTAGTGAATACTACAACTCCCCGCAGTATCATAACATTCTCTCGGTGACTAGTGAATACTACGGCTCCCCGCAGTATCACAACACTCTTTCGCTCACTAGTGAATACTAAGGCTCCCTGAAGTATCACAACACTCTCTATTATCACCCCACAATCTCATCCTCAGTCCATCACCACACTGCATTCACTAAATCATGCTCCGCGACCCAACATAAATAGACGCACACCTACCTAGATTATGCACCACCACTCTTGATGTAAATGCACGTAGATAAGGCACCTTTTTCAACACCTTTATACCCTTGGCAATCCTCATCAAGCGACAATTAACTTATGACCTCTTACTTGGAAATATAGTCACCAAAATTTTCACGTGTCGTCTAAAAACCCAAATCTCATAATGATCCAACAATCTAGGGCATCATACTTGGTTACCCTGATACAACATTTTAGAATCCCATCATGTCTTGCCTCACCCATTGATCTTCCACCCACGACATCACACTCAGATACCGCGATACACAATCTTAGAATCTCACAACATCCTGATACGACCATTGATCTCCCTTTCGCACAACTCGTAACCTCGAGATACCTTAACTCGCAATTTGAAACACAGAGGAGTCACTAGTGACTGATAACACGTTGACAACAATCCGAACCTCATTCTCTACCGAGCAAAACTCGTGCAAAAATACTCATACCGACTCTGAAATTGGTTGCCTAATCTTCTAAAGCCCTTCCCGGAGTGCAGATAACAACCCATATGTGTAACTATCAACCTTTCAGCATCCGAATCCTAACCTCCACAGTCCAACTGTCTCGAAACTCAACATTGTTACACTCAAAGATTCACAGACCACAATTAGATTCCTACCCAATGAGCGCATGTCGTGAGAACACTCATTAATCTCTGAGCACATACAACCTGCATCATCTCACTCTGCACCTTGGCATGATTACCTCTAAATCCCAAGTCTTATATATCCAGACTGCAATTCCCTAAAACTCTTGAATCTACAACTAAACAGATTAATAATGCTTCCAACGTAGGTACCCTGTTCTCCCCCACTTAGGGTTCGAACCATCTCCACTTGGCATGTATCACATACCTTACTACGAACTGGATCACCAGTTATACCTTCCCTGCCTCTTGGTACATACCACATAACACTCGATGACCCCCAGGATATTGACCAATCGACTCAAGTATCTTGAAACTCGGATGAAGTTCTCGAAATCCTCCAACGTGACTGCCCCTAGTCATCCAAAACGTCATACCATCACATTACTAAATCTCTCAATTATCCTAAAGTAGTCGTGGCTTTCTGTCTGATAGAAATGCCCTATCACACACCTCATCTCTGATTACTCAACCAACATTCCATCGTGTAGATTATCATAGAAGCAAGAGACCTCACTATCATAGTTGATGTCCGATGCAAACCACGAGTGCCACCTCCCCAATATACTTCTCTTGATTACCCGAAACTGCTTCACTATACTCAACTAAGGCATATCCTTGTCGTCATCTATCTCAGTCCCCACTTATGACCCTCTCTCAGTATAAGAACTACCTCATAACAGACATACTACACAGTACTTTGGTGAAAGGTCGCAACTTATGCTACCCCCCGGGGGTTTTCTGTAACTCTGAAACCGGAAGCTTGTTATCTCTTTCTCTCCATACAAGAAGCATAGGTAGCACACTTCTCGTCATAGAAAGTGATATGTCCACTATCGAAAGATTGTTCATCTCAGATCACAATCCTCCATAAAGCATCATCTCTACTCATTCCTGAGTCTTGTGACTCCAACTGGCATCTCACTAGTATAATCTCTCGGGACCTACTCAATGTCCCTCTCAAGGTACACTACATTAAAGATTTTCCGACATGGTCCTCTGGCCCTACTCTCTTTCATATCAATCCTCAGTCCGAACAATCACAATGGGACACCTGGTCAAGTCAAGAGCACTATCTGCTACAAGTCATGGTACTCGAACCAAGTTATCTCCTCCCAATCTGCTACTAATCATGGTAATCGAACCATGTTATCTCTTCTCAATCTGCTACTAATCATGGTACTTGAACCATGCTATCTCTTCTCAATCTGCTACTAATCATTGTAGGGAAAAGTGGTGGTGAAACCTGTGAAAAAACATGCAACACCTATAAAAGAAGAAATAGGAAGTGATAAGAAAGAAAATGGGACATGAAATTTGGGTGATGGACAAAAAGAACCATGTGGTTAGGAAGAAGGGAAGGGAAAAGAAATTAAGAGTAAAATGAAGGAAAAAGAAATGAAGAAATAAAATGTGACCATCCCAAAAAGGTGGACCAGTGCACAGATAAACACAAGAATAAAAATTGATAGAAGTAGTATTTTGAAAATGACTACAATTATAGTTGATGGGCATGTTGTTGGATTAGGTGTCTAATCCCATAACTATAACCGGTATATACTTGAATTGATAGTAGCATAGTCCTCTTAGGTTGCCTTCAAACATGACAATTGAATAGGATGACTGTTAAAGAGAGAGAAGAATGGTTTATTAATTTATTGCTTGATTAATAAATTAATTGGAAATCAAAATAAACGATTTATTAATATACTATGGAAATAATATATTAATTATAAATCATATTGTTTAATTAATATTTAATCATAAATTAATTTGGAATTAATTTTGGGATTAAATAAATTAATTATAATTGCAAGGATTAAAGGTAACAATGTTCAATAGTTGAGCATTAGACAATTCTAGAACCTCCCTTTAGTTGGGAAGGGGGGAACAAATTCTTGATGCGCCTAGGGTTTCTTTGGGCTCTAAGGGTGCCTTCGATGCCTTAGGGAGGAAGTTAAGGGATTAGGGATATCTAAGATACATCTGCCTTATCCAATACCTCCCTAACACCTATATAAATCCTCCTTAAGGTTAAATTTTGGATAACCCTTCATTCTAAGTGTCTTGGCTGAAATTTTGATCTACTCCTCTCTCTTTATATTATTCATTAGTTGCTTGAGATTGTCTGTGAACCATTAGAGGCACGACACTTGTGGCGCTTGCTACCAAAGGTCTTTCAAGCGAGGATTCAAGATTGTTTACAATAACAATCTTAAATGTTTGTATTATAACCCTATTATGTGAAGTTTGATTATACACTAAGGATATAGGGTTTATACTTTGTTGTTCATTATTGTATGTTCAATTAGAGAAAACTTAGATCTTCAATTAGGGTTGCATGCACACATAGGATTGTATTTTATGCTCAAAACCCATCAGTGGTATCAAAGCCTAGTTTTAGTTTTCTATTCAATTGAAACTAATATGAACTTGAACAAGGAGTAGAAGACATAATCGCCATTCTGTTGTTCAAACTCGTTGAGTTGTTCTTCGAACTCGACATGTTGAACTACAACTCGGCGAGTTTATGCGTCAAATCCTGATTTCAGACTTTCTTGCCTAACTTGATTTATTTGGTTAATATTTGGTAATTATCTTTTATTAAATCTGCCATAATCCAATTTTTGGTAATATTAGATAATTAAATATGACCTAAATGTTAGGAGATAATTATGAATTAGATAATGTTGATTCTATTTGATTATAATTATCCTTATGGATATGATTAATAATTTAATTAATTGTTTAATTAAAGGATAATTAATATATCCATAATTGGTTACTAAATAATTAATTTGATTACTAATTAAAGTTAATTTTATGGTTGTTTTAAATTGAGATTAAAAGGTTTAATTTTCGAAATTAAGATGTAAACCTTAAATTACATTCTTATGGATTTTATTGATAATTTAACTATACGGTTAATTAATGGATAATTAATAAATCCATATATGGTTTAAATTTAATCAAACTAAAAGTTAATTTATTAAAAGATTAAACCCTTGGAATTTTAAAATGTTTATAATTCACCTTATTCTCTCTCTCTCTCTCTCTCTCTCTCTATATATATATATATATATATATATATATATATATATATATATATATATATAATTACGAATTATATGTATGAGAAAAGTCAGTCGAACCGCAAGTACACATCATTCACAAAGTCATACTATAAGGGGAGTTTAAGAAAATGGCTTGTAAAATGACTGTCATTGGGTATCCATTCTTACCCACCGCTTTCTTTTTTGGTGGAGGGTCGTTAGCCGAACAGGTTCAATAAGACAATTAAATCTTATTAATAAGTATAATGCGATATAAAGTAACCGAACCATTTTCTAAAATCTCATTCTCGATTACTTTAGGAAAAACGTCAACTTGATGCTAATTTGATGCACATTGTACCCTATTGGTCATTATTGGAGCGTGTGTGGTTAATCGGCACACTAATATGAGACTAATATTGTTGAAAATGGGTGTCTCATAAATTATCATTGAATTAATGGAGGGTGTGTGGTTAACCGGCACATTAATTTCAGTTAATAAATGATATTGAGAGTGCAAAGCTAATTTGCATTGTTATTAACATTTGGTTTGTGATCATCGACATCCTAATCACAAAATGAGAATATAATCATGATTAAACATGCCATTGAATAGTTCAATGAATCTCAAAAGATTTAGGAGTTTCATAAGATTGAAATTGGTAAATGTTTTACCTACCTAAAATAGATTCGAAATTGATTACGGCATCCTCTTCAGAATTCGAATCGAAAATATGGACTCTATCCTCAATTTAAATTTATTTTTGGGTTAATAATTAAAGATTAAAATCAACTAACTTGAATCCTCTATTATCCTTTTATATTCGAATTTGATTATGGCATACCTCTTCAGAATTCGAATCGAAAATATGGACCTTATCCTTAATTTAAATTTATTTTTGGGTTAATAATTAAGAATTAAAATCAACTAACTTGAATCCTCTATTCTCCTTTTATAGATGTCAAGTTCAGACAATAATGGTCTTCTTCATTCTTATGGAAATGTTTTTCCTTCTAAAGATGATATTCCACATGTTGATCAAGGTGAATGAATGTTCCCTTCTTTGAACAATGTTGGAACTCGAGATCATACTTCTCCAACTCTTCTTCCTCCTCTTCCTCCAGTGATTCTCCCTAAGTTAGGTCTTCTTCAAGTTGAAAAGTACAAAGTCACTCAAGACCTATTGGCATGCAAACATCAAGATGGAAAGTTTCTGTGTGCGCATGTTCTAAAAATGAAATTACACATTGATAGATTGAGGATGTTAGGTTTCGTTTTCCTAAGGAAGCTAGTCATTGAATTGGTTCTTGTTTCGCTTCCTGAATCATATAGTCAGTTCATAAAAGACTACTATGAGAGGGACAACGATGTCACCCTAATTGATCTAACATATATGTTGATTGTTGCTTAATCATAAATACTTAAGAGCACAAGTCAAGAAAAAACGTTTGAAGGATCTGTCTCCAAAATTTACATGGACATTTACAATGGCAACATTAGTAGTCCAGAAAAGGTTTCTCTTCCCAATGGAAAGGGATCAGCCAAGGTCAAACTGTTTGACCATATGGTAAAGAGAAAGACTAATTTTGAGATAGTTCCATGTGCTAATCCCAAAAGGTCCATGTGTTTGTATTGCCAATTGAAGGGGTAGTGGATGTGAAGCTGCCTAAAATACTTGAAAGATCTCGGAGATGATAAAGTCAAGTCGTATGACTCCACTTCAGCTACATCCACTATATAGCTCTACTTTATTAAGTTCCTATTTAAAGACTATTAATACATGATGTGATACTAAGATTTTGATGTTCTTGCACGATCTAAGACAAAGAATGAAGCTTGAGAAGAGTAAGTTGAATCTGATTGTGAGAAATGGATTTCGGTCGCATGGTTTGATGATCAGATTTTGGAAGTCGTTGCATAAGAATTATGATAGACTAACAGATTGCTTAGGAAATATCTAGAAACATAGTTTTCATATTTTTGCATAGTAAGGACAAAATTATTTCCGTATATTTTCAATAAAGTGAATTTTTGATTTATTTACTTTGTATTTCCATGCAATGGCGTTTATGATAATTGGTGGTTATATTTCTATTATTAGCAATGTTAAATATGGATTTGATTCTTAGTTATGTCGTTTGTGGAAAATGTCATAATGAACCAAGTGAAAAGGAAATTTCATCACCCAAGATTCAGTTAGATAGAAACTTGGAATCATAGAATTCATATTGTGTGATGTATGAGAATCTTGATCAATGGAAGATCATGACTAATTTGTTGATCACATGTTTATGTGAGTCAAGTGAAGGACTAAAGTATCTAGTACACATTGATATGGACTATTCAGATCCACCACAAAGAACGATAACTCTATTCTTCATAGTTTACCGATGTTTTAGTGAACATGGTTTTGTTTCTAAGATTAAGCATAATTCTAACACCTTGAAAAGTTTTCAAAGTGTAATAAAACGATTAAGAAGAATCTATTAGGAAGAAAGATAAAGGTTTCTCCCATTTGAAAGAAAAGAAAGTACTTTAGTCTCATGTTTTATGATCAACTTAACGATTATGGAACTATGTCACAATTGATCCTCTCAGGACATCTTAGTACATTTGTATGACTAAGAAGACGAACCGGATATTGATGAAATGGTTTAATCAAGAGATGAGTCATACTTCATTTTCCAATCAAGTTTTAGAGTTATACTCTAATAACTACAAATCGTATCTTAAAGATTATTTCAAACTAAGTAGGTTTATAGAACCTCATGAAATATGGAGTAGAAATGTTTGCTTACTCTAGGACATTTGAAATTGGTAGTTGTGATGTTTGGTTAAAACAAAGGATAAACTAAGACCAATTATATGATGTGTTCTCTTGTTAAGAATCCTTACTAACTTTTGAATATTTTTATTGCTCATCGAGGAATGTTTCATGAAGAGATTAAACTTATATGTCAAAAAGTCAGTGGGAGCCTTATTGATCTTGAAAAGTTTCAGGAATCAATCGAGAATAAATCTTTTAGTTATCACTAGCACACGACCTAAGGTTGACAACCTATCGTATTTAGTTGACACATTCTTGTTTCTGTGCACCTTCCTGTTGTGTTGTCAATTCTTATGAGTTTTATGGTTCTTATTTGACTGTAAAAGGCAGAGCACGTTTGTAAGTGATAGTACATTCGTCAATATGGGTGAGCTGCTTAAAAACACAGAAACACTAGTACGCCCTCGTATTACCAAAGGGCAAGAAACTAAGAATAAACAAATTCATTCCATGAAAGGAAAAACCTAAAATTAATTTTGGTTTTGTCCTCAACCTTATCTTTTGAATGTAGGTTGGAATTGATAAATTCACATGGATAAGAACGCATACACCATAAATCTAGGTGGCAAAATGTTTCGCTCTAATTCATGAAAATGATGATGAGGAAACACTTTTTTCTAGTAGATTTTAAATCTTATTAGTATCATTATGGTTAGTAGTTGTGATGATTGCGTTCTCAAATTCGCAATTTGATTATGGTATCCCTTTTCATAGTTCGAATTATGAGAAATGGCAAGAAATAGTTTGAACATTCAGGACTTATAGCTATAAGTTTTGAAATGGTTTAAACGCAAAATATGCAATCGAAGGTGTATGAGCTTGAGAAATCTATTTGAAGACTTATTGATGTATTACGTATCAGAAATCTGCACTTTAGTAAGAAAGTCAAAAAAGTATTGATTTCTAGAAGTCCAGTTGATTTCTAGGTACATCTCAAAGCTAGTGGGAGAATAATTCTTATTCTGGTAAAAGCGTAATTGTTATGCTAAGTGTTTCCAGTTGGCAATACTATTCGTACGAAGCAAAGTTTTTCAAATTTGCAAGTTCCAAAGTGTGGAATTGTTTCACTATGATAGCTTTGGGGAGAGGGAACTCATACTTTATTTCAAATCTAAAAGTTATATTGAATGATTTAATAAAACTTAATCTAGGACATATATGAATGTCGTTTTGAAATGGTTCAACATAGGAAATTCGATATATGGAAATATTATAGAAAAAGACTGAACAAATATCGGGTCTTTGTATAAAACATTATGAATCAAGTCTCATATGCTTTGGATATAGGATTGATTACATATGCTATAATATTCGTGTTTTCTGATTTTTCCAAATTCCTAGGGCATTAAGAGGGAAAATGGACTAGGGCAAGATGTGACTAAAGTTGTTAAACAACTGTTAAGAATAGTCTGGGGTTCACCTGAAACCCGTTTTAATATTTTGACATGTTACGTTTTGTCTTTTTAATGCTTATACTATTTGTATAGGATTGGGAGAAGTTGGTACATCTACTTAGAGCTCGGATTGGATATGGAAATGAATGTGACAACGTAAAGATGCAAGATTGACGAATGCTTTTGTGAAACTAAGAATCATTTAAAGGTGATTTGAAACTTGGTTATGTTTTCAATTGGGTTATGACTTATGAATTTTAATATTTTGTTACGTTTAGACTTTTATTGTTTGGTTGGGTTGTGTTTAGAATTTTATTGTTTAGTTGGGTTGTGTTTAGACTTTTATTGTTTAGTTGGGTTATGACTTATGTACGATGTTTGTTCAATCCTGATGATATTATTGATGTTATTATTATATATCCTTTTTTTGGTAAAAAAAACAAATATCCTAGGATAGGTACGTGAAATTATTTTGTTTGGTATCATTATTTGTTATTTAGCATCACGGCATCACCACGAATTCTTCAAGCACACTTGAAAATCTATAAATTAAAAAAAAAAAAAAAAAAAAAAAAAAAACTTAAGAAATTTTCAGGTATACCCGATAATTACCCGACCCGATCTCAAACTCGAATACCCGAAACCCAAAAACCCGAATTACAATATAGGTCGGGTATCAGGTATTTTTTTTCGAAGGAAATACCCGTTCTACCCGAAACCCGAAAATTTTACCCGTTCGACACCCCTAGTTCACCAAAAGATTCGTTGCTTATGCACAACTAGAAATATAGTATTTGGACGGACCGTATTTTGAGTGGAGGTGATTCTTGTTTAGAATTGATGATCATATGGGAATATGGAAATATTTCCATAATAGAAGTTGGTTATTGAAATCTACTTGTGAGTTAGAAACCTTAACGCAAGAAAGGTTCTCAAGGAGTTACCTTGAATTTGATACTTCATCACCATAAAATTGTTTTAGTAACAAAGTTTCAATGGAGCATTTTGTGACATCGTTGGCTAAGTCTCGGTGACTTTGACGCGACGTCATCACAAAAGGGATATTGCATGTAAGGTTAGACTCTAACTCATTTAGTGGTGACAAGAATTTGGAATTCTTACACTTGTAGTAAGGATTTGGAATTGCGATATGAGCATCATTGGAATTATGTCGAACTGATTTGATCACAAAGGAATGACCATAGAAAAACATAGTATGCATGTTTATTACATGGCATGACTATGGTTTAATTCAAGTATTTAGTTGATTAATCGAAACATTATACAATTAATAAAGTCTAAATAATATGGTGATTAAATAATAGGTGTTTTATTTATATTCAATAGTTTTGAGACCATAGTTAATTAGGTTATTATTATGTTTCACTTCGAATGTTTTACTTCCCGGATAATTGGATTATTCAAACAACCACAGTCGCTCGTACTTTTGGAAGAAAGTAGGGAATTAAGACTGTCGTGAATTGAATTGTAGATTATCTATGAGGATTGTTGCAATATTCATGAATACTTAAAAATGGGGATTTTAAGTATTTGATAAACCCACGCTCAGAGAATTGCTTCATGGATTTTATCACGAGTAATTTTAAGATGATAATATCTTATATTCTTGAAACCAATATATATATATATATATATATATATATATATATATATATATATATATATATATATATATATATATATATGAGTTGTTGTTCATGAGTCAGTTGTGCATTGTTAATACGTAAATGCATCAGTGACTTGATGTTATAAAACGTATTGTTGTGCATGATTTGATGAGTAAATAGTACAACCATATAAGTCAAATTTTATCTGTTCCTTTTTCTTAACAGGAAAAGCGATATTTGTAGGCCCCTCAATGATTTGATGGTGACATCTGAAGCACTTGGTCAAGTATGGACTGAATTGTGTGTTCAATTAGTAGTCTGATATCGGTCGCCATAAATCAGAAATCTTGAAATAAATCTTGGATGGAAAGAATGAAGATAATCCATGTCTCATGTTCATACGATATCTTGTAGAATGGACAAATGTTTGCTCAATTATCAAAGGACACGTTACTGACTAGGTCAAAGTTCAACAGCGGATTTTGGTAGCTATAATTTGCTAATCAAAATTTGAAGTTATACCTGCAACCATAGTTATTAGACTTATCCAAGTGGGAGACTGTTGGATTAGGTGTTTAAGCTTATAACTATAGTTGTTAAATACTTTAATTGATGGTAGCATACTCCTTTTGGGTTGCCTTCAAACCTGACAATTGAATAGGATGATTGTTAGAGAGAGAAGAATGATTTATTAATTTATTTCTTGGTTAATAAATTGATAAGAAATCAAAATAAATAATTTATTAATGTATTATGGAAATAATATATTAATTAGAAATCATAGATTTAATTAATATTTAAGCAAAAATTAGGTTGGAATTAATTTTGGGATTAAAGGAATTAATTAAGACTACATGGACTAAACGTGACAATGTTAAATAGTTGAGCATTGGGCAATTCTAGAACCTCCCTATGGTGGGAGGAATGAATTCTAGATGTTCCTAGGGTTTCCTTGGGTTCTAATGGTGTCTTGGATGTCTTAGGGATGAAGTTAAGGGATTAGGGTTATCTTGGATACACCTGCCTTATCCATTACCTTCCTAACACCTATATAAACACTCCTTAGGTTTAAATTTCAGCTAAACCTTCATTCTAAGTGTCTTGGCCAAAATTTTGATCTACTCCTATCTCTCTCTCTCTCTCTCTCTATATATATATATATATATATATATATATATATATATATATATATATAGCATTCCTTGGTTGCTTGAGTTTATTTGTAAACCATTAGAGGCGCGACACTTGTGCCGCTTGCTAACAAAGTTCTTTCAAGCAAGGATTCAATATTGTTTACAATAACAATCTTAAAGGTATGTATTATAACCTTATTATGTGAAGTTTGATTATACACTAGGGATCTAGGGTTTATACTTTATTGTTTATTATTGCATGTTCAATTAGATAAAATGTAGATCTTCAAAAAGGGTTGCATGTACACATAGGATGGCATGTTATGCTTAAAATCCATCACAAGTTACCAAGGTTGATTTTATAAAAGTGCAGTGTGAGAAGGATCTTTTTGGGTTCGATAGCTACACGTACTTAACTTGGGATGATTTTGAAGCACATCTTACATTAGATGAGCTGACCGATGTTATCATTGTGTCTTATATGATGTAAGTGCAAGAAATTTAATTTAAATAACTGTTCTTAAAACAAAATCTTTTTTAATCAATTTAATTTTTGTATGATAACATGGTTTTGTTTAATAAAATCAAGTATGGCCCGCTAGAAAGAGATCATGGATTTTGCTTTGAGAACCCAGTTGTGATCTCGCTAAGTACGCATAAAGGGAAATCTAAAAATATTGATGATGCAAGTAGAGGTGTTGCAGATCAGTTGTCTACTAGAAAGGACAATGACATCATCCTATTCCCTACAATCACGGGTTTGATATTGCCATTTGATGTTGAATACAATAAATACCTTTTTATTTTGAAGATGATTGCAATTATGTTATTTGATTTAATTTCATTTGTGGTTTGTGTAGAATACATTAATGTTGGGTTGATAGACATGAAATCGGATACTTGCTATTATCTTGATTCCTTGAGTTCTAGCAATTTCAATATGCAGTTGAAGCAAATTGTTGATTTGTAAGTAATATAAATTATCAAAACATTTGATGTGAATGCAATAAATACTTATTTGTTAATGTTTTCTATAGGGAAATGGTTTTGTACACTACGATCCAACAAGATGGTTAAACTAAACTGGGTTAATGTTACGGTCATCACTTAATTCCTTATTGAAATTGCAACTTTAACTTTATTTTTTGGATGAATATTGCAATAATCAATTATATATATTTGTATAGTATCCAATTCAGTCTGGATCTACCGAATGTGGCTACTACATGTTAAAGTTTATGAAGGAGATAACTGAGGAGGAATTTAAGTGTTGTCAAAGATAATGTAAGGAAATAGCATTCTACTTTCACCAATTTAATTTAATAGGCAAGGAATTGAAAAATGATCATTTTATGGCATCCTACTATAACAATTATAATTGAAATATTAGGTTCTATGGAAAAATAACAATGTGCTTTCATTCATTTCATATTACAATGCTCTATTAAGAAAGAAGAACTTACATTTTATGTTTATTTATTAAATATAGCAACTCAGTGTTAAAGAATATGTTAATATGAATTTTCATATAATAGAAACAATATGCAAATTTTTTCTCAGATCAGGGGTGGGGAAATTGAGTACACAGCTGATGATATCGATGAAATCTGTGAAGAATGATCGAAGTTTGTTATAGGCTTCATTTATCGGTGATATTTTGTATCCACAAACAATATTTGTTAACAGTTAAATGTTAGGTAGCATGGTCTTTTGACATGTGGTGTACAATGTTTTTCTTAACTTTGTGAAATGCTAGGTAGCATCCTCGTTTGACATGTAGTGTTGTTTGACATGTAATGATTGTTAACTTGTTTGACTTTTAGATGAAATTGAATGTTTTGGTATATATTTTTTTTTTATTATGTGTATTCACGTTGTAAATGTGTATCGTAAATGCACGTCGTAAATGTGTATCGTCAATGGTAGTTGAAGTTTATGACATGCAAATATGTCACAACTAGAAAATTTTGTTCCTTGTAACTACAACACTTATGTCAATTATGATCAAAAACATGAAAACATGCATGATGCTTACTCTATGACAACAAAATTTCAATCAAACACCTCATACAAGCATTGCAAATAGTCAACAAGCAATTGGAAACCCTAGAAGTTCTTGTTTACGTCCATTTTGGACTAGCACTTCCTTATTGGGTCCAATGGACCAATAAGCTTCCAATTTGATTATCTTGGGCTTAGAACTCTTAAATGGGCTCTAATTGGACCCACTTCCATTTATTTTAATATTTTGGGGCAGATTGGGCCTAGAATGAAATAAATTATTGAAAATGAACCATATTGGGCCATAATTCACCTAATTTAGCCCTAATAGGTCATAAAAATCACACTTATATTTATTAGGACCAAAAATCACTCAACATAACCATGAAATTGGGCTTAAGCCTTTAAGGCCCAAAAACTCTCTCTTCTCTCTCCATTCTCGGCCCAAGCCCAACCAAAGAAGGAGGAGTTGACTTCTTGCATGACACATCATCTTTGTATGGAGGATATCTAAGTATTACACTTCAAACATCCATGCATTCTCATCTTTCCATGAAATCTCATTCTCTTCTTCTCCCTATCTCTTGCTCTCGGCCGAATCCAAGCACACGCACACACACACACATTTCACTTACAATTCTCTCAAGAAACTCTCTCATTTCTCCTCCATATTTTCGAGATCCAAGAGGTGTTCAAGGGATTTCTTCCATAAAAATCATCATCCAAGGTAAGATATTGCTTTGATCCATAAGCTACCCATTTCATTTCATTCAAAAATCATCTCTTAATTCATTCAAACTTATGATCTAGCACCTTAGAAGCATCCAAGTTCAAGATTTTTCAAGAAAGGTTGCTAGGATCGAATTCTTCTCATGTTTTCCTTCCAAAATCGAAACCACACCCAAGGTGAGTTGCATACCCCCTTTCTTTTCGGTTTTATGAGTTTTTATGGTGGAGAATACAAGTAAATATGTAGATCTAATTGTAAATGTATGCTATGTGTGATTTGATGCATGTTTGTGTGTGATATCATGTGTTGTGATGAAAATGTTATCCAAAAAGTATGTTAAAACCGAGATCTAAGACCTAGGGAAGGAAATAAACATAACATAAACTATCTTACCCTAATCAAGTCAAGAAAAATAACTCATATGGTTAGGATGAACATGCTTGGACATAAAACCCATTTTTGGGCTTAAATTGTTAAAAATGCAAAAACTAAGTGCCCAAACCGACATGTTATAGTTTCTGGAGGGTCAAAAGAGTCCAAAAAGTTTCTATAATAGTTTTTCTGAAACAAAACATTTTTGAAGGACTACAAATGTAAATTTTACACTTAATGGGCTAAACTTGGGCTTTTCGGCCCAATAAGCCTCAATATGCGAGATTTTTAAGTTTGAGGGGCTGAAAAGGAAGTTTTTTGTAAAACAGGGGATTTAAAGTGTATTAAAATCATTTCAAAGGTCAAAAATGTTTTTCAAATTCAAAAAGGATCAAAAATGTAAAAATTTCCTATTTTGGGCCAAAATTGTAAAAGTTGCGAAAGTGGGGGTTCTAACCGAGAAAACATCATTTTTGAAGGACTTAACATGTTTATAAAGTAATTCTAGGTTGAAAATGTCTTTTCAATAAGTTTTGATACTAAAGTGTCAAGAAAAATTGGTTTAAGGACTAAAATGGAAATTCTTTTATATAAAGGACTAAAAGTGCCTTTCGCATTCCCGATAGCCTTGAATGACTTATGGAAATAAAGGAGACTTCTTACCCTCCTTTCTCCTCGGTTATAGGGCTATGAGAAACCGAGTAAGCAGATTCGTGTCGTTAAACAAGAGAAGTCAGGGTGGTTAGATTATGTGAGTAGTATGGACGATGCCTCAAGGATCGTTCATAATTTGTAGTTATAAAATAGTCATTTTCAATGATGCGTGATTGTAACAACTCACAACCCTTAGTTAATCCAATGTCACCTGGATAATCAAAAACAATCGTCGTATCGGTATAACAATAAACAAGACATGTAATTTTATATATTGGGAAAACATTGGGTTTTCCCGGGGCGTTCAACATTTTAACTTATGTGAAGTATACAAAGTTCAACAATTATTCAAGTTTTGAAAATCGACAAGCATATTTACGGATCTTCACACCTTTTTATAAACAATACTCTACTCAGAAAATATCGGATTTTCTGGGTTTTCAAACTTCACAAAAATCATTTTCCATAACATTACTTATGAACTCACCAACATTTCATATGTTGATCGTTTTTAAAATAACTTGGATTATCAAGTAACAGGTAAACGGAAGAAAATGTATCAAGTTATATCATGGCGTTTTGCTTAGATTAATTATCGAACGGTTTATGTTATGGAATTTTAATATTTAAAACAATGTACTGAATGTAAATAGTATCAATTGTAATATTTCAATGCATGGTGATGAATGATGTTATGATTCATGTATAATCATTGTGCTGGTATTCAATTAAGTCACAACAACCCCCGGACGTTTCCGCCGTCTGGTTCAGGGGTGTGACAAAATACGTGTCATCTTCATTTATGACAGTGGATTTAATGATACACAATGTAAGTTGTAAACGTGCATCATAAGGTTATGACATGCAAGGGTATGTTGTCTTCCTTTGTGAAAGGGGTTTCTTTTAAATGTGTGTCGTGAATTTGCGTCGTAAATGTACATCGTAAGTATACGACCTGCAAATGTGTGTTATCTTTCGTTATGACAGAGTCTTCCTTGATACGCACTGCATGTCGTCTGAGTGTTTTATGATACACATTGCATGTCATTAAAGGGTATTTGTGTAGTAGTATATGCAAACATTTCCGTTAATTTCTTCGTTTTTTTAGCTGTGTGATTAATATCAAAACTCGTTGTATATATGTGTTATTAAGAAAACATGTATTGTTTATATAAATAATTAAACCAAAACAGATAAATAAGTTACATATGTTAAATGTTAGTAAAATCATTTTTTATTGATCTTCAAATTTCAAATTACAGGGAAAATTTGCTTTCCAAGACACCACTATCGTTAGAATAAAAAAAGAAGAAGAAGAAGAAAAAGTTGAACCGCGTGGCTTCTAAACTTCAAACACTGAAGTTGTAGTTTTCAGCCAAAAATTACACCTGAAGTGCACCATGATCACCCTAATTTTGGAGATATTTTCTCTATTTTCTTTATTTTATAATTAAATTAAAGAAATAAAGTATTCTTCTGTCATTTAGTGGTTTCTATAATTAGGTCTATTCATATTTTAGCAAACATGGATATTGAAAACAAAACTACTGTTAAATAAGACAATAATTGTTATATTTTAAGCTTTGGTAATTTTCATATCGTATACATGAAAAGCAAACATAAGAAACCCAAAAGAAGGGAAAGAAAACTTCACCAAATTACATGTGTGACTAATATTGTTTGATTGCTTAGTTAGCTCGTAAGCACTAAGTGTCATAATCATCTCAAAACTACACACTACATGTGCAACAATTACTTGCATATACAAACAATAGAACATGCATTTGAATATGAGAGAGAGAGAGAGAGAGAGAGCACTCTGACCAATCTTAATTGTGTCTAAAGTCACCTCCATAAGAACCCTCCTTTTTATGGTGTTTGATTTGGACTTTTGCTTAGAATCGCCACATCAAATAGGCAGCTATTATCATTGCATAAGACATGCCCCCCTCTTATGGCCCAATCTCAGCTTGTTCATAAAGTTTCTTATTTCCCTGCCTTTATGATGACATCATATTCATAGACATATACGTATGAATATGATCACTACTTGTATGACAAAAAAAAAAAAAAAAAAAAAAGGAAAAGGAAAACAAATACATGTGGTCACTGAATGGTGTAATGGATGTGTTGACTACGAATTACTATACTCGATGGAATCTTTATATGATATATACCTAGAATTACTATACTTGATGCAATCTTTATATGATATATACCTAAATAAAATCTAGACATTTAATTTACTTGGTTTTCAATTATATAAATACTCGGTCTCAATGGATATGATAGGTTTTCAATTATATAAATACTCGGTCTCAATGGATATGATAGGGACGACCGTTTATGGACTATCTTTTAAAGAAGCCAAAAAAACAATTACAAACTTTATTACTGATATATTAGATGATATCGATTTTGAAGATATCATTAATAATTTTGCGTTTCAAAAACCAAAAAGAATTTTTTTTTAATATATGGATTTTGTAATAAAAAATGTTATATTTAGAAGTTAGAATAACTAATTTTCTTTCGATTATTGAGTTATTATAAAAAACATTAATGAAATTTATGTATTTTAATGGTATTTTCCAAGACCAAAATATATTTGGAGCAACTTGTAAACTGCATCCCACCTCCAAGTAAACCTTTTTACTAAAAAATGATAGTTTGTCTAGGTAAAAACAAAATTTTAACTTGACACCCAAATCAAATTAGTTATTCTTTGATCTATATTAAACCAACTTTTTATATAAAATATATATATATCATATTCATCCATACCCATGTTTTAAGTGTTGTACATTCAAAAGAAACAATGAAATGCCTTTCTTGCAAAAGATCCTAGAATATGTCAATTTGAAGTCCTTTGTTCATGGTAGTACCGATATCACTCATCTTTTCAAGAAAATACACGGTTGATGCAACGAGAATATTATATGACATATGGTGGGGTTGAATCGTAAGAAAGAATGGGACTCAAGTTTCAAGGAATGTAAAGTAGCTTTGTAACCATTTGGAGTATAAGTACATATTATAAATTGTAATATTGGTAAAGAGAAAGAAACAAAGCAAAGAGAATGATTGTTGGGGGAAGCATGTAACTTTTGAAAGAAGCTAATAATATTAACATATTCCATGGTGCATCAACATCAAGAAAAAGGTCAAAGGAAAAGCCCTATCTAAGTCAACACCACTTGTTTGTCTTGTAAAGTGCATGGCATGGAGTTGCCTTCAATTCAAATAGAGGATATCCGTGTCAAAGTGGAGCTACCACTTATATCCCAATACCTCTATTGATTTTTCTTTATTTATTTTTATATCCCAATACCTCTATTGATTTTTCTTTATTTTTATGGGAGTTCTACTTCACTGTGATGCATTGCTGAGGGGGTTGTATATATTTTTTGTTTAGAAAATAGTGGTATATTAAGCAAACTTATGAATTAACTTTAATTACAAGATAAATCGTGAAGTAACTCAAAAGTTAAAGAATTTATGGGTTAGATGCTAAGTATCTATATTTATTTATTGGCTCTCACTACAAAGTAAAGAAGAGAGCAACAAATGTCGTTGCAGAAGGTTATATAGTCCCTACAATTTTTAGTAGCTAATACCCACAAGACGACGTTGCTATTGGTATCATTACTATTGATAGTCATCGCTAATGATTCGTTGGCGCTGAAACAGATCTTCGCTAACTAATGCCTTTTTACAAAAAATTACATACCGATTAATTATTTATATAAATGTAGAAAATAATAATAATATATACAGGAAATTGAATTAAATATATATTGTGAATTGGTGTGAAACCCCATAATTAAGGTTACGTGCATTAGAACAATATATATATATATATATATATATATATATATATATATATATATATATATATATATATATATATATATATATATATATATATATATATATATATATATTACACAAAGGTCCCTATAATATACAAGAAATATATAAATAACCTATCAACTTTTTATCACGCCCCCGTAGTGTGAGCGGGGATCCCGAACGTTCAAGCTATTTCTAAAATCAAACAAGTGAGTAGGTAAACCCTTTGTGGATATATATATATATATATATATATATATATATATATATATATATATATATATATATATATATATATATATATATATATATATGCATATTGATATGCGATGGGACATGCAAAACTCGCAGATGACCAATCACAACATGTTCCCTAACAAAATGTAAGTCACATTTCACATAGCACTTGCATTGTCACAAAAGACAATAGTGTCACAAGATAGCGGACATGATAACTTAAGGAGAAGATTTTGAAGCCAAGTAGTTTCAAAAACTAATTTGGCTACCCCCCCCCCCCCCCTCTTCCCAATAATCAGCTTCGACACTAGAAAAGAGATGACATGTTATCGTTTGGGGGACCAAGAGATGAGATTATCGCTGAGATAAATACAGAACCCGAAAGTGGACTGGCGAGTAGTGGGACAACTGACCCAATCAGCATCAAAATAGGAGATCAATCGATTAATAGTTGACGGAAAGATATAAAAACCATGTGTCAGCACGTAGGGATCATAAGATACGCTTTAAAGCATGAAAATGCGGAACACGTGGGTCATGCATAAAGAGACAGACTTGTTGCATAGCATATGCGATATCAAGATGTGTAAACGTTAAGTATTGGAGAGTACCAACAACACTGTGATAAAGGGTGGGATCAGAAATTGCATGTAGTCATGTCAGCATGGGAGAGAATCTCTTAAACAAAGGCAGATTTTGAAAGAAAGTGATCGGAAGCACTACGGGTGGCAACAATACCAAGAAAGAAGGAAAGCGACGCGAGATCAGACATGGGAAATTCATAATAGAGTTGAGTAATGACTCTAGAGATGAGAGGAAGCGGTGAGAATGATGTCATTTGCATAGAGAAGTAGGTAGATCGTGTCAGGACCATGATGGAAGGTGAAGAATGAGTAATTAGACTTTTTGCTAAGGAAACCAAGCTTGGAGAGATACACACGAAACTGTTGATACCAGGCATGCAAAGCTTGTTTCAGCCCATAAGGAAAAGAAATACTATAAAATCCATCATATATTTTTTTAACTTTTTGGTTATATAAAACTAGAAAAACTACTCGTTTTTTTATGAGCATCGTCTTTATCGCTCTCCTCCTTATCATTTTGGGGTATGTGGTTAATTTGGATAGTAATAGATTCAATCATATTCACATTGTAGCTACAAACATCGGTTTTTTAAGAAAAGCATTAGCATCCGCCTCCACAATAAGTACATAAGTTAAAACAACAAAATAAGAAAAACCAAATTAGTACTTAACAATTAGGTCACAATTGCATTAAGTCCTAAACAGGTTAACAAACTATCAGCTTGCAAATTCAAAAACAAAATGCATTAAGTCCTTAAAAATTTAGGAAACTACCAAACTACGAAATTCATAACAAGTGCATAATTTTTAAAAATTTAACAAACTATCAAACTATTAAATTCATAACAAATGCATTAAGTCCTTAAAACGAAGCAAAGTACCAAAGTTTTAAATTCCAATCTACTATAATAAATATATGAGTTTGTTGTGATGGTTGTGATTGTGAGTGTCACTCAAAGTGGACACTAGAACTCATTGTGGAAGAAGGTTTGCACCCAATGTCATTCACATGTCCCCTTTGAGGACCCAAGAACTTTTTAAATGCAACTAACACATCAATCAGGGTTGGATTACTGGTGGAGGTCGAATAGAGCTATTATAACCCATCCAATGGTATGGGGACTCTACACCAATAGCAGATAGTCACTAGTGGTGCACGACCAACCAATAGGACGCCCCCACATCCTATCGATCTAAATGAGACAAAAAGTATTTTCATAGACATGTTCCCCGGACAACAGGTATAAAAGGACCATTTTTCTCTAGAAGAAGGGATCGTCTCTCTCACCATCTCAAATTAAAGCATAATTATCTTATACAACTACTGACTAGACTGTTGGAGTCTCGTTTCGGGATCCCCTCCGGGACGACGACTAACGCCGGCTCTTTCTTTGTTGTAATTCTCAGGCTTAACTCACGGAAAATCGCCATAGACGACGTTAAGCTCGAAGACATATCACAACAATATATATATATATATATATATATATATATATATATATATATATACACATACATACATACATACATACATATATATATATATATACATACATACATACATACATATATCTATATATATATATATATATATACATATATATACATACATACATATATATATATATATATATATATATATATATATATATATATCGGAGACGTTTTCTTTTCTTTACTCTTATGTTCTTCAACTGCTTCAACTTCTTCTTTGCTTCTTTCTTTTCCTTTGTTACCAGCGGATAATGGACTCTCTGGATACCGAGATTGTGCCCTCTCAAAGTGAGTTTGCAAATCTGCAGGAATGATTATATTTCCTTCCGAAGCATCGGATGGAGTACCTCAAAATGAGCTATTATAACCCATCCGCCGGAAGGAAAAGTCGGAGTCCCCATACCAATCTTTAAAGTGGGGCTCCGACTACCAACGACCGATTTCTTTGACAAAATCATGTGTCAGTATGCATTATCCGTCGACGATCTAACTCCCAACGCTATCAACAAGATAGTTGGCTTTGAAATGGCATGTCGAGACTTGGGTGTGCTTACCTAATTTTGGGCTTTTAAGTATTTCTTCAACTCATCGACCCAGTCCGGCATGCACACATTCTCTCAATGGTGGGGCATGCATGCATTCATCATAAATCAAAAGGCCCCGAAAATAATTGGCAAGATAAATAGTTATGGGTGAACTGTGATTTCGTTGGATATGGATATCCTCGTAATACCAACTTTACTGATCGGATACATGCCCTGTGGCGAGCCAACAAAATTGTGCCTAACATGCCGAAGACCATTTATTTTAATAGGGAGGACTGGGAAGACTATATACTAGTTGTCGTTAGTATGAGTGTCGCCTGGAAGGCGCATGGAGCGATGCCTCGGTTCTTCGTTGAGAAAAATGGTAAGTGGCTCCCCCCCCCCCCTCTTATCTTTTGGTTTCTTTTGTTTGTATTTATTTATGTATTTAGGCCGGTGATTGTGCCGATTTCACTGATTATGTTACTTTGTGTTTCAGTTGCAGGTCACAAGAGGATTATCCCTTTTAAGATGGTCTTGAGGGGTTGGTTCCAAGACAACTGTCAACATCGAGAAATACCTTTAGTGGAGGTACTTCTTCCACCGGTCAACGCTGACCATACTCTGGCCCTTACTGGGCCTACTCATGTCTAAATGTTGCTTCATCTTCTTAATGCTATTTCCAGGGTTAGGTGTTCGCAACGACCAGCGTACGATACCAAGTGGTGACATTGTTGTTGTGTCTCTTGTCAGGTTTTAAGACACTTCTCTGACGAGGGGTTGTCTTATGGTGTCTATGCATTGGCACCCTAGATATGTTGGAAAGAGTGTCCAATTTCATTAACTATTGTTAATATTTATAATAATAACATGGTCCTTTTGGGTTTCCCTCAAGACCCAAACTTGTGTAGAATAAAGAGAAATTGGTTTATTAATTATTATGCATAATAATTGATTAGAAACTAACTAGAAATATATTATGAGAAATAATTAACAGTTTAATTAGTAAAGGGTTGAATATCCAATTAATCAATAGTTTGTTGATCAGGAATATTCAAAACCCTAAGAAGAAGGGTAGCGAACGAAAATTCCCTTACGATAAAGGGAATTTCGTTCTTAGGGTTATCCATCTCACATGGGCTTGAGGATAGAAAACTAGAAGGCATCTGTAACATCGTAAATTTTGAAATAAAATTTTCATTTTAAAATCACATAAATCACATTAACACATTCAAAGAATTCCCAAAACGTCAAATTATCAAAAACATATATTAATAATTGTTTGAACAAAATCTAGAATCCTCAAAACAGAACTTCATCTCGTGTGTACATTCAAGCCAGCGCCTTTCCGCCATCCTGAAAAGTACCTGAAATACATATTACACAACCCTGTAAGCATGAAGGTGAGTTCCACAATATACCACATACATAAATATTAAGCCTCGGATGGCTATAGCTCGGTATGGACCCTCCGGTCATGCGTCTCGGTGAGGACCCTCCGGTCTCACGGCTCGGTATGGACCCTCCGGTCATGTGTCTCAGTGAAGACCCTCCGGTGTCACAACTCAGTTTGGACCCTCCAGTCCTACTCAGAATAATACTAAGTAAAACATAGAATAATATAGCATATATCACAAATACAAAATGCATAATATCACATAACTCAAATAAGACCCTCTGGTCACTCAGTAGCACCACTCAGGTATGTATAGTGAGAACACTCACCTTGCAAAGTAAGCAATGTATCCCACACTCGAGCTTCTGGTCTAATTCTTCGCCCCTCCATGGCCTCCAAAATCTCCAATTGATCAAAACCTTAAAGTCAATGGAAGTCAACAATCAAAACTGGCCCAACTCAAAAAGTCAATAGAGGTTAACACTAAAGTCAATAGTCCATTTTGTCTCAACTTACTGAGTACAGCTCATGAACTCGTCAAGTCCCTTGGAACTCAGTAAATCGTGAAACCCGAGTCTACTTTTCGAGTTGCTAGCCAACTCGTCGGGTCCATGCAGCGTCCAAAAGATCAGGAAAACCCTACCTACTCGTCGAGTTGTCTCATCAACTCGTCGAGTCCACTCTTAATCCAAAGACGGGTAAAATCCTTTTAACTCATCAAGTTGTCTCATCAACTTTCCAAGTCTGTCACGCGTCCAAGCCATCGGGTAAACCCTAACCGACTCGTTGATTTGGCTCACCAACTCATTGAGTCGCTTAGTCCATTTGCTAATTCAGATGATTTTGGAAAAAAATAAGGTCTCATACTCTATATCTAGCCTCCTAAGGCTGAAACATCATGTAAAGTTGCAAGCTTTATGTTCATGCATGACATATAGGCTTAAAATGCTAAAACAAGCTCCATAGAGGTCTTTATGCTTGAAGACTTTCCCAAAGCTTAATAAAGCTTGAATCTTTGGGCTCATAGGGACTCATATAGCTCAGATCTATAGTCTCAACTTCCATGACTAGTTCAACAACTCCAAACCAAAAGATGGATGGGATAAAGCCCTAAAACTCTCAAGAAAGAGATCTAATAAAAATTGTGAGCAAGGTGGTGACTTTGTACCTCTAGATAGTTGCTACCACAGTGTACGTGTTGGATCCAAGGTCATCTTGTTCCAAGCCTTTTGCTCCTCAAGCTTCTTCAAATATTCCACCAAGGTACACTCTCTTAGCCTCTTTCTCTCTCATAAGTGTCTCTAGCTCGTTTAGGGTTTCTCTCAATATGTCTAAATGATCAAGGAAGTAGAAATGAGGGCTTAAGGGCCTTTAAATAGGGTGTAGGCCCTAGAATTAGGGTTTTCTCATTACAGACTCAACTCGTCGAGTCCAGCCCTTCGACTCGACTAGTAGGCTTCATAACTCTCGTAGCCAGCTCAGCCCTACACGATGAGTCGAGACCAATCAACTTGTCGAGTAGGTCCTCCAAAGTGAATTATAACTCTTAAGTTTCTCATCTAGGATTCGAGGTGTTACAGCATCCAAGGCTATAAATAGGTCCTTAAAGATTCATTTTTCATTGCTCATTCTTGGCTTGAAGTTTTGCCTCTTCTTCCTCCTCCCATAAGGACGATTTCTAACCCTCCTAGGGTTTGTGAAATTGTCCCTTCTCCTAGTTATTTTTATTCCACTCTTTGGTATCAGTGGGTTAGATACCATTAGATGGATTTTGGTTTGGGTCCTCTCATCCAAGAAACTTCATGGAGGATCAAGATCTCAACCATAGAAATCGAGGGATACAAAAGAGGTATGTTTTTCTTCTTTATGTTTTATGTTTTCATATGGTAGATGTAATTATCATGAAACCATAGATCCATAGGTTGCATGTACACTTAGGTATATCTTAGTTTCAATTTTTTTGCTACCTAGTGTAGAATGTATTTAATGCGTAGAAAACTTAGTAGTTGTACCAGAGCCATTGGTTCATGATTACATTCACCCTAGATCCATATTTTCTATAAAAACTTGTTTGAAATTGAATGAAAGAAGAATGATTGAGAGCCATTGATTCATGATTACGATGTTAGAACTTGATGCTCACGACGTGAGCCCAACGAATTTAGGGTTTCCTTGATTTTTCATTTTTCAAATTTGAAGATTTATTAAATATGAATAATTACCAAATTTCACTACTAGAAAAACAGCCTTTTACAACGCGCAAACAATGACACGCGGTGATTTACTATACGCAAAAGTGGGCGCTCTAAAAATAATGTCATCTCTTCTAAAATTTGAAGGATAAAGGGCGCACTTTTGTGCGTGCCCTAAAATTAATGTCCAACAAAAAAAATTAAAAACACGGAGGGCACTTATTTAAAAATGGGCGTCATCTAGAAATGTCGCTTTATATTTTCTTAATGAAAGGCGCGTTCTTTAATTTTGCAGCTGGGGGGAAACGAAAATCCCAAAAGTTTGAAAGGCCGCCATTGTTATCCTCTACCTTATTTCCTTTTTTCTTTTCTATCTCTCTTTATATCTCTCTCACTCTAATACCCAAAAAAACCCTAATTTCATCACCACTCCTCTTTTCTCCCGCAACAAAATCGCAATATCGCCAAAAATCTCTGATCCCGTCTTTTGAACAGATCAAACCCACAAGGGTTCTCGATTTCTCTATGTTGATGTGTGGTGACACGAACAAAAAAAGAGTGTAGCGATTGTACCTTTCAATTTCATTTGTCGGATGCTTCAAATCGACTATTGTTTTGTCTCTCACAGGGGTTTCTTTATGCGTTCCCTTCACCCTCATTGATGTCGTTTTCCAAGGCCAGTCTGGATAATCAGCATCATCGGTAAGTGGATGCTTGCATTCTTAACTCCTCTCAAGCTTACATCAGCCTCACGTGATAGTGTGATTCACGAAACAACATCGTTTGCTGATGAAAGTTGCCTTCTTGCTTGCTTCCAGTCAGCCTGACATCACATTGAGATGGAAGACTTGGTGGTGGGTTTTCCTTGTGGCCGGTGGAGTTTCTCCCAATGACGCTTTCCACTCTTACATCCCCTTTAATCGACACCTCTTCTTCTTTGCTGCTTACTCACCCTAAATCAGGTAATACCAATACCGACCTAGCGGTGGGGTTTCCTTCTTGATGGTGGTGGAGTGTTTCCCCAAAGCTACTTTGATTCAGGTCATCTTTATATTATATTTGATTAGGGGTTCTTGTTACTAACCAAACAGTAGACGGATGGGGAAGAAGCATCAGGGGAGGTAGGAGGTAATCATAAAAAAGCGACTTCAAACTGTTACACTTTCTGCTCTTATTATTATACTAACCAAACATTATGAATTTGTTGTGCAGATAAAATCTTCCTATGGAATCTCAAGGAATCTTTTAATTAAATTCAAAGATGATAAGATTGATCCACCTTAGATCAAGTGCTTAGCTCATAGTCTGCCATTAGTTCAGTGTTGGATATGTCAATTCGTTCACTCCCTAGTGATCATAGACTTCCTTTACAACAGGTTTGGCTATTGTTGTTTCTGTTTGACTTATTGACTTAATAATATATCTTGTGTTGTAATTTGTAAACCTATTTGCATTGATCAGGCTTTGCCAGATGTCCCACAGGGAATGGTGGATGTTGTAAACAGGGGTGGAGAGCTATTTTCAAATTTAACTGCAGGGACACTTGAACAGATAACTTAAATGTTCCAAATGAGCAGCGAAAAATCCCAAAATCTCCCCCTATGAATGATGAATTGAGAGTCTCAACTGGCTCAAGAACTCTTGAACCTGTTGCATGTAAGTAATACTGTTTCTTATTCTTTTACACTTTTTAAAACAATCTAATTTGGTTTAAATATTTGTTCAATGACTTTTTGCTTTTTCCCAAAAAATTTTCATTGTTGTTTCATTTTAGAGTATAGCATTAACATATGCTCGAAAGATGCATCATTTTTTACCTGTTACCATGGTTGTGGAAAAACTAAAATGTTGTTGTTGCATAAATGACCATTTTACCCTTGTGTTATACCTTAAAAATTAAGTTTCCACAAACGTTTGTTGCAGCAGAAGGTGTGATTCGAGGAAGATCATACAACATTAGGCTTGATGACCAAGTTCTACTAAGATTCTCACCCACAAAACCTGAATCAACTTATTACTTTGGTGATATGGTAAAAATAAACCTTTGTAATTGTTTTTTGACTTAATTTAGACAGAATAGCTTACTGGGTTAAGCAAAAAACTTCGCTTAATGTATTTGGGCACTACTTGTTTAGCTATTTACATTTACACCCCCCCCCCCTTTTTTTCCTCTAGACAACTCCTCTCATGTTCTCCCTTCATGGTGGCCTAAGAAGGTTTTACATTATTTTAACGATATTTTTCTTATAGTTGGATTTGAAAACTGAAGTCTAATAGCTTCTTAAGATCAAAACTAGTGTAAAACCTTCTTAGGTTAACATATTTGTTAGAGTTGAAATTTATTCACAATCAAAACAATTCGTAACTACTTTGTCCGGTTAAAACTACTATTAATAGTATTTATGATTAAATTTCATGATCAATCTAAGTTGCTAATCTTATTGTAATTAAATATATTTTCATCTGTATTGTTATTTATAGAAAGTAAAATCTGATTTATAGCTGTTCTTAAATAAAGTCATCTGTTATTTACCATCATTTCTATATAGGCTAATATGTTCATTTACTCATTTTCCGACGGTTCATTCAGTATGGCACTTTATTCATACATACATCGTTACCCATTCAACCTATTTTCATTGTTAAAACTACTATTAATAGTATTTATGATTAAATTTCATGCTACTTTTTTTGGGTACAATTCTCTCTTTTTTTGGGTGGACTTATGGATTTGACTTGATGGCAGAAAGGAGATAGAACTTTGCCTCATGAACCAGTACAAACTATTGCCCCACCTCCTCTTGAAGTACAGTTGTAATAGGTGGCTTCCCTGCTGTAGTTTTAACATGGTTAGCTTGAACCAATACAAGCTAACCATGATAGAGCTTCAGTTAGAAGCCCTGTGGAGTCCAATAACAAGGATCTTGAAGATGTGACTATGTCTACTGGAATGAACACCATTAAAAGAGAAGCGTATGAGGATAAAGCATCAACTAATGCACAAGCCACGCCTAAAATAAAGGAAACTCCATCGGTTCCTCCCCCTGCAAAAGAAGAGCAAAGAATTATTGCATTTCCTCCTAAACAGGAACAGGAGGTAAATGAGGGTGTAACGTACAAGGGTAAGGCAGATGCATCAGGACTTGATGTTGTCCCTGAAACTGTCCAATCTAGATTGACTTCACAACCAGGGAACTTACCTCAAACAAAAGATCTGGACCCTTCCAGAAAGTACCATGGTCCACTGTTTTCTGGATTTGAATCTAAAGAGAAAAAGGATAAGGCCGGATCTTGTTTTGAGGTTACTTATATACCCCTGAATCAACTTATTACTTTGGTGATATGGTAAAAAAAATAAATCTCAAACCATCTTATTTTCCTTAATCCATATCCTTTCTTTGGTTGAATTACTTATATACCCCTGTGGATTTCTGATCACAGATAGGTGGAACTCTTACCTTTTTCCACGAGGAAGAAACTAGAAGATGTCTTGAGGTACTAACATAACAAGTATAACTTGCATTTTTTGTTCCATTGACATCAGTACAAGGGTATTTACGTCTTTTAACTCGTTTGGTTCATCTGTTCCAGCTTTCAGTATCCTTGGAGTTATCCGAGACTATAAGTCGTCGCTCTGCGCATCCTTCTAGAAAATATTCCCCAACAATTACAAAGGTTTATCATCTGATTCTTTTGGATTTTTTAATTTTATTTAACTTATCTGAATTTATATATACACATATCCCAACAACCATACACATTACATCTGCTTCATCCTTCTCTATTTGTTCTCAGAATCAAATCAGGTTTGCTATCTCACTTTCAATAATAATGATTATAATAATAATTTTTATATGGGTTATAATAATAATAATAATGATAATAATAATAATAATAATAATAATAATAATAATAATAAGAATAATAATAATAATAATAATAATAATACATGGATGATATAATTTGTATAATTTGTATTATTGGATTACAAAAATAACACCATTCCTGTTTACAGTGTGCTGAATTGTCCAAGAAAGGAAGAACAATAATGTCAATTGAATTTCAGGTTCCATTTTGTATTATTGGATTACAAAAATAACACCATTCCGTTAAAGAGGTACTGTTTAGAATCTTGCATGTATATATGACTATATGTACTTCATACAAGTTTACATGATACTGTTCAATAAATATAGTTACTTTCTACTACTTTGTGATGTTTTTCCCCTGACACTTTAAATAACAGAGCAAGGAGAGCATTCTAAGCATTCTGGAAACTTTAAAAGAACAGGGATATGGGTACATAGAAAATTTTGGAAGTTTTAGTCATGTTTCTTGTAGATGACTTGGTCGTTCACTTTGCAACAAAGCCTCCATCACTTGGTATGTGTTGTTATCTTCTCTCTAGTCTTTACTTACACTGATTTTACTCAAAGTGGCCTATTTCTATCTGTGCTTGTGCTTGACATAACAAGTGCTATTGGCTACTTGTGCCTTTGAAGGGGTATGATTCTCATCACATCACTGAAGAACATCTAGGTGGAAAAATAATATCATGTTTTGTTCTTCTTTGTGCCTTTGAAACTGTAGGAGATGCTGGAGCCCTTAGAGAACCTAAGGACAAACTGGAGAAGTGAGTTGAAGAGCTGACATGGAGATTAGACTTTGAAAAGCATTTTAGGGTATATTTTTTATATTTCTTGTATCTAATTAGCTTGTAAATTTTTGTTACAACTATTGATTTGTTTTATCTTTCCATGGAACGACTATTTGTATGACATTAAATTTTATATAACGGATTTTATTTTTTGTATATGATATTTTATTTTCTATTATGAGACATTAAATACAAATTTAATTTGAAAATTAGTAAATCTATAAATAATATTTTTTTTAACATTTAAAATTATGATACGCAAAAATGTGTGTCATCTTCATTTATGACATGGCCTTTCTTGACAGGGGCTTTCTTCATACGCATTGCGTGTCATTAACACGCGCGTCGTAAGGTTACGACACGCGAATGCGTGTCGTCTTCCTTTATGACAGGGCCTTCCTTGATACGCATTGCGTGTCGTAAATGTGCGTCGTAATGAGCGTCGTAAATGTGCGTCGTCTCTCTTTATGACAGGGCCTTCCTTGACGCGCATTTGCGCGTCGTCTGAGCCTTTTACGACGCGCAATGAGCGTCGTAAAAGGCTGTTTTTCTAGTAGTGTTTAAAATGTTTTAAATCTGGAAAACAATAAATATTATTTAATAGAGATTTCAATTTCAATATTTATTTATTATTAAAATCGTGAATTTAAATATTTAATATTATTTATAGTAGAGAATTATAAATTTGAATATTAATCCCTCGTGATTTATTAATTGTTACATTGCATCCTCACAGTTAATTAGAATCAATAATAGACAACTAAATTTAAAGAGTTTTAAATTTACCCATTGTGTTTATATGTATTAGAGTTGTATCTATTATATATATATATATATATATATATATATATATATATATATATATATATATATATATATATATATATATATATATATATATATATATATATGAGAAAATTACAAATTGCATCATCACATGTTTAAATATTGACATTATCAATCTTACCATGACTAGACTCACCCATTCTAATGTAGGGTTTAAGGAGGTCTCTATGATTCCTAATGATGTCAGTTTTTAATATGCTTCGTGCTTACCACCCGTACCGCCCTATTGCATTTTGAGAATGGAGTTACTAAAAGGGTTTAATAGTGATTATGGTCAATCTAAAAGTATTCTAAATACAAGTATAAAATAAAATCCCATTTTATTAATAAAATGTGGGTCTCATATTATCCATGAAAATTGCCTTTCTCTTTATATTTTGTTAGTGGAGCTCGTGTGGTTAACTGACACATCAATATAGAGTATAATTGAGAATGATATGGAACTCACAAATTTGAAGCGTAACTTGATCTAGTGTCACACCCCCAAACCGAATTGGCGGAAACATTCGGGAGCGGAGGACGTCATGTACAGTATCACAACAATGCATAATAGTAAACAAGCAACAACATCATCCATTGCATTAATATTATAATTTAATACAAGTGTGTTCTGTATAAAAGTAAGACACCAAAAATGGATTATCAAAATAAAGACGAGTCTTCAAAGCTTCATCTTCTAAAAAACCTGGCATCGATACCTGTCTACTGATGACCTGAGAATACAAGTTATTTTAAAATAGATAATCAACATTTAAGCTGGTGAGTTCATAAGATGTTAGTGTCAATGTTGTAAGTTTGAAGAAGATATTTGTAAATGATTTATATATGTTTGTATATGTTGTAAATGTTTGTTATACCTAGAAAATCCTATATTTTCTACTAGAAAGTAGCCTTCTACAAAGGCCCAAATGTTTTGTATGCTGTTTGTTTGTAAAAGTGAGTATTTTCCCAAATGTGACTATCATTACCAAAAATATACTTTTACATTACCGTTTATGTGAGAAGATCACAATGTGAATGCAATGGGAAATTAATAACGTACTGTAGTGTTGTATATATTAACTATTGTTGTACTAACTACCTTAAACCAATTTTTAATTAAGGTATAATGTGATATTATTGTAACCATACTTAATTGACTAGTAAAACACGACACTCGATAACGTCGAATTGGTATGACATTCGTCACCTATAGACCTGCAGGTCTCACTGCAGCTAGCAGCAAGGTGTAGGATGGTCAATCCTGTATAGATCTATACACAAATTCACGCTCTCCTTCCAGGAGACTCTGGTTACAAAACGTGACACAACAGTAGATTGTCATGCCATGAAGTAGTGGCTCACATTAATGTTATAGTATTCTAGTGTTTGTATAGTATGTTCTAGTGTATTGTATGTTCTCTCTGTACTAGTGTATAGTATGTTCTCATTGTATATTGTAGTGTATGTTCTCATAGTTTCTCATCATAGTATGTTCTTTCTGTTTCTCATAATAGTAAGTTTGCGTTGACTCATGAATGAACTGAATCTTGTATGTTTCATTGTAATAGAAGTAGTGAGTAGTAAACTCCTAAACTATATCTATTATAGTTTACTAGTAATGTTGTTTGAATGACTGAGTGTGTTGAACTGAGATAAAAGATTTTATATCTATATACATATACATAATATATAACTAATGTTCAAACGACATTCAGACAAACAACCTGATACTCTAAGTCCACAACCAAACAAGGAACATGAAATAAAGCGAGTTATTAGTCCTAAGTCCTTTCAATCTTACTTATATACTATATCCATATAGACGTATTTTTGACAATATATAAGTTAAAAGAGTTTGATAAATAGTTTTAACACAAAAGAGTTTGATAAAGATGTTTTTAAATAGATGTTTGATAACACAGTTTGAAAGTATTAGAAATCTATCTGTTTGTTCTAGTTATTAATCACATGTGATTGATATAACAAGTACAATGATTCAACTTGTATTCCCTCCATAAAAGCATTTAAAATCATTTAAAAGGTAGATTAAGGGGTATGAAATCACCTGTAGTGAGTGGTTTGGATGAAAGAGTGGTATAGGATGCTAGGTGTCAAGTGAAGACTTGAGCACACACATAGAGATCCTATTTAGCATATAATGACACATATATGTATAAAATTAGTGTTTATCCAACTAATTAGGTAAGGGAAACACCTTAGGGACTAGGGTACACTTGAATGGAAAAGTGAAAATCATAAATGATAGCGTATAAGGTGAGTTTACGACCACACTTGGTGTTTGTGGCCAAGTGTTCACAACTCCAGGGTTTACGGCCAATATGTTCATGGCCACATGAGTTTATGGCCGTAAACTCATGATGATTAGTGCCAAATGGTGTTTTAAGGTCTAACAAACCACAAGGAAGTGTTCTAGCCTCAAGTCCAAGCCTTAGGAAGAGTTTAAGGCTCATGTGCACCCATAACTAGGGTTTACGGCCAAGGGAGATGCTCTTGGCCGTAAACACCTCTTGTTCTTGGGAAATGGATGATTTCAAGGTGTTTAACATGTGCTTCAACTAGATATCGAGTATAGGGAAGTAATACTTATGATATTGAAGCTAAAAAGGTTTATTTTTGACCAAAACACTAGTGTGTGTTCTTGGTGTTTCTTGAATATCTAACCCAAAAGATGAAGTTAATGGAAGTAATCATTGGGTGATGCTAGTTAAGAAGATGTAGTAACTAATCAAGGGATGAAACACTTACATTTTTGAAGAATAAAATGAAGATCCTTGATGATAGTTGAGAGCAAACCCGAGTTCTTGTGTTAAGAGTGGTAAAAGTGTTGAAAAATGGCCAAGTATCACACATATAGCCAAGAGTTTACAGCCACCATGATTTTACGGCCGTAAAATCATGTGCCCTGGCCGTAAACTCCTCATAAAAGGGTTTATGGCTTCTTTGTTGGTCTAGAACTTTAGTTGACACATCCTAACACTTAATCCTTTGATGTACTAGGCTTAGAATGCTCAAACAGACTCTAAACAGTGCTAAAAGTTAGCAGAAACAAATCTAAATTTGACTGAATTGAATGGTTGTACAAGATAGAAATTTCGGGTTGTCACATCTAGGGACCATGAAATTTTTCATGGTTAATTCACAATCTATTTAATGTGAAATTATGTTATCCATCAAAGTTTCACATTCTCTTTATAACTTTTTAATGGAGCTCGTGTGGTTAACCAGCACATCAATTTAGAGTATAGGTAAAGAATGATGTGGAACTCGCGAATCTCAAGTGTAACGTTAACCGGGGACCACACAACTTTGTATGGTTGATTCACCATCTATTCAGTGATTCGAGACGATCATGTCATTGAATTTGAGATGAACATAATATGATATTAACATGCCATTGATAGTCAATGAATCTCAATTATCTAGGAATTTCATGGTGATCGAAATTGGCAAAGGGTTTTTCCTACCTAAATAACTTTATGGTGTGTTTATGACATCCCTTTACATATCATGGAGCCAAATATGGATCTTAGACTTCTTAAATAATTTTATTTAGTGTGATTATCTTTCAAGGATAAGTAAAACAAACTATAATGGGAATTGATATTAAATGATGTCTATAACCTTATCTGCTAAAATTTACTACTATAAAACCTTTGAAAAGATTAGCTATGAGGATGATCAATCTTATCTAAATTCGTAGTTTGGGAATTGTTCTCAAAATCAAAAAGAAAGATCATGCCTTTGATAAATCTTTTCCTAGGTTACTCCAAACATTGCATTCTAATCTATTAGAAAGAGAACTCATCAAGTGTACGTTGTAAAATGACATATTGAAGTAAAATAGAATTTACTTGAGTTAGGAGTTCATGAGGGTTATTCAACTAGCTGACATGTCCATATAATTAGTTCATTCTTATTTTGATGTGAACAACATGGAATGTCCATTTAGGAGTTATTTAGCATGTTGAGGTTTCCTTTTGGAATTAACATGGATAATCATATAAACTCAAAATTTAAAACACTCCCATATTTTTTCTAACATGAAAAGAAGTTTCAAAAAGAAGAAAACCAATTGCCCATGGGTTAAAAGGCGATTAATGTTGGTATACATAATCTAGGCCCAAATGCCAAGGATAAAGGAAGGCTTATTCTAACACATGTTCTGATAATTATTCATTTCCATAACAAGAAACGACTTAGAAAGCATACTAGTCAAATATATATATATATATATATATATATATATATATATATATATATATATATATGTATATATATATATATATATATGTATGTGTATATATATATATGTATATATATATATATATATGTGTATATATATTTGAAGTAAAAGGACTGAAACATGAAAAAGTTAAATTTGATCATGGATCACAAGCCCATGCTACTATCCATAGGATCAAAAGATAACTAGCTCTCCTATGTTTGGTGATCAATCAAATATATTGATTTATAATGCCATTGGAACATTACTTGCAATCATTGAGTGTGTTACTAAGGATTGTGTACTGACATTTGCTAGAATGTGCAATGACTAAAATGAAGTAAGAAGACTTAAACATGGAGAAGATAATTTGATCATGAATGTCAAGCCCTCGCTATTATTCATGGGATCAAATGACAACTTTTTTCCTAAATGTTTAGTCTACAATATTATAACTAAAATTTTTTATACTATGATTCATGAGATAGTTTTGACTTATTTAAATGTGGAACATTCTAACATGTTAAAAGAAAGTCATGAAATCTATGATACTAGTATAGTAGCAATAGTTCAAAGTCGATTCGAATATTTGAATTAGGTATATTATTGTGAATATATGTTGAGATTAGTTTACCTAATGGATCGTTCTGATTGACCACAATACGTATTGATTCAAATACATCGAAAAGGTTTGGGTGAAGTGTATTTGTGGAATTATAGTCTTGGATACATAAATGAGAGATACATTACCAAGTATCCAGTTGGATCTGATTTTAGATATCATTTGACCTCGAGTCTTATGATAAATGCAAATCTTGTTTATCAAGATAAATGATGAATACATCATTGGATGATGGGAATATCTGTTGGAATTAGTTTGCACTAATGGACCATCCTGATTAACCATGATACATGGTAAGACTAACTTTGTATGACTGTGAATCTAGAACCTTTCAGGTGTTCAAAGCTCTCATAGAACAAAGTTAAGAATCAAATGGGCAATAGGATGAGACACTTATAGTTAGAATCTCAGTCCAAAATTTATTGATCATATAAGTAATTGTGAAAGAGTTTCACGAGCTATCTCCACCTATAACACTTCCACTAGGAGTGTTATTTGGATAGAGAAACAAATCATTCATTGATTTTGTACAAGATGAGTCATACTATGCATACTAACAATTCATGGATTGTACCATGAATAGGGTTATGAGAAGTCCTTTGGTCTTGTACCTACTAAGTAGGCACATGAAACACACTATGATACGTGAACTGGGATTTAGTACTCACTTACGCATATGTAAGTTTACGATTATGAGGCTTACGCTTGTCGTGAAGCGCTCGACAAGCTAAAACTTATAATATAGATGTGTTATCTCGTTGAAGAACCTATCAAGTAGTTGGATAATTTTTCGACAATCCTTTTGAGAACAAAGTGTATGTTTCTCGAAGGGCAGCCTTCCAAGAGAGGGAGATGATTTCTAAAAGGGATAGTGGGAGCCATCTTGATCTTGATAAGATTCAAGAGTCAACCAACGAAGAGCCTAAAGTTGTAACACCCCGTTTATTTACTAAATAAATAAATTAATGAATGAATGAATCATAGCCCTAAAATTTATAATTATATAGCAAGGTGTTGGTCTCGAGGAGTTAACTGTCATGCTTTTAGAAGTTGGAGGTTAAAAGTCTAAGTTCCAGATTCAGTTCGTAAATATTTATGAAGATAGGGCCTCTGTGGTAATTATTTGGACTTAATTTGAAACGAAAAGAGGTGGAACGGCTGAATATGTCATAATTAAGATATTGTAGGCTAAATGGGTAACATAGAGAGCTGAATTGTAAAGATTTTAGAGGATGGGGGCTGTTTGGTAAAATTTGGGTTTAGTTAGAAAAATATATGGTTAGGAAGGACTGGTTGTGAAAATTTTGTAGGAAGTTTGGATGGGATATGCGACTTAAACCCGGTGCATCCTTTCCCTCCCATGTTTGGACGAACAAATCCTAACCCTAGGGATACCATTCTCTGTCGTCAACTTCACCATCCTCGTGCTCTCCTCTAGCCGCCACCCGACTCCTTCACGTTTTATAGCTAGACGAAGATTCGAGCGTCCACCATCATCTGTGTTTTCGACAAGAGCCACCCTCCAGCACGTCGTCGTCTAACTGCCGATGAGAACCAAGAACGACGTCATCTTCTTCTTTCCTCCTATTGTCGCCGCTCCCAACGACCGGTAGAATTGCATCGCACCTCTCCGCCTTCTTCTGCCACTACACAGTCGTCGTTGATCATCCCAGGTGGCTGTTGCAGCTGGTGCTCCTTCCCGGTTGCCTTGCGCCACCACGAGAAGTGAATAAGATCGGAGTGAATCTCAACATCAAGCTCGCGACGACTAGGGTTCTGTGGACGTATATTGCTAGGTAGGGACTCAAGGAAACTCGCCATCGTCGTAAAGTGGTGGTTGTTATCGAAAACCATCGGTGATTGCCGCTGCTGCCGCCTCCTCATGTCACCATCACCACTGTATGTCGCCATGTGGGTGGCTAGATCCATTTACAAGCAAGAAAACACGTGTGTGTGTGTGTGATTTTTTGTTGAGTGCATAGATGGTTGCCTCCATCTACCACAACCAGCCATGAGGCTAGTTGTGTGTGTTTAGCTTAGTGGGTGTGTGTGTGTGTTTTATTGGTATTTTGCCTTGTATGATGTAATCTGTAATAGAATAATCAAGGAATACTCAAAACCACCATCGTGAGGTGGTGGCTACTGCCTCCTTCAGCCACCAACCGTCATGTTGGGTGGTGGTGTGCTTTTGCTTGCGTGTAGTTGATTTTTGGATGCTCGGAAAAAAATGGACTAGAAACCCTAACCGCCATTGTAAGGTCGTTAGCACCACCGTGAGCCACCGTTAACCACCACTACCCGAGGTGGTAGTGGCTGGTGCCCGACTAGTGAAACCCTAATGGGCCTAGTGAAACCCTAATGGGCCTAATGAACCCTAATGGATCTAAGGAGTTAACGTTTGGGCCTATTGGGCTTCGATTGGGTTGGAAACCCTAATTAGAGTTTAGAAAACCCTAATTTTGGAATCATGGACTTGGACTTATCGGAACCCACATTTGGGCCATTGGAATAGAATTGTAAATTACACCCAATCGTCATTTCATGTGAAAACCCTAATTTCACTTGGGCTTTATGTTGGGCCTTTCTATCGGGCTTTGGTGTTTGGGCCAATAATAGGCCATACAAGAATAATCATATGGACTAGAATATGTTAATGGGATTTAGGGTAAGGCCCGTATGAGGGCTTGGGCCTAATCTGGAAAATTGGGCTATAGATGGGTCATAGTTTGGGCCTTCATGATTATGAGATATTGGGCCATTAGAAATGTCTAATGTTAGACTAGACTAAATGGTTGGGCGTTTGAATAAGACCATGTAAAGGTTTGGGCCCAATTTAGAAAATTAGGCCATATGTTGGGCTTTGATTCATAGTTTAACTTTTGGGCGTTTGGATTGAGCCTTGAGTTGAATCAAGCTAAGACAGGGATAAAGCAGTCGTTTACCCCAAGCATGGACTTATGATTTTTTATGTTGGAACCCTATTATTAATTGGGTGTTATTTTGATGTTAACAGTTCGGGAACCTGCCATGCAACAATTGGGGTTGTGTCCGCAGGACTTCAACAGTGTGAGGTGAGTTACCTTCTAGGAGAAGTGGGTCTTAGGCACTAAGGTCGGGCCACTAGTAAGAGTTATAGTAGAGATAATGGTCTTTGTGATAATTATCTGGTATGCTGGTATCTGTTATGATTGTATGCTAGTATGTTATGATGTTATGTGTTATGTGATAGGAGGGGGTAGGTTAGACCCTAGTACCGGTCAAAAGGACCGAAGGGGTAGTTAATACCTAGTTACGTTAGAAAGTTTACGATATATATGTGTTATGTTATTATGTGGCAGTGGTAGGAGGTGAAATAGTCCCCAATTACCGGTTGAAAGATACCGAAGGGGAGGTCAGCACCCAAATGTGTTAGGCAGTTAACGGTTGAAAGATACCGAAGGGGGAGGCCAATACCCAAATATGAAAGACAATTACCGGTTGAAAGATACCGAAGGGGAGGCCAGCACCTAGATATGATAGGCAGTTATCGGTTGAAAGATACTGAAGGGGAGGCCAGCACCCAAATATACTAGACATTATGTGTTTATATGGTATGTGGTATGATGGGGGAACTCACTAAGCTTCATGCTTACAGTTTTCAATTTTGGTTTCAGGTACTTCGTTTTCAAAGGAAAGGAGCCTGCTCGATTGCAGCGCATCACACTATGTTTTCCGCACATGAGATCTATGGGATTATACTCTGATATTGTTTTATGATGACATGCTTTGATTATTGATGTATTGGTTTTGGCATGATATGTTATTATGGATGCTTTCTTATATTGTATGGTTTTATAATAACTTATTTAAAATGAAATTTTTGGCCTTGAACAAAAGCTACACATAGCATTCAATTTGAGATTGAAAGAGATACTAAGGAAAATGACATATTTCCACCTCTTCCTTATAGATATGATAGAGGACGTCATACACTTAGTTATATAAGAGTTTATATAACTTAGGTAAATAAGTCACTAGTATGGGGTAATTAGGGTATGCCAGCTATCGGAAGCTATGGTAGGCCCTAAAGGCTACAAAATGAAATGAGGACATGGAAAGTAAGATTCAGTCCATTTAGGTTGAAACTTGGTAGATCAAGCAGTTATCCTTAACCATTAGGTGGAAATAGATCTTCAAGAAGAGACAAGCATGGATAGGAACAAACACATAATCAAACTGAAACATCCAAAATTACGACCCAAGAATTTCATTTTTGATTTAAGTAAAAACATTAAGCCAACACATTATTCATACAACCCAATAAAATAAGTATGTCAAACATCATAAAAATAAGAGTATGTCCCATAAACAGAATCTATATAGTGTATGCAATGTAGTTAACCTGAGCTCTTCCCCTTGGAACCGGAAGTACCTAAAACATAAATTAAAAATCATAAGCACAAAGCTTAGTGAGTTCCCCAAAATACTGCATACCATAGACATCATATAGCGAGTCCCACCACACTCGCATAACGGTCCCCGCCCAAATGAGATATGGGCCCGACCACACTCGCATAATAGACCCCACCCAATGAGATACGGGCATCGCCCACACTCACATAACGGGCCTCGCCCAATAAATATACATATACAAGCGCATACAAGTATCACACAAGCAACAAGTATATTAACATAACCAATCAAGGGTTGGATTTGGTTCCTTAGACCCGCTAAATCCATTGAGGAAACTCACCTCGAATGCTGAGTCTCACTGAAATAAATCTCTAGCTGCTGCCCTGACGACTCCTCGAGCTAATAGTACAAAATAACACTCAATAAACAGTTGGGTTCCATTCCATAATCAATAATCCATTCTTGGGGTAAAATGAAATTTTACCCTTAGCCTAAGATGATCTAAAACCAAGGCCCATTTATGGACCAATTATCCAAATTAGGCCCAAACCCCCAATATAGGCCTTACCCCTAGGCGTAATAAACCCACTCAGTCCAAAGGCTCGATTTCAGATGGCCCTTTAAGGCCCAAGACAACAATATCCAAGGAAGTATCCCAAAAGATGCAAAGCCCAATCACTAAGTATGCAGGCGTACTTAGCTGTACGCTAAGCGTACAGACTGCATGGCTTGTACGTTGTGCGTATGAGCTTGTACGCCCATCATACTCACTCGTTAAGCTATTTCTTCATTAAGGTCCTAATTACATAAGTCCAAGGGTACAAATCATATATTTGAGTCATATGCAACATCTTAAACCATAAAGTCATTTTCTTGGTGGCTTTGTATGCCCCAAATGAAACCAAATCCGAAATACAACACTCTACTTCCATTAAATGAACTCAAACTCATGTATGGACGGTTCTAAGCTTCAAAAATGGCAACTTTATGACTCTAGGACCAAAAGAACACTAATAGTAACAACTCTAAGCTTCAGAAATTACAATAAATCCACAAGATCTACTCTATGGGATCAAAAGGTTCCAAAAACTCAAAAAAAAGGAGATCTAAGCTTTAACACAACAAGTTATGAGCTTTATACCTCAAATGAGTGCAAAGAGATGATGATAACCTAGATCTTCAAGCTCAAGCTCTAACAACTCTTCTTCACCAACCTCTTCTTCTTCTTTCCAAGGCACCAAACTAACAAAAATACACTCCACAAGGTTAATGACACACCAAGATGCTATAGGGTTCGATATTAGGGTTTTTGGACAATAGAAGTTGATAAGGAGGCTGACACTTGGGACTTAATGACATTATATAGGGCTTGAACCCTATATATTATGGTTTTGAGTTTGACCATGTATGTTGCACGTACCCCCTTGTATGGTGCGTGTACGTGCACGTCTCCACGTTCCTTGTGATCCATCTATGATGTGTGTACACCAGGCTTACACTCAGTTTACGGCCTCGACTAAGCTCACACATGAAAGGCCCAATCTACTAAGCCGAATACAACTTAACTAATTTAGAAAATTAAATAAATATTACCTTATAACCATCGGGTGTTACACAAACCAAGTTAGGTTATGAAGGATGTGTAAGCTTAATAAGCTCATTTAACGACCGAAATAAGCATCTCACAAATGGTTCATCCCCACTTTGTTGAAGTAGACGCCTTGTATCTTCCATCTGAGGAACCAACATTTTTTGTATCATCGCTTGTACTATTGCCATCGTGATTGGCTCGGGTGCAACTGCTACTTTTGGTGCACCTCAATCACTAGTGGCTCAGGCTGATGGTTCCCATTAGTGTTTCCTAATCCACTTCGAGTTCTTACCATGTCAATATATACACCAAAGCATGCAAATTTAAATCTTTATTTACGATAGACGTTTAAATCCTCCTTGTTACTCCGAAAAGTTACATGCCAGTTTTAATATCATGGCCGAACTTTTAGAAAATATGAACACATAAAGTTTCTAGATCCGGTCAAAAATAGACCATAGATCTGACTAAGTAATAACACATAAAGCATATCATAAATCATTTAGCATATAAAAGCAATTTAGGTACTGTTCTTAAAATAAACTAGTGGTTATGTCTAAAAAATAGCAAACACTCATCTCACAATCATCACTTAGCATTCTAAGCTTAAGTCTAGAAATTCCACAAATTCCTAGTTCGTTTAGACTAATGCTCTGATACCAACTATGACATCCCCAATTTCACAACCAAAAAAACCGATTTGTTTATGCTTTATTTGAAAATCATAGTATCCTTTTGAAGAAATATGTAGCGGAATTTGTTCCCAAAAATATGATAAGTAATTTATCAAAGATTTTTCAAAGAAATGGGTTTTTATTATGTTAAAATCGTTGGGATGTCATTGTCAATACAGTATACAAGCATAAACATAAATAGTACAGGCCTTACAACATCTATTATTCTAATGACATATAATCTATAAATCTCTCATCAGATCAACACTCCTGTGCTCTTTTGCCACTACATGTAATACAAGAAACTGAGTGGGTCAGGCTTGAAAGCTTGGTGAGCACATGGGGTTTTCACCCCACAACAATCAATTTCTTTAATTTCATCAAATCATTCAACCCGATTACTCATTCTCATTGTCCTCACTTTCTGTCTCTAAAGCATCTAATTCAATGGACCGATCCTAAGGATCATCATCATCGGGAAGACAATACTGCTTAGGGGATTCCTCAGTAATATATGTTAGTAAGGAAACCATGAGGGGGATAGAGTACACGGTGAACACATAGTTCACAAACACCTACATGTTGCGAGCCTACCAACATTCCATTAGACTGTCTAGAATAGTCCGTGGTCATCATCTATACTCCGCTAGATGACTAAATCAACTTAAACATCGAGGCATCTTATCATTTATTCCATCATCTATATCATCTACCCATCTTTGCCTATCATAATTATAGGTATAAAATACATATACAGTTTAAATGGAATAAAACATGTATATTTTGTTCATCCAACATAAATATTAAGAGCAGAGATAATATGCACACATAACACGTAATTATATATAATACTTTATATCTATGTATAAGATGAAAGTAACTATGCATTCACTTGTTAAAGTGATGACTCGCAATTCGTGCAACACTTTACTTCTACCAATTTTATTTTCCTTCGATGAAACCTTTTATCTTATTACTAGATTATATTCCAATATTTATTTCGAATAATTATTAGTCTAGATTCATCATTAACTCAAAGTCTACGTCATGATCTATCAAGTAAGGAACAACCAGATAGGATTATATCGGAGATAAAGTCCGTTTGGTATACGTAGTATACTTTTTGGAAAGTCGACTTTAAACACCTCACTAAATCGCACCCTAAACATCATCTCCGTAAGTAAATTAATCAGTATAACGAATTTGAATCACTACTAAATCTTGTTTATAGCATCCTTGTTGGCTTCATAAACCTTTAGTCCCTATCAAAAGCGACGTCTCGTCATAGATTGCTACCAACCTCGCGAATGAAATAGTCATATGCAAAACCAATTAGCTAGTAAGCGGGCAATCTGCGAAACCCAAACCAAAGAAATTGCTTCTAATGGGTTGATTAATTTGGATCATATCAAATCTTAAATTTGCAAAAAAAAAAATAAAAAAAATAAAAAAAATAAAAAAACAAAATGTGGGTTAAAAGTCGCACAAATACGATAATTACTTTTATGTTATTCTAATCATATTTTAATATAACATTAACTCTGTCTAATAATTAAGAAATAGACTAACCAAAGACTTTTAGTATAGCGGTAAAGAATGACTTTTCAATCGAAAAATTATGACTTCAGTAAGGAATCCTATGTGAGACAAGATTAGATTTATAAGAAACAATGTGGAGTGGATAATGACAAAGCAGTTGAGAAAAACGAAGAAAAAACACTTCCTCGTTAAGACTAGGATTCAAAACAAGGGAATTAAGGTTAAATGTTCAACGCCTTTACCAATCGGACTGCCTCATACTTGTGACTTGTGTCCATTTTTCAAAACATTATAATAAAATGTAAATATATTTCGTATAACATTATATAATTTAATAATTTCACTTCTGTTCGATTCTTTTCGCTGTCTAGAATTTCTAAAACTTAACACAAACCAAAATTTTCAGCTTTTTAAAAATCCAAACCCAAACCCTCAGATTCGATGTGGTTTCGATTAGGTTAATTTTTGTCGGTTTTTGGATTTTTAGGTTCAGTTTTGCTTACCCCTATTAGAGACGTAGATTAGTTTGCACACACACACACACAGAGAGAGTAATTAAGAAATGTTGGTGGGTTACATCGATCAATTTCGACACGTATTAAAATATCAACACATATTAAAATAAAGTCATTTTGAAATGTTCATAATTTCTATGATCAACCTATTGTAACCTCTAACTTTTAAGAAATTAACATAAAGATTATCTAACTATAATTTAATGTTTGTAATATAATGTGGATATAGTGTTGAACTGTTGATCACTTATTGATTTAACAAATGCAATTATTAGGTCATCCGTTATACTCAACACATATCACATATGTGGTGGGTGTCACATCAGAACCACATTCCTTACAACTAACACACCACTCCACATTATTATTTTTAATTTTTTTTAATTAAAAAATACAATAAAATTACATTTTTTATAATTAAAAGGCATTCATTTTTTAAACTGGTTTTTTATTAATCATAAAAATAAAATTACAACTTTAAACTAAATTACTTAGTTAATCTAGAAAAAAAAAGGTTACATTAATTAAAAAAAAACAAACACATATAAATATAAAAAAACCTAATCGTCGTTCATCTTATGTTGGTACAAATGTTCCACGACATCTTCTCGAAGATTGCAACACATTTCACTGTTATGAATTTCAACAACTTGCTCTAAAAACACGTTTGTTCCATGTACGAACTCCTCAATAGGAACGACAACGTTGTTCGGATCATACGTACAAATTGCTCGACCTTCATCTTCAATAATCATATTATGTATTATAATACATGCTAGGACCATTCGTTTAATTCTTTCTTTATTCCAGAGTCATGTAACATATTTCACTACATGTCATGTCTGCTTAAGGACTCCAAATGCCCTCTCGATATCCTTTCTCGCCGATTCCTGTTTTTTTGTAAACAACTTTGCCTTTTCATTTCGAGGAATCGAGTATGCATTCATCAATGTAGAATAATCCGGGTATATCCCTTCACCAAGGTAGTAATTGTATTTGTATGCATGCCCGTTCACTGTGAACGTCATATCAGGTATTTTGTCGGTCCAAATATCGTTGGAAAGTGGAGACTGACCAAGAACATTAAGATCGTTGTTAGACCTCGCTACTCCAAAAAAGGCATGTCATATCCACAAATCTTGAAATGCAATAGCTTCTAGGATGATAGTTGGTTCACCTATATCTCCTAGAGTGAACCGACTACGCTATGCATTTGGACATTTTTCCCAAGTCACATGCGTACAATCTAGACTACTAAGTATACCTGGAAATCCATGCTTCTCTTCATGAGCCGGATATAATTTCTCAATATCACGTTGAGTATGTTTGCGCAAATATTCTTCTTGAAAAACCTCATAAACACATGCAGAAAACCAATCAACACATTCAATTACGATCCTCTCGGATACTTTCAAGTATTCGTTAGATGCATCAAATGCTATAATGTATCCCAAATACCTAAGAGCAGCCACACATTTTTGTATACTACTAAAACTCATTCTTCGCTTAGCGTCGGGTTTTTGCTTGAAAAAATCATAACGAGATTCTAAAGCATTACTAATACGTAAAAATATAGGCTTATTCAGATGAAAACGACATTCGAATGAGTCGTCATTATAAAGACAGTTATCGGCAAAGTAATCACATACCAATAAGTCGTGTGCGGCTTGGCGATCACGATTGACGACCACCCTTGTACGAGCAGCATTCGAACTTTCTTCGTCGTGAGTGTATTGCACAACGTTGAAGAATGTCTCGACGAATTCTATGTCGTCATCCGAGTCAAAAGTTTTTAAAAATTTCATATGTTTTGTGGAATCCATATATATGTGTTTTGTGGTTTTAGAGAATGAATGTTAGAATGAGATGTAAGTTTTGGTAAAAATAAAAGGTTTATTTATGTTACTGAATTGAGTTTGGAAAAAAAAATAACCGTTCAAAAGCCAAAAAAACCAACCGCCAATCACCTTCTTCGTTTGAATTCGTCGTCGGGAACACGAAGGATCACGATCACGCCCGACCACGGAATGTCGGTGTGGTGTGCACGAGCTTTTCTCATGGCCAACTAGACCACGAATCGATTCGTGGTATGTATACCATAAGGCCTTGGAGATTAAATGCATATTTCCATATCACAATCTGACAATCATAAGACTATAACGAATATAATAAATATATTAATCCAACACTAGTATGGTAACTAAATAAATATCTGTCACTTTAAAAAGAATAATAATAAAATAATAAAAACTCACTATATAACAAACTACCATATGAATACACCTAGAAACTAGAAAGTTTTAATTCGATTGTTGACCCGTTATTATTGATGGTTTTTTACACCAGTTTTAAAAAGAAGTCCAGTAGATAGAACTAGAAACATATGGCCCATTAAGGGTGGACACCTCCGTCACAGGGTCCGTCTCCTCGTACCATATTTATATAGTATTAAAAAGTGTACCCGTATTTGTAGATATTACTACATATTGTCATATATGTAAATGTATTTTATGCCTACTTAATTGGTAGCTAAAATAGTTAAAGACAACACTTTATGTCTGCCATAAGACTATAAGTAAAAGTGGGAGAAAGAAATGATGATATGAATATATTTAGAATCATTTCATTCTCATTTCTTGAATTTTTTTTTTTTTGTAGGTGGGGAAGGGAAAGCCACGAATATCATTTCGGTGAAATAGGAGACTGGATCCAGGGCTGGTCCAATGGTTTTTCATGCACCAAGCAAAACGGCATATAATGCCCCATGACGTTGATCTATTTCCTAAATTTAATTGATATATAATTTAGAAAGCAACAATATAACAAATTTTTTTTTATATAAAGACACTACACAAACTAACATATACAAAATTGGCTTAAAACAATGTATTACCACATTCTTGAATCAAAAATACAAATTATTCTATCACATTTAACACTTGCTAAAAATAACTTTCAATGATAAAAATTATCACACATTTCGAGAGAGATCTCTCTTAAGTATGACTTCAAGTTTAAACACCAAACAACTTTGTTTAAACACCAATCACGAGATCTTCTTCCTAAGCATTACTAGGAATAGGAATTAACTTGTGAACACCCCATAAAAACCAGGAGCAACAACTAACTTTTGAGTTCCCATTTTAGCGACTAAAGTCAACGTAAAAATCAGAATAGCACCAAAACATGAATACAAAGCACCATGACAACTCCGAAATCCAATATATTGAGAAAAACTATTGTGTTATGACACCAATGGAAGTATGGAATAAATTTATACCTTATGCTGCTTCCTCTAAAAGTCTAGATATTAAAAAGTAGCAAATATTCTAAAAGTCCAGAATAAATGCCTCTTATTCACATCACAGAAACAAGAACACAAAACATTTGAAAGGAAAAACTAAAAAGAAAAAGGAGAAGCAAAATATTTCAATTTTCGACATAAACAGCGGACTAGAGTCTAAAGGGGAAATCGAAAACTTATCAGAAATCAAGATCGTCAGAAATTTTGTTTAACATCCGGGATTCAGAAGATCAAGAAAGGGGAAGAAAAACTCCAAGGCAAGAGGTCTACTTGTCGAGTCCAGGGAGGAGCTCAACAAATAGGAGCGTGAATTGGGTCGCGGGTTAAGTGACCTACTCGACGAGTAAGAGTGTAACGACCAAAATTTCAATAAAATTTAAACTTTTCAAAAACAACCCAATTCATTAAGTTATTACAAAAAGGGTTTTAATACATTTATTATCAGAGTATTCCCAGGTACATTCATAAAACATAAACACGAGGAGCGGTACGATCACGCCTTTGCCTTGCCACAGTCTCCTGAAGAACCTGAAAAACATTAAACCACAACTGTAAGCCCGAAAGCTTAGTGAGATACCCCCAAAATACCAACGACATATACCACACACAGCATGCTATATCATAACGAATCACAGAACAACCATGCATATTGGGTCTACTGTGAGACTGGTCCGCCGTGTCGGGCCTTCAGTCCACCTGGTCCACCCTCCGAGTCCAGTCATGTCCCTCGAGTCTACAGTGTGGTTGGTCCGCCCGCACCGGGCCTTCAACCCACCTGGTCCACTCTCTGAGTCTACAGTATGACTGGTCCGCCCGCATCGGGCCTTCAGTCGGCCTGGTCCACTCTCCGAGCCTCGTCACATCTAGTCCGCCCTCGTGGGGCCTACAGCCTATCTGGACCGCTTGCTGGGCCTTTAGAATAACCGGTCTGCCCTAGGTTTCTTGGCCTACAGCACGAAGCAGGACCCGCCTCAACCCAACTCCAGTCCAAACAACCATGTGCACATAAACATACAATCACATAACAATTCATATTCAATCAACCGATCTAGCAGATCACATAACACAACATACTCTAACAGGATACCGACCTAACCGGTCACTAGCAAATACCATCCTAACTACCAGGATGCAAACATATCAAAGCAATAACATAACAACAGATACCCGGATCTCAATCCGATAAAAGGGTCGGCCTTGGTGCCTTAGACCCTGTTGATATAGTGAGGATAACTCACCTCGCAACTGATGACTGAAAGGATAAAATCACGCTGGTGCAGCCTCCGACCCGAACTCCAACACTGCGAATACCCAAAAGACTGAATCCAATAAATACCAATAATTACCAAAATACCCCTGGAAATCAACTGGTCAACCCTTGGTCAAAGTCAAAGTCTACCCCTGACTGACTCTACTCGCCGAGTCAACCCGATGACTCGCCGAGTCCTCATACACAGAGCCTCCTTTAATTCGCGACCCAACTCGCCGAGTCGCCCTGAGACTCGCCGAGTCCAACAACTCTTAGCCTACTCGCACATAACTCATCGAGTCATCCATTGACTCACCGAGTCACAGCACTTACAAAAGAAACTTGGACCCTACGACCAGACTCGCCGAGTCCAAGAATAGACTTGCCGAGTCTACGACTATATAGCTCCATCAACTACACAAGAAGATCTAGGCATTTTCACTCTTGGGTTTGGGGTTTGGGACAAGATAGCTCCATCAACTACACAGGAACAGGGACTTTAATGCTCTTAAGACCTTCTCCACTCCAGATCTGAGGTAGCAACCTTAGATCTATCCTTCAAACTTAAGATGCCACAAATCTAAGCTTCCCACACAACCCTAAAATGATGAATCTAGAAGAACACAGCCCAAGAACGAGATATTACCTCAAAATGAAGCCCCCAACAGCAGGAAATCCGAATCTAAACAAAGTCCTTTGATCCAAGCCTCTTCTCCTTCAAGATTTCTTCAACAAACACTTCCCCAAGCTCCAAATGCACTCCAATCTTCCACAATCACGCTTTCTAGGGTTTTTGGACTTCAAGGGGGATCAAAGAGGCTGGGGAGAGGGTATAATAGCCTTTAAATAGAGATCATCCCCCAGATTTAGGGTTTCCTCCACTCAGCACCTACTCGTCAAGTCCATCTTTGGACTCGCCGAGTAGGCCACTTGACACGCGACCAAAGTCACGACCCTACTCGCCGAGTCCATCCATGGACTCGCCAAGTTGCCCTTCAAATTTACACTTTTAGCCCTTCAACTCTACTCTTGATATTCCGCGATGTTACAAAGAGGACTGACTCGGCGAGTTGGTTTGGGTTTAGGAAACCTTAAATTCAGACTTGGTGCCCTATGTAAGCATTTCATTCTTATTCCACCATCCTCATTATCAGCCTCCACTACCCAGAGCATACACCTCGAAACCCTAGTGCCTTCCATGAGCTTATGAGCCATTTTTTAGCATTCTTGAGTACTTTGGATCTTGAAGAAGAAGGTGAAGCCTTGGGGATACTAGAGAGACAATTAGATCCAGAAACATCTTGCACCATTCTCCATTTTCTGGTATGAAAACTTCAACCTTCGCCATTATGCACATAGATATCTTCTTGGTCACTTTTTTTTTTTGGGGGGGGGGGGGTGGTGGTTTGGTCCAAGAACCCTAGCATGGGAGGAATGGATGCCCCAAGCATAAATCCTCTCAGATCTGGAGTCCCTAAGAGTGGTTGAGGCATAAAGGTGCAAGCTTTATTCCCTTAGAATGCCTCAAGCATCTTGTAGAGCTCATTTTTGGGTCTTTGAGCTTAAGGACCCATGCATGGATGTAAAGCTCGTGACTTTACATGTTATATCGACCCTAAGAGGTCAGATCTACCATTTGGATGAGATGAGCTCAACATAAATCGAGTTTATGGACATGGACTTTAGGGGACTTGGTGAGTCGTTCATGGGACTCGGCGAGTCGAGTATTGGTTCCCCAACCTTTTCTGTTTATGAGGAATCTGGTTGAGTCTAAAAGGGGGACTTAACAAGATGGACATGATTAGGGATGTGGAAATCATGGGACTCAGCGAGTGTATGAACAAACTCGGCGAGTCATAGACTGGACACATTCATATGATGAAGATGGACTCGACGAGTTCAAAGGTGAACTCGGCGAGTTAGTTGAATGAGGGTTCCGACGTGTTTGAGGGTGAACTCAACCAGCTCAACGTAGACTCGACGAGTTTAAGTGAGTTATCCTATTTTCTGTTATGGAATAACTCGGCGAGTCAGGGGCTGACTCGACGAGTTGGTTCGTGATTGCAGGATCCTGAGCTTTAGGAGTCGACAAGTTGATGGAGTAACTCGGCAAGTCAAGTCAATCTGGAAGTGTTGACTTTGACCATGGAATGTTGACTTTGACTTTGACCAGGGTTGTTTTGTTTTGACTTTTGCAGGGTATTTTGGTCTAAGTGTCTTTTGGTAATTGATAACTTGGGGAGTCGAGTGATCAGCAGTTCGAGGATCTGCCAGCTAGCAGTGAGGGGTTACTTGAAGGATTCCACAGTCAGCTTGTGAGGTGAGTCTCCTCACTCTGTGAATGGGTCTAAGGCCACAATGCCGGCCCATGTAGTTTATGAGTAGGAAGACCCGGGGGTTAGCCTTAGGCATTGCATGCTAGTATGTTATTCCGGACCAAAGTCCGATGTCGGGCAGGTGCCCGCAAAATGTTGTTAGGTGTATTTTATTCCGGACCAAGGTCCGATGCCGGGGTAAGCCCGAGGAATGTTTGTATGTTAGTTTATACTTGTTGTCTGTCTGATACTTATATGTGCCTGTTAGGGAGGTGAGTGTGGGCAAGGTCCCATATCTCATCACTAGCAGAGTATGGACGGGGTTCCGTATCTCATTAGTAGCGGACAAGGGTAAGGTCCAAGGTAGGAGAGTGGTGAGTGTGGGCGGTGGCCCATATCTCACTACCAGCAGGAGCGTGTACGGGGTTCCATGACTCACCAGTAGCAGGACAGGGGCGATGCCCAAGATACGTGAGGCCTTAGAAAAACATTGTAGTAGAAAATGTTTAGATTATGTTCTATATGTTATGTATATGTTTGTGTATGTTTAGCGGGCGGGGCCTAAGAGAAACATATCTGTAAACCGATCGGGTTGTAAACCGATTGGGGCTCGATGCCAGGCGGTGCCTGATGCCGGATTCGTCCGATGTCAGGCGGGGCCCGATGTAGCGAGCTATGCCCAATGTTTGTAGTATGTGATTATGTATGGTATGTGGTAGATTGGGGAACTCACTAAGCATCGTGATTACAGTTTTCATTTTTGGTTTTTAGGTATTTCTGGTAGCGGAGGAAAGAGTTTGCGATGGCACACACCAAGAAGTTTTAGCCTGGGATGTTTACTCTAATAAAAAAACATGTTTTGAGATGATACTATGAGTTGATATAATTGTTTTCGTTATGAATGAAATGTTGGATAAACTATGGTTTATATATTAAATCAAAAATGAAATTTTTGGTCATGATTTTTAGGATGTTATAAGTTGGTATCAGAGCCTTGGTTTGAGGGATTCGGGCACAATTTCGGGTTTGTCGGAACTCAAACTAAGGAAGTGGTATAAAGTTTTCAAAAGAAAAACCATGTTTATAAAAGGATTTTTAAAATAGAAAAGAACTTTGAAAAGAGTAAAGGGTGTGGTGCATGTAATGAGCCGAGCTAAAGTAAGTACTCCCAAATTACCCATACAAGTTTATGTTATGTTATGATTATCAGATTTATTAGAACAACATGCTAGTTTAGGACTAAGGATCTAGGAAGGATGCCTTATGTGTATGTTATATGTGTTTCAACTCCTTGAGAACTGCATGCTAGTACAAAATCGTCAATATGATAGTCAGAGTAGTATATGCTTGATTATGTGTAGTCGATGCTCGAATGCTGCTTGCTTTGTGCTTTTAGGAGTCTTAGTTATCTTTTACTAACTAGTAAATGAATATGTTACGTTACATATTGTGAGGATTAAATAATTTCATAAGGTTAGATCTAGCTCTATTACGTAGCTATTGTCTGAGTCCAACCGTTGTAGGGCAGGGTCTCTTATTTGAAGAATTATCTAGTCTTAGTGATATTAATAGTATTCAGGAGCTAGTTAGGAGGAGGTAGCAGAGACTTCTTATGTAGCTGATAGCGTAGAATGGGTTGGTGATTACCCTAGGGCAAGTCTTGGAAGAGTTTAGTATGAGATCAACAGTAGTAGTAGATGGGACTTCGTGGAGTCAAGGCAGTTCTTGAGGAAAGTACGAATAGATGTGGAAGGTAGTATGAGTTCATACTACTGAAAGCAGAGGATCCATACTCGAATCAAGGAAGGCAGAGATGAACCCAGGGAACTTGTAGAGTGTGAGATCCCTCGAGTTATGACGAGTATTATGGTGATTGTGATAGTATATTTCCAAGTACAGTGACGCTACGAAGTAGACCAGATGGCATTTGAGGCGCAGGTGAGGGATCAGGCTCGGGCTCAGGATCCGAGTAGCTCGGGGAGAAGATGAGGGAGTTTATATATGATGAGATTACTCACTGTATTCTAGATCAGACTCATGTGGTCTTTGGTATGGTCAAGGAGGGTATACTAGAGATTTTGGATGAGAGGTTAGGAGCCTTCTTTGTTGAGATGGTGGCCATGATAGGGGCGTGTACACTGACATTCAGAGAGTTCGGAGCTTCTGGAGCTCCATATTACCATGGTGCCAGGGACCCCATTGCTAGCACCAAGTGGTTGGCTGATGTTCCCATTGCTTTTCGTACGAGTCGATGTCCCGAGGGGGACAAGGTCCGACTTGCCTCCTGCCTTCTGAAGGAGATAGCACGAGATTGGCGGGAGGAGGTTGGACATGCTATTGGTGATGATGCCTCGTTGGACGCGATGAAATGGGGTGACTTCTCGACTAGGTTTAGGGCCGAGTTTTCACCAGTGATCGAGGTGAAACAGTTAGCACGGGAGTTTCAGGACCTCCAGCAGACTACTGAGATAGTGGCAGAAATCACCGCCAAGTTCAGGGAGAGATCCTTCCTGGTTCCACAGTATGTGGCGAATGAGGAGATGAAGAAGGCTCGATACCACGAGATGTTGAGGAGGGACATCAGGCAGTTTATGAGCCGGTCCAGTTGCAAGACACTAGAGGATATGATTGCTAGAGCCTAGGAGAGGCAGATTGACTTAGAGGCAGATAGGAAGAGGAAAAAAGTCGAGGTATAGATATATGCGGGATCGGGCAAGAGGCCCAAGATATCAAATTCTAGATCGAGAGGTCATCAGGACCGCAGTTGCTATGGAAAGTGTGGTAGGGTGCACGAGGGTGCATGTAGGAGTGGTAGTGGTGGCAATTATGGTCGTTACAGGTGCGGCCAAATTGGTCATTATAGCAGGGAATGTACTGCTACCACTACTCAGGGATCAAACCTGATCTACTTCCATTGCAGTTAGCGGGGCCACAAGAAGGCCGAGTGTCTGAGTTTGGTTACTGCATGACAGGTGATAGCACCTGTAACAGCCCGAATTTCCAGGTATCTTTTATTCGCATATATTTTTGGTGTTTTGTGAGGGGACTCGGCGAGTTGGAGCTCGAACTCGCCGAGTAGGGTCGCAGTTCTGGATGCAGGTTCGCGTCTGGACTCGGCGAGTCCAAGGGATGGACTCGGCGAGTCCGCGCTGTTTAATGAAACCCTAATTTTCCGGTCCTCAACCCTATTTAAACGACCTTATGGCCCTTCATTGCGGCCACCTTGATCCTTGAGTGCACCAAAGCAACTGAGAGTCCTTGTGAGTGAGATAAGAGGCTATTTGTTCACCAATTTGTGTGTTATTGCAAGAAAGGAAGGAGAAGATCAAGCTAGAAGAGTTGGGGAGCTTGGATCTGCTTCTATTTCGTCAAGGGAAGCTTCTTGAGGTAACTTTCAGAGCTAATCTTCGTGTTTTTGTTGATATGTCAAATCTAGGGTTTCTTCTTTCCTTATTTGACTTGTATTTGAAGTGTGAAAGGTCCCATGGAGATATGGAACCTAGATCTGGACCTTAGCAGGTCCAGAAGGCCCCACATGATATGCTTTATGTCCATTCTTTTGAGTTGGAGACTAGGGTTGCCATATTAGAGGTTATTTCACCAAAAAGAGCCTTGTAAGTGTTGCATGGCAGCCAAGACTAAGACTTTACGTGATAAATGAGTTTGAGAAGGCCAGATCTATGTGTGTATGGAACAGATCTGACCGCAGAAGCAAGTTTTAGCTGATGCATGGCATGGACTCGCCGAGTCTGAAGAACAGACTCGACGAGTAGCTTGAAGATTGTCCTTAAAACCACCCAGTGAGTAGTCCCGCCGAGTTATGGTTGACTCAGTGAGTCACGGGGAGTTAGAGAGGGATTGACAGGTGGACTGAGTCGAGCTGGAACTCGCTGAGTTGTCCTTGCGACTCGGCGAGTTGAGTCGCGGTGGCCCTACGATTCATGACCAGGTGGAACTCGCCGAGTCAGGGGAGTACTCGACGTGTCAAAGGGGAAATCCTTGCGAGTTGGTGAAAACGCGTAGACTCGCCGAGTCCGGTCAAATTAACCATTCACTGTTGACCAGAGTTGACCAGTGTTGACTTGATAGGGATGGTCAACCTTAGTGGTACAGGTATTAATTAGAGATATATGATGTTATAGGGGGATTATAGCTCGGGGGTTCGAGCACGAGTGATTTACAGGGTTCGCGAGTTATCGAGATATACGAGGTGAGGCTTCTCACTATACTGTACCCGGAAGGGTTTGACTGTGTGACCAGAAGGTCGGATATGCTATGAGATATATGTGTTATGTGTGGCAAGTTATTTGTTATATGTGCCATGTATGATATGCTTGATATGGGCCGGAAGGCATTATATTATGGGCCGGAAGGTGAATATGTTATGGGCCGGAAGGCGTTGTAAAATGGACTGTAAGGTTGACGTCGGTAGGACCGGAAGGTTTACCTAGTCGGGACGGAAGTCCCCTGAGACACATGGACTGGAAGGTCAGGGCCTGGAAAGGCGTATGTGCGTTGGTTGTATTTTGGGGAACTCACTAAGCATTTATGCTTACAGTTGTTGTATTATGTGTTTCAGGTACTAGCAAGGACCGTGGGAAGGCGCCGACATGATCGTACACACACTTGGGGGAAACCATTTTTGTGATCTTTGTTATGTAATCGGTCGTGACAATATTGTTTACATTGGAACCTAAATTATTACTCGATGTTTTTGATGTTGTAAAAATGAAACATTGGTTTTAAAATTTACGTCATTACAAGTTGGTATCAGAGCCTTGGTTTGAGGGATTCGGGTACACCTTCGGGCGTAACTGAACTCAAACTGGGGATTTGAGAAAAAATTTCATTAATAAATCAATAAAGTTTGATAGGTGATTTTTGAAACAACCAAAGAAGATGGAGTGTGTACGGTCAGCCAGCGCCCAAACGGTAAAATCCCCAAAATACTCTTACAATATGTGTTATGAGATATGATATGATATGATACGAATGCTAGTAGACTAGGTATTCATATTAGGACTAGAGTGGCTTGATTTTATGATGCCTTAGTCTAGGGAAACCTGCTTCTATGAGGTGCTTTGAGAGTGAGTGGGTAACTAGTGCATGGCAAGAATAGAGTACTCAGGATTCGGGGTTTGGGGAGGAGGACTTGGGGTGAATACTGACGCGCTGTAGTTGGTAGTATTGGGCCCGTACTACTAAAGACACCAGGTCAGTTGGCAACCCAAGTAGGAATCCCTGGGTATCGGAGACTGAGTAGGACTGCGTTATCGAGTGCGATTATGCTCGATAGAGTCTCTGATATTTTTATGTTGTATTTCAGAGACATCATGGTTGGACCACGCCACAGACCTGGTACGAGTAGTGTGACTGACGAGGAGCTTCGTCAGATGATTCATGAGGAGGTAGCTGCAGCGATCCGGGCTGAGATTCCGGAGATGTTTGGGTCTATTAAGACCACGCTAATGGAGACATTTGATGAGCGGTACGCCGCGTTGACTGAGGCCGCAGCCGCTGCAGCTACCGCAGCTGTGGCCGCTGCCAGACCACAGGGAGGTGACTCGTTGCTGTTCCGGGAGTTCAGTAACATGAAGCCACCTGAGTTTGACGGGACGCAAGATCCGATCGCTGCGATGAGATGGATTGCTGATATCGAGGGATGCTTCTACACTTGTTCATGTCCGGAGTATCTGAGGGTACGGTTCGCCTTGAACTAGCTCCACCTGGGAGCAAAGGATTGGTGGAAGTTCGTGATGGCGAACTTCACTCTGGCAGAGGTTTCAGCTGTGACTTGGGAGAGGTTTACTGCTATGTTCAGAGACGAGTACGTTCCCCAGGTGGAGAGGGAACGGTTGGTTCAGGAGTTCTTGACCCTCAAGCAGGGTAATGATTCTGTCATGGTGATCACGCGGAAGTTTTGATGAGAGGGTGATGTTCTGCCCCGAGCAGGTGTCCACGGAGTAGGCTCGGATGAGTCGGTATTTAGGAGTGCTGAGGAGGGATATCCGGGAGTTCGTATCGAACTCGTCATATCAGACTTTTGCTGAGCTTCAGGCGAATGCCAGGAAGCGTGAGATCGAGTTGGAGACCCAGGCCAGGGAGGAGGCTGAGTCTCAACGGGTGGATTGGCGGGCAGCTCAATCTCATTTGATAGCCACACGGACCAATTCCGCCGATTCGAGATCCGAAGGTCAGAAGGGTCGTACTTGCGGAAAGTGCGGCAAGGGTCACGAGGGGGCATGTCGATCGGGTGCTTGCTACAAGTGTGGCAAGGAGGGGTATATTGCCAGGGATTGCCCCAAGGGATTCATGGTTTGCTTTCATTGCAACCAGACCGGCCATCGGAAGGCCGAGTGCCCCCAGCTCCGCCAGGGATCTGCTCCTGCTGCCAGGGTTACCGAGATTCTGCCAGTGAAGGCCAAGGCACCAAAGGCTCGTGGGGGAGCTTTCCAGTTGACTGCGGAGGAGGTCCGCGTGGCGCCCGATGTCGTAGCCGGTATGTATTCTTTCATGTATTTACCTTTATACTGAGATATTGTGCTTATATTATGATATGCGTAGGTACTTTTCTTGTGAATTCTGTGCCTGCTTTGGTATTATTTGACTCGGGTGCGAGTCAGTCTCTTGTATCGTTGGCTTTTAGCCAGCACATCGGTATTGATCGGGAGGTGATGAGTCGACCCCTGCGAGTTTCTATAGCAAATGAGAAAGCGGTATACGCCACTGAGGTGATTCGAGGATGCGTGCTCGAGATTTTTGGGGTCGAGTTCCCTATAGACTTGGTTCCTATAGCTATGGGGGATGTCTGCGTTATCGTGGGAATGGACTGGTTGAGTAAGTTTGGAGTAGTCATTGACTGCGAGAGACAACTGGTGACGATTCGAGACCCTAGTGGGGGAGTGCTTACGGTTTATGGCGAAGGGACCTGGTGTGGGTCGGCGTTTTGTTCGGTTGCCAGGGCAACGCAGAGTTTGCAGCAGGGCTGCAATGGATTCATAGCCTACGTGATGGATACTCGAGTGGCCGCGGGGAGGCCCAATTCGATTGATGACGTTCTTGTTGTATGCGAGTTTTCGGATGTGTTCCCCGAAGACTTACCGGGCGTGCCTCCGGAGAGGCAAGTGGAGTTTTGTATCGATTTGGTTCCGGGAGCGGCGCCCATCGCCAAAGCGCCTTATCATCTCGCTCCACTGGAAATGCAGGAGTTATCCTCGCAACTTCAGGAGCTGTTGGGAAAGGGGTTCATTCGACCGAGTACCTCACCTTGGGGAGCGCCGATTTTGTTCGTCAAGAAAAAGGATGGTTCACACCGGATGTGTATCGATTACCGGGAGTTGAGCAAGTTAACGGTTAAGAACCGGTATCCGTTACCTAGGATCGACGATCTGTTCGATCAGTTGCAGGGGGAATCTTGGTTTTCCAAGATAGACTTGAAGTCGGGGTATCATCAGATGAGTGTTTGAGAGGAAGATATCCAGAAGACTGCTTTCAGAACTCGTTAAGGACATTATGAGTTTGTGGTGATGCCTTTTGGGCTCACCAATGCCCCGGCTGCATTCATGGATCTTATGCACCGGGTGTGCCGGCCGATGATGGATCGGTCGGTGATCGTATTCATCGATGATATTTTTGTGTATTCGAGGTATAGGGATCAGCATGAGGAACATTTGAGGGAGATTCTTGGGGTATTGAGATCGGAGAGGTTGTATGCCAAATTCTCCAAGTGTGATTTCTGGTTACGAGAGGTCCAGTTCCTCGGGCATCTTGTTAACCAGAAAGGGATATTGGTCGACCCGGCCAAGATTGAGGCGGTATTGAGGTGGGAGGTACCGAGATCGCCCACTGAGATCAGGAGTTTCCTGGGTTTGGCTGGATATTATCGCAGGTTTATCAAGGATTTCTCCAAGATTGCGGTGTCACTTACTAGGATGACCCGGAAGGGTGCTGTGTTTTCATGGGGACCGGAGCAGCAGTCATCATTTGAGATGCTTCGTCAGAAATTGTGCGAGGCTCCGGTGCTCGCACTCCCGAAAGGGATGTAGGATTTCGTGGTGTACTGTGATGCATCTATATCGGGTTTGGGGGTGGTGCTTATGCAGAGGGGTCATGTGATAGCGTATGCTTCGAGGCAGTTGAAGTCTCATGAGTCGAGATATCCCACCCACGACCTGGAATTGGGGGTTGTGGTGTTTGCCCTCAAGATCTGGCGGCATTATCTTTATGGGGTTCGGTGTACCATCTACATGGACCACAAGAGCCTGAAGTACTTGATGGATCAGCCAAATCTTAATATGCGACAGAGGAGGTGGTTGGATGTGGTGAAGGATTACGATTGTGAGATCCTGTACCACCCAGGCAAGGCTAATGTGGTAGTTGACACGTTGAGCCGTAGGAACGAAAAGCGCCCCAATCCGAGTTATTTGTTTGAGGTTGATGGTAATGACCTCAATTTTGGATATTATTCGAGGAGCTCAGGCTGAGGCTGTGAAACCAGAAAACCAGAAGAGGGAGCGGGTTGTAGGTCAGGTATCAGGATTCTTCATGGATGGTCGAGGGCTTATGACTTTTCAGGGTCGGATTTGGGTACCGTTTGTGGGTGGTGCGCATGCTATTTTGATGGAGGAAGCGCATCGATCGGAATTCTCGATTCATCCCGGGGCTACGAAAATGTATTTGGACCTAAGGAAGGAGTATTGGTGGCCCTGTATGAAAAGGGATGTTGCATGGTTTGTTGAGAGATGCTTAACTTGTCGGCAGGTCAAGGACGAACAGCAGCGACCACACAGTAAATTGCAGCCGCTCGATATTCCCGAATGGAAGTAGGAACAGATTGCCATGGATTTTATCACCAAATTGCCACAGACTGCGAGGGGAGTCGATGCGATTTGGTTTATCATAGATAGATTGACGAAGAGCACTCATTTTCTGGCCATCAGGGAGAGCTCTTCTGCGGAGAAGTTGGCGGAATTATACGTGAGGGATGTGGTATCGCGGCATGGGGTGCCGATCTCGATTGTTTCCAATCGTGATGTGCGTTTCACTTCCAGGTCTGGAAGAAGTTCCATGAGGAATTGGGTACTAGACTGCATTTTAGCACCGCATATCATCCCCAGACAGATGGTCAGAGTGAGCAGACGATTCAGACGCTTGAGGATATGCTCCGAGCATGCGTTTTGGATTTCGGAGGGATCTGGGACACCTATCTACCTTTAGCATAGTTTTTGTATAACAACAACCATCATTCGAGCATTGGTATGCCACCCTTTGAGCTGTTGTATGGACGGAGGTGTCGCACCCCCATCTGCTGGGGTGAGGTGGGGCAGTGGGTGATTGGTAGCACGGAGATCGTACTCCAGACAACCGAGCAGATTCAGCAGGTCAGGCAGAGGTTGTTGACCGCTCAGAGCCGACAGAAGAGTTATGCAGACAGACGTCGGTCCAAGCATGAGTTTCAGGTCGGTGATCCTGTACTCTTGAAGGTCTCTCCTTGGAAAGGAGTGATTCGATTCAGGAAGAGGGGCAAGTTGGGAACCCGATACATTGGTCCTTTCCGTGTGATCGCGAGGGTAGGCCGGGTAGCCTACCGTTTGGATTTGCCAGCAGAGTTGGGGCAGATTCACGACACTTTTCTTGTGTCGCAGCTGAGGAAGTGTATAGCCGACGAATCGGCAGTGGTTCCATTAGAGGATATTCAGGTTGATGCGAGCCTGAATTATGCCGAAAGACCAGTGGCCATCAGAGATCGGAAGATCAAGGTTTTGAGGAACAAGGAGGTACCCCTGGTGTTGGTCCAGTGGCAGCATCGGAAGGGTTCAGAGATGACCTGGGAGCCAGAGCGTGAGATGCGTGAGCAACATCCGGAGCTATTTGCAGAGCGAGACTTTGAGGGCGAAGTCTAATTCTAGTGGGGGAGAATTTTAACAGCCCAGATTTCCAGGTATCTTTTATTCGCATATATTTTTGGTGTTTTGTGAGGGGACTCGGCGAGTTGGAGCTCGAACTCGCCGAGTAGGGTCGCAGTTCTGGACGCGGGTTCGCGTCTGGACTCGGCAAGTCCAAGGGATGGACTCGGCGAGTCCGCGCTGTTTAATGAAACCCTAATTTTCCGGTCCTCAACCCTATTTAAACGACCTTATGGCCCTTCATTGCGGCCACCTTGATCCTTGAGTGCACCAAAGCAGCTGGGAGTCCTTGTGAGTGAGATAAGAGGCTATTTGTTCACCAATTTGTGTGTTATTGCAAGAATGGAAGGAGAAGATCAAGCTAGAAGAGTTGGGGAGCTTGGATCTACTTCTATTTCGTCAAGGGAAGCTTCTTGAGGTAACTTTCAGAGCTAATCTTCAAGTTTTGGTTGATATGTCAAAATCTAGGGTTTCTTCTTGCCTTATTTGACTTGTATTTGAAGTGTGAAAGGTTCTATGGAGATATGGAACCTAGATCTAGACCTTAGCAGGTCCAGAAGGCCCCAAATGATATGCTTTATGTCCATTCTTTTGAGTTGGAGACTAGGGTTGCCATATTAGAGGTTATTTCCCCCAAAAGATCCTTGTAAGTGTTGCATGGCAGCCAAGACTAAGACTTTACGTGATAAATGAGTTTGGGAAGGCCAAATCTATGTGTGTATGGAACGGATCTGACCGCAGAAGCAAGTTTTAGCTGATGCATGGCATGGACTCGCCGAGTCTGAAGAACAGACTCGATGAGTAGCTTGAAGATTGTCCTTAAAACCACCCAGTGAGTAGTCCCGCCGAGTTATGGTTGACTCAGTGAGTCACAGGGAGTTAGAGAGGGATTGACAGGTGGACTGAGTCGAGCTGGAACTCGCCGAGTTGTATTTTGGGGAACTCACTAAGCATTTATGCTTACAGTTGTTGTGTTATGTGTTTCAGGTACTAGCGAGGACCGTGGGAAGGCGTCGGCGTGATCATACACACACTCGGGGGAAACCATTTTTGTGATCTTTGTTATGTAATCGGTCGTGACAATATTGTTTACATTGGAACCTAAATTATTACTCGATGTTTTTGATGTTGTAAAAATGAAAAATTGGTTTTAAAATTTACGTCGTTACATCACCTGCCCCTGCAACTTTGAGGATCACTGAGGACCGTCAGGGCCGGGCAGAGGCACCCACGGTAAAGTGTAGAGCATTCCAGTTGGTTACAGAGGAGACGCGAGTAGCCTTTGATGTGGTAGGTGCATGTCTTTCCTTTTCCTATCAGTTTTTTTGTTTATGATTTTATGGCTATGGTACGACAAAGTATTATCACCATAAAATAAAATCATCAAACATGTATCTCAAATCTCATAAAATCTGACAATATATAACAGTCTCCTAATAAATATCATAGTAAGCTTCCAGGCTAATAAACTGTGGTGTGTGCCATGCCATCACCTTGAGCCCTTCCCTTTGCTAGCTGAAGTACCTAGAACCAAAATTGAAACCGTAAGCACGAAGCTTAGTGAGCTCCCCCAAACTACCACATAACATACAAAGCACATATAACAAATAACATAACTCTGGGACAACTCCCATTGCATCGGGATGAATCTCAGCATTGGCTTACCAGGCATCGGACTCTCGTCTGGCATCGGGCTCACCCCGGCATCCGACCGCATCGGGCATCGGGCTCACCCAGGCATCAGGCTAACCCCGTCACATACATAACATAATCACATAAACAACATCAGGCTTTCCCCGACATCGGACCGAAGCGCAGAACAAACAACATATAATACATAAACTAGCGTACATCGGGCTTGCCCCAAAATACATGATACATGGCATAATGACAAACATACATCGGGCTTGCCCTGACATCGGGCTTACCCTAGAACACTTAACACATAACATATAAAGTAATCACATATATGTATCGGGCTTGCTCGGCATCGGACCGAAGTCTGGAACATATAACACATAACACATAAACATGCATGAATCACAAAGACACCAAGCATACATAACTACTTCTCGGGACCGCCCTAGCATCAGACCGAACTCTGGAAACATATAAATTGTATCGGGATATCCCAGCATCGGGCTCACCCCGACATACTCTACTACTTAAACGAGACGACATTGGTGCCTTAGACCCGTTTCTAATTGAGAAAAACTCACCTTGTGTGACTGACTGCTAAAACTCTCGGTGAGGAATCTCTATCTGCTGCTCCGGCAACTCTCCGACTATAAATTTACATAAAGACACTTAGTCAAAAACTGATAGCTACTCTTAGGGTGAAATGACCATTTATCCCTCGCTAAATAAAATATCCTAATCAAAGTCAACTTCCAGGTTAAAGTCAACATCCAGTTGACCTGACTCGCCGACTTGGTTCACCAACTCATCAAGTCCCTATACTTACCTATTCCCAAACCCAACTCTACCCGTCGAGTCTAGCAAGAACTCGATGAGTTCTCCTTCAACTATAACATCAGGACTATCTTCATCTGACTCGCCAAGTTCATCCTTGAACTCGTCGAGTTCATCTTCATCATACGAGTGTGTCTAGTCTATGACTCGCTGAGTTGTATGAACAACTCATCGAATCCATCTTCATGGGATGGGAGATTGGCTTGGACTCACCGAGTGTGTTCGTACACTCACCGATTCCTATGGTTTACAGGTCCATAACTACGTCTATTTTTTGAGTCCCCCTTCTGGACTCAAGTAGATCCCTTCTAGACTCAACTAGATCCCTTCGAATCAGAAAAAGGTTGGGATACCAAACCCCCGACTCATCGAGTCGACTAATATCCATGTCCATAACTCGATTTCTGTTGTGCTAATCTCATCCAAAGGGTCGATCTAGATTCCTAAGGTCGATATAACACGTAAAGTCATGAACTTTACGTCAATGCATGGGATTTTTAAGCTCAACAGACCAAAAATAGGGTCTACTACATGCATGGGGTCCTCATGGCCATAAAGTTGGCAACATTATGCCATGAGAACCCTCCAAGGTTCCAGATCTGAAGCTTTTACCCTATATTAAACTCCACAATCCAAAATGGCTTGGAAATGCCCCCAAAGATGTCAAGATTCAAGCCCCAAAGTAAATCTAACAAATAAGAAACCAAGGAAGGAGCTCTTTACCTCAATCAACTGGAAATGCAATATAAACCCCGGATCCACTGACTTGCTTTATGATTCACCAAGCTTTCCCTTCCTTCTTCTAACTTCAAATCACAAGGAAAGGCACAAGTTGCTTAAAAAAACCCACCGGTTGATTAGGGTTACGAGAACAGAACTTGAAGGTGATAGAGGTTGCGGTGGAAAACTCATAAGGAATTTAAATAGGGTGGAAACCATCCAATTTAGGGTTTCCCTCCTACAGCTCCTACCCAACGATTCGGTCTCCCGACTCATCGAGTAGGTCAGTTAGTCCCCCGACCCGGAGTCGATCCTACTAGACGCGTTAGGCCTCCAACTCGCCAAGTCCAAAGGTAAATTATGAAGTGTTGCTTGAATTTAAATGCGTACCTGAGACTGGGTGTTACAGTTGATGGAGCAACTTGAGGAGTCAAGTCAACCTGGAAGTGTTGACTTTAACCATATACCGTTGACTTTGACTTTGACTAGGGTTGTTTTGGTTTCACTTTTGGAGGGTATTTTGGTCTAAGTGTCTTTTAGTAATTGACAGCTCGGAGAGTCGAGTGATCAGCAGTTCGAGGATCTGCCAGCTAGCAGCGAGGGGTTACTCGAAGGATTCCACAGTCAGCTTATGAGGTCAGTCTCCTCACTGTGTGAATAGGTCTAAGGCTACATTGTCGGCCCATGTAGTTTAGGAGTAGGAAGACATGGGGGTTAGGTGTATGTTATTCCGGACCAAGGTTTGATGCTGGGGTAAGCCTGATGAATGTTCGCATGTTAGATTATACTTGTTGTCTGTGTGATACTTGTATGTATCTGGTAGGGAGGTGAGTGTAGGCAAGGTCCCGTATCTCATCACTATCAGAGTATGGACGGGGTTTCGTATCTCATTAGTAGCGGACATAGGCAACGCCTGAGGTAGGAGAGAGGTGAGTGTGGATGGGGGTCCATATATCACTATCAGCAGGAGTTTGGATGGGGTTCCATGACTCACCAGTAGCAGGACAGGGACGAGACCCACGATAAGCGAGGCCTTAGAACAGGATTGCAGTAGAAAATGTTTAGATTATGTGTTATATGTTATGTATATTTTTGTGTATGTTTAGCGGGTGGGGCTAGAGACAAGCAGGGACTAAGAGAAACTTATTTGTAAACTGATCGTGGCTCGATGCCAGGCGGGGCCTGATGTCGGATTCGTCCGATGCCGGGTGGGGCCCGATGTAGCGGTCTAGGCCCAATGTTTGCAGTATGTGATTTTGTATGGTATGTGGTAGATTAGGGAACTCACTAAGCTTCGTGCTTGCAGTTTTCAGTTTCGGTTTCAGATACTTCCGGTAGCGGAGGGAAAGCTCGGGATGACTGCATGGCACACACCAAGAAGTTTTAGCCTGGGATGTTTACTCTGATAAAAAGAACATGTTTTGAGATGATACTATGATTTGATATAACTGTTTTCATTATGAATGAAATGTTGGCTAAACTATGGTTTATATATGAACTCAAAAATGAAATTTTTGGTCATGATTTTTTGGATGTTACATTTTGCTTGAAGCAAACCACACAAATTAGAGTGGATTTCAACTAATAAATTGGAGCTCAAATAGAGTAGAAATCATTGTAACTATAAAACTTTATTATTGTACGATTCCAACAAGTAAAAAACACCCAAATTAGCTGATGAAAGAAAAAAAATCAGAAATCATAACCAAATAAGAAAAAATAAGTAAAGAAAAATAGAAAAAGAACTTAAACAAATCGTTGTCTTCTTGTAATTCTTGCTTCAGGTTGTAATGCCCAATCAATAGTCTAGATTTAGATGATTGATTGAAGTCCAGAACTTGAAACTCAGATTGCAGGCTGAAAGTAATCGAACTCCATAACAAGTTAAGATGATCGATTGTATGTAGGCAACACAACAAGTTTAGATGTATTGAGAAAATAGAAATTAGAGGGGGTGTTTGTTTTATCTTTTAACACATCGTTTAGATATTAGGAAAAGATAAAAAGCTAAATGATGTTTGGTAAAAGCAACAGATCTTGTAAAAGCTACTTTTAGATATAAGGAAAATGAACTTTTTGGAAAACTCAGGTAAACCTAACTTTTTGCAACTATTCCTAAAAGGACTTTTTCCCTCTCAAAAGTTAAGTCAAACACCCCCAGAGTATCGGATATCGATTTACTAATTTAGAATCAGAAATTAAGAGAATACAAATCACTATCAAACATCGATTCCTCGAAATCTACTTACCAACGTACGGTTTTTAATTCTCAAAAGTTTTTGGCGCTCTCAACCTCTCACATAATCGACTTGACCTAAAGTTTATAATACATATTAAACAAATATTATGCCACTATTTACTTGATGCCTTGGGCCTTAACCCAACTCATCAATATATTGTGATGGCTTCATAAGATATATTGGCATTCACATTAATTTCACTTTCTTATAAAAATGGCATGGTTTGTCAATAAAAGTAAATTGTTATGTGCTAGACTGATACCATCTATTCATGGTAATGGTGGTCGATTGATTTCTTTTGGAGATGAGATAAAATCAAGGGTGTTTGGGTTAAATTGTTGGCTCTATTAATCAATTATATGAAAAATATATTATTATTCATTCTCATCTTAGGAAGTGTGCTTGTTTTGACACAACCATGATGTTTTGTAATGATATTTGGATTGGTGATTATCATTTAAATGATTGTTTTTCCCAAGATTATACTTGTTGGAAAGATATAAATATCATCAATTTATGAAATTGTTTACATAGTTAACTCCATATGAAATAATACAACATAACATTGTGCTTATAAAGGAAAATAATGAACATTACTAGATACGATTTGATCTATGATAAGTCATGATATGCTTCCAAACATTTTATAGGGTAACACCTTGAAGACTTATATAAACATCTTAAACCTTATATCAACAAAGAATGTTTTAATAAGATACTCTGAATTTGTAAGGTTTATGATTGTCGTGAAGCTCAAACCCCTATCAGAGTAGTGTTACGTTGTTGGATGTCCTAATACTATATCTTTTGGGCATTATAGAGAAAATATTATTTGTTTCGTAAAAAGAAAAATTTCCTTCAATGGAGCTAATATCGAAGATTCCAATAGTAGTCTAGTTGATCTTGAAGAAATTCAAGAGTCAACCAGCAAAAAAATCAATACATTTTGAGCCTCAAAAAAGAGTTCCTAAGGAAAATAACATAATCTCACTTCCTATCCAAAGGTTTTATAGAGTACACCAAACACCCTAAAGATAATGTTCAATCATATTTGAAGGTGATGACGTAATTATAGATCCTAATGAACTTGCAAGCTATCAGGCAGTTACGATGGACCTTGGTCTACTGAATGGGAAGAGGGTATGAAAAGTGAGATGTAATCTATATATGATAATTAAATTACAGACCTAGTTAATCACTTAAATAAAATATTGTTAGATGTAAACGTGTTAAAACTTTGAGAAACGACGACATACATGCTCTTAATATGTTGTGGTAAGGAGGAGTTATAGTTATGCAATCTTCCAAACCAAAATAAGTGATTCATGTTGTTATTCGTGATTTATGATTTCAAGGAGAATATAATTAGTAGAATTTTATCAACAGATATTAATCTAATTAATATACTATGCCATTATCATAGACCAATCATGATTCTCATGTTGAGTCTATATGCATTTGATTCACAAACGATTTGGCTTATATGTAATCTAGTTAATTTAATGTTGAGGAAGCGATACATCATGTAGTATAATAATATAATGATTATTATGTATAGATATTAATATATGCTAAAGAGAAATTGTCTTCAGTGAGTTCATTATCATGTGTTATTTACATATTTACTCACTTCTAGAATACTAGTTTATTCAAACTTTCTACAATTAGTCATTCTATATGTGTTGATCATAAATAGATAACAATAATGGATAATGAAATGGAGGCATTATATAGAAATCAACTTGGATTATTACAAATTTATCTGTTGGTCGAAAGCCAATCGAATGTAAAAGGGTTAGAAAATCAAGTCTAAACCTAATGGTGATATATGTGTATAAAGTTAGGCTTGTAGCTCAAACTTATAGTGAAAAGGATGGTACAAAATTTGATGAAACATTTTCTCCCATTGTTAAACTTGTTATTGTCCATTATACCATTCATTTAGCTATTAACAATGGATGAATTTTTCTCTCAACTTGATATAAATAATGATCCTTAATATGGAACCCTTGATAAAGAGGTCTATTTAACCTTACCTCATTTGTATTTTTGTAATTATGATAAAAAAGTTTTGCAAGTATTGGTGTTTTTAGGTTATAATTAGTTTGTACATGCGGAATTTCATTTAGCTCTTAAAGGTATATGCAACCTAAATTCAAATATATATTTTTCTCAATTAATAGAAACATACTTATGAAACAAAAACTATAAATCCTATGAATCAAATTCATGAATGGAACCACATACCTCTTCCTTGACTTGAAAGAAGCTAACCAAGAACTCTTTTGTAGTCTTCTTGGAAATTTAGCTCCAAAAGGTTGGCCGTCTCTAATAGATCACACCCAAAACTCAAGAAACCCTAGGATTGAAGGAAAGGTAGGAGAGGATGAGGATAAATTTGTTCTCCACTTTTTAGGTAAGAGAAGCCATAAATATTGGTGCCTAAGAGTCCTATTTATAGTTTAGGTAACTTGCAGATGAATTTAGATTTAAATGATTAAATAATAGATTTACTCTCAATTCAAATCCAAAAACTCTAGAAACTCTTTCAAAACCATCAATGCCATGGAGAGTTCTAGAATTGCTTTTTTTTTTTCTAACTTTTGAACATTTACAATTCACCCATTGACCTTTAATTAATTCTAATTAATCCAGAATTAATTACAAATTAATAATTAATTAATTATGACCATATTTAATCAATTCATAATTAATTATTAATTATTTCCATTTAATATACTAATCACATAATATATTAATAAATCATTTATCTCACTCATATAACACCCCCATTTTTACGGTATTTTAAAACTTTTTATTTATGATTATTTATACAGAGATTATTCATTAATATGTAATTCGGTCCCATAATAGTATTTCCCGAGAAATATTTCCTTGGATTTATTAAGGCTTGGGATGACATAACTAATATAAGAAACACAAGCATAAATGTTGACTTACAATGTCTCAATATACTAATAATCTACATCTCCTTGAATCTCACAGTAGATACATACATCATTATCCAAGTATCTTTATTTAATTACCTGTGATTCAAATAAACTGTGTGGGTCAAGTTGGAAAACCTAGTTAGTACATAGGGTTTTCAAACCACAATAATATAATTAATATGTTTAATTATCAAACAATTAATCCGATTACCCATTTTCGTTTTCTTATTTATTCTTCCCTGTGGATTATTCCTAAGGTTTATCATAGTCATCATTGCTAACAATATTATTGCAATGATTTCTCCACAATACATATCAGTAGATTGCTAACAGTATTGATCCTGAGATGGTTACCCCAGAGAGTAAGAAGATAGGAAGGTACATTTGGGGTTTATCTACACCGATTCAAGGAGATGTATTGTCTTCAAACCCAACTAGATTCGATAGCGCCAATGCCTGGAGTAATGACTCATTGACCATGGAGTCCACCATGGCATAGTGGTCCCCGTTCCCGAGCGATCAAAGGGAGGAGACTATAAACGAAAGTCAGGGATAAAGAGGAAAAGAGCAAAAAACACACGAAACCCCACAGGAGCAACAAATGGGTACTATATACGCCGCTACAACACCTGCCAGTCGATATGTTGGAACTCTCCCGAAGTGTGGAAAGTGTAACTACCACCACACCAGAGTATGTCGGGAAATGCAATGCATAAATTGCCGCAGGAAGGGGCACACAACTTGTTTCTGCAAGGCGCCCACACAACCAATCTCCTAAGTCCCCGATGTATGGCTGTGGTGAGACAAGACACTACAAGCGGGACTGCCCAATAATGAAGAACTCAGGAGCGGATGGATGAATTCTAATGATCACCGCAGGAGAAACTACCCTGGAGTCCCTAGCGACCAGCGGTGCGTCTTCGAAATAATGAATTGCTTTAAAAATTAATTTATATTTATATAAGATTAAAACTTGGGAAAAACATTTAAAAGTAATTATAATAACTCACTCGTCTAAATAAGTCACAACATTCATAAAAGAACTAAAGATCCGTACAGGTGAGCTATAATGGCTTAGTATGTACATCAGGGTTGTGCATAGCTAGGATTTTTCAGACTAAGAGTGAGTGATTCCACCTTAAATCATGTTCCTTCTTTGGTTGTGGATTTAGGGCAGAGTCAATCAGCCGACCGTCTTATTCATCTTAATTATACATAACTAGTATATGTCAGGCGATCATAGAGGTACCGAGGAGGATCATCATATATAGTATCAACAATATTTATCAAAGTATTTTCACTATTAGTAATCACTCATCGCGGTACTATTGTGGAAGTGGTAATATCAGGGAGAAAACAGAAAGCACTAGAAAGTCTACATCGACTACATTGTCGAGCACATTTAGGATACACCATCATATAACAAACACTTCTTTCAAATCGGCCTAAATTTTGTTTCTATAAAGAGTCTATTGTCATTACTTGTCATGGAATGGCGTGGTCCTCACCATGCTAAGTTCATATGTTTTCATCGCCTCGACCATCAAATTCACTAAACCCTCATCATTCGTAAAGACAGCCTGACCCAGACCTCTGAATTATCTACCTCGTAATCTAAACCCAGAAGTAATCATGCGAAGAGTACCTTTTCCTCCGAAACCTTGCCACATTATACTAAGCAGACCTTCCCGAACTACCATTCGTCCAGTAGACCAAGTTCAAGCACAGAGGCTAAGGACAAATTCAACCCACCTATCACTATTAAGTATATACATGAGGGTGGTATATGATTATAATTATACAGATTTAGTGTGTGTGTATGTGTGTGTGTGTGTGTTTCCACCCTATCTCTTGTTCCTTGTTTGGTTGTGGACATGGGGCAGAGTCGCACATCCGACCGTGTTACTAATTTTAATTATATATAACTTGTATACACAAGGTGATGATAGATGGACCAAGTATTAATCTTCTCAGGAGCGTAAGGGCAAAGTTTCCTGGTCTGCGAGTGGTTATTCTACCATTCAAAGGAGCACAACTCCTGGAGTACAGCTAGGAAAGCTAATTTCGGGATGAAATTCCATCTAACGGGGGGGGGGGGGATGATGTGACAACCCGAATTTTTTTTAACTTGTAAGTCCAGCCAATCAACCAAAAGTCATACGTAATTCTATTGCCTTCTAGCCTTGATTAAGGGTCATTCTAATGAGTTCTAAGCCTAGGAAACTTGAGGATTTAGGGTTATGAAGTATTAGCTCAAGATTAGAGTTCAGTATGCAATATTCAATCCAGAAAACTGCATCAAGCAGAGTTTACGACCGTAAACTAGGGTTTACGGCCGTAAACCCTTGGTTGGCAGTGAACTCCACCCTTAAGGGTGATCTTCCCTCATTTTTCTTCACTTCTCACATTTCTAAAGTCAAGAACACTCACTTCTCTCTCAAGTATCATCAAGAACTCTTCCATTTCTCGTTAAATTTCTATGTGATTCTTCCATTTATTAGTTGTCATCCTTCTTGATCTAGTGAAACCCTTTGATTTCATCCATGAAATTCATCTTTTTGGGTTAGATCTTCAAGATCATCATCTTTCACCAAGAACACCAAGAACACACACTTGTTCTTGGTGGTCGTGAACCCCTTCAGGCTTCCAAAATCGTAAGTATCCTTTCCATATACTATATATCTATTAGAAACTCTTGATTTACATCCTAAAATCAACCATTTTAGGAAGAACATCAAGAGTTTACATCCGTAAACCATTGCATGGCCGTAAACCCTTATTAAGGTTCATAGTTTGTCCATAAACTCTTCTTAAGTCCAAGCATGGGGCTGAGAACACTTCCTAGATGCTACTTAGGACCGCAAACACCTCCTAAGATTAAGCATCTATGGCCGTAAACAACCTCATGGCCGTGACCTTTTAAGGAGTGGTCGTAAACACCAAAGGTGTGGCCATGATCTCCATGGGTGTGGCCGTGAACCCCCTTAATACAATCATATGTGATTGTAACACTTCTTTTCAAGTGTTTCCAAGTCCCTAAGGTCATTTCCTTGCATGTTAGTTGTTTTAAACACTAATTACATGCATATATATATATATATATATATATATATATATATATATATATATATATATATATGCTATTTTATGTCAATTAGGACTCGTTTGTGTCTCGGGAATTCATTCGAGGAACTTCTCATCCTTACGCGAAACCTGCATTTGAATCACCCACATAAGGTGAGTTCATACCCCTATAATCAATATTTTAAATGTTTTTAAATGCTTTTAAGGGGGGATACATGTTGAACACAATGATAATTGTGTAAATGTTATTTGTGATAACCATCACGTTAAAGGATTTCTTATGCTCTTTAATAAGAAATCAAAATCATTTCAAAGCCCTTTTTCAATTATGTGACTTTATTGTTTATAAAACTCCATTTTTTTAAAGTGCAAGCATAACTCAGTAGATAATCGAGTATTTTTCCACAAATCAGAGTCAGTTCAAAACAAACATACTAGTAAACTATAATAGGTATAGTTTAGGGGCTCAGACATACTATAACAACAAATAGAACGAACATACTATAAAGAGAAATAGGCCGGAACATACAATAACAAGAACAAAAGGAACATACGATAACAATAACAAGATAACAATAATGTGAAACCACTACTTCACGACTTATAAATATACTTGTTAGGTCGCGTTTTGTAACCAAAGTCTCCTGGAGGGAGAGCGTGAATTTTTGTATAGATCTATAGTGGATTGACCATCCTACACCTTGCTGCTAGCTACAGTGGGACATGTAGGTCTACAGGAGACAAATGTCATATCATTTCGATGTCTTTAGAACATCATGTCTTATACTAGTCAATCAAGCATGGTTACAATCATCTCACATTTTAACCTTAATTAACAAACTAGTTTTAAGGTAGTTAGTGATTCAATAATTACTTTTACAACATTACTAAATACTTTCATTTTTCCATTACATTCATATAGTGATCTTCTCACATAAAAAGTAATACAAACTATTTTTAAGTAAAGATAGTCTTAAACTTGGGAAAACTTACCAAAGACAAACAGTACATTTGAGTCTTAGTACATTCATTTAGAAAGGAGCCTATAATGCTAACTTTATGATTCCCTAGTAGATACATCAAGGATATATATTGATCGGATCCGACAGACAGTAGGATGTGTGCTTTCTGGCTTCACTTCATGTTCCTTGTTTTGGTTGTGGGCTTAGAGTAGATACACCCAGTCTACTATCTATTCGATCTTAGCAAGATATATATTCCATATACACCAAGTAATCATAAGGAGTACCAGGTATAGGTCAGTTCATAACATACAAATTCAGTATACCGTTTCCTAGTACAGAAACATACTTAAAGATAGAACATTTAGTAGACTAAACTAGAAACTTATCAATAAAATGGTTTAATAAATTTTATTAAACCAGTATAAGTTAAAGGACCTTCAGTGGTTAACTCTATATTACTTTAGTTTATACATCAGGTTTATATATAATTAATATTTGATAGGCAGTTGGATGTTTGCTATCCGCCTTATTCCCTATTCCTTGTTTGGTTGTGGGCTTAGGTCAGATTCACACATTTAACGGTCCATTCGATATTAGATCATATATAGCATATAGAAACTAAGTGATTATAGAAGGAACTATTGTGTTTCCTATTTTTACTAAAGGAAATATAGGATTTTATTTAAGAATTTTTTCATCAAATATAAAGAACTAGTACACTTAACTCCGTAAGCACCAAATGAATATGCCATGGTTATATATAGTGAAGATCTAACAAACAATGGGATGTGTGGCTTCAGCCTCATTACCTGTTCCTTGTTTGGTTGTGGGCTTAGGGCAGATTCACATAATCGATTTTCTGTTTACTCTAAATTGTATATAACTTTAATCCATTTAGTACTCACAGAAAGAATTGTAGAGTCATTTTTACTTTCATTCATCATATCAGGAAATATAGGATTTTCTGGAGGAACAGGCAAACTTTTCTAAAAGAACTTACAACATTCTTTACATCACTTAAATACTTATGAACTCACTAGCTTAAATGTTGATCCTCTTTTCAAAATAACTTGTATTCTTAGGAAACTAGTAGACAAGTAGGCGCACTGGGATTCAGAAGATGGAGTATAGTAGCTTCATGTCTTGTTTTGTTATCTACTTTTGAAGTCAATCTTTTGTGAATTACATACATTGTAAACACCTTTAATATTAATGCAAATGGTTGTTTCTTACTTTGATTACTATGATGCATGTGTTGTGATACTAAACATGACGTCCTCTGCCCCTAAACGTTTCCGTCGTTCCGGTTTGGGGGTGTGACAGATTTGATTCTTTCGGTTGTGGTGGTGTGAAAATTTACCAAATAAGGAAAGATTCTCATCACCCAAGTTTCAATTGTATAAAACTTGGAATCATGCGACTTGTATTGTGTGATGATTGAGAACCTTTGTGTTTGGGAAATTAAAACTACTTCCTTGTTCACATGTATATGTGAGTCAAGTGAAGGAATAGGGGATCAGGTAAACTTGGTTGTGTGCTGCTCAGGTCCACCACAAAAGAACGATAAGACTATTTGTCATGATTTACTAAAAGTTTAGTAAATATGTTTATGATTACAAGATTGTGTAATTCAGAATCTTTATAAAGGTTTCCATAGATAGCAAAACGAATAAGAAGAATCAAATTAGGCAGAAAGATAAAAGTTTCTCCAATCTGAAAAGAAGGGAGAGTTCTTCAGTATCATGTTTTATGATCATATTAGTGATTATGAAAACAATATCACAATTGATCCTCTAAGGAGACCTTAGTACATTTGTATGGCTAAGAAGAAGAATCGGGGATTTTTGAAATGGTTAAATCAAAAGGTGAATCATACTTCGTTCCAAAATAAAGTCTTAGAGTTATACTCCAAGATTGTACATTGAGTGACATAATCTTAAGACTTATCAAATGTAGAGTAAAATGTTTCTTACTCCTATACATTTTAGATTGGTAATTTGTGATGTATTGGATAAGACAAAGACCAACTAAGACCAATTGTGTGAAGTTTTTTTCTTGATAAGAAATTGCACTAAATCTTGAATATTTGTTTGTCAAGTAATGTTTCTTGACTAAGAAAGTCTTATATGTCAAGTGGTCAATAGGATTCTTAAAGATCTTGAAAAGTTTCAAGAACTAATCAAGAATAAGCCTATTATTAATCACTAGCACACGACTTGAGGTTTGTAACCTATCTTGTTGACATATTCATGTTTCTGTGCCCATTCCAATTAAAGTTGACTATGCACGTGAGTTTAGTTCTCAATTGTTTACATAAGGCAAAGCGCCTTGATCGGTGAAAGTTCATTGATCACTAAGGGTGATCTGCTCAACAACTTGGAAGACATGGTAGGACCTTGTGTTTCCAAGTGGCAATAAATTTAGATTGAACAAGTTTAGTCCATATTAGTTTGGATTTGTCACTAACCTTATCTTGTGATTATGATTATAACAAAGTCGCATGGATAGGAACACATATACCATAAAATCTAAGTGTCATAAGGTTTCTCTCCAGTTCATGAAAATGATTGTGAGGAAACGCTTTCACTAAGTAGATTTTAAGAAGATAGCAACTGTGATATTTGCATTCTCAAATTCGATTATGATTACAACATCCCTTTTCATAGTTCGAATTATGAGAAATGGCAAAAGGTCTAAACAGTTAAGACTTATTACTGTAAGTTCTAAAATTGTTTAGACACACATGTGAACTATCTAAGGAAATGTGTATGAGTTTGATAAGCCTAGATAAAGTCTTATCCAAACATTTTGTATCAGAAATCTAAACCTTGGTAAGAAAGTCAATAAGTATTGATTTCTAGAAGTCCAGCTAATTTTTGCGCACATTTCAAAGCTAGTGGAAGCATAAGTGTTATGCTAGTAAGATAATAATTAGTATGCTAGTGGGAGCATAATTATTATGGTAAGTGTTGCGAGTTAGCAATGTTAATTATAGAAAACAAAAGGTTCAATTCGTAAAGGTGCAGGTTTAGAAAAGTTGTTTTGCTATAATTAACGGAGAGGAATTCATACTTCATTTCAAATCTAAAAGCTTAGATTGAGATTTTAATCAAATTTGGTCAAGAACATATATGAATGTTATATGTGGAAATATTATAGCAAGATTCTGGTAAATTATCATGTCTTTAAGTAAGACATTACATATCGTATCCAATATGCTTCAGGTATATGATCAATTGCATACGCTATAATATTAATCTGTTCTAAATTTCCATATTCCTAGGACATTAAGAGGGAAAAGGGACTAGAACGACATATGACTAAAATGGTTAAGCAATTGTCAAGGACAATCTGAGGTTTACCAAAGATGGGTTGCTCATGTACAGCTGGAAGTATAGTGTAAATTTTGGAAGGACCATATTGAGATACTCTGAGAAGAGGTAACTCTTGTTCGGAAGTGATAGTCAAAATGAGAATATGGAAATGTTACCATAAGTGGAAGTTAATAATAAAATCTATGTAAGATTAGAAAACTTAATTCAAGAAGGATGTTCAAAGGAATGTACTTTGAATATGAGACTTCGTTTCCATGGAATTGCTCTCCATTGGAATACTTTGTAATGTTTGTTTCCAAGTCTCTGTGACTTTTATGCATAGCCATTACAAGAGGGGAATTGCATATAAGTTTAGAATCTAACAAATTTTAGAAAATGGCAAGAATTTGGTATTCTTACGTTTATGATAAGGATTTGGAATTGTGAAAGGAGCATCATTGGAAATATTTTCAATTGATCTGTTTCACAAAGATGGGACCATAGGCAAACATAGTGTGCATTCTTAGAGCATGGCAAAACTATTTGTAACGACCCGTCTCTGGTATGTTGCTTTTATATTATTTATTTTAGAAGTTTGTAGAGGGACTCGACGAGTCTATGGCCCGACTCGTCGAGTAGAGTCGTGATCTTGGGCAGCGTATAGATCGGCAACTCGGCGAGTCAAAATTCGGGATTCGGCGAGTCGGCCTGCCAGGTATAAACCCTAAATCCCCGGGTTTGCACCCTATTTAAACCATCTTATGAGCCCCCAACCTCGTCTCCTTCACCCTCAAAGCATTATTTAGAAAACCCTAACCATTCCATTGAGTATTTGAGCATTTCTTGTGTAAATCTTGAAGTTTTGAAGAGAAGAAGGAGGCTAGATCCAAAGGAGAAGAAGAAGATCCAAGTTTTTGCACCCATTTCAGAGTATATTGAGGTAATAATCGGTTTCTTCCTGTTTTGATGATTGATTCTCCTTTATAAGCATATTTAGCCCATTTTACCCATTCTTTAGCTTGTTCATAGTAGAGAAATCATATTAGATTGAATAGCTTTCAGATCTAGCCATGTTTCAGTACCAAAAATGTAGATCTATCAACTTTATGGAGCCATTTTGCATGATAGCCCTAGATCTACTCTTCCAAGTGCCTTTTTAGCCTTTATATCCTTTTGTATGCATCTGTACACGTAAAGTTGGGAACTTTACGTGGTAAACCAGCCTTAGGAACTCAGATCTATATATTGTATGCAGTGGTTTTCAGCAGAATCGAGTTTTTAGTAATTGCATGCATGTGACTCGGCGAGTCGTTCTTCGGACTCGGTGAGTCGAGTCGCGAGTCCCCGATCCTTCCCCTTTGAGTGATTCCGAGTGGGGATCAGTGAGTAGTGGAATGGACTCAGTGAGTCGGAGGTTAGACTCAGTAATGGAGGGACTCGACGAGTTGTTCATACAACTCGGCGAGTCTAAGGCAATCTTCATAAATTCAAGAACAACTCGTCGAGTTGTTCATACAACTCGGCGAGTCGGATGCAGATAGTCTGAGTTTTAGAATCAAATGGGAACTCGTCGAGTTTAAGCCATATTCGACGAGTAGCAGCAAACAGGATTGAGAAATGAGAGTAGGGACTCGGCGAGTTGGCGGCCCAACTCGGCGAGTCAGGTCAACTGTAAGTTAACTTTGACCAGAGAGTTGACCTTGACCAGGAGAGTTGACTTTAGCCATGGGTAAAAGATTCATTTTACCCCAATGCAGTTATTAGTATTTTGATTGAGTGTATTTGTGGAATTGTAGCCGGGGAGACACCGAAGCAGCAGCAGATAGCTTCCAGAGCCATACACTCAGCAGCTAGATCACGAGGTGAGTTTCCTTCCAATAGGAACGGGTCTAAGGCCACAATGTCGGCCCGTATAGCTAGTAGTAGTTTCCGGACTTCGGTCCGATGCAGATTTTATTATGTTTGACGCCTTCGTGGCTCAGACAGGATTTATGTGTTATGTGTTTCGGGTTACAGCCCGATGTAGAATGTTGTTTATGTGTTCATGCTAGTTGATATGTTTATGCTATGCTATGATCAGTAGTTCCGGACTTCTGTCCGATGCAGTCAGTTCCGAACTTTGGTCCGATGCAGTTAGTTCCGAACTTCGGTCTGATGTAGTTAGTTCCGGACTTCGGTCCGATGCAGGAGGCAAGGCCTCAGTAGTTCCGGACTTCAGTCCGATGCAGAGGGCAAGGCCCTGGCTAGTTCCGGACTTCGGTCCGATGCAGTTTCCGAACTTCGGTCCGATGCAGTGGGCAAGGCCCAATATGTGTTTATATGTATTGTATGGTATGTGGTAGTTTGGGGGAGCTCACTAAGCTTCGTGCTTACAGTTTCAGTTTTGGTTTCAGGTACTTCCGCAAGTAAAAGGAAGAGCTCGGGTTGATGGCATCGCATACACCACAGTTTCAGTTGTCCTGGGAGATGTTTCTAGTTTTTCATAAATGTGATTGATACAGTTCTACATAACTATTAGTTACTGTTTTGAAATATTGACGTATGGGTTTTACTTTGTGAAATTATTTTAGTACTTTTAGTAATTGTTAAACAAAAATTTTTGGGTCGTATTTTGGGATGTTTCAAGTTGGTATCAGAGCCTTGGTTTGAGAGATTCGGATACACTTTCGGGTGTGTCTGAACTCAAACTAAGGAAACGATAAAGATTTTCAATAGAAAAACGTTTTGAAAATGATTTTGGAAAAAGAACTTAGAAAGAAGAAGAGTTTTATAAAAGGAAAATGGTGTGGCGTATGCGATCAACCGAGCTCAAGTAAGTACTCCCAAATTACCCATACAAGTTATGTTATGATTACCAGTTTTAATTTCAGTAGAACAGCATGCTAGAATAGGACTAAGGATCTAGGAGGATGCCTTATGTGCCTGCTATATGTGTTTCAGCTTTTCGAAATTTGCATGCTAGTATTGAGTACACAATAGTAGGATAGCCTGTTAGGGTTATGCCTGATAGTATGAGCTTAGCATTGTATGCTAGTACAGTATCTAGTTATGAGAATAGATTTGCTTGAATAATTTTTTGTATCCGAATGCTGCTTGCTTTGTGCTTTGAGGGACTTTAAGTGATGGGAGTTAGCCATTAGGTGAATACGTCACATCACATGTGATCAAGGTTGAATAATCTCACAGTGTTGGATTTGGCCCTATTCGCAGCTCTTGTTTAAGTCTAACCGTTTTAGGGACGAGTCTTTTACTCGAAGGATTATCTGAGCCCCATTACATGTGATGGTGTTTAGGTAATGACTAATTAGCATTACAAGGAGGCCTTCAGCAGTTGAGGACTGTTTTGAATGGAGTTAGAGATTTCCCCTAGGGCAAGCCTAGGATGAGAATAGCAGAGATCACTAGTAGTAGAAGTGACTTGGTGGAGTCAAGACAGTTCTTGAGGAAAGTACGAATAGATGTGGAAGGTAGTATGGGACCGTACTACTGAAAGAAAAGGATCTGTACTCGAATCAAGGAAGGCCGAGACAAGATCGGGAAACTAGTATTGGTATCAGTGATCCCTTGAGATATTTTAGTTTTCTGATGTTGCTATGATTTGTTTCAGAATGGTAGTTTTGCGTTCGAGGCCAACAGTCGGCAGTTCAGGTGCCGGATGGGGATCAGGACCAGGCCCGGAGGCCGGGCAGTTCGATGAGCAGACCAGAGAGTTCCTTTCTTCTGAGGTTACTCGTATCATACTGGAGTAGACTCCTGTGATCTTCGGTTCGATCAAGGAGGGTATTCTAGAGCTGATGGATGAGAGACTCGGCACCTTCCGTGCCAAGGTGGCAGCCATGATGGGGTCACGCACACTTACATTCAGGGAGTTCAGGGCATGTGGAGCTCCAGATTACCACAGGGCACGGGATCCCATAGCGAGTACTAGATGGTTGGCATATGTGGCCAACGCTTTCCGTATGAGCAGGTGTCCCGAGGGGGACAAGGTTAGATTGGTGTCCTGTCTTCTGAAGGACAGGGCACGGGATTGGTGGGAGGAGGTCGGGCATACCATTGGAGATGATGCAGCGTTAGATGCCATTACCTGGGCTGATTTCTCCACCAGGTTCAGGGAGGAGTTCGCACCGGTTATCGAGGTGCAGCAGTTAGCCAGGGAGTTTCAGAACCTCACCCAGACTACGGAGACCGTGGCGGAGATCACCGCCAAGTTCAGGGAGAGGGCTCTTCGCGTTCCTCAGTATGCAGCCGATGAGGAAATGAAGAAGGCTCGTTATCATGAGATACTGCGGAGCGATATCTGCCAGTTTGTGAGCCGGTCCAGCTGTAAAACGCTGGATGACATGATTGCTAGGGCTCGGGAGAGGGAGATTGACCTTGAGATGGAGAAGAAGAGGAAACCGGAGGCAGTTTCGGGTACAGGTAGTTCGGGCAAAAAGCCTAAGGTTTCAGATCGCAGATCCAGGAGTCAGCAGAGCCACAGTCGTTGCGGCAAGTGTGGGAGATTGCACGACGGGGTGTGCAAGGCAGGGAGTTCCGGCTGCTACAAGTGCGGTCGGACTGGGCATTTGAGCAGGGATTGTATGGCTCCTGCTACAGCTATTGCAGCATCAGATCTGATTTGCTTTTAGTGCAATCAGAGGGGACATAAAAAGTCCCAGTGTCCGAGTTTAGCTGCAGTAGGGAAGGTGGTTGCACCTGCCCCTGCTACTTTGAGGATTACTGATGGCCGGCAGGGCCGAGTAGAGGCACCAGTGGCAAAGAGTAGAGCTTTTCAGATGACAGCAGAGGAGGCACGAGCGACACCTGATGTGGTGACGGGTATGTATCTTCCCTTCATCTCTATATTATTATTGATTATTGCTTATGGTTATATGTTTTGTATCGGGTCGTTCTCTGTGAACGGCATTTATGCTACAGTATTATTTGATTCGGGGGCTACCCGATCGTTTGTATCGCTAGCGCTTAGCAAGAGATTTAGTAGAGCTCCAGGGGAGCTGGATTGTTCACTAGAGGTCAAGATAGCAAATGACAGGACCGTGGGAGTCGCCAGGGTGCATAGAAGATGTTCTCTTCAGTTGTTCGACGAGCAGTTCTCGGTGGATTTGGTCCCTATTCCCCTGCGAGGGAATAAGGTTATAGTAGGCATGGACTGGTTGAGTCCAAACGGGGCAGTGATTGACTGCGAATTACAGCTAGTGAGGGTTCGCACTCCCAGTGGGGGAGAGTTAGCGATTCAGGGCGAGAGGCCACAGCGTGGACTAGCTTTTTGTTCAGCCGCGAGGGCGAGGCGCTATTTTCAGTAGGGTTGCGCCGGTTATGTAGCTTATGTCTTGGATGACCGGGAGAAGGGCAAGATGACAGTTGACGATGTTCTGGTAGGGCAAAACTTTCCGGATGTATTCCAGGAGGATTTACCGGGAATACCTCCTGAGAGGCAGGTCGCGTTTGGGATCGACCTAATTCCTGGTGCGGCTCCGATAGCCAAGGCACCGTACCGGCTAGCTCCCCCTGAGATGCAGGAGTTGTCAATGCAGCTGCAAGAGTTGCTAGACAAGGGTTTTATTCGGCCGAGTAGTTCACCTTGGGGAGCGTTGATCCTGTTTGTGAAGAAGAAGGATGGGTCGCACCGTATGTGCATTGAATACCGGGAGCTGAATAAGGTAACGGTGAAGAACCGTTACACCCTCCTGAGGATAGATGATTTGTTTGATCAGCTTCAGGGGGCGTCTTGGTTCTCCAAGATCGATTTACGCTCCGGATATCACCAGATAAGAGTTAGAGGCGAAGATGTGCAAAAGACTGCTTTCAGGACCCGATATGGTCATTATGAGTTTGTGGTGATGCCTTTTGGGCTCACTAATGCTCCAGCCGCATTCATGGATCTCATGCATCGCGTATGCAGACCGATGCTGGATCGGTCTGTGATAGTATTCATAGATGATATCTTGGTGTATTCCAAGACTCAGGAGCAGCATGAGGAGCACCTGAGGGAGGTGCTAGAAGTTTTGACAAGGGAGAGACTTTTCGCAAAGTTCTCAAAGTGCGAGTTCTGGTTGCGTGAGGTGCAGTTCCTTGGTCACCTTATCAACCAGAAGGGTATCTTGGTAGATCTGGCCAAGATAGAGGCCGTGATGCAGTGGGAGGTCCCGAAGTCTCCATCCGAGATTCGGAGCTTCCTAGGTTTGGCAGGGTACTACAGAAGATTCATTCAGGATTTCTCCAAGATAGCAGTACCGCTCACCCGACTGACTAAGTAGTCGGTGGTGTTTCGTTGGGGGCCTGAGCAGCAGGCGGCATTTGAGACCCTCAGGCAGAGGCTATGCGAGGCTCCGATTCTTTCCCTGCCAAAGGGAATAGAGGATTTTGTAGTCTACTGTGATGCCTCAATCACATGTATGGGAGCAATATTGATGCAGAGGGGGCATGTGATAGCTTATGCCTCGAGACAGTTGAAGCCTCACGAGGCTAACTATCCCACCCACGATTTAGAGCTGGGTGCAGTGGTGTTTGCCCTCAAGATTTGGAGACATTACCTTTATGGGGTCCGTTGTACCATCTACACGGATCACAAGAGTTTGATATACCTTATGGATCAGCCGAGTCTAAACATGAGGCAGAGGAGATGGTTGGATGTGCTGAAGGATTATGATTGTGAAATCCTTTACCATCCAGGGAAGGCCAACGTAGTGGCCGACGCCTTGAGCCAAAAGGTGAAAGTAGCCCCTATCAGAGACTTATGTATGAGGATGACGGTGATTACTCCGTTGTTGGAACGGATCAGGGAGGCTCAAGTTGACGGCCTCAACGAGGAGAGGCAGAAATGTGAGAGGATAGTGGGTCGAGTAGTTTCGTTGGATTATGATAGTCGGGGGTTGTTGACCCTTCATGGGAGAGTGTGGGTACCGTACGGGGGCGGAGTACGGCAGGTGTTGATGGACGAGGCTCATAAGTCTCGATTTTCCATCCACCCAGGGGCGACGAAGATGTATAGAGATCTTCGACCCAATTATTGGTGGCCCTGCATGAAGCAGGATGTTGCTTGGTATGTAGAGAGGTGCCTGACATGCAGGAAGGTCAAGGCAGAACACCAGAGGTCTCACGGCAAGATGCAGCCGTTAGACATTCCCATGTGGAAATGGGAGGACATCACCATGGACTTTATCACCAAGCTTCCCAGGACCGCATGTGGGGTAGATTCGATTTGGGTGGTAGTGGATCGGTTGACGAAGAGTGCTCATTTCATACCAATCCAGGAGAGCATATCGGCGGAAAATCTAGCCGATATCTATGTGCGGGAGATAGTTACGTCATGGAGTGCCGGTATCGGTGGTGTCAGATCGAGACGTCCGTTTTACATCCAGATCTTGCAAGCGGTTTCATGACGAGATGGGTACTCGTCTCCATTTCAGCACCGCTTTCCACCCTCAAACAGACGGGAAAAGCGAGAGGATGATTCAGACTCTCGAGGACATGCTTCGTGCATGTGTCCTAGATTTCAGTAGCAGTTGGGATACGTATCTTCCGTTAGCGGAATTTTCGTATAACAATAGTTATCATGCGAGCATTGATCGACCTCCCTTTGAGATGCTTTATGGGAGGAAGTGCTGGACCCCGATTTGTTGGGGCGAGGTCAGTCAGCGAGTCATTGGGAGCACGGAGGTGGTGCTCAAGATGACCGAGTTGATTCAACAGGTTTGTAGTAGACTGCAGACTACGCAGAGTCGGCAGAAGAGCTATGCCGACAGGAGGCGTTCAGACTTGGAGTTCCGGGTAGGCAATATGGTCCCTCTGAAGGTCTCACCTTGGAAGGGTGTCATCAGGTTTCGGAAGAGGGGCAAGCTGGGCCCCAGGTTCATTAGTCCTTTCAGGATTTTGGCCCGGGTGGGTCGGGTGGCATATCGGTTGGATCTTCCGGCAGAGCTTAGCCAGATCCACAACATTTTTCATGTGTCTCAGTTGAGGAAATGTTTGGTGGATGAGTCAGCAGTTGTTCCCTTAGAAGATATTCAGGTTGATAGCAGCTTGAATTATACTAAGAGGCCGGTCGCGATTCTGGACCGGAAGATAAAGACCTTGAGGAACAAGGTAATTCAGCTAGTGAAGGTGCAGTGGGAGCACCGAAAGGGGTCTGAGTGGACGTGGGAGGCTGAAGATGAGATGAGAGGGCACTACCCAGAGTTATTTGCAGATTTAGCCATAACAGACTTCGAGGATGAAGTCTGAGTCAAGTGGGGGAGAATTGTAACGACCCGTCTCTGTTATGTTGCTTTTATATTATTTATTTTAGAAGTTTGTAGAGGGACTCGACGAGTCTATGCCCCGACTCGTCGAGTAGAGTCGTGATCTTGGGCAGCGTATAGATCGGCGACTCGGCGAGTCCGTATTTGGGACTCGGCGAGTTCGCCTGCCAGGTAGAAACCCTAAATCCCCGGGTTTGCACCCTATTTAAACCATCTTATGAGCCCCCAAACTCGTCTCCTTCACCCTCAAAGCATTATTTAGCAAACCCTAACCATTCCATTGAGTATTTGAGCATTTCTTGTGTAAATCTTGAAGTTTTGAAGAGAAGAAGGAAGCTAGATCCAAAGGAGAAGAAGAAGATCCAAGTTTTTGCACCCATTTCAGAGTATATTGAGGTAATAATCGGTTTCCTCCTGTTTTGATGATTGATTCTCCTTTATAAGCATATTTAGCCCATTTTACCCATTCTTTAGCTTGTTCATAGTAGAGAAATCATATTAGATTGATTAGCTTTCGGATCTAGCCATGTTTCAGTACCAAAAACGTATATCTGTCAACTTCATGGAGCCATTTTGCATGATAGCCCTAAATCTACTCTTCCAAGTTCCTTTTTAGCCTTTATATCCTTTTGTATGCATATCTACACGTAAAGTTGGGAACTTTACGTGGTAAACCAGCCTTAGGAACTTAGATCTATATATTGTATGCAGTGGTTTTGAGCAAAATCGAGTTTTTAGTAATTGCATGCATGTGACTCGGCGAGTCGTTCTTCGGACTCGGCAAGTCGAGTCGCGAGTCCCCGATCCTTCCCCTTTGAGTGATTCCGAGTGGGGATCAGTGAGTAGTGGAATGGACTCAGTGAGTCGGAGGTTAGACTCAGTAATGGAGGGACTCGACGAGTTGTTCATACAACTCGGCGAGTCTAAGGCAATCTTCATAAATTCAAGAACAACTCGTCTAGGTGTTCATACAACTCGGCGAGTCGGATGCAGATAGTCTGAGTTTTAGAATCAAATGGGAACTCGTCGAGTTTAAGCCATACTCGATGAGTAGCAGCAAACAGGATTGAGAAATGAGAGTAGGGACTTCGCGAGTTGGCGGCCCAACTCGGCGAGTCAGGTCAACTGTAAGTTGACTTTGACCAGAGAGTTGACCTTGACCAGGAGAGTTGACTTTATCCAGGGGTAAAAGAGTCATTTTACCCCAATGTAGTTATTAGTATTTTGATTGAGTGTATTTGTGGAATTGTAGCCGGGGAGAAACCGGAGGAGCAGCAGATAGCTTCCAGAGCCATACACTCAGCAGCTAGATCACGAGGTGAGTTTCCTTCCAATAGGAACGGGTCTAAGGCCACAATGACGGCCCGTATAGCTAGTAGTAGTTTCCGGACTTCGGTCCGATGCAGATTTTATTATGTTTGATGCCTTCGTGGCTCAGACAGGATTTATGTGTTATGTGTTCCGGGTTACAGCCCGATGCAGTATGTTGTTTATGTGTTCATGCTAGTTGATATGTTTATGCTATGCTATGATCAGTAGTTCCGGACTTCTGTCCGATGCAGTCAGTTCCGGACTTCGGTCCGATGCAGTTAGTTCAGGACTTCGGTCCGATGCAGGAGGCAAGGCCTCAGTAGTTCCGGACTTCGGTCCGATGCAGAGGGCAAGGCCCTGGCTAGTTCCAGACTTCGGTCCGATGCAGTTTCCGAACTTCGGTCCGATGCAGTGGGCAAGGCCCAGTATGTGTTTATATGTATTGTATGGTATGTGGTAGTTTGGGGGAGCTCACTAAGCTTTGTGCTTACAGTTTCATTTTTGGTTTCAGGTACTTCCGCAAGTAAAGGGAAGAGCTCGGGTTGATGGCATCGCATACACCACAGTTTCAGTTGTCCTGGGAGATGTTTCTAGATTTTCATAAATGTGATTGATACAGTTTTGATACAGTTCTACATAACTATTAGTTACTGTTTTGAAATATTGACGTATGGGTTTTACTTTGTGAAATTATTTTAGTACTTTTAATAATTGTTAATCAAAAAAATTTGGGTCGTATTTTGGGATGTTTCACTATTGTTTGAATTCAAGTATTAAGTTGATTAATCGAAACATTATACAATGAATAATGTGTAATCAATATGGTAATTAAATAAAAGGTGTTTTATTTATATTCAAAAGTTTTTAGGCCATGTTGGTTTCAATTATTCTTGTATTTCACTTCGCATGTTTTACCTCTCCAATAACTAGGTTATTCAAACATCCATAATCAATCATACTTTGGAGGTAAGTAACGAGGTAAGACTGTCATGAATCTGATTATAGACTGTCTAAGTGTTTTAGACATACCACAAGTTTGTTGTAGTGTTCATGAGTACTCCTAGAGGATTTGATTATTGGACTAAACCCACGCTCATCTGAATCACTTCATGGATTTTATCACGAGTGATTGTGAGACGATAACATCTTATATTCTTGAAACCAAGATATGTGAGTTTTAGTTTGCATGTCGGTTGCACATTGATGATACGTAAACGCACCAGTAACTTGGTGTTATAAAATGTATTATTATGTGTGATTTTATGAGTAAATAGAGAAAGCATACGAGTCGAAGTTTATCCATTCCTTTTTCCCTTTGAAGGATAAAATCGATATCTATCGGCCCTTCAATGATTTAGTGATGACAACTCTAAGTGCTTGGCTAAGCCTCGACTGATTCGATTTGTTCATTTAGTCATTTTTCATAAATCAAAAATCGGGAAACAACACATGAACAGGGGGAATGATTATAATCCATGTCTCAATTCATACGATATCTATAATGGAGGAATATATGATCCCTTGTCTATTGAACGTGTCATTTGACTACGTCAGAGTTCAACAATGGCTTTTGAGAGCTATGATTGCTAGTCAGGTTTTTGGAGTCATACTTGCAATAATAGTTATTAGACTTATCCAAGTGGGATACTATTGGATTAGGTGTCTAATCCCATAAATATAATTGGTATGTACTTGACCTGAGAGTAGCATGCTCCGTTTGGTTTCCCTTCACCAGAACAATCTGATTGGATGGTTATTTGAGAAAGAGGTTATTTATGATTTATTAATATATTACAAGTATAATATGTTAACTGTGAAATCATATTATTTAATTAGTATTGATCAAGAATTAATTTGGAATTAATTTAGTGATCAAAAGAGACTAATTAAATTAACGGGGACTGGTTATGTAAATCAGTGGCATATATATATATATATATATATATATATATATATATATATATATATATATATATATATATATATATATATATATATATATATATATATATTGGGCGATTGATCCATGATGGGCTAAGTTTATGTAGTTATCCATAAAAGTTAGCCCACATGAGATATGGATCTTATCCCAAGTGTATGGATTAGGGTTTACCCATGACTCTTGGAATCCTACACTATATAAATGTTTCCCTTTAGCCAAAATCATGACACTATGTGTTCTAAGAGTTCATATAACCGATTTTGTGTGCTCCATACTCTCTCTCAAAGTCCTCCTTTGTTCATGGTGTTTGTGAACCATTTGAGGCATTACACTTGAAGTTCTAAGCTCTTGAAAAGCCAAAACTACAAGCTACAATAAAGAGGTATTATTCTAACTAGTTTTATGATTCATGTACCAAATCGTATGCTAGATGTAGGCTTCATGTTTTGGAAATTTTGTTGCATATATAATTAGAGAAGACATAGATCCAAAGCATTTAGGGTTGCATGTGCACCATTAGAGTGTTATAATGCTTAAAACCCAACAACTTTTGCCTAGGGGCCCAAGCAGCAAGCCTCATTTAAGACTGTTCGCCAAAGATTGTGCGAAGCTCCAGTGTTAGCCCTTTCGGAGGGAGTGGAGGAGTTTGTGGTTTACTGTGATGCATCTATATCAGGGATGGTGCGGTGTTGATGCAGAGGGGGCACATGATAGCATAAGGATTGAGGCAGTTGAAGCCTAATGGGAGAAGGTAACCCACCCACGATTTGGAGCTGGGGCTGTAGTGTTCACCTTCAAGATCTGGCGCCACTACCTGTATGGAGTCCGTTGTACCATATACATGGACCATAAGAGCCTGAAGTACCTCATGGATCAGCCCAACTTGAATATGATACATAGGAGGTGGTTGGATTTAGTGAAAGACTACAACTGCAAGATCTTGTATCATCAGGGCAAGGCTAATGTGGTAGTCGATGCCTTGAGTCATAGAGCAGCGAGTGCTTCGATCTGAGATGTGTGTATGAGGATGACGGTGATGACTCCAGTCTTAAATATCATCCGAGAGGACCAGGTGGAGGCTGTAACACTGGAGAACCGCAAGAGTAGGTGATCGGACAGGTTTCCGAGTTTGAGACAGATAGTCGGGGGCTTATGACTTTCCGTGGGCAGATTTGAGTGCCCTATATAGGTGGAGCTTGGCGCATATTGATGGAGGATGCACTTAGATCGAGATTCTCGATCCACCAGGGGCCACTAAGATTCATTTGGATTTGAAGAGAGATTATTGGTGGCCCTGTATGGAGAGAGACGTGGCACGGGTAGTTGAGAGGTGCTTGACCTATCGTCAGGTTAAGGCATAGTACCAGCATCCACATGGCCCGTTGCAACCTCTATAGGTTCCCTGGTGGAAGTGGAAATAGATTTCCATGGATTTTATCACCAAATTACCGAGGGTTGCATGAGGTGTTGACGCACTATGGGTGATTATAGACCGACTAATAAAGAGTGCTTAATTTCTTGATATCAGTGAAGGCTCTTCTGCAGAGAAATAGGCCAAGATTTATGTGAGAGATGTGGTAGCACGGCATGGAGTGCAGACATCGATAGTGTAAGATCGAGATGTGCGCTTTACTTCCAGGTTTTGGAATGAGTTGCATGAGGAGTTGGGTACCTGATTACACTTCAGTACCGCATACCACCCATACACAGATGAACAGAGTGAGCAAACGATCCAGACGCTTGAGGACATGTCGTGTGCATGTGTTATGGACTTCGGTGGAAGTTGGGACACCTATTTTCCCATGGCTGAGTTTTCTTACAACAACAACCATCATTCCAGTATTGGTATGCCTCCATTTTTACTCTTATATGGGAGGAGGTATCGAACTCCCATCTGTTAGGGAGAGGTATGGTAGAGACTGATGGAGGGAACTGAGATAGTGCTCAAGATGACTGAGTAGATTCAGCAGGTCAGACAGAGGTTACTGACAGCCTAGAGTTGCCAGAAGAGTTATGCAGATCGGCGACGATCCGAGATAGAGTTCCAGGTTGGAGATTCTGTCATTCTGAAGGTATCCCCATGGAAAGGGGTGATCCTATTTAGGAAGCGGAGAAAGTTGGGTCCTAGTTATATTGGTCCTTTCAGTGTGACTGCCAGAGTGGAGAAGGTAGCTTATCGGTTGGAGCTACCTGCAGAGTTAACCCAGATTCATAACACCTTCCACATGTCTCAATTGAGGAAGAATGTGGCTAATGATATGGTGGTGGTACCCTTAGAGGATACTCAGATAGATACAAGCCTGAATTACATTGAGAGGATGATAGCGATCTAGGATCGGAAGGTGAAGGTTTTGAGGAATAAAGAGGTGCCCTTGATTCAGGTCCAGTGGCAACATTGGAAGGGATCCGAGTGGACTTGGGAGCTGGAGTCCGAGATGTGCGAGCAGTACCAAGAGTTGTTTTCGGAGCATGACTTCGAGGGCGAAGTCTGATTCTAGTGGGGGAGAATTGTAAGATCCCGACTCCCGGTTGTGATATTTATTTATATTTATTATGAGTTGATTAAGAAACTTGACGAGTTGGATGCCCTAACTCGTCAAGTAGAGACAGATTGGCGACATGAGTTTTAAGACCAACTCGACGATTCGGAGGGACCAACTTGACGAGTTGGTGCTGTGAGAGGAAACCCTAAATCTCCAGGGTTGGGTCCTATTTAAAGGACCTTAAGCCCTCGTTTCTACCTCACCAGCCACCTTACACCGCTGTGTGAAACATTAATCGTCCATATTGAGCTAAGAGAGAAAGAGAACTAATATTTGGGCATTTTTGTGCACTTTTGGAAGAGAAGAGTTGAGTATCAAAGCAATGAACAAGAAAGGACTATTGGATCTGGTGTTATTTCATCTATAGCTTATGTTGAATGTAAAAAGTCTCCACCTTGCTCATTATTTTGATTAGATCTCATTTTTGTGGAGTTTAGGGTTTTTTTCGTCTTTCCTTGGGACTTTGAGTGTATTGAGCTTATTAATATATTTTGACTTAAGATCTGGACCTTGTGAGGTCCCTAGAGTCCAAAGGTCCCAAATTTATCCAGCTATAGAAGAGCTTTTATGCTTAAGACCCTAAATGGAACTTGTTTTAGCATTTCAAGCCCTAATTGCCATGCATAGATGTAAAGATTGTAGCTTTACGTGGTATCTCAGCCTTGGCAGGCTAGATCTAGAGTTTGAGGTTGCAAATCTTCCATAGAACGTTTGAATGAGAACATAGACTGAAGGGACTCACCGAGTCGGTGAGCTGACTCGACGAGTCGGTTAGGGTTTTCCCCGACGAGTCTGGACATGAGTAACTCGGCGAGTTGATGAGACAACTCGACGAGTTAAGTTGGATTTTCACAACATTTCTGATGAACCAAGGGGACTCGGCAATTCATATAAATAAACTTGGCGAGTCGGATCAACATGGACTATTGACTCGAAGTGTTGGCTTCTGTTGACTTTAGGGATTGGTCAAGATAGGGATTATGGGGACCATGGAGGGGTAAAATGGTCTTTTACCCATCCAAGAGTCAGTGAGAGAAAGTAGCATTTGGTTTATTTAGAGTTTGATTGGAGTGTTAATTAGAGATAATTATCATATGTGTTAGGCGGAGGCTAGATCGGTGATTCGTGTACGAGGTTTATTTGCATACTTACTAATCTTCTCACAATACTTACCTAGAGTGGTAATCTTTGTGTGACCAGAGGGTCCTATGTGCTTATATTGAGTATTGTGATATCATGCATTATGTATTTGTGATTTATGTTGTGTATTATACTAACCTTACTGAGTTAGGACCAGAGGTTCCACCCGAGTTGTGGGACCGGAGGGTCCCATTGAGATACATTGACCGGAGGGTCTTATTCGAGCATAGCCATGAGAGGCTAATGAGATATATGTGGTATTTTGGAGAACTCACTAAGCTTCATGCTTACTGTGTTATGTGTTATGTGTTTCAGGTACTTCTCAAGATCACGGGAAGGTGCTGACTTGATTGCACACACCAGACGGAGATATGTTTTGAGGATTTTGGATTGTGTTTTAAACAATTTATGAACATGTGTTTTTGATAAATTGTCATTTTGGAGAATTTTGAATTGTGCTTATGAGAATTTTGTGATTTTTAAAAATGAAAATTTTGTTTGAAAATTTACGATGTTACAGTATAAAGCTCCCATCTTGGCAATCTCTTACGTTAGATCTAGTTAGCTATGAGTTTTCATGATTTTTGTCCCATAACTTTGGTTCTTGTAAGTATTATCTACTTCAAACTATTTGAAGACCATTTCTTGTTGTTTTTGGAGTTGTTGAATCATAAAAATAAGAGTTTGATCACTCCCATCTACTCCATGCATGAGATCTTGAGCATTTGCGCACTTCATTGACATATCATTTAGTTTATTACTCATTTATGACATGCAAATAGATGAAATCAGAGAATTTATCCTTTAAGATGTTTCTTTGGTTCATATCGAGAAGTTTGAGGAGATAACCTTCTATATTAAGAGATTAACGAAACTTTTATCATTTATACCAGTACTCGGGGAGTAATTCTGACTACGCTGGATGTAGCTTGGTTTTCGCCCATAACACCTAAGCTCTATGTCATGCGTGGAGCTGCTTGTACGCATGTTGTAGTAGGTTTGACCGTTGACTATGACTATTTTTTACTATTGGTCAAATTAGGGATCTAGAGTGTAGAATAAAGGTGCATTTCTTTATTGTTGATTAAGTGATTGCCATTATTTATGAAGCTACGATTATTGATATCTCTTGGATGACTATGACTCCATGGGACTGTTGTTAGTCCCTATGGTTGCTGATAAACTCTGAAATATGTTGTTAATACACAGGGTTGTTAATAACCCGTAGTTGTTATTTATGCTGAGTTTTATGTAATATTGTGGGAAACTCACTAAGAATCATGCATATAATTGTGGATTAAATATGTTTTAAGTAATTTAGATAATTGCGGAAAGGCGAAGGCTTAAATGTATACTCCGATATGTTGATTTGATGATTTACGCATTTTGACACTCTGATTTGTGATGACTATATTGACATGCCTAGGATTTTTCTTGATTTGGTTTTTATGATACATGAGGTTTTTCTATACTAAAAATAAAAATTGTGTGGTAAAGATCTGTATGTTACAAGTTGGTATTAGAGCTATGGTTTGAGGGATTTTGGATGAAAACTTATGGGATTCCATACTCAAACCAAGGATCTAAGAGTTTTATAAAAAAATTACAAGAAGAATGAAATTTTAGAAAAGGATGGAGGAAGTGAAGTGTACAGTCAGCAAGAGCTCGAAGAAGTGATCTCCCAAAATATTCATATTTATATTATATGTTGTATTATAATTGATGTTATTTGAGCTGATAGAAACAAATGTTAGTTAATAAGCTAACGATCCCTCATGAATTGTAGGATAGGGTTTCCTGATTTTGTGATGCCTTGTAGCCTAGGAGAGTATTCATGAATGCCTTCATAGGGTTGAAACTAAGATTTGATATTTTTTGCATGTACTCTATGGTTGTGCATAACTAGGGTTTAATATCCTCAAAATATTTCATTTAACCTTACTTCCAATTCCTTTCTAGTTGTGGATCTAGGGTGGATTCTTTTATTCAAATATCTATCAAGTCCGAGTTATGTGCAATTAGTATATATAAAGCAATTAGCGAGATTAATGGAGACTTGTTGAAGAGAAAAGCTCTTCCTGAACAGGAATGTAGATGTGTTCCTAGGTCTTTAGAGGTGGCTTCTTGAACACACAGGTGTAAAGGTGTTAAGCACATAGTTTTTTGTAACTTGGCACCTGGAGAGGAAATCTTAGTCAACTATGGATAGGTCTGGAAGGTAGTATGGACCCATACTACCGAGAGCACAGGATTCATATGCGATTTAGAAAGAATCTCAAGGGGGTACCAAGGAGTTATTTGGGAGATGTTTTGTATATGTGTGCGCTTTTAGTTTCATTTTGACCCTCTTTCGTTGTGTATTTTAATATAGTGTTTATTCGAGGTTCAAGCTCCAACAGTCTGGATAGGCAGGGTACTATTGATGACAGGATATGTAGGATCATTATTGTTGAGGTGGCCACGATAGTTAGGGAGGCTATCCTGGAGGTATTTGGGTGTATCATGACCAAGATGATCGAGATGGTTGACGAGCGCTACACTGCTATCACCGAGGCTACTGCTGCTGAAACCACCACAACTTTCACCACCATGAGATCCCATGGGGGTGATTCAATGCAGTACCATGAGTTCAACAACATGAAGACCTCGGAGTTTGATGGGGTCCAACACCCGATTGTAGCTATAAGGTAGATCACTAATGTTGAGGGATACTTTTTTACTTGCTCCTATCCGGATAATTAGAGGGTTAACTTTGTGCTGAACCTACATTGTTTGGGAGTGAAGGACTGGTGGAAGTTTGTGAGATGCACAAAACCCGAATCCGATCCAATCCGGTTTCGCTTACGTCCTCAAAATTTTGATTTGGTCAAAATCCGATCCGGATCCGGTTCCAACCAAAATCCGAATCCGATTCTAATCCGTTTTGAAACCGGTTTAAACCGATTTTAGTAAGTTTCAATCGGATTTTGGGTGGATTTGGATCCGGTTTTTTGCAAATCCGGTTTACGATCTGATATCAAATCCGATTTGCAATATAGTATTATGATCCGATTGAAAATCCAGTGGGATTCGGTTTGGTCAAAACTAGTTTGACCCAATCCGGATTCGGATTGGATCCGGTTTTGAATAGTTAAGCTGGTTTTTGTGTGCATCTCTAGTTATCAACTGCTGACCTTTCACCTATAGTGAAGACCACAATCACATGGGATTGGTTTGTTAAGATGTTCTGCGAGGAATTTGTTCCCTTTGTGGAGAGGGAATGATTAGCTCAAGAGTACCTGCCGCTCCGAAATACGGTAGAGATGGTGACTGAGATCACCAGGATGTTCCACGAGATAGCTACGTTCTGCCATGGGTACGCATCCACCAAGTAGACATAAATGAGTCGATACATAAGTATGCTCAAGAAGGATATCAAAGAGTTCATGACGAACTCGCAACATTGGACATTGGGTGAGTTGTAGTCCAATGCTAGGAGGAGGGAGAATGGGTGGGAGTTGTAGGTGAGGGAGACCAAGCTAGATATGCATATGAGAGATAGGAGGTTAGTCCAATTTCAACCGGAAGCTAAGCGAGTAAAGCCCGCCGATTCTAGGTAAGGAGGTATGAAGAGTCGCACACGTAGCAAGTGTCGTAAAGGTCATGAGGATACCTATCATTTGGGGATGTTATACTGCTTTTTTGGCAATGAGGGGCACTTCACGAAGGATTATAAAAAGTGTTTGCAAGTCTGCTTCTTCCATTGACGTTAGTTGTGACTCTTGTTCATGCAACCCTACGCATCATTGATATGCATCAAGGGAAGCTTGAGGCTTTGAAGTCCTGGGGTCAAGCTTTCAACTTAACTGCATAGAAGGCGAGAGAAGTAGCTGATGTTGTTGCTTGTATCTACCTATTTTATATTTTTATTGAATTATTGTTTGTATATTCTTATGTTGAAATTTTGTTAGGTACTTTCCTTATGTATTCTATACCTACCTTGGTGTTGTTTGACTCAGGTGTGTAATGCCCAGGTTTCAGGGCTAAGCATTTTAGACAATGTAATAGTCTAGGTCAACTATTGTAACTCATTTTGAAGTAATAAAGATGAAATATTTCAGTATTATGTGAATTACGTGAAATTTTATGCTTATTATGTATTTATAAATATTTAATAAATAAAGAATAAAAATAAGTGTCAAAATTGAAGTGTGAGATAAGCCCTATATCTCTACATAAACTTGTAGTGGTCGAAACAAGGATTCCGGGGATATAAAGAACACCGAAATCCGAGTTATAACGAAGAAGTTATGACCCGTTGAAGTTTTACGGCAAAACCAGTACGGCACTAGGAGATGTAAATAGTGAATTTATAATGGAGGACTTTTTAGCCTTAGTGATCTAAACCAAAGTTGTAGTATATGTTAAACCGAGAAGATTCATAAAAAGAATACCCAAACCTGACTTCGTATGAGGAAGTTATGATTTTTCTAAGATTCGGATTAGCAGTGTACAGCCCGAAACTCGAAATTTAGTTCGAGCAGTTTTTGGCTTATGCAACCTAAATGAGAGTTGAATATCTCATTAATAGAAACTCAACGCTAAAAAGACAGACAAAAACGGAGTCCGTATGAAGGACTTACGAATACTTCGTGGTCATTTAGGAGTCTAATCTCCTCCTACTGTTGAATTTAAGATTGGTCTAGAGTTAGCCGACGAAGTCTAAATGAAAGTTGTAGATCTTGTTTTTACCTATGCGTGGATATAAAGAACGTTGAAAACAGAGCTCGTATGCGAAAGTTACGGGGTTTAGAAGTCGGCAAGGTGCTGCTGCAAAAGGGGTGATGTGGTTGAATATGGGCCAAGGCTTTCTCCCTAAGGAAAGTCATCAAGTGATGACACGTGGCACCGACTCGGCGAGTCCGTTAGGATTTCACCGTATAAATAGAAATGTCGGGTTCTCTCATTTCTCACACCTTTCCCCACTTCTTTCTCTCTCTATACTCTCTCTCTAGCCTCCCTTAAGCCCCCTAAAGTGTAGGTAAACCCCCTAGCACCCGAAGGAAGCCCCGAGGCTCCCGAAGCCCCGAGAAAAGAGCCTTTCGGCTCAAAAACGCTGCTCCAGCGAAGCCCGGTTTTGAGAAAATCCCGCTGTAAGTGATCTACACCTAACCTATCTTTAGTATAGCTTATGTTTTAATATAGTAACAAAATAAGGACCTTAAAATAATTATTTGGGCTATTATTATGAGTTATATAAAGTATTGTTTAACACTTATATAATAATAATAATAACTAGATTATTAATTAGTCACGGTTGACATTAGACTAAACCCTAGTGGTATTGATACTAGATTTTTTTGAAGGAAAAATTGTTTTGAGAGTATCGAAGCGTTGTCCGAGTGCAGAATCACCACCTTTTTAGGTGAGTGCATAGTTACTTTCAGCCTACACATAGATATGAAGTATTTTATATAAATTACGTGTTGTGTGTGCATATTATCTATATACTTGTTATCTATGTTGGATGAACAATTTTATACATGTTTTAAATGATTTAAATTGTATATGTATTTTATATCTACAAAATGTGTTGGGTAAAACATAGGTAGATGTAATAGTTACTGTGTGACAAAATAAAATAATGACAGGCCACGTTATAGATGTTATTGATGATCCAGTCATCTAGCGGACTATAGATGACGACAACGGACTATTCTAGACAATCCAGTGGAACGCTAGCAGGCTCGCAACCTGTAGCTGTTTATTCGAACTGTGTCTTTATTTGAACTGTGTGCTCACCACGTGTACTCCATCCCCCACATGGTTGCCTTAAGGACATTTATTTCTGAGGAATCCCCTTAGTAGTAGTGTCCATCCCGATGATAGTCCTTAGACTAGGTCCCTTGTGTTAGATGTTTTAGGGACGTAGAGTGGGGATAACGGGAATGGGTAATCAGGTTTGTTTGGTTTGATAAAGTTAATAAACTTATTTATTGTGGGTGGAAAACCCTATGTGCTCACCAGGCTCCTAAGCCTGACCCACTCAGTTTCTTGTATTACAGGTAGCGGCGCATAAGCATAGGTGTGATGTCTTGGGATGAGACATGAAGGGATTTTAGGCCTGTAAATACGAAATAATGTAGTAAGGCCCATGTAGTATTCTTTATGCTTATGATATGTATCGAACATGACTTCCCGAGTCTTTTTAATGAAATACATTTCTATGGAAATGCTTTTGATAAATCTTTATCATATTTTGTTTTGGGACAAATTCCGCAACTCTTTTATTAAAAGGTTACTCTGATTTTGAAATAAAGTATAAACAAAACCGGTCTTTTCTGGCCGTGATTTGGGGGATGTCACAAGGTGCGAGGCATTCATTTTTGTCTGCATCTTTCTTTAGAGGTTTGAATAATGCTCGTAAGGCCTTCAATCGAACTTTTAAGGTTGCTATAGTTGATGGTCAAACAGTTTCAGCTTTTGAGATATATCGGGATTATGTATTGGAGATTTTCAATGTTGGATTTCTAATTGACCTTATCCCTAATGTGATGGGTATGTTTGCATGATTACATGGATGGATTGTTTGAGTCGTTTCGGGACATTGATTAATTACGAAAATCAGTTAGTGATGATTTGTGACCCTAGTGGGGGAGTGCTAAATATCTATTGTGAGGGTACTATAGCTCGATCTGCCTTTTGTTCCACTGCCACGGTGAGGTAGTGTCTTCGATATGGATGTATGGGGCATCTTGCTTATGTGGTCAATACGTAGGTTGATAGGAAGGATTTAGTTTCTGATCACCTTATTATGAGCAATTTTCTTAATGTTTTCACTGAGTAATTGTCTGGTCTGCCTCCCGAGAAGCAGATTGAGTTCACGATTGATCTGATTCCTAGTGTCGCCCCAATAGCAGAGGTGCCATATCGCCTTGCGCCACCCAAGATGTAGGAGTTATCCTCGAAAGTGTAGGAGCTGTTAGGGATGGAGTTTATTCGGCTGAGTAGCTCACCATGGGGAGAATCGATCCATTTTTTCAAGAAAAAAATGGTTCACACTGGATGTGCATTGATTATCAGGAATTAAACAAGGTGATAGTGAATAAGCAATATCCATTGTCGCGGATTGATGACTATTTGATCAGTTGCAAGGGGAATCTTGGTTTTCCAAGATCAACTTGAGATCCGATTATAAATAGATGAGGGTTCTGGAGGTGGATATCCCAAAGATGGCTTTCCGAACATGCTATGGGATTATGAATTTGTGGTGATAGTTTTCGGGCTCACCACTGACAACATTCATGGATCTCATGAATCGGGTGTGTAGGCCTATGTTGGACCGACCAGTGATTGTTTTCAACAATGATATCTTGGTCTATTCCAATACCAAGGAGAAAGAAGAAGAGCATTTTGTGTGAGCTTCTTAGAGTTCTTAGGGAAAAGTGGTTATATGCCAAGTTCTTTAAGTGTGAGTTCTAGTTGTGCGACATCTAGTTTCTAGGCACCTCGTCAACCAGGACGGTATATCTGTCGACCCAACCAAGATAAAGGCGGTTATGCAGTCGGAAGTTTAAAAGTATCAATCTGAGAATCGGAGTTTCCTTTGGGATGGAAAGTTATTATCGGAGATTCATCATTGATTTCTCCAAGATTGTGGTTTCTCTCACTCGGATGACAAGGAGGGATGTCACCTTCAGTTGGGGGCCTGAGCAGCAGGCAGTGTTTCAAAGTCTTCAGCAGAAGCTCTTTGAGGCGCTGATACTTACCCTCCATGAGAGACTTGAGGACTTCTTTGTATATTGTGATGCATTGATTTTGGGCTTAGGTGCGGTATTGATGCATAGGGGACATGTGATCCCTTATGCTTCGAGGCAGTTGAAGCCTCATGAGGAAAACTACCTTACACATGATCTGGAGTTAGGGTGGTTCTTTTTACCCTCAACATTCGGCACCACTACCTGTACGATTTTGAATGTACCATTACATAGACTACAAGAGTCTGAAATATCTTATGGATCGGCCCAACTTAAATATGGGGTAGCAGATATGGATTGACATGGTGAACGATTACAATTATGAGATGTTGTACCACCCCCAGTAAGGCGAACGTGGTGGCCAATGCTTTGAGCCGTAGGGTAGTTAGTGCCACATTTCGGGATGTCTATTTGAGGATAACAGTTATAAATCTAGTTTTTTAAATCATTAGGGCTACATAGTTGATGACCATTGAGGAGGAGAATAGAAAGGTAAGCAAGTAGTTGGTCAAGTATCAACTTTCGATTACGATAGCTGGGGATTGTTGATGCTGCATGGCAGGATTTGGGGGCCTTATTCGGGTGGGACCAGACAGATTTTAATGGACGAGGAACACAAGTTGATATTTTATATTCACCGGGGCATGGAAAAGATCTATCACGTTATGATACATAGTTACTGACGACCATGTATGAAAAGGGATATAGCTATGTTCGTGGAACGGTGTTTGACCTACCGAAACGTTAAGGTCAAACATCAACACCCTCAAGAATAATTGTAGCCTCTGGAGGTCCCATTATGGCAATGGGAGTAGATCACCATGGATTTCATCATGAAGTTACCAATGATTGTAATGGGATTGAACGCTACATGGGTGATTGTTGATCAGTTGACCATGAGTTCTTACTTTTTGGCTATTCGAGAGAGTTCTTCTACTGAGAAGTTAGCCGACATTTATGTTTGATAGGTTTCTCTCCATGGGATGCCTACTTTGATTGTTTCAAACTAGGATATTCGCTTCACTTCCACATTTTAGAAGAGCTTCCATGAGGATTTTGGTTCCCGGTTGCATTCTAGAAATACCTATCATCCGTAGACGGATGGACAGAGCGATCAGACCATTCAAATGCTCGAGGATATACTAAGGGGTTGCATATTGGATTTCCATGGGAGTTGGGACTCTTACCTACCCTTGGCTAAGTTTTCATACAAGAACAACTATCATGCCAACATTGGTATTCCTTCCTTCGAGCTCCTCTATGGGAGGAAGTGTCAAACCCCGATTTGTTCAAGAGAGGTTGGTCAGAGAGTCATGTGGAGCATGGAGATAGTGCTCAAGATGACGAAGTGCATATAACCAGTGTTGTAAAACTCTCCGAGTTAGCCTATTTACTCAGTTGAGTACTCCCTACTAGATCCCTTACCGAGTCGAGTTACAGAATCCGACTACTCCCCGATTGACCACTTACTGAAGTGAGTAGTGTTGTAAAACTCGGCCATGCCGGTGATTAATATGTATAATATACTTAATAATTTATTATTTAACACTTACATGTGATTTTTACTACATATATATCTTAAATTTTTAGTAATTATTCACAAAGTGAGACCATTGTGTTTTTTTAGTTTTTGTGCATCCATATGTATCTACTTTAGTTATATATTTCTATCAAAGTATGATTTTAACTTATGATTTTGACATATATAATTTTCCTACAAATATTTATACATGGATTACCGAATCTGAGTACTCTTGTATACTCGCTACTCGGCAGTCGGTCGAATAGGTACTGAATAATGAGTTCTACAACCATACAGATACTTCAGACAACCCAGAAGTCGTCAAAAGCGTTATACCAACCGATCGTGATGAGAGTTGAAATTTCATGTCGGGAATATTGTAATCATGAAGGTGTTAACGGGGGATTTTAATCGCACCATGGTAAAAACCACTTAAGAAAGTCAAAACCACTATTCATCATCATCGCCGCATCATTTTTACAGGATTTCAAGTTTTCTTACCTTTTTTTCTTTTAACATCTTTAAATTCTATATAAGTTTTAAAACAAACCCTTTAGACTTTTTTTTTCATTTCAAAATCTAATAACTTAATTATTTATTTGAAATATATAAATAAAAATATATGTTGATAATCTTTAAGTTTGTATCATTGACGGGTATTTATATTTTATATTTCTTAATTAGTACTATGTGCATTTTATTAATTTATTAAAATATAAAAGATCGAAAATAATTATAAATTTTAAAAAACTATCCGAGTAATAAAAAAAAAATATTCAAATAATATTGATTAAAAACGTTCAGCGTTTTATTTTTAGTATTGCTTTAAATGTAAATTCATTTTTAATAAAAATTTATTTTTTTACTAATTATTAATGATATATTTTAGAATTTATAATTTATAATTTTAATGATTGATCAATTTATGACATTTTTATTAGAGTAAAATATTGAAACCGTTCTTACGTATTATCGAAATTGCATGTTTGGTACTTAACTTTTTTTTGCACTCGGATCGTCCCTGTGCTTTGATTTTATTGCGCTTTTCGTCCCTTACATACATAAATTTATGACCTTACATACATAATGGATCAAATGTGCAATTTTAACCAAACCATAGGGACGAAAAACGCAACAAAACCAAACCATAGGGATGATCCGAGTGCAGAATAAAAGTTAGGTATTAAACGTGCAATTTTTACCAAACCATAGTAATAATTTTAGTAATTTACTCTTTTTATTGTTACGAAAAACAATCAAGACCTGTTAAGTTAAATTTAGCAAGGAAGTTAATAAGCTAAATCGGGTTGTCAACAACTTCGATTTGTGAACTTGCTCACAAAACTACTCATGGGTGTCCCTCTTCAAAGAAGAAACTTTTCAAAAGAGAGATGGAAGTAGGGTTTAATTTTGGAGTTGAAGAGAGTTATTGTTAACATGCGTATGCTTTTGATTCTATTTTTTTTCATTTAGATGTATATCTTCTTCTTTTGAGGTTTTAATTTGTGTTTTTTATAATAAATAAGGATTTTGTAGAGTATTGTGGAGAACGAAGCAGGTTTTACAGCAAGATCAAACCAATAACCACATCAGTACATATCCACAACCGATATATTCCTTCTGCGTCAAGATCTAAGATGGTTGATTAAGTTTTAGATGATTCTCTCTCTCTCTCTCTCTCTCTCTCTCTCTCTCCCTCCCTTTATGTTTGTATGTCTCTCGAGTTTCATGAGAGATGAAGAAACAAGGGAAGCATGGCAGATGCCATCCTCCACCATTATCACCACTTCGTGGTGGTGACCACCATCAAACATAAATATATGAATAATAATACACGAACATACTTCGTAAATTAACTCATCAAACGATGGCAAATATTCTGGCAAACTCATTTTCTTTTACTTTCCCTATCATTTTCCAGACTATTGTACAATGAAAATGAAGTTTGTGACACATTCATTTATAGTGAAACTTTAGGCATGAAAAGGAATACTATATAAATTATAGGGTAAATTAAATGACAATAAATGTAAATATAGTTATATTATTTTGATTTGATCGTAGTGGTATTCATTTACACCGCACTAAAATAAAGATAGGGTATTCATTGTAAATATAAGGTAAGTTAAAAGACCATAAATGTAAAGATAGGGTATTATTTTGATTTGATTGTAGTGGTATTTATTTGCACAACATTAAAATAAAGATAGGGAATTTATTGTAAATGTAAGGTAAGTTAAATGACCATAAATGTAAATATAGTTACATTTACACCGTATTAAAATAAAGATATGCTATTTATTGTAAATATATGGCAATTTAAAGGACCATAAATGTAAGTATAGTTATATTATTATGATTTGATTGTAGTGGTATTCATTTACACTACACTAAAATAAAGATAAGATTTTTATTAAAATAAAGATAGGATATTATAAATATAGTGGTATTTATTTGCACAGCATTAAAATAAAGATATGGTATTTATTGTAAATGTAAGGTAAGTTAAATGACCATAAATGTAAATATAGTTACATTTACACCGCATTAAAATAAATATATGCTATTTATTGTAAATATATGGCAATTTAAAGGACCATAAATGTAAGTATAGTTATATTATTATGATTTGATTGTAATGGTATTCATTTATACTGCACTAAAATAAAGATAGGATATTTATTATAAATATAGGTATAAGTTAAAGGACTATAAATGTAAATATAGTTATTAGTTTTGGCTAATACGAAATAGAAGGATGAGGTCAATTGCACAGTGATGAAGATAAACAGAAGGGGTGTGGAGTGTTCTTATAGACAAACCCTTTGAAATTATTTCCCTTAATTTTTCAGCGTTTTGTAAACTAGGAAATAATATATTTGTTTCATATAATATTAACGTTTCATTTGTCCAAAATATTTTTAATAAAAAAAATAATATACTTTTTTCTAATTTCAACCAATATATATATATATATATATATATATATATATATATATATATATATATATATATTACAGGGATACTAAAGATATTATACATTGCTTAGATTAAAAACTAAAAAATATATAAAAACGGCATGAAGATGTAGAATCATACATACTTATAAAGCTAGCATTTTTTTCTTGAATCTCATTCATTTGAAACCCCATTTTTTTAACTTTCTCAAATCACATTCATTTGAAACCCTCTTTTTTAACTAATACAACTCAAAAGTTTTCTTAATTATGATTTAACACTCAAAAGTTTTATAACTTATATTATGTTTAATTAGCATTTAGTGAAAAGTTTACTATAAAAAAGTCAATCTTTTGTGTCTTTTGTGCTATATAAAATCTTACATGTAAGAAGGATTTGAAGATATTGTGATTCAAAAGTTTTCATTTAATTGAAGCATTCACGATCCAAATATGATGATTTGAAGAAATGAGTTATGTCGCATCGAAGGTAATTGTAATATGATTTTTTCTTTCAACCAAAACAAATGAAGCATTTCTATTCTTTCTTTATATACAGTTTCTCATTTAATCTTTATATGTGATTTGGCTGTATTACTCAATCTTGAATGTGACTCTCCATAGATCAATGTTTTGCTTGGAATATCTTTCTGATTCTTCTTTTTGAAGAAAAATATTTTAAATGTAGGTTAGTGAAGAATTGTCATCAAGTTTCTATGGTTGAATGGTGTTAAATGAAGAAAGAAGATTCATAAAATGAATATATGTTTTTTTGTTTGAGCAAAGTTGACGAATGTTTGTTTTTTCTTTTGATTTAAATGTATGTTTATGTAGCATATTTATTTATATATTCAACCACCAATTGCTGTTATTTATTTGATTGTTGTTTTTCTATTTTGATTATGTTTATTTTATATTATTTTTTTGATGGATTATCCTACACAACATATTGAAAAGATAACATAATTTTGAATATTTAGTATGTAATTATGATAGACTTATCATGATATGTTCTTCATATGAAATTAATTTATCCATATTACTACCATAAGAATTACATATGACATTTATGAATATATATATATATATATATATATATATATATATATATATATATATTATGTGAATTGTTTAACATGTATATGCACCTATGTATGTTATAAATTTATAATTAAATATCTTTATGTTTAATAATTAAAATGATTTAAATGATACATCAAAACCAATTATTTATAAGAATATAATAATAATAATAATAATAATAATAATAATAAATATCCATTTCCAAGTACCGCATTCATTTGAAACTCACACTAAATTTATGTATATTTATTAGTTAAAACTCAAGAGTTTTTAACTTATGATTGTTAATTAGTAATCACTAATAACTTTTTATTTTCCTTTCTTTTATAAGGTTGTAAAGTTTTGCTCATTAAAAACAATAATGTATTTGAAGAGATTTATGATTTAAATATGAAGAGTTAATATAAATGTTATAATATATGATTTAGTGTTTTTATGTTATTAAAAGTTATAATGTTTATTCTTCATATGTTTTATTATTCGTTGTATATATATCTTTTTAATACAAATGTTATAATAGATGTTTTTCTATTTTTATGTTACTAAAAGTTGCAGTTCAAATTTTTGTTCATACGTTTTGTTACATGTTATATTATAATTCATTTGATATATAATTTACACAATTTTAAACGGTTTATAAAATTATCAAATAATTGTATATATATCACAATGGCTTAAAAGTTAAACTATAATGTATGTTTGCTTTACTACTAACATTTTGTTTCAAGGTATAAATATTAAATAATAATTTGGTAAAAGTTATTATTTTAACTATATAATTCTATTCTCGCGCAACGCGCGGAGATTCGCCTAGTTACATATAAAACTGATTGTCCTAAAATAAAGTTTTAAATGTTGTGTAATTTAATAAGTATTAAATATGCAATAATGATTACAAATGTCAAATCAATATGGGTTTGAAAAGTCAAAAGTGTTTTCACTTTATGAAATATGGTTTTGACCTTGAATTCGGGTGTGATTAACAACACCCAGGTGTTAACTTGTAAAGGAATTATCCAATTCAGAAAGCGGGGCAAGCCGAACCCCACATTTTTCGGTTCATTTCGGGTAGTAACTACGGTGAGCAAGATGGTCTACTACTTGGATATACTGGATGAGCTCAATCATATTCATAACACTATTCATATGTCCAAGTTATGGAAGTGTGTGGCGGACAAGACAACTATGTTACCTTTGGATGATATTCAGGTTGATAATCACCTGAATTATGTTGAGCAGCCGGTAGCGATTATCGACATGAAGATGAAGACTTTACAAAGAAAAGGTGGTTGACTAGGTGAATGTGTAGTGGCAGAACCAAAAGGGTTCTTAGTGGACTTAGGAGCCCGAGGAGGAGACACGTACCCACTATCCTGCTTTATTTGAGATTTAGGACTTCGAGGGCGAAGTGTGATTCTAGTCGGGGAAATTGGTTACACTTGGATCCATAAGTGTTACTTTTATTGAATAAGTTGGTCCTTATGTGTATTTTATATCCTATGTGGGGCTTAGGATAGCCTCCTATGCTCAGCATAAGAGGAATACTTCATACAAGTATTTAAAGACTTATGCAGGGCGTAAGTTGAGCTATGCAGCATGTAGTATACAATATCAAAAACCTTAATTCTTGAGGTTGTGATCCTATTAAAAGGATCTAACCCTCTTGAGGGCCTCTTAATGTTGGATGAGGTGTCTAAGCCCACAACTATAATTGGTATTAACTTGAATTGATAGTAGCACAATCCTTTTGGGTTGCCCTCAAACCTAGAAATAAGCAGGATATTTTTGGAGAGATGAAATGATTTATTATTTGATTAATAAATGGAAATAATAATTTGTTGATATATTATGGAAATAATATATTAATTATAAATAGTAATATTTAATTAATATTTGATCAGAAATTAATTTGAGTTAATTTGGTGATCAAAATAATTAATTGAAAGTGTAAGGACTGAAGTGCAATTGTTCAATAGTTAGACAATAGACATTCTAGAATCCTCCTTCAGGCTATGGACAGTTTTAAGGAGCCTTTAGGGTTTCTAGAATTATCCTTGGTGGATAACTAGGAAGTAGGATAATTACCCGGTTCAAGATAATATTATTATATTGGGTTTGGGTTTAACTAGAATTTCCTAACTGCATTATATAAAGGCCCCCATGGTTTATGGCCACTTATACCTTAGAAAAGTTAGGCCGAAATTCTGATCCCCTTCCCCTATCTCCTCAATATCCTTCTTGCTTGTGTTGGGTGTGAACCATTAGAGGAACGACATTTGTGGTGCTTGCTACCAAAAGCTTTGAAGAAGGAATTCAAAATTGTTTTCTACAACAATCATCAAGGAAAGTTTTCATCCTTATGAATTACGTTTAATATACAAAAGTTTTGTAGGATGATAGTTCATAGTATGATGCCTTTACATGAAAGACATGAATCCTTTTATAGGTTGAATGTGTCCTAATCATTTAATTTTTAAATGTTTTTCGGCTTAGTGCATAGAATTTTGGTAACTGATGTTTTCCATCAGTGGTATCAGAACTTATGGATTTCTTTCATGTATTTTCACATTGTTGAATTGATCAAAACAAAAGAAACTAAATTTTTCTAAAAGTCGTTTTTCACGACGTGAACTCGATTCAGATCTAATTTTTTTGAAGCTTATCTACCTAACCTGCTTATATGTGATAATTATTAATTTCCTATATTTATTTGCCAAATCCGATTTTACTGAATATATCATGATAAATAAAAGCCTAGAAGTTAGGAGATAAGTATTTGAGTTGATTAATTATTTGTTGATTAATATGAATGATTTTTACGTGTATAAATAATTTATTTGGATATTAATTGAACTTAATAATTAATGTCAAATATTATTTGGTTTATTTTAAATTTAAATTAGTTGTTTAATTTTTGAAATTTAAAATATAAACTAGTATTTTTGAAAAAGTTTTGAAAAATACACGTTATACTATATGTACAATTAAATGTTTAATTATGATTATAGGTATAAGACTAACTCAGTCAAACCGCTAGTACGCCTCCTTCACGAAGCCGGTTTATAAAGGGGTATATAAGGAAACTGCCTATAAAATGGTAGTTGAATGGGTGTACACTCTCACCTACCGTTTCCTTGATTGGTGGAGGGTCGTTAGCCGAATGAGTTTGATAGGACAACTAATTCTCATTAATAAGTATAATGCGATTAAAAGTAACTAAAAAATTTTATTTTATATCTCAATCTGAGTTACTTTAGGAAAATGCGAATTTGTATGCTGATATTTGCATATTTAGTCTTATATTAAGTATAGATTTTTATCATTTATTAGCTAATTCATTGCATATCATGGACAAAAGATACTTAAAAGTGTTTGAATTTTGTTTTCAGTCCAAAAGCAAAGCTTGGGAGCCAAAGGAAGTAGGAGAAGCGGTTGGGAGCTCGGGATTTGAACAAAGAAGAAAAATGCTAAAAATATAAGGTACTCGGTGAGTACGTTCGACTACTCGGCGAGTCGCATCGAAGAATCGAGAAGATAATGACTCTAAGACTTACCGTGCACGGGAATTAAGCGATGGACTCGGCGATTCGGTTCGAATCTATATATACAGCTTTCCAGATCGACATAAAAAATTCTGGAACCCTTGGGGAGAACCAAGCTGCGAATCAGAGTCAGGAGAGAGTTGGAGAACGAAGATACAACCCTAAAACCAATCCCAAAGAAGATTTGAGGTAAATCTACATCATTCTTACTCTAATCTATTGTTCTTCATTATGTTTAGACTTTTAGATTTCGTTTTTATGCTGTTAATCACCTCAATCACGAGCTAAAACCTTTAAACTTCTGTTTGGGGAGACAAAATTGATACTATGGATTGATTATATATGGTTGGATTGATTTAATATTGGTGATTTTGTTGATTCTAGCTTGTTAATGAACCTTATGTGTGAATGATAACTACTTTTATGTTAATAGGAAGATAATTAAGTTGCATGAACATCTCTTAATTGCTACCTCATATAATTTATGTGACCACTTTATTATATGACTAAGATTAGCGACTGGTGAAACTAGAATTAATAGAAAAATAGGTAAATTCATGTGTGAGCTTGTGTGATGACCATCAACAAGAGGTTAACTAAAGGACCAAATTAGTTAGCTATTACAAGTATAAATTAACCCGAATAAACAACCTAGTGAATCAAATTAAATTAAACAAATGGCCACTGTTTGAGTTAGTTTGTTCTCTAAGAATTAGTGCATCGAACGTGAATCTAATTACTTGAATCGGTAGCCAATAGTAGAATTAATCCATTGCACTATTACCATAATATCAACCATAGGATCAATTGAGTTGAACTAAACAGAAGTCCTCTTCGTAATTGAATTTAGTTGAATCTTTGCTTTTCTAGTTTTTAGTTTAAGTAATAGTTAGTAAGTTTCTAGTCTTGTAAAACTTGAGAAAAACCCCTCTTTATTATTTAAATTCAGATAAAATTAGTTTTTAGTTTTAATTCACTATTCCCTGTGTTCGATACCCTACTTATTTAACTTTACCACAATTGATAGGTCCACTGCCTTTGTGTGTTTATTTTATAATTAAAAGTAGGTTTAAAACTAGTTGAGTTTACACACATCAAGTTTTTGGTGCCGTTGCCGGGGAACGGTTCTAAATTAGCACTAATTTCTATTTTTATCGATCATTTGTGTCGGATTTATCTTACACAAAGTTAATTCGTAGGTAATTTAGTAGTTAGTATAGGTTTTAATAAACATCCATTTTAATAAGTTAATTAGAAAATTATTCTGTTTTTGCCTTGAACTCGCCGAGTGCACTCGTGACAACTCGGCGAGTCCATCGATGTTCATAGTTTTAGTTTTTATTTTATTTTTGTTCTTTTTACGCGTTTTTTTTGTTTTATTTGCATTTGTTTCATGACCCGAGGAGCTGATACACCTTTGGTTCCTCCATGAGAAGACCCAGAGTCCGCCCTAAGGAAGAACAAAGGAAAATCCATTGGAGAATCCGTTTCTTCAAAGAACTTGCCACTAAAGAATCTAAAGTCCGTTTTCAGCAAAAAGAAGAGCAGCAAATCAGGAGCTTCTAACACCTTTATAGCAATAGAAGGCCCGATCAAAGAGGACACCGAGTACGAAACCGAAGGAGAAGAAGATCCCACTTTCGGGCACGAATCCGACTTTGACGAAGAATTAGCCATTGTCATGGCTAACATCGATAAAATCCCCATGGGGGAATGGAAGAAGAGGATGCGTGACGATACTGGCCCGGGACTTGTGCAACTCGCAATTCCCGCTACTGCTACTTTCGAACTAAAGGGCCACATACTCGCTCAACTAAAGGAGATTCCTTTCTATGGAAAAGACCATGAAGATGCTTACAAGCACTTGGATGAAGTCAATGATGTAGTTGATTACTTTAATGTTCCAAATGTACCTCACGAGACCCAGCTACTTCGCATGCTTCCAGTTACATTCAAGGGTGCTGCAAAAGATTGGCTGAAGTCACTCCCTCCCGGGTCAATCACCACATGGGCTAAGATGAAAGAAAATTTTATAGATCACTTATGCCCACCTTCTAAAATAGTCAAGCAGAAGAAGGCCATTGCTAACTTTGAACAACAAGCTGGAGAGTGACTATATGAAGCTTGGGAGAGGTACAAGAGCCTGCTAAGGAATTGCCCACACCATGACCTTAATAGCTAACAAGAAGTCTCCATCTTTTATGACGGAGTCAATGTCACCACAAGGCAGTTACTTGATTCGAAAGGGCCGCTCACAAGGAAGCCACCCCCGGAAATCAAAGAATTAATTTAAGAGTTTTCTAAACATTCTAGAGAATACCACAACCCACGAAATGAAGTAAGTAGGGGGTAGTGAACACGGTCAACGATAGCATGGCGGCAATGATGGCTAAACTACACAGTTTAGATAGAAGAATGACAAAGATGGATCAAACAATCCATGCTATCTGGGTAGGATGTGAGAGTTGTAGGGGACCACACCTAACTAAAGACTATGATTTGGATGAGAATGGAAACAAAAAGGCACAAGTTTTCTATTCAAGTGGTGACAGATATGATGAGAATTAGCGGAAACCAAAGAAGGAATGGCTCCCGTATGAAGAATACAAAAAAGGAAAGGAAGAAAAATACAAGCAAAAAGAGAGGGGTTTCTATCAAAAGGAAGAACCGATTATGGAAAAAAGAATCGATTTAGAAGAGATGCTTACAAGATTTATAACCGCGTCCGAGAAAAGACACAATGATCATGATGTTGCAATACATGAGACCAGAAATATACTTAGGAATCAGCAAGCATGTATTCTTAACATTGAAAAACATCTTGCGCAACTAGCACATCAAGTGAACGAGAGAAGACCGGGTGAACTTCCAAGTAAAACTGAGAACAATCCAAGAATGGAGAATGTGAGTGTTATAACATCTAGTTATGGGGAAACTCACTCCTCTGACCCCTTCATAGAAGTTCTCAACTAAGGTGCAAGCAGAAAAGATAGGAGATTCGAGTTCAACTAAGCCTAACCCGACTCGTCGAGTCCCTCTAATGGACTCGACGAGTCCATGCCCTGATGACAAATCTTTTGTTTCCTTAAAGCCTTACATGCCTCCTTTTCCATTTCCAATTCGAGCCATACCAGATGAAAAGGTCAAAGCATACAGAGCTTTCATGGAACATGTTAAAGCGCTTCAATTCAACATCCCATTTGTTGAAACGATGCTTCAAACTCCCAAATATTTGAACTTGCTTAAGGGTCTCTTTGCTGCTAGCAAAGATATGGAAGAAATCGTGGATTTAGTATTAAGCGAACTACCAGAAAAGAAGGGTGATCCGAGAACCATCTCCATTCCGTGCCAATTTGGAAATATACTTGCTACTCAAGCATTGACCGATTCGGGTGCAAGTATAAACATAATGCCTTTTTCTTTCTTCAAGAAGCTGAAGTTACCAGAGCCAAGGTTTATTAATATGAAGATTCATTTGGTGGACAAGACGATCATTCGTCCAAGAGGTGTTTGTGAAGATCTTCTCATAAAAGTGGACAAATTTGTATTCCCCGTGGACTTTGTAGTGCTTGATATGGAAGAAGACCCCAAAATTCCAATTATTTTGAGGAGACCATTTTTGAATACCACATAGACATTAATAGATGTATGCGAGTCCACACTAACATTGAGGGTAGGAGATGAGTCAGTTGTGTGTAAAGCTATACTAGAAATTAAGCAAGAAGAAGTTAGAAAAGAAGAAATTTCCTTCATTGATTTGGATGATGAAATACTCCAAAAAGAACTTCCACTCTTACAAGAAGAAGATCCAAGTAAATTTCTACTATCTTCTGGAGGAAATAATGATGTTGAAAAGGACTTAGAGGAGATATAGAAGATGCTGGAAGAAACTGATTCAGAAAACATATTGGAGTGTGAGGAATCCATACCGACTCGCCGATTCGACTTGACAGACTTGATGAGTCCCGTCGAAAATTTCATCAATTTGGATAGTCTTGACCTTCTTGTCACCAGTTCCTTGTCTGATTTGGACATGAATATTTTTCCTAATTCTTTAGAAGATCGAGCAGCAGACGGCGGAATTGTTAAAGCATATGGTGACTTTCAACACATTCAAGTAGCGTGCCTCGATACAATAATGCAAGAAGATGAAGACATTTCACTTGAAGAGGAGGCGAGTTTTGGAGAAGAGGGGAATGCAACAGTTAAGAAAGATGATGTTGATAACCCATTCGTTGAGTCACGTATAACCAAACCTCGAGCCCAAGTTTTTATCAATTATGAAGTAATTAAGTTTAAAGAAGGAGAAGCACAAAAAAGGGTTCAAGAGAATGGGGTGAAGAAGAAGAAGATGGGGAAAAGGAACATGCATGCAATTGAAGAATATGCCACAAGGAAAAAGAGACAAGAATTGAGACGGGCATACAAGAGGAATACACATGCCTATAAAACAAAGTATAACCCGCAAAAGATTAGGCGTGCATTCCTGATGCAAGAAAATGAAGAAACGTAGATGGGAAGGAGTCCAGCTAATGACTCCTTAAAAAGAAGCGCTTGGCGGGAGGCAACCCGTTATGAGAGTTTGCTTTCTTTAATCTTTCTCGTTTTATTTTTATTTTCGTTTTTAGGATTTTCTTTTTCTGTTTTCATCTTCTAAATCATCAAACATGACTGCTTGAGAGTACGCATGGTCTGAGTGTGGGGTGGTTTAAATATTGTTTTCATAAATACATGGATAAAATTATAATTTTTGAAATGTTTGCGAGTGACTCGGCGAGTCTGACCTTGACTCGACGAGTCTATTCAGCATCCGGGTGAGTTTCAATTTGCGACTGTACTTGTCGAGTCTGACCTTGACTCGACGAGTCGATGTTATTTACAGAAAAAAATAATAATTATATTTTTTTTACATCTAGGAAAACTAGGGTTTTTAACCCTACTAAGATCATATTCCATCCATACTCGTCTTGCGCCCACTCTTGCTTTCTCTCTCAAGCACTCATCAAGTTCTTCATTTTTTCTTCAAAATTCTCGAATTTCATCGCCAAAGGTACTTAATTTCTTCCATAATTCGGTTAAAGTCATGATTTTCAGAGGTTATAAGGTATCAATTTTATAGAATACCCGTTTTTGAAGTTTAGTGAATTTTTAGGGTTTTGATTTTGGATTAATTGTGTTGTTTTGGATGGATATTATTGCTCTAATACACCTTATGGACATCCCTGGACAAACCCCTGAACGAATTTTGAGTTTTATGGTCGAATTTTACAGAACCCATCGACTGACTCGGGTAGTTCATCAGACTCACCGAGTCGTTCATGGACTCGATGAGTCCAGTCGGGAACCCAGAAAAAATTTTGTTTTAATGTGTTTCTGTGTCTTTTGGTTTGTTTGTTAATTGTTTTACAAGAACCATGTTTTCATGTGGACGAAGCTCTCGAGGAAGTCAAGGAGATTTTCCTTGGTTACATTTTCCACAAATCAACTAAAATTCAACAAGGAATAATTGGAAGAAGAAGCTTGAAGAGCTCAAGAAAAAGGAGATATGTGTTCCCCATACAATTGATTGGTAATGTTTGGGGAGCGTTCGTTATGAAGAAGAATCGGCCCCTTATATTGGCAAGACATTTGTACACAATGGAGTGTCCAGCACATGTGATGGATGGAGTCGTGTCTTTCGTATTAGAGAACCGATCTATCATGAGTTGTGCTTGCAGTTCTTTTCCACAATACATTTCCAGGGTGTGGATGATTATTACAACCCCAGAAGTGTTACTTTTTGTCTTGGGGGAGAGCTTCGTCATTGTTCTATGGTCGAACTAGCTTGGAGATTGGGGATATATGGCCAACATGTGGTTAACACAGATGCATTTCGTACATTTCTGGAGCATTTCCATAAAGCATTTCCGGATGGGATAACAAGTTCAAGTTGGTGGAGTACCATTGCTAATAAAGTTTACATTCCAAAGTCGGCTCAGGAAGGGAGCATACGATCACCTACACACCGCCTTATTCACCGACTTATTTCGAACACCATTAACCAAAGGAAAGATGATGACAAGGTTTCTAACCTTGATGTTTTCTTTCTTTGGAGCATCATTACACCCGATACTTTTTACAATATTCCATGGTGCATCGCTTCATACTTGGCGGAGGGAGAGGTCAAGGACCGCAAAACTTCAAAAATTAATGGTGGCATGTTTGTGACACGTTTAGCCCACTCTTACGGGTTAATGACTAGCAGTGCTTGGAGCTTGCTGACGGAGATTCCGACATCTCCCTTTAATCCTATTCTTTTTTGCAGGGCACGCATTATTGAAGATTATGGAGGAGGTCATTATGTTATCCCACATGACGATCTGGTGATCGGGCCCAAGGCACCGAGATGGAGGGTTCGATCAAGACGTGAGCGGGAAGTGGAGGAGGATCCGCTGGTGATTCCGATGGACAATGACGAAGTACCAATGGATTGGTACAATGTAGAGATGAGGAGGCTCCAAGATCAAATGGCGAGGGGTATTAATTTTAGCAACGAATCCCACGCGCGACTTTTTGACCATTTCCATATTCCACACATTGATGGGGGTAACTTCCCCTACATTCATTCTTGGGACGAGGTTATTAACGCAAGGCGGAGTGGATCTGTTGGGAGCGGGGTTGTGCATGGCCATGATGAGGAAGAAGATGATTAGTTTTTTTATGTCTTATGGAACAATTTTTATTTGTTTTTTTTATTTTGTTTGGTGTGTTTTAAATTCTTAATTAGGTCTTAAACACTTTTGTGCTTAATGTTCTATTTGCCTTGGCTTATTTCAAAATTTGGTTTAGGAAATGTTTGCATAAGGAGTCTAGAGTATGTGAGAAAAACATGCAAACGAGTCAAGAAAGATCGACGTATTGAGTTTGAGTGTCGAGTCGGTCCGAGAGGGTTTATGAGTGAATGTTTACTGAAGTTATGGGAGGTTTTGAAGCCCACTAGAAGCTGGATTCTGGATAGAGTTAATTTTGTTTACCCAGCGTTGACTCGCTGAGTGCATACAACCTACTCGACAAGTCGCAGTTCATTTTCACGATTTCAACAATTTCGCGTTATTACTCGACGAGTCGTTATATGACTCGACGAGTCCTACATTTATCCACTACAAGGGTTGCTGACTTGGTGCTGATGACTACACTACTTGACCATTTATTCTTTGCAATCAATTTCTGAAGATTTTATAGTATTTTTCCTGCACATTTGAAGCTACCCACATGTGATTTGAAGCCCGAGACATGGATGAGCTGTTCCCATGTCTAAAGTCATTCAATGTTGGAGCTTAATAGAAGATGATCAACCTATCGGCTGCTACTCCATGGGAGTTTGTTCCAATTCTCTCTATATTTCATGTTTTTATTTTCATGCGTAATGCATGCAATGAGGACATTGCATAAATTTAGTGTGGGGTAGGGGGTTGATTTCATTTTAGTAAATTTAGAATTTTAATGTCCTAATTTAGGTCAATTTAAAAAAAATACCAAAAATGTTACTTAGGACTTAATTTAGAAATTTTTTGTAAAAAGTAATTAGGATTTCGTGTTAGAATTGTGTTGATGATTGCATGAAGACCCAAATGTTTAGTTGAGCCTATATACGTTCTAGTGCATTTGTGGCTTCCTTATCCGAGTGAAATCATGGGACAAAAACATGACTTCGCTTAGTTTGAAGGATGCAATATGTTTAGCATCGTGTACCAGAAATGTATCTAGGAAAATTATTATCGCTAACCAATAAAGGTTGAAGTTGAGCGCCCCTGCTTAAGCATGTAGGTTTTGAGTGAAAAAAAAAAGGGAAAAAAAAGTGATTACATGTAAAAAAAGGATAGAGAATTACAAGAAAAGTTTGAAGAATTTTTGAAGCATCAAAGTTTAATGTGAAATTAAAAGATCGAAAATTCTGAAGAAATACAAAAAGTTGAAGATACCAAAAAATCAGACAACAAGGTGGTGAATTCAAAGAAATTAAAGATCAAATGTCAAAGAAATGAAGAATTCCAAAGAACTCCAATGTGTGGTATCAGAAATTGTAATTTTCTAGATTATGTATGCTTGGGTTGCTCAACCAAAAATACCTTGAGGTTAAGAGGTTTTCTGAGGATGGATTCGGAGGGATGCATAAAATGAGCATTGTTTAGAAAAAGTGGGTGAATGTTTATGAGGATTGTGAGTATTTGGAGTATGGGGGTTATTAGGAAAATTTTAGACACAAATGCATGAGTTGCGATCTTGGTATAATGGCTGGGTTCGATTAGAGTTGCCTTATGTGATTCTAATGTGTTAAAATTCAGTTTTGCTTAGGGGCAAGCAAAAGTCAAGTGTGGGGTATTTTGATATTTTCATACTTAGTCTTATATTAAGTATAGATTTATATCATTTATTAGCTAATTTATTGCATATCATGGACAAAGGATACTTAAAAGTGTTTAAATTGTGTTTTCAGTCCAAAAGCAAAGCTTGGGAGCCAAAGGAAGCAGGTGAAGCAGTTGAGAGCTCGGGAGTTGAACAAAGAAGAAAATTTCTAAAAATATAAGGTACTCGGCGAGTAGGGTCGACTACTCGGCGAGTCGCATCGAAGAATCGAGAAGATAAGGACTCTAAGACTTACCGCGCACGAGAATTAAGCGATGGACTCGGCGAGTCGGTCATAGACTCGGTGAGTCGGTTCGAATCTATATATACAGCTTTCCAGATCGACATAAAAAAAAATTTGGAACCCTTGGGGAGAAGCAAGCTACGAATCAGAGTCAGGAGAGAGCTGGAGAACGAAGATACCCTAAAACCAATCCCGAAGAAGATTTTAGGCAAATCTACATCATTCTTACTCTAATCTATTGTTCTTCATTATGTTTAGACTTTTAGATTTTGTTTTTATGCTGTTAATCACCTCAATCATGAGCTAAAACCTTTAAACTTCTGTTTGGGGAGACAAAATTGATACTATGGATTGATTATATATGATTGAATTGATTTAATATTGGTGATTTTGTTGATTCTAGCTTGTTAATGAACCTTATGTGTAAATGATAACTACTTTTCTGTTAATAGGAAGATAATTAAGTCGCATGAACATCTCTTAATTGCTACCTCATATAATTTATGTAACCACTTTATTATATGACTAGGATTAGCGACTGTGAAACTAGAATTAATAGAAAAATAGGTAAATTCATGTGTGAGCTTGTGTGATGACCATCAACAAGAGGTTAACAAAAGGACCAAATTAGTTAGCTATTACAAGTATAAATTAACCCGAATAAATAACCTAGTGAATCAAATTAAATTAGACAACTGGCCACTATTTGAGTTAGTTTGTTCTCTAAGAATTAGTGCAACGAACGTGAATCTAATTACTTGAATCGGTAGCCAATAAAAGAATTAATCCATTGCACTATTATCATAATATCAACCATAGGATCAATTGATTTGAACTAAACAGAAGTCCTCTTCGTCATTCAATTTAGTTGAATCTTTGCTTTTCTAGTTTTTAGTTTAAGTAATAGTTAGTAAGTTTCTAGTCTTGTAAAACTAGAGAAAACCCCCCTCTTTATTATTTAAATTTAGATAAAATTAGTTTTTAGTTTTAATTCACTGTTCCCTATGTTCGATACCCTACTTATTTAGCTTTACCACAATTGATAGGTCCACTGCCTTTGTGTGTTTATTTTATAATTAAAAGTAGGTTTAAAATTAAAAGTAGGTTTAAACCTTGAAATTACACATTATACTTTATAGTAGTTGGTGGAGCGCATGTCGTTAATCGAAACACTAATAGTGACTATAAAGAGTAATAATGGGCATCTCCAAACTCTCATTGATTAATGTAGTATGTGTGGTTAACTGGCACATTAAAACGAGATGGTAAATGACATCAAGAGTTTCAAGCTAATTTGCATGGTTATTAACATCTTGTTTGTGATCCTCGGTATACCAGTCACAAATGGAAGAGCATAATATGAGATTAAACATGCCATTGAATAGTTTCAATGAATCTCAAAAGATCTAGGAATTTCCATTAACTTAATTTCCCTCAAATTTTCTTTTTCGATGGTGGAATTGGTATATCTTCATTTACCTTCCTTTATATAAATTACAATTAGATTATGACATCCCTTTTCTAAGTTGTGAATTATTTAGTTGGATCCTAGCCTTGATATCACATTTTGGGTGTTACAATGAGGATTATTCTTATCTGACTAAAACTATCTTTGTTTTACAGATATCTACTCCAAATGATACTTTTGGTTCCTCCTCCTCCTCCTCCCATAACTTTTCCTTGTTCAACATCTACTCCAATGTGAAATCGGATGGCATTAACTACAATGGCTAGATGTGTAACGTAAAAATAGCCCTTCGTTTCAAGGACAAGGTGTATGTCCTTGAAAGACCATTAGATGAGATCGACGAGCAAAAGGCCACCTAAAGAAATGGTCACCTACAAAAAGCACTACAGTTATGCAACAAAATTTGTTTGCATCGCCATGGCCACAATGATTCCTGATCTATAGAGATACTATGATGAGTACTGGTCGTAGAGGTGAACAAGTACCCTATGAAAAAGTATCATAAGCGAGCTCGTTAGGAAAATTACGAGGTGGTAAAGTCCCTCATAGCTAGCAAGATAAAAGAGGGAGAATTTGTTAGCAGTCACGTTCAGAGAATGCAATGATACGTGGACATGCTTGTCAAGGTTAATGTGAATTTTGATGAACAGTTGGCAATCAACATAGTATTGAACTCCTTGCCAAGTTGTTATGTTCAATTCATCTTGACTTATCATTTGAACAACAATGAAACTACTTCTCTTAATTGCACAACCTCATGCGAACAGTTGAAGCATGAATGAAGGGAAAAAGTGTTTCCTCTACTCTTGCTAGTGCTCCCGTTCTGGCCATTGGTCAAGGGAAAGGGAAAAAGAGGAAAGGTCTTCCTAAACAAAACTGGAAGGGAAAGTCTCAAGATGGGTCATGAAGAAAAGTACCTAAAGGAAAATCTAGTTCTGATGCTTCTTCTGCTCTAATCCAAAAGAGGCCACTTGCTTTTACTGCAACGACAAAGGGCATTAGAAACGAAGTTGCCCAAAGTATCTTCAAGACATCAAAGACAGCAAGGTGAAGCCGGATTCTGAATGTATATACACGATCTTATCTAATAACTCATCATTTTCTCGTTCTTGGGTCCTTCATACAAGATTTGGATTCAGATTTGTTTTGATTTCAGGGGATAAGAAGAAGTGAGGATGTGGAGCACGGAAGAATAAACTTGATCATGGGGAATAGACGATCTTCACTTATCACCAAGATTGGAGTTTCTAGTCTTGTGCTTAGTGATGGAGTTAGTTTAGATTTATTGAACTGTTACTACTCGTCATAAATGACATGGAACATTATTTTCTTTCATGCGTTGTTTAGACAAGGTTTTAGATACTCTTTTACTGATGAGAATGGTTCTATTTTTTCTAATAAAAATTGTATTTTTTATTTTGAATCTTTACCTTGTTATGGTGTGTATGAAACTATGATGTGTGTAGACAATTTAGGTAATAGTGTATTTCATATTGATTTGTCTAATGGTATGGACAAAGCATGCTTGTGGCATTGTCGTCTTGGACACATTAATAAGAAATGCATCACCCAACTCCAAAAGGATGTAGTGTTGGGATCATTTGACCTAAGGTCAGATGATGAATGCCAATCTTGTCTTCTGGGAAAGATGACAAAATTACCTTTCACTGTCTCTTGTGAAAGAGGTGATGGTTTTTTGGATCTCATACACACAGATGTGTGGGGGGCCTTTAGATCCCACAAGGGATGCTAATCGATTTTATATGATTTTTACTAATAATTATAACCGATATGGTTATATCTACTTGTGACATCCCCATTTTCACGGCTAGAAAAGAGCGATTCCGTTTATGCTTTTATAATAAAATTAGAGTAATCTTTCAAATAAAAGTGATGCGGAATCTGTTCCCAAAACAAAATATGAGAAAATTTTATCAAAACATTTCTTAAAGAAATGTATTTTCATTTCATTACAAACTTGGGATGTCAACATCGATCCAGACCAAAAGCATAAATAGTACAATATAGACCTTACAACATGTATTTACATATAATGACCTACAATCCAAAATCTCTCGTTATCATCCAACTATGCTCTTGTTCCACTACCTGTAATACAGAAAGTTGATTAGGTCAGGCTTGGGAGCCTGGTGAGGACATAGAGTTTTCAACCCACAATAAATAAATATATTAATTTCATCAACCAACAATAACCCTGATTACACGTTTCCATTATCCTCACTTAACGTCCCTAAACATGTATCATAAGGGACCTAGCCTAAGGATCATCATTGGGATCAACAATACTGCTAAGGGGATTCCTCAGTCATATATGTCCGTAAGGCAATCAAGAGTGGGATGGAGTAGACCAGTGAACATATCGTTCACAAACACCTACAGGTTATGAGCCTTCTAACGTTCCATTAGACTGTCTACAAAAGTTTGTGGTCATCATCTATACTCCGATAGATGACTGGAACATCGACAACTTCTAGGCCTATCATCATTTTATTTCATTACACATCAACTATTTCATCTACCCATGTTTTACCCAACATATTTATAGATAAAAATGCATATACAGTTTAAATCATTCTAAACCTAAATAAAACATTCATTCAACATCCATCTCAAATAAACAAACATATATATATATATATATATATATATATATATATATATATATATATATATATACACACACACACACACATAACACATATTTTATATAAAATATTTCATATCTATGTGTAAGATAAAAGTGACTACATTCACGTTAGTAGCATGACTGGATAGAATATAACTAGAAATGGTCAGCGGTTGGTGATCGTCGGGCTCGGGATGCGGAATGACATAAACAAACGAGAAAGAGAAAGATGCGTTTTTGTAACCAGAACAAAGAAGGCAAACCTTATATTTATAGTCCAAATTTTGGACTCCCACATCGTGTGAAATCATTGTTGATCACCTTATATTTATAGCCATGGCTGATCACCTCGTAGCTTCACCATCTGCGTTCTAGGCTTGCACAGTGTCTGTTTGACTACTCACATCGTGAGAAATCCATTGCTCATGCCGTAAGCTTTGACTTATCATCCCGTAGACTTGCCATTTATCTTCTAGCTTTGAAATGTGGCGTTTTGACTCTTCACATCGTCAAAATTGATGCTCGCGTCGTGAGTCGAGACAGATTAGAGTTTTCTGAAACGTGTCACGCTCTCAGACAGTTGTATCTTCGTAAGGTCGTAACTTTTGCATACGAGCTCCATTTTTGATGTTCTTTATATCTATGTGAAGGTAGAGAGATACTACACAACTTTCATTTAGAGCCCTAAGGCTAAAAAGTAATCTAACATAAACTCACTTATTACGATTCCTGGTGTCGTGCTAGTTTTGTTGCGAAGCTTCAATAGGTCATAACTTCTTTGTTATAACTCGGATTTCGGCGTTCTTTATATCTCCAGAATCCTTGTTACGACCACTATAAATTTCTTCATAGATATCGGGTTTATCTAACATTTTATTTTTGATGCTTATTCTATCCTTAATTTATTATATCATCATAATTAAGTATAAAGCACATAAATTCATTTTTATTACTTCAAAACAAGTTACAGGTGTTGACCTAGACTATTACATCATCATTAATGCTTAGCCTAGAAACACAGTTGTTACACTACTTAATCAAGCATAAAAGTAGAAACATCTTAAAAGTTTAAAGATTTTAAACAAGAATTCGAGAAATAATTAGGTAGGAAGATAAAGATGCTTAGATCCAATATAGGTGGTGATTATTTTAGTGTTGGGTTCCCTGACTACCTCAAGGAATGTGGAATACTTTCACAATTAACACCTTTGAGGACAACACAACTTAATGGTGTGGACGAGAGGCGCAATTAAACCACTTTGGACATGGTTCGTTCCATGATGAATCGCGCTTCTCTTCCGATTTCATTCTGGGGTATGCCTTTGAGACTTCTGCCCACATTCTTAATCTTGCCCCAACTAAGAAGGTTGTCAAAACACCTCACGATAAGTGGATAGGGAAGGTTCCCTCATTAGCACATATCAATGTTTGGGGTTGTGAAGCTTTCTTTAGACGAGAGACTCACAAAAAGCTTGAACCTCAAAGTGAGAGATGTATTTTCATCATCTATACAAAAAAGTCCTTTGGATACTTGTTCTACAAACCTACTAAGAACGTGGTCTTTATCTCACAAAGGGGAGTCTTTTATGTGCATGCGTGCACGAGAGAGAGAGAGAGAGAGAGGGACAGAGAGAGAAAAAAGAGAGAGAGAGAGAGAGAGAGAGAGAGAGAGATCATATGAAAAGAGGATAGTGGGAGTACAATTGATCTTGAAGAGATTCAGGAATCAAACTATGAAGGAACCTATGAAGACACTAGGGTTCAACCTGAGGAAGAGATTCCAGTTGAGCTAGATGACAAATCTTTACCTCCTAGGAGATCCACTAAAGTTAGAATGCAACCTGAGTTATATGGTTTCTATATTACTGTAGAATGTGATACATTTATCAGTGATAATACACTAGTAAATTTGGATGAATTGACTAACTACAAGGAAGAAATTGCAGGCACTGAGGCAGCCAAATGGTAACTGGAAATGGACAACGAGATCAAGTCCATGTATGAAAACCATGTTTGGAATTAGGTTGACAATGTACTTGGTCGTAAGATAGTTGGGTACAAATAAGTCTTCAAGAAGAAGACTGACATGGATGGAAAAGTACACACTTTGAAGGATCGACTGGTTACACTGAGCTATATGTAATATTTTGGCAACTTACAAAGTTTTGTGCTTATAGTTGTGGATTAAATATGTTCCATGTATGGCAGATGATCATGGAAATGTGAAGGCTTAACTGTACTCTCCGACTTGCAGATTTTATAATTTCCACATTTTGAGACTTTGATTTGGGATGATTGTGTTGATATACCTGAGATTTTTCTTGATTTGATTTTTATGATACTTGAGGGTTTTCTATAGTAAAAATAAAAAAATTATGGTAAAAGTCAGTACGTTACAAAGATTGAGGAAGGGTATTTAAAATACATATATTTTTACAATCAATTTTGCAAAAAATGTAGAAAAACTCAACTGGTTGTTTATATGCATAAACACTTATATTTATAAAAACTCTTATATTTTATTTATATGCAGAAAAACTCATATATTGTCATTTACCTTTTAGATTTATCCAAATATTCATTTTTTAAGAAGTTACCGGTTATTTTATGGCATGACATTTAACCTTTTTTTAATTTTATTTTGTTTTTAGGTTGAGATGAAAAAAAATAAGTGAAGTCACTTATTTTTGCTTGAGTAAAAGATTTTTTTCTTACATTTTACCTTGGACAAGAGGTCACGTCACTTATTTTTTTTCATGTTAAACTAAAAATAAAAATGATAAATGTCATGTCACAAATAATTTGTAATTTCTTAAAAAATGGATATTGGGGCTAGTGTAAAAGATAACTGTAAATATAAGAGTTTTTATGCATACAAAAAAATATAAGTTTTTCATAATGTTAGTAGATTAATGGTTGTGTTCAAATATATATATATATATATATATATATATATATATATATATATATATATATATATATATATATTATAAATTATGTGAGTGGGTGTGATTATTTTAAGTTTAATGATTTATAAGTCCATTGACTTTCAAATGTGTTACTTTTACGGAATTGTTCGACTATGTTTGACTAAAAGCGCTTATTGGACTAATGAAGTTTTAGGTTTTTGCTGGATTAGGTTGAAAAATAGTTGATTATCATAGAGGTAAAGTTGAAGAGTGAAAGGTGTCAACATGGAAAATGGAAGGATGACACTCACGTTTCAGCATTCCTTAAGCAACACCCGGATCTTTGTTGCCTATGGGTTGCCATGGGTCCTCCCCAAAGATATATAATGTTGAAGAAACTGTGAGATCTCATATATAACACAAATGTTCAAGACACACACACATAGACACAAAACTCTCTCAATTCCCTCTCTTGTTTTTCGTCTTCATAGTTTTAAGGTTTGAACTTTGCAAATTCGTTTTAGGTCTATTTAGCAATCATTAGGCTAAAGGGAGTCCATCTCTTTTAACCCTTCCATCCCACTTGTGATCTAAGTGTTACATAAACTTTTCTTCATCCTTCCACTTTTATCCGTTGTAGCCCTCAACATAGATAATTCATCTCTTCCAACCCATTCTTAATGTACAAGTACTAACATGATACATCTTGGTGGTGCACATGAGAGAAAGAAATGATTGGGTTCAAGGAGGTAGTGAAGCCTCAACCCTCATCTTTCCAACCCACAATACAAAGATTCATAGTCTTAAAGGTACCTCCAATACTATGCCCATCTAACACTTCATCTCGCGTGTAACATCCTAATGATGAGGTATTTTTAATTTTAACCCTAGTATGAAGAAATATTGCATTTTGGCCTTTTTGCATGAGAAAGTTTGCAAAATCGCCCATAGTGACAGTGTATTAATTAATGGGGTGGACTTACGTACGCGGGGCATACTCCTAGAGTACGCGGGGCATACGTGGGTGAGCCACAAACGCTAATTTTTATGCTTTGGACCTTATTTAAACATCCTTAAGTCTCCCAACTCACCTTCTTTCATCAACCTTTAGCTTATCGTCCCTAAGCAAACCGTAATTTATTTTTTAGACATATTGAGCTTTGAGTGTGTGTTTTGGTCACCTTGAAGGAAAGAGGAAGGAGAGAATATCATCTTGGAGGAGTATGACTCTTTGGATCTAGAATCTGATCATCATTTGTCATCACCTTGAGGTAACAAGCTTTGAACTTGATGAAAGATAAGAAAAGATCTAAGTTAGCCTTGAATTTGTTCCCTTTTGGTCCCAATAGTTGGGTATTTTGAGTATGAGCTACTTCAATCTATTCAAGTCATCCTTTCAGACATTTTGAGGTGCTTAGAGGCATGAAAATGTGGATTTGATCATTTATTCCCTTCCATGCATGTGTCAAGAGGTCTTAGTGGGTTAAGTAGATAATGTCTTTAGTATTAACCTCTTTTTGGCCATGCAAGACCATAAAGTTGGAAACTTTATGGACAATGACGTTATTTTGGGCTTAGATCTGACTTTAGACGTAAGGGTTGGACGTATTAAGCTCTTAATGAGAAAAGAGCTGACCAAGTATGTAAGTTGGGCATACTAAGTGGTACGTTGTGCTATGCGGTCAGAGCCTCGTTGCATGGTCAACCAGCGAGTACGCCCGCGTATAAAGGAGTACGCCTAGCATACTCGGTTGAGTTGACTCAGTTGGGTGTTGACTTGACCTTTGACCTTTAACAAAGGGTATTTTTTGGGAAATTGTTATTAATCAGGAAATGTTTCGATTATTAGGAGTTGAATAGAGCTGGTTGTCGGAGCAAAGATTCATTCAGACTATATTTAGATTGAGAAGTGAGTTTTCCTCACTATACTTACGGGTCGAAGGCACCAAGGTCGGCTTATTGGATTATTTATTTTGGTTGTTGTATGTTGCAGTGTTATAGTGATCTGTTAGATGTGTATCCTGATATATATGGTGTTGCTATGCCATAATGATATGTTGGATATGTATCATGCTATGTTGGATGTTGTTAAGTTGTAGTTGTAACACCTTGGATTCAAAAGACCTAGAAAGGAAAGGAAAGAACTCAAAACCAAAAGACAAATTATCGAGTAGGTGGGTTGACTCAACGAGTAAGGACGTCAATTGGGTTGCAGGTTAAGTGACCTACTTGACGAGTCAAAGGACTGACTCGACGAGTTGGTCTGGGTTTGGGAAACCCTAAATTCGGACTTGGTGCCCTATTTAAGCATCTCATTCTTATTCCACTAGCCTCATTATCAACCTCCACTATCCAAAGCATACACCTCGAACAAGTTTATGCAATGTTATGATTATCAGCTTTATTAGAACAGCATGCTAGATTAGGACTAAGGATCTAGGAAGGATGCCTTATATGCCTGTCATATGTGATTCAGCTTTGTGAGAACTACATGCTAGTATAGAGTAGTCAGGATGATGGCCTTATTAGTATATGCTTGATTATGTGTACTCAATGCCTGAATGTTGCTTGCTTTGTGCTTTTAGGAGTTCTAGTTGTCTTTCACTAATTAGTAAACGAATATGTTAAATTACATATTGCAAGAACTAAATAATTTCAGAAGGTTAAGTCTAGCTCTATTTCGCAGCTCTTGTTTGAGTCCAACCGTTGTAGAGTAGGATCTCTTATTCGAAGATTTATCTAGTCTGAGTAACATATAATAGTATTCGCGAGCTAGTTAGGGGAAGAAGACATGGACTTCACATGCAACCGATGGCAGAGAGTGAGTTGGAGGGTACCCTAGGGCAAGCCTAGGATGAGAGTAGTGTTAGGAACAATATTAGTAGTGAAAGGGACTTGGTGGAGTCGAGGTAATTCTCAGGGAAAGTACAGATAGATGTGGAAGGCAGTATGGGCCCGTACTACTGAAAGCAGAGGATCTGTACTCGAGTCGAGAAGGGCTAAGATAAAACCATGGAACTTGTAGTGAGTGTGTGATCCCTCAGTAGTGATGAGTATTTTGATGATAGTTATACTATAACTCATGCAGTATGGTGATGCTACGGGGTAGGCCAATGAGCAGTTCAGGTGATAGTGAGGGATCAGGATGGGGATTAGGAGTCGCGCAGCTCGAGGAGCAGATGAGAGAGTTTATTTCAGCAGAGATTACACGCAGTATATTGGATCAGACTCCTCTGATCTTCGGTTCAGTCAAGGAGGGGATTTTAGAGCTGTTGGATAGCTGCCTCGAGGCCTTTCGGGCCGAGATTGCTACGGGGAATTTATGGGCTCCTCTGGGGCTCAATATTTGTAGATATTTAGGATCCCTCGATAGGGAGGGTCCCGTTATTATCTCTTATCATCAGGAATCGGAGGTGGGTTACACACCATGTCTCCAGGAGGGTTCACTACATGATTGGATCGATGTGGAGGTTTCGCGACTTGTACACGAGGACTTACCCGAAATTATTGAGCGTGTTACTAATAGGGTAACTACCAGGTTTCAGGGTCAGACAACTACTATTCAAACGGTTGACGGGGGTAGTCGGAGTAACTCGAGAGCAAGAGATTTGGTTAGATGTGTAGTTAGGAAAGCGGAAGCGGACTTCTAGTCAGACTCAACTAGTGGAGTAGTCAGACACTGCCATAGCTGACGTAAGAGATCAGAGTGGTCGTGGAGGGTTTGTAAGGGATGAAGGGACACATGAGAATGTTCGTGTCAGATCTAAGTGCGGTAGGTGCGGGTGGAAGGGTCATAATCGTCGGGAATGCACATTCGAGGTAGAGTTGTGCCATCATTATCATCATCCCGGTCATATCAGGGCAAGTTGCCCCCGTGTAGTGTTTAAGGCAGTTTAGATTTCATCACAGATACTTTAGTAGAGAGAGGGGGTCCATGTTTCAACGCCCATGGTCCTGTAGGAAGTCAAGATCGAGCCAAAATAGATCGTTGGTATGTATTTCAATTCAGATTCTGTTTATGATTTTATTGTTATGGTACTGCATTAATGTTAGTAGGTGTATTTCAGAATATTATGTTTCCTGATCATGATTAAGTTATATGCCATCTGCATGCCATGACGTGAGAATAGTAGTTCGAAGATGTTTCCATTTAGAGTAGGATCTCAAGATGCAGTCATTGTAGCAAGTGTGAGTGGGGCTGGGGAAGTATTCTGTTAGTCTTCAAGAGTGGTTCAGATTCGGTATAGGTTAGTTTTGGAGCACTAGTAGTGGTGAGCGTTGGTTGTCGACAGATAAATCATTAGATGGAGAAAAGGATTTGGAATCCATTCCAAGCTAGGAGCTGTAGGGATTTAGTTGAATCGAAGTGGGGGAGTGCGATCCCAGTAGTCAGGAGCTGAGGAAGGATCACAACTTGGATGCATTCGCACCCTTGCTGAGAAGGGAAGAAACAGAGGTAGCCATTTGGGTAGAGCAATGGGGAAGTCGGGAGTTTGAGAAACATCCTGACATGGAGTTCATGTATTCACACTAGTAGAGGACTGGTTTGGGAAACCAGGTTGATGCTTTTCTCGGTAACACACGAGTTAATCAGGATGTTAGACTGTGGAGCGCTCGTTGTTGGATATTTTCAGGCTCATAGCCAGCATTTAGATGGTGTGGGAAGGTGTTGTAAGACTACGGGATATCCATAGCATTCATTAGTAGTTTAGCTAGAGGAGTGGGGGCGAGGGCCCGTATCTCCTAGTTAGCCGGATAGAGATCGAGGAAGGATAGCTTTTTGAGTTTCAGGATGAAGTTGGTCCTGCATAGCCCTAGAAAGGTGAGACCTGTGAGGTATGCCACTCTGAGATATAGTTTGGGTGAGACCTGTGAGCGAGGCCCATGTGATTATAGCAACACAAGTGGGACCTGGTAGAGACCTTAGGGTCAAGATACAGGATCGGGGATTCTAGGATCTATAGAGCCATGAGTGGAAGTGTGGATAAAATAGTTTTAGTAGCTAAAGTCTTATGTGGGAGTTGCTGGGAGCAACTGAGAGAGTGATCAGTGGTTTAGTAACCGGATGAAATCCGGTATTTCAGATAGCGGACAGATAAGTTAGGACCTGGGAGGTTCCGTTCCTATGGAAGATAGATAGAGCAGTTTTAGATAGCTGAAGTGTCTTAGGAAGTCGTTGGGAGTGACTGAGAGTTCGATTGGGGTTTAGAAACCGGTGGGAGTCCGGTAACCCAGAGGATGGTAGTTTAGTTGGAACCATGGTGGCCCCGGATCATCCGGAAGGTGGATGAGAGGCAGCATGATCTTCGGAAAGACGCAGTGATAAGAAAATTTTTATGCGAGGACCAGTTAGTTGACCTAGAGGTGCTATGCCACTCCCGAGAGGGTTAAATAATCTCAGAGTGAAAGGTTTGAGTCTGTTGCGCAGCTCTCGTCGGAGTCTAAACGTTGCAAGGATGGGTCTTTTACTTGAAGGATTATCTGATCCATTCATTGGGAGGGGTTTTCAGTGTCGGGATTCATAAGGCAAGAGGATTCAGTGGGTATTAGCAAATAGGCCAGCATTGAGAGTGACTGGAAATCTAGATTCAGCGAACGATATGTCCTTCATAGAGAAAGGAAAGGTTGTTTTTTTGGAAGAGTAGCCTTAGGAAGGCCATAGAATGCGCAGGGAAAGGGGTGAACCCATAGGATGTCCGATATAAGTACTCGGGGAGTATCTAAAGGATTGTCAGTCAAGTAAGGGTTGTGTTCTCAGGATTATTGGTGATTAGAGTGCTCTCTAGATTGTTATCTTTGATGATTAGTTTGGCCGAGTGACTGGACAGAAGGCCAAAGGAAGCGGCCCTCCGAGGATTGGACGAGCAAGCGAAGTACGTATCGTATAGGTATGCAATGAGAGGTTACAAAGTAGTAGATGTGGCGGACTTCAAGGACAAAGTCTGGTTTAAGTGGGGGACAGTTGTAACATCTCGGATTCAGAAGACCTAGAAAGGAAACGAAAGACCTCAAAACCAGTAGACGACTCGTCGAGTAGGTGGGTTGACTCGACGAGTAAAGGACTGAATTGGGTCGTGGGTTAAGTGACCTACTCGACGAGTTAGTTTGGGGTGTGGAAAACCCTAAATTTGGACTTAGTGCCCTATTTAAGCATCCCATTCTTATTCCACCAGCCTCATTATTAGCTTCCACTATCCAGAGCATACACCTCAAAACCCTAGTGCCTCCCATGAGTTTTGTCACACCCCCGACCCAGACGACATATTTTTCCGAGGGCTCATGCGACTAACAATTGAATAATCATCACAATGAATACACATGAAACATAACACTTTCATCACCAACGTTACATAATACAACCAATAGTGTTACATCAAGTACATTGTTAAATTACATAAGTTCAAATTGTTAAAAGTACGACAAGTGATATTACATAAACAAACCAAACACATTTTCAATTCTTCCAGCTTAACGATTACCGAAGAATACAAGTTATTTTGAAAACGCCAAAATCTATAATGTTGGTGAGTTCATAAGTATAGTTGAATAAAAATCTTGTATCTTTCGTAAAAACGCAGAAAATCCGATATTTTCTGTAAATTGTCTGAAAATGATGTGTAAATCAAGTATAAATGCATGTGTGAAATTTATAGTTGTAACGTATATGAGTGTATTGTATCGTAAATAAGTGATAATTGTATATGACTATTTTTCCCAAAAAAAATCCTTTTTTTCCAGCCTTAATGTCTAGGTTCTTGACTTGTTGATTAAGTGTTTTTCGTGTTGACACAGTTAAAGAATTAATCTTCCATGTGTTTAAGTGGTGTTGAGTCCCTACATTAGCCGTTATAACCATACATGATAATGACTAAGTCTCCCGGCTTGGCATTTTCCAAACGACGATATTGCTCAAGATTTTGTCACCCTAGACTGGCCGAGTCTAACTGTAGCGAACAACTCAGTTGTGGGGAGTCACCCCGTATAGATCTATACACAAACTCTTGCTTTCCCTCCAGGAAACTCTGGTTATAACTACAGGCTACGATTGTACACTCAAAGGTGCCAACCGACAAGTCTTACTAAATTCTCAACCTTTCCCATTCGATGTGTTTTTTTTCCTTTCCCATGTTTAATGTTTTACGCTTAGGTTATAGATTTCCCATTCCAAAGGTAAGTATCCAAATTCATAAACTACGTAGAGGTATATTTACTATCTATAAACTATGGGAATTTTCATTCCAAACCCAATTAACACGTAAATGGGCTACAAAGGTCCAATAACATAATAAAAGGGTAATTTAGGTCCAATAGATATGAAAATGGGCCACAAAGGCCCAATAAACATGTAACCTATAAATTTGGCCTAAACATGTCATGGAAAACATTGGGTTCAATATACACTTAGTTGGGCCCTTAGGGCCCAACGGCCAGATATCATGAACATTAAGCCCAATAATTGATTATTGACATATTCCGTTCGTTCGTTTTATTTCGTTGTTCATTTAGCTCAAAGTTTACCAAATTGACGTTAAGAAGCTTTCTGTTTGTAAAAACGACATTTTTGTCCAATGATCCTCAAATATTTAGTTAAGGCCCAAAGTTTTGTAAAGAAGACACTTTAGTCCATAACTTATAAAAAGTTGCATTTTTGTCCCAAATGTCTAAAAACTTACGGTTTTAGCCCAAAAATTTATATTTACACATTTAGGAACTTGTTTTGCAGAAAAGTGCATTTTCAACCCTTTGTTTGTAAAAGTTCACATTTACGGCCCAACTTTGGAAAGTTTTTCATTTTTGGTTCATTTTGAAAAGGGTAAATGGCACAAAAAACACTTTATTTACACATAAATTTGATTTTGACACTGTGTTTTCCAATTTGTTACAATTCTTACCACTTAACCGGTTAACCAGGTTACATGCTGACGTGGCATGATGACTTGTCAGTTTTGATGACGTGGCATGTTGTCATGATATGTCGACGTGTTAAAATTGATTTTTTTCCACAAAAAACACTAATTTTTCACTTTTTTGTTTATTTTGACTCTAAGTTTAATTCTTTAACAGTATGTTTTTTTTGTTCCAATCGAACATCATTTATCAAATTTTGTTCAATTTTGTCTATTTTCCATTTGAAACCGTATAAATATTTTTTTATTATATTTTAAACCGTATAAACATATTTTTTTCGTTTAAAAACAAGATTTTTATTTAAATACAAGGTGTTTTTTTCTTACATTCAACGCATTAGTTATATCATGAGAATGAAACTAACCATAAGTTTCTAATAAGATGTAAAAATTTGATGGGTTGTAAACTTGATATCCGAGTTTTGATCGACTACACGCCTCCAAACCTCCAAACACATTTTAAAGTTGTATATTTAATATAAAATACAATTTTTATATAACTAATACATATTTATACATAAAAATATGGTTTGATTGCGATATATATATATATATATATATATATATATATATATATATATATATATATATATATAGAGATATATATATATATATATATATATATATATATATATATATATATATGTTATATTGAGAACACATAAAATGTTGAGAACGCGAGAACAAATCATAACCTTTTAAATATTTAGATTTAGGACTGTTATTGAATGGGTTGTTTATGTAAATTATAAAAAATATTAAGCTGAATGTGTAACTTTTAATGAAAAAAAAAAAAAAAAAAAAAAAGTTACAATGGGAATTTCACATAATTCAAATTAATGGTATTTGCTAGAAATAAGTTGTTAGTTAATCTCTTTTTTTTTCTCACCATACTTAATCGTACACATCTAAAACGCAATCCCTAAATCATCACATGATTTCTCTCTTTAAACTCATTCTAAGAGACCGAGATAGACTTAACCCTAAAATTAAAGGTGAGCATCTCCACTGACGACCAAAGAACGTAAGCATCTGATCATCTCTATTGCCGACCGCTGACAAGCGATTTGCCGATTTCCTCTTGATTGTCGATTGTCGAAAACATTGTAAGCACTGACTACTGACTTGTTGACTTGCCTCTAATGACCAAACATTAAAGAGCATTGACAAGTTAGATACTTCATTGTAGGTGAAATTCGAACTAATAAAGGCTATTGACAAGTAAGCTTTTGATTTTATTTAAGATTCATGGGGTTTTCAACCAATTTCAAGTATGTGATTTTCAAGTTTAAAAAGTTCAGAAGCTTGATGATTTGCTAATTTTTTGTGTGAAAAGGGTTTTTAACCAATTTCAAGTATATGTCTTACTGCTCCATCGATCGAATATTGGCATTCAATATAATTAATTTAAGTGGAAAATGAGATGGGAATCAAACACTAATATGTTAAAAACCTCCTTGCAATTTCTAGCACAAGAAAACCATGCAGGTAATATACTAAACCTTAATTCTAAGGGTTTACTAAGGTCATGAATATGTATTACCAATACCCTATAACTAGAAACAAAAAGGGTTTTATTTCATGTCTGGAGTAACATTTATGCTTTAAAATAATATATGCATCTATTTCACTTTACGTTTCTATCTGATAATATGTATAATATTTCTTTAAATCTCTTTTGTTATGGAATTTGTTTCTGCAACATGTGTGTGGGTTAGAACCGCGTTAAGTGGGAGAAATACATCTTATTGGTGTAATTTGGAACCCGATGTAATTTATACTATATTGAGGTGTATTCATTTATGATTATATGCATTTATTTATTTATAAATATAATCATAAATAAATGAATCCATATATAATTTGTTTTGAGACCGGCACCATAAGAAAGGGCTAGTGTTTGCATCTTGAATCTTAATTATTTTTTTAACCATGGTATATGTTAAATTCAGTATTTTTTTCATTAATTCATGATTTTTAGTTGTAGTTGTAGATGAAGGTGCATACACAATATTATAGTATGTGAATTGTTTTTTTAATATCCTTAAATTCGATTTTGCAGGTGTTAATCCAAGATCAACAATATCAGATGTATTTATTTATGATTATCGGGTGTATTTATTTATGATTAGAGCAACCAAGATGCTTTGGAATACAATGTTGGAATGCAAATGTATAAAAAAAAATTCTTCATTTATTTAGTATATAATTCTAGTTAATTAATATATTTAGATTTTGCTTATTAATACAATCTATAAGAAAATTGCTAGCAACATCATAAATTTCTTTTTATTTATTGTTCATTTATGCATAGATGTATACTCTAGTTATGTTATTTATGCAATGTACTATATTCATTTATGATTACATTTACATTGATTTTTTTATCTCTAAATTGTGTTTTATTCATTTAGATTATAATAGTATTTATATATGATTACAATTGTTTATCTATAAATTTCGTTTTATTCATTTAGATTACAACCGTATTTATATAAGATTACAATGTATTTTATTCATATATGATTACAAATAATCCAGCAAAATAAAAATTTATTTCATTTTTATATTTCATTAGCAAAAATAAAATAAAAAGAAAAGTAAGCATTTTCTTGAGAAAAAGTAATGTTAAATGACAATATTATGATTTTTCAATAATCAAAAAAATACAATTTATATCCCATTAATGTGATCTATAATTATGGAAAGTAGAAGTTACATCTTATAATTGTAGGAATTCATGAAATACATATAACTTATCCATATTTAATTGTATTGTAAAATTTATTATACGCTCTTATATATTGCTCTTATATATTGTTTGATTCAGAACTGTTCTCACGTTCTCAACCTTTTACAGTTCTCGATTTAACCTCTCCATATATATATATACACACAGAACTATGATTTTTAAATGAAAAAAAAAAAAACATATTTTTACGGTTTAAACGTATTAAAAAAAATTTATACGGTTTTAAAAAGAAAATTGTCAACATCGAACAAAATTGGAAAAAAATGATGTTCGATTTGGAACAAAAAAAACATAATATCAAAGTTGAAAGAAAAAACTAAACTTAATATCAAAATCGGAAAAAAAAAAATGAAAAACTTAGTGTTTTTTGTGAGAAAAAAATCAATTTTGACACGTCAGCATGTCACGTCATCAAAACTGACATGTTATCATGCCAAGTTACCATGTAACCTGGTTAACCGGTCAAGTGGTTAGAATTGTAACAAATTGAAAAACACAGTGTCAAAATTGACACAAAAAAAAACACGGTATCAAAATCGAATTTCTGTGTAAAAAGAATGTTTTGTGCCATTTACCCTTTTGAAAATAAATGTTATTTTCACCTCCAAATTTGGTTTATTTACATTTATGACTCAAATTTTTGGCCAAATAACATTTTTAACCTTAAAACTTCATGTTTTTCGCAAATTGGGCCCTAAGGTCGTGAGGCCCAATAAGCTTAAATTTGCATTTTTGACCCTTGTAAAAGTATGCTTAGCATAAAAATATCTTTTTTTACATATAGGGCCCGTATGGCCCCAATAAAAATATAAATGTCACTTTTACCCTTATCTTTTGTTTTCTTGAAAATTTTGACCCTTAACCAAGTTTTTGTTGAAACTTTTTGTATCTCAAACATGTAATCATTTTTGGTTTGGTAATGGGATGTTTATAATGTAATAGTTCATAGATCTTTGCTAGATAATACTTAAATTTCGAGATTTGCTAAAATCTAACCCATTATTACCAAATAAACCAAGTATTCACACAAACATGCATATAACACATAGATCAACACATTTTACTTTTATTCTCCCCAAAAAACAAGTAAAAACCGAAAATAGGGGGTATGAACTCACATTTGCTTTGATGTTTCGGTTTTGAAGAAGAAATGGAGAAGATTTTGGTCCTAGCAAGCTTTCTTGAGTGAATTTCGAACTTATGGAGTTCTAGGAAGCATAATCACCAAAAACTTACTTAAACGATTGATCCAATTTTAAGAATGGAGTTATGAACTTGGATGTATAAAGACTTACTAAGAAGTGATGATTGCCTTGTGAAAACCTCCTTGAGTCACAAGCAAATTTTGAGATTTTGGAAGAAGGTGTAGGATGATCTTTGAGAGTGTTTGAGAGAGTTTAGTGTAGTGTGTGTGTGTGTGTGTGTGTTTGTTTGTTTGTCTTTGGATGGTGAAAGGACTAGCATGGATACATGATGGTTTAAAGCCTAGATGCATGTTGGATCTTATGGAGGTGGCATTCCAAAGTCAACTCCATTTCCTTTTTTTTTACTCATAGGCCGAAGGTGTTGGGCTAAGGAATGGGTAGGGTAGTTTGCGTCCAATTCTAGCCTTGGTTTGAAACTATAAGGCCCAATCATTATTTTTTGGCCTAATGGGCTTCTTAGATGGGTTAGGGCCCAAATAGATTAAAAGAGAGGGGCTTTTGGTTCACTAAGGGGTTGTTTGGCAGAATCTGAATTTTTAAGAGCTAAATTTTTAAGAGGTCTGAATTTCTAAGAGGGTCTGAATTTTTAAGATCTGAATTTTCAAATACTGTTTGGTTGAAACCTCTGAATTACAGTACTGAATTATAAAACTGACAATTTTACCCTTTTATGTTATTTTTTGTTGAATTTAACGTTTTTGTTTATAAAATAACCGAATCAACTACTTTAATAATTATAAAAAAAAATATAAAAACACAATATAAAATTTAAATTAAACATAAATGAAAATTAAACATTTATCCAAATCAAACATACCTCTATCATTACTTGATTATACTCAAAGCAACTAATTACAATAATACAATAAAATCAAAGATTACACCACAAACCTATTTCTTAATTGTTGTACCCAAAACAATTAAAAGCTCCAAAACAATGATAACCTACAACATATCTAAAAAAGTAAAAATCTTCTATTCTCTTGTTAATTTTCACTTATTCCCCAAAATATATACCCTTTGCGTGTAAACAATAATTTCTTTACTTTAATCCATAATAAATATGATGTTAATGAATGCTTGGTATGAATCTTCTCCACTAATAGACACTGCATGTTCAAGATATAACATCATACTTTCATTTAGTGAATCCATAACATGTTAATAATCAATTTCACATGTTTCAGCATAGTTTCACAAGATTTCACAGATTTTTCAGAATTAATTAGCATACTTTCATAGCATCATTTCAAAAAAAACAACAAATCAAAAGAAAAAAAATACTTCATTTGTTGTTGTTGGAAAGTAAAAAAAACAAGAGAAACAACAAAAATCAAGATTTCACAACAATGTTTTTCACATATTTCAGCAACATTTCACAATAAAAACGAAGAGAAACAAGAAATCAGCAAGATTTTCAGAAAAATTCAAGAAAAAACAAAAAGAAACAAGATTTCACAGCAAAAACGAAGGAAAAAAAAAAAACTATACACCATCTGATTTCAGAAAAAATAAAAGAAAAAAACAACAAATTTTCTATGAAATCACCCAATTCAGGGAAACATAAACTTGGAATCACTGATTTCAGAAGTTATTTGTGTGTGTGTGTGTTGATGAGAATAAAAGACCGAAGGCATGATATTACCTGTAGAAGTCGTTTCACAAGTCGTTGGAGGTGGAGCCGGAGGTGTTGTGGCGTAGCAATTGGAGGTGGTGCCGGAGGTGCTGTGGCCTAGCAGTCGGAACTGGAGACGGAGAGGAGGCCGACGACTGCGAAGACGGGTGAGGGAACACAACTTCGATAGATCGATGGAGGTTTGTATGTGCGTGTTGATGAGAAGAAAGGAGTGAGGCATGATTTTGAGAAAAAAAAAAAGAAAGAGCGAGAACTTAAGGGCAGCTGCGTCTTTTTTTCAGATGAGAGGTGAAGTCTTGTTTTTTAAGAGGCATTTAACAAATTCAGATGTATATTTTAAGAGGGTACCAAACAAGCCATATCTGAATTTTTAAGAGGTTGTCTCTTAATTTTTCAATGAAGAGGCAAACATACGGGACCTAAGGTTAACTGGATTAGTTATGGCCCAATAAGGCTTATTAGGGTTAGAATGAATCATTCTAGACATTAGTGCTCCAAAATGTTTTAGATTTATAAATTGGGTCCAATTAGGATCTAATTAGGGCTTCTAAGTTCAATGAGGTTGAATTGGGTACTTATTGGTCCATTAGGCCCAATAAGGAACTCCAAGTCCACCATGGACTTAAACCATGGATCTTAGGGTTTTTAGATTCTTTGATGAATATAATTAACGAATCTAAACAAGACTTTAGCGAGATTTACTTAAGGTGCATTATTTACAATAGTTAAATGGTTACATAAGAATAGAATTTCCTAGCTAAAATGCTAGTTGTGACAAGTTTGTAAGCCATTTTTGTAAGATCTTAAGTATTCTTGAAGCTTAGAAGAACAAGACGGAGGTTGGAGGTTCAAGAAGAAAGAAGTAGATCCAAAAGATACACCCCATTTCCATCATTTTCTGGTAATCAAGTCTCCATCTTGACTTATAGCTTCTTAGATCTCTTTATGTCCACTTTATGAGAGTTTTGGTCCATGGAGCTTGATCTACGGGACAAGGATGTCCCAAGCAAGGATCTTTTCATATATGGAGTCCCTAAGAGTGGTGAAGGCATAAAGGTGCAAGATTTATGCCCTTATAAATCCCTATGTGTAATATCCCAAATTTCAGAAGTTTGATTTAAGGGTTTAAAGTGTAAACTGAAGAAGGGACTCAATGAGTAGGTATACTTACTCGCCGAGTCGGAGCGGGTTTTGGGTCGTGAATTAAGTGACCAACTCGCCGATTCGGAAGCTAGACTAGACGAGTTGGTGCTGGAATGAGAAAAACCCTAATCTCGAGGGTTACACCCAATTTAAAGGACTTTATGTCCTTCCCTCAACCTCATTATTTCCCTTAAGAACCAGAAAACCCTCAGCTCGTCTGTTTGAGGTCTTTGGATGGAGATTGAAGCTTTAGAAATTGTTTCTAGTGGAAGAAACTTGAAGATCAAAAGGGCTTGCATCAAGAGAGTGGTGTAGATCCAGAATCTACTTCAGTTTGGGCACATCTTCGAGGTAAAAAGTTGTTACCTTCCCTCTTGTGCATCTAAATCTATTCATGTATGAGATTTGGGGCCATTTTGTTATGTTTGACATCTATTTTGGGTTTGGAGTTTAAATCCGAGGTTGCTACTTCAGATCTAGACTTGTCTTGGTCTAGAATGTCATAAAGCATCAATCAAGAGTTGTTGGTAAAGCCCCTTTGTCTTAAGCGCTAGGCCCAGAGTGATTTGGACATTTAATTCCTTGGTTTCACGTAAAGTTTGAAACTTTACGTCGGGGTTATTCCCTATAAGAGTGGATCTACAGTTTGGAGCCCCTGTATGGCTCAAAAAGCCTCTGTATGGTTGAAGGACTGGAGAGACTTGACGAGTTCCTTGGGTGGACTCGGCGAGTCATATGAAGATGGGCATGGACTCGATGAGTTGGAAGAACAACTCGGCGAGTCTGTTGAAGATTTCCTTGGACTCGCTGAATTTGTTCTTGGACTCGGTGAGTCAGGTCGCAGAACCCCAACCTATTTTGGTTAAGCTTCGGATCTGTGAGTTGGTTGGCGACTCAGTGAGTTGGTCAAGACGGAATTCTAAGAGCGTTCAACTTGACGAGTCCTGGGGAGACTTGGCGATTTGAGTCGTGTTATGGGAGTTTTCAGAGTATAAGAACTCGATAAGTCGACGGGTTGACTCGACGAGTAGAGTCAATCAGGAAGGTTGACTTTGACCAGGACTTTGACCAAAGTTGACTTACTTGACCTCGGGAGGATAGTTTAGTGTAAGTGTTGTTATTGGTATTGGTTACTCAGGGAGCTAGAGGAGCAGTATTTCGGAGAGTTGTCGGTAAGCAGTCAGAGGGTTATCATCCGAGTTCAGGTGAGTTTTCCTTCCAGTAGGAACGGGTCTATGGCCACAATGCCGACCCGTCTAGTTAGCAGTAGTTTCCGGACTTCGGTCCAATGCAGTAGTTCAGTGTTCTTGATGTCTTTGTGATTCAAGCATGTTTCTGTGTTATGTGTTTCGAACTTTGGTCTGATGCAGTATGCAATATATGTGTTTATGCTAGTAGTTATGATTATGTTATGCCATGTTCAGCCAGTTAGTCCGGACTTTGGTCCAATGCAGTTAGTCGGACTTCGGTCCGATGCAGTTAGCTAGACTTCGGTCCGATGCAGGGGCAAGGCCCCAGTTAGTCCGGACTTCGGTCCGATGCAGTTTCTGGACTTCGTTCCGATGCAGGCGGAAAGGCCCCAGTTAGTACAGATTTCAGTCCGATACAGTGGGCAAGGCCCAATATGTGCTTTATATGTTATTATATGGTATGTGGTAGTTTGGGGGATATCACTAAGCTTTGTGCTTACACTTTTAGTTTTGGTTTCAGGTACTTCCGCAAGCAAGGGGACGAGCTCGAATTGATGGAATGGCATACACCACAGTTGCAGTTTATTCTTGGGAGTTTTATTTAGATATTTGATATGATATTAACTTCAGTTTTTAATTGATACATTTACTAAGGAATTTTGAGACATACGATTCATGGTTCTATTATCTAATAGTTGATGTTGCGATTTTTTGTAATATTAAAACAAAAATTCTTTTGGGTCGTATTTTGAGTCGTTACAAGTTGGTATCAGAGCCTTGGTTTGAAGGATTTGGGCACGCTTTCGAGTGTGTCTGAACTCAAACTAGGGAAATGGTAAAAGATTTTCAAGAGAGAAACATTTTCGAAAAGAATTTTTGAAAAAGAACTTAGTAAGAAAAAGAGTTTTCTTAAAAAGTGAAAAGGGTATGGTGCATGCGATCAGCTGAGCTCAAGTAAGTACTCCCAAATTACCTATACATGTTTATGTTATGATTATCAGTTTCAGTTTCAGTAGAACAGCATGCTAGAATAGGACTGAGGATCTAGGGAGGATGCCTTATGTGCCTGCTATATATGTGTTTCAGTTTTATGAGAATTGCATGCTAGTATTGAGTAAACAATAGTAGGGTAGCATGTTTAGGTTATGCCTGATAGTATGAGCTTACCATTGTATGCTAGTACAGTTTCTCGTTATGAGAATATATTTGCTTGAGTAGTTCCTATATTCGAATGCTGCTTGCTTTGTGCTTTGTGGACTCTGAGTGATGGGAGTTAGCCAATAGGTGAATACGTCACGTTACATGTGATCGGGGTGAATAATCTCAGAGTGCTGGATTTGGCCCTACTGCACAGCTTTTGTCTGAGTCTAACCATTGTAGGGATGAGTCCCTTACTCAAAGGATTATCCGAGCCTCATTACATGTGATGGTATTCAGGTGATGGCTAATTGGCATTACAAGGAGGCCTTCAGCAGCTGAGGATTGGTTTGGGTAGAGTCAAAGCTTTCCCTAGGGCATGCCTAGGATGAGAGTAGCAGAGATTTGTACCACTAGAAGGGACTTGGTTAAGTTAAGTTAACTCTTGAGGAAAGCACGACTAGATGTGGAAGGTAGTATGGGCCCGTACTACCAAAAGCAGAGGATCCGTACTCGATTCAGGAGGGGCCAAGACGAAACAGGGGAATGGTGGAGTATGTGTGAGATCCCTCAGTAGCAATGAGTATTTTGACAGTTATTGTGATATGTTTTCAGCATGGTGACATTGCGCGAGATATCAGTTGGCAGTTCAGGTGCCGGGGAGGGATCTGGCTCAGGCTCTAGAGTCGGACAGTTTGATGATCAGATGAGAGATGTCATTTCTGCAGAGATTATGCACAACATCATTGATCAGACTCCTATGATATTCGGTTTAGTTAGGGAGGCCATCGCGAAGCTTTTGGACAGTTGTCTTGAGGCCTTTAGGGCCGAGATAGTTTCAGGGAATTTTAGGGGTCGTCTAGAGCCCAATTCTTATGGATCCTAGGGATCTATCAGGGAGGGGAATCCCATTTGTATCTCTTTCCAACAGGGGACGAGAGTGAGTGGGGCACCCTGTTCCCAGGAGATTCATTTGTATGAGTGGGTTGTTGCGGAGGTTTTGCGAGTCGTTCTCAAGGAGCTACTCGACATCGTCAAGAGGGTCACTGATAGGTTGACCGAGAAGCTCCAGGATCAGTCAGCGGTTGTTCAGACGATTGATGGGGATGATGGGGTAGCGTAGGAGCGAGGGATTGACCGGGAGTAAAAAAGGAAAAGGAAACCAGATGAGGTTCAATGGTCCATAGGTTCGGGTAGAAGAACCAAAGGGCCGAGTTCGAGATCGAGAGACTTCCAGTGTGGCAGGACGCACAGGGGTGCATGTAGGAGTAGTAGAGGTGGAAATCTTGGCTATTTCAAGTGTGGTCAGACTAGTCATTTTAGCAGAGATTGTACTACTACCATCGCTCAGGGGCTTGACCCAATATGTTTCCGGTGCAGTCAGAGGGGCCACAAGAAGGCCCAATGTCCAAGTTTGTATACAATAGGGCAGGTGCCAGCTCCTGCCCCTAGGACTTCGAAAACCACCAGCAAACATCAGGGTCGGGTAAGGGCGCCCACGGCTCGAAGCAGAGTATTCCGGTTGATTTCAACAAGGATTCGAGTAGCACTGGATGTTGGGGGTACGCATCTTTTACATTCCTGTCAATTATGATTTATGATGTTGCTGTTATGTTACTGCACCGATTTAGTAAGTACTTATATTGGAATATTATATTACCTATTTGAGATTGAGTCATATGCCATCTGCGTACCTTGGAATCTAGAATGATAGTTGAGGATGTTCCCCGTAAATCATGTCACTTTGGATGCAGTAATTGTAGCAAGTGTGAGTGGGACTCGGTGGTGTCCCGCTATTTTCGGGAAGGTGTTAGTTGTGTATAGATCAGTTATATTTTCAGCAATGGTAAGCTTGAGTTCCCAGTGGAGTAACCAGAGAAAGATATGATAGTAGTTCGAAGATGTCCCCCCTTAAGTGCTGGTTATCAAGATGTAGTCATTGAAGCAGGAACAATCGGGGGTTTAAAGGTGCTCAATCAGTCAACAAGATTGGTAGGTCTGATGAAGGGTTAGTTGAAGCGTCGGCAAAGATAAACGTGGGTTGTCAGCGGATCGACCCCTTAAGATGATAGGAAGGACGGGGAATCCTTTTCAAGTTGTGAGTTGTAATAATTAGTGGGAAAAAAGTGGGGGAGAACCCTTCATGGATTCATGGTCAGTAGTATGCTAAACTTAGAAAGCAGCCCGAAGGGTCTAGTGGGTTCAGGAGTTTAGGAGTTGGGAGTTTGGAAAACTTCCCAATGTCAGTTTCATGTATTAGGGATTAGTAGACGATTGGTTTGGGAAACCAAGTTGAAGACTTTCTCGACGGAAAGCAAATGTAGCAAGGATGTAATACTACCAGATAGCTGTAACATTGGATAACTAAGGGATGGTTTTGGAAATCAGGTTAGGGGATAGCTAGTATGACTCGAGTGAGTCAGGGTGCCCTCGGAATCGTAGTTAGTGTTAGAGTCAGAAGGGAGAGTGTTGTAAGTCTGCGGGTGTATCCGTAGCATTCACTAGCAGCCATATAGTATTAGAGTGTTGTAAGTATGCGGGTGTAGCTATAACATTCACTAGCAGCCATATAGTATTAGAGTGTTGTAAGTCTGCGGGTGTAGCCGTAGCATTCACTAGCAGCCAGATAGTATTAGAGTGTCGTAAGTATGCGGGTGTAGTCATAGCATCACTAGCAGTCAGATAGTGATAGAGTGTTATAAGTCCGCGGGTGTAGCCGTAGCATCCACCAGGTTGGTAAATAGCATGAGCACGTTGTTAGGACGTGGAAATAACATTAGCTCCCAGAATGGGCGTAGCAGTAAGGATGTGGAAATCCACGAATTGGATTTCAGAATTATCTGGATGGATTAGACCTAGTTGAGCCAGAGATAAGATTGTAGGCATGTCACTGCAGTTTTGAGATCGAGGAAGCAATGGATTGCTTTAGGTTACTTGTTATATAAGGCTACAATTGGTCATGTAGCAATCACGTTTATCCGCGATTTGGTAACATCAGGATTCTCCGCTCGGACCCGATCGGTTGGATTAGGAGGATTTTAGAGCCTTAGTAACATGATAAGTAGTGGAAAATAGTTCCAGAGAAGGATTTTGTTCGGAAGTCATGGGAGGCGACTAAAACAGGGAGTCCTCTGGCCCCGCAGCCGGGTTGGAACCCGATATTTCAGATGACTGACGAAGGAAGTGAGACCAGGAAGGTCCCAAGAGATGTTGGAAGGCATCCATGTAGCAGCATGTTGTTCCAGGCAATCAGTGTTTCAAGCAGTCAGTGATCAGGCAGTTTAGTGTTTCAGGCAGTCAGTGATTCAGGCAGTTAGTGTTCAGGCAGTTCAGTGTTTCCGGCAGTCAGTGTTTCAGGCAGTCAGTGTTCAGGCAGTTCAGTGTCTCAGGCAGTCAGTGTTCTAAACAGTTCAGTGCTTTCAGGAAGTTCATTGTTTTCAAACAGTCTTGGGTCTCCAGCGGTAATGGTATTTTGGATTTTCATGGATAGCTTGTGGAGTGGAAAGTCACTCATAGCACGATTATCAGAGTTACGGCCAAGTATAAGTGAATCACTGGGATAAGTGGATTTGTGGATTCTATTGTTCTAGCGGGAACCTGGGGTAGTTAGCATGAAAGGAATGGATTCATGAAGAGGATAGAATGAGTTCCAGCCTTGTGAGTTGCTCGGGTTATCGATAGATATGGAAAAAGGGAGGATAGTTTGGCACTGGGGAGAGGACCCAGTGAATTATTGTGGTATATAACTTTCGCAAGTCACGAAAGTGTGTACCTGTCAGGAAGGGGACAGTATCATCGGGTGATACTTGGTTGTTATGTGATGCCATTGAGGTCGATGGTCGGTATGGAGTTTTGGCAAGGATGCCACGCGAGAAGAAGGGACTCGACGAGTAGGTATACTTACTCGCCGAGTCGGAGCGGGTTTCGGGTCGTGAATTAAGTGACCAACTCGCCGAGTTGGAAGCTAGACTAGACGAGTTGGTGCTGGAATGAGAAAAACCCTAATCTCGAGGGTTACACCCAATTTAAAGGACTTTATGTCCTTCCCTCAGCCTCATTATTGCCCTTGAGAACCAGAAAACCCTAAGCTCGTGTGTTTGAGGCCTTTGGAGGGAGATTGAAGATTTAGAAGTTGTTTCTAGTGGAAGAAACTTGAAGATCAAAAGGGCTTGCAACAAGAGAGTGGTGTAGATCCAGAATCTACTTCAGTTTGGGAACATCTTCGAGGTAAAAGGTTGTTACCTTCCCTCTTGTGCATCTAAATCTATTCATATATGAGATTTGGGGCCATTTTGGTATGTTTGAGATCTATTTTGGGTTTGGAGTTTAAATCTGAGGTTGCTACTTAAGATCTAGACTTGTGTTGGTCTAGAATGTCATAAAGCATCAGTCAAGAGTTGTTGGTAAAGCCCCTTTGTCTTAAGCGCTAGGCCCAGAGTGATTTAGACATTTAATTCCTTGGTTTCACATAAAGTTTGCAACTTTACGTCGGGGTTATTCCCTAGAAGAGTGAATCTACAGTTTGGAGCCCCTGTATGGCTCAAAAAGCCTCTGTATGGTTGAAGGACTGGAGAGACTTGACGAGTTCCTTGGGTGGACTCGGCGAGTCATATGAAGATGGGCATGGACTCGATGAGTTGGAAGAACAACTCGGCGAGTCTGTTGAAGATTTCCTTGGACTCGCTGCATTTGTTCTTGGACTCGGCGAGTCAGGTCGCAGAACCCCAACCTATTTTGGTTAAGCTTCGGATCTGTGAGTTGGTTGGCGACTCAGTGAGTTGGTCAAGACGGAATTCTAAGATCGTTCAACTTGACGAGTCCTGGGGAGACTTGGCGAGTTGAGTTGTGTTATGGGAGTTTCTAGAGTATAAGAACTCGATAAGTCGACGGGTTGACTCAATGAGTAGAGTCAATCAAGAAGGTTGAATTTGACAAGGACTTTGACCAAAGTTGACTTAGTTGATCCCGGTAGGACAGTTTAGTCTAAGTGTTGTTATTGGTATTGGTTGCTCAGGGAGCTAGAGGAGAAGCATTTCGGAGAGTTGTCGGTTAGCATCCGGAGGGTTATCGGTCGAGTTCAGCAGTTCAGGTGAGTTTTCCTTCTAGTAGGAACGGGTTTACGGCCACAATGTCGACCCGTCTAGTTAGCAGTAGTTTCCGGACTTCGGTTCAATGCAGTAGTTCAGTGTGCTTGATATCTTTGTGATTCAAGCATGTTTTTGTGTTATGTGTTTCGAAGTTTGGTCTGATGCAGTATGCAATATATGTGTTTATGCTAGTAGTTATGATTATGCTATGCCATGTTCAGCCAGTTAGTCCGGACTTCGGTCCGATGCAGTTAGCCAGACTTCGGTCCGATGCAGGGGGCAAGGCCCCATTTAGTCCGGACTTCGGTTCGATGCAGTTAGCTAGACTTCAGTCCGATACAGGGGGCAAGGCCCCAGTTAGTCCGGACTTCGGTCCGATGCAGTGGGCAAGGCCCAATATGTGCTTTATATGTTATTGTATGGTATGTGGTAGTTTGGGGAGATCACTAAGCTTTGTGCTTACAGTTTCAGTTTTGGTTTCAAGTACTTTCGCAAGCAAGGGGAAGAGCTCGAATTGATGGCATGACATACACCACAGTTGCAGTTTATTCCTGGGAGTTTTATTTAGATATTTTGATATGATATTAACTTCAGTTTTGAATTGATACATTTACTATGGCATTTTGAGACATACGATTCATGGTTTTATTATCTAATAGTTGATGTTGTGATTTATAGTAATATTAAAACAAAAATTCTTTTGGGTCGTATTTTGGGTCGTTACACCATGCAAGCTTAAAGATTTATTATGGCCTTTGGGAGCCTTAAAAGCCATGCAAGGAAGAAAAGTATGAGACTTGGTCTCAGTCCTCCTGTTTTGGATTGGAGTGATAAGGGTTTTTAGACCATAGAGTTATGTCTTATGAGCTAGGGTTTTGTCTAAACCCATTAAGAAGGATTAGGAGTGGGTAAAGTTTGAAACTTTACAATCATGAGATCATTTCCAACATGTAGACAAAGTTTGGGGTTTGGATCTGAAGTGTGGGGGTTTAATCTGTTAAAATGGCCCAATCAGACTGAGGGACTCGGCGAGTCCAGGGAGGGACTTGATGAGTCAAAGTATATTTTCCTGTTTCTGTTCAAATTAGAACTCGGTGAGTCTACAAGTTGACTCGACGAGTTGATTTGATGAACCGCGAGTCTGTTAGCCAGGGAACTCAGCGAATCAAGGGCTGACTCTGTTAGTGGGTTCAGGATTTCAGTGTTGTAGGTGTTTTTACTTGACGAGTTGAGTCAATTTTGAGTGTTGACTTTGACCTTTGACCGTTGACCTTGACTTTGACCAAGTTTGACCCAGTTTGACTTTTGAGGGTATTGTGGTCTAAGTATTATTTTAGGTATTGGTAGTTCATGGAGCCAAAGGTTCAGCAGTTTGGGATCTTCCGGCTAGCAGCAAGGGGTTATTTTCATGATTCTACATCAAGCCTTTACGAGGTGAGTTTTCCTCCAGTAGGAACGGGTATAAGGCACCAATGTCGTCCCGTTTAAGTAGTAGAGTATGCCGGGTGAGCCTGATGCAGTTTATATGTTTCAGGACTTTGGTCCGATGTCGGGGCGGTCCCGAGAAGTATATATGTATGCTTGAGGTCTTTGTTATCCACGCATGTTTATGTGTTATGTGTTATATGTTCCAGACCTTGGTCCGATGTCGGGCAAGTCCAATGCACTATATGTGATTATGTTATATGTTATGTGTTCTGGGGTAAGCCCGATGTAAGTTACTCGATAGGCCATGTATTATGCATTTCGGGGCAAGCCCGATGTATCTAGTTTATGTGTTATATGTATTTGTTCCGGGCTTTGATCCGATGTCGGGGCAAGCCCGATGCCCGGGTGAGCTCGATGCCCGATGCGGTTAGATGTCAGGGTGAGTCCAATACCGGACAGGAGTCCGATGCAGGGTAATCCGATGTCGGGATTCGTCCCAATGTAGTGGGAGTAGTCCCAGAGTTATGTTGTTTGTTATATGTGCTTTGTATGGTATGTGGTAGTTTGCGGGAGCTCACTAAGCTTCATGCTTACAGTTTCAGTTTTGGTTTCAGGTACTTCAGCTAGCAAAGGGAAGGACTCGATTTGTTGGCATGGCACACACCACAATTTATTAGCCTGGGAGCTTCTTCTGATATTTTATATGAGACAGTTATATGTTGACAGATTTTATGAGATTTTGAGATACATGCTTGATGATTTTATCTTATGGTGATAACGTTATGTTTGTTAAATGATTTTAAAAAAAATGAAAACGAAATTTTGGCTTGTATTTTTGGGATAGTTTAATAGTGATCTATTAGATATGTATGACAACCTGTATCTGCTAGCTATTGATTGTTATGGTGTATGTTGATATGTTATAGTTTACTGGGTTGAGGCGGATCAACTGAGACTGAAGGCCAAGACACCCAGGGCGGTCCAGATAGCTAAAGGCCTACAAGGCGGAATAGTTAGGCTGAAGGCCCAGAAAGCGGTCCAGATAGGTTGAAGGCCCGTTGAGGCGGTCCATTCATGCTGAAGGCACTGTATGTTGTTACTTGTTATGTTTATGTGGTGGTACTTTAAGGGACTCCCTAAGCATTGGCTTACAGTTTTAGTTTTGTTTCAGATACTTCTGAGGATCATGGCAAAGCGAAGGCGCGACCGTACACATCCTTTGTTTTATGTTGTGGGATATAGAGAGACTCTGATTTTAAATAATGTTTTTGGGAACAATGGTTATATAAACACTTTTTGAGTAAATGTGTTGTTTTTTAAAAGTTTAAATTTATTGTGATTTTTGAGACGTTATATTGTGCCCACTTTATACACCCTTAGGTCACAGGCTAATGTGTATCAATTTTTGTTAGTGATGTGTATGTTGTTGTGAATTGTAACTTGTTATAGAGGTTAAACTTGTTAGGTTTTATATTAAAACCTTTTTGTTAATTTTTGAGTAAAAAGTGTATTTCAAATATATATTAGACCCTATACTTATAATTTCCACCAATTTTATCTATGCATGTATTCCTAGCCTTGGAAAATGGGGTACGCCAGTCACGTGTGCTGCTGCACTATCAGAGCATCCGGTGTGGACAACACCCTTGATGTTTTTATCAACGTGGTCGACAGGTAACGGCGTTGCCACCGAGGGAACATCCTCCCTTCCCGTTAAGTGGTCTTCAATGTCCATGACAACAAGCTGCAATGTCATTTTCCTTTTGATTTCTCTCTTTTTTCTTTGACTTTTTCTTCACCTCAGCACCTTAATGACAATGTTTTGAAAACCGGACCGGAGACCGAACCGGTCCTCTTACGGGTTCGATGGTTCAGGTGGTCCAACCGGTCGGACCAGTCTCAAAAACCGAAAAAATCGGATGATGTCATAATTTTATTTAATTATATAAAAAATACAAAAATGAAAAAAATAAATATTTTTTTAAAATTTCCGGTTTTGCCGGTTCAACCGGACCGGTTTTTACCGGTTTTCACCAGTTCACATAATACCGGTTTTTTGGCATTTAAGAACCGGATCCGGGAACGGTTCCCGGTTGAACCGGTCGGTCTGGTCCGGTTTTCAAAACATGGCTTAATGGAACACCACCAAAAAAAAGGGGAAAATGTCATTGTAGCCCCACTAACTTACAAGTTTTGGTTTAAAAGGTCCCTTATTTTATTTTTTGGCTTTAGAAGGGCATAAACTAACATTTAACCAGCTAATTTGGGATTTTGACCCAATTCAACCGGTTCGCTTGCCATGTCATCATCCAAGTAAGCTACTGAGTCAACTCAGATGAGTCGGTTTACACATCATCGACTCACCACCGAGTTCACTTACTTGGGCACTAAGGGTTAGGTGGTCCCGTACTATATAAATGGATGGTCTCTTGGACAAAACCCTAAGAATTTGTTACCACTTCCGGCCAAACACAACTCGACAAACGAAAATAGAATACTCGTGTTCCCTTCACTATCTTCCATGGAGCCTACCCCACCACCATCACCAGATACTATAAACTCCAACAACTCGATTAGCTCAATAGACGGGCTATACTTGAATGATTTGCACACGATTTTCTGCGACTGTGGTGATAAAATAGCCAAGCAAAAAGGTGAGGTGGAGCGCATGAAGGAGGAGATGGTTTACGATTACCTTCATTCTAGGGTTGATGTCCTGAACATGCAACAAAGGTTCGAGAAGGTTGAGAAGCAGATTCAAGCTACTGCGTTGTTGGTTGTGGGTCTTGTCGTGGTGATGCTCCTGCTAATGATTTTCATCATTCACTTGATAGTCAGCAAGTGATTCTCAAGGAGGTGAATAGTAGTGGTATGATAATCTAGTGTTCGTCATAATCGTCTATTATGTTTAAGGTTTTTATTGTAATATATGTTATTAGGATTGTGTGTGTTTGTGGTAATCGTGTATGATGTTTATGGTAATATAGTGGTGTTTGTTTACGGATGTTTTTTGAAGTCCTGGGAACATATAACATGCATTTTGATATTATCTTGATGAAATGTAAAGACCTTGAATGCGTTTTGATTTGTTAGGATCAATGTTCTTGATTAAAACTAACTATTTGGACACTTGGTTGCTTAATTAATGAAATTTAATTGTTGTTTGTACACCAACTGTGATAGATGTTAATGAGGTCAAACATTGGGGTAATTTCGTCAAGGGGTATTTTCGGAATTTACAATTTTTAAGAACTTACTTCCTTACTCGGCAAGGGTATTTTCATCATTTGCTCTTTATAAGTACTTTACCTCCTTTACTCGGCAGTACATCCCATTTCTTTGTACATGTTCTTGTTTGCATTTTGAAGTATCTTGGAAATAACAAAGCAAAAATGGTGAAATGCTCATGTGGATGTTTGGCCATAATCAGAATGTCTTCCACTCCATCAAACCCTGGAAGACCATTCTATGCTTGCCCCACTAAGGTTTGTTTGACTTTCTTTATCAGGTCACTGTAGACCAAATTTATTTGTTTTTATCTTTGCATTCTACACTTCTAACTTCTAAATTGATTTTTTTAGGGGCCTCGTAATGGTTTTATTTGTTGGGTAGAAGAAGCAGACACTAAGAATATGAGTGCTGAAGCAGTTATGATTGCAGGATTGGCTAGGTCAAAAAAGAAGCTTGAATCAAAGATTTGGAAACTGAAGATTTCTTTAGTTCTAAGTTGGATTATTTTCTTTAGCATAATTGTGTACAAGCTGTAATTCGTATTTAGCAGTTTTTTATGTCCTTGTCAGGGAAATTGTTATGGTTATTTACATTATCCTTGTAATGACTTGCAATCACTAATGTCAATAATAGACACCAATGCCATGTTCACCTAGAGTAAATGGGACCATATATATCCAGCACTAATGTAAATAATGGACCCCAATACCATGCACGTCCATAAACACAACACACCATCATAAGGACATTGAAACCTTTTGCATACATGACACCACAGTGAGTTCATAACATAGTAATTTATATTAGATTAAAATTAAACAAAAATAGTACATAACATAAAATCTAAACACTTAATCCAACATTGTTTAGCATAACCAAAGTGACTACATAACACCACAGTGAGTACATAACATAAAATTGAAACACTTAATCCAACATTGTTTAGCATGACCAAAGTGAGTACAAAACATCAAATTAAAACACTTAACCTGAAATCAGTTGTCATAAACACATTGACTACATAATGACATTGACCACACTTAACCTATTCTAGTTCCATTGGCTTGTCAATCGTGTGGCCTTCCCCATTTTTACCCTCAACCCGTGTACCAAGTTTTTTCTTCAAAATTCTTTCCGACTTCTTTCTTGTCTTGATAATTACCTTCTTACCCCTCCCTCCTATATCATCTTTACCATCCTTTGTCTTCCTACCATTGCTTCTTTCCCCAACATTACCATTACTACCCTTTTTACCCCTCCCCATTTATCATCTATAACATCATTTGCCTTCTTACCACTGGTTCCTTCCCCAACTTTTCCATTATTGCCCTTATTACCCCTCCCCCCTTTATCATCTATAATATCATTTGCCTTTCTACCACTGCTTCCTTCCCCAACTTTTCCATTAATGCCCTTATTACCACTCCCTCCTTCCTCATCTATCATACCTTTTGCCTTCTTAGCACTGCTTCCCTCCCCATCAATAACATCTGATCTCTTCCTTTTCCTTACATTTAGTTTTGTTGGCTTTTCAGATTTAGAACATGTAACCTTGTTATGTCCTGCTTGTTTGCATACACTACACGTAATCTTTTTCCCAACCTTTAACACAATATGTCTAGCACCCCTTTCACTTGAATCCTTTCTTCTATTAACTTTAGGCCTACCTGGCATTTTTCTTTTCAATGGTGGCAGAGGTGGAATGAATTCAGTAGGTGACCACATGTTGCTACCATTCATCCCACACATAGGATACTTGTAGGTGTTCTTATAAATTGCTCCATAGTACATTGGATCAACATAATTACCAACATCATTGTTAAGGTATGAGATTGTTTTAACTGAATGCACACATCCATACACATTTAGTTGCCACACTCTACATGAACAAGTCTTCTTATCTACATCCACAACGTAAGACTGCCAAATTCATTGTTTTAAACTGGTTTAAACCAGTAGGTAAAACCTGCCAATACCTGATGCAATGGTATAAAAGTTAGGGTGTATAGTGGAAAAACTAAATAAAGTATTAATAGAAAAGAAAAAACCTTTGAGCTCTTTTCAACTGATTCAATAGGATTGTAATGGTTGGGCATGGTTTATAATCAGGCCATGAACAACCTTTGATGATGAGATTGAATTGCCTCTCCATAACATACAACCTAATTTCTTCTAACATTGTGATTATTGGTTTTTTCCTTGCATCTCTAATGACATTGTTGAAGCTTTCATATAATCCATTTTCAACTGCATCACACATCCTCCCCTCTCTAAAGAAAGCTCTACACCATGATTTTGGGTTCTTTTCCATAAGATAGTCAAATGATGTAGGATTTAGTACTTGTATTTCCTTTATTGATGCATTGAGTAAATGTTCAGTTAATGCTTTGCAAGCTTTCCAAAACATCGTCTCATAATGCACACCACTAAACCTTTTCCTAAAGTTGGCAACAATTTGCCTTGCACACTGTCTGTGTTCAGCATTAAGCATTAAGCATTACTTCCTTCACAGCGTCCAATAGCCCCTATACAATTTAAATTCATATGTTAAGAAAATGGAAATTTATTAACAAGAAATATGAAGTATAATAAGTGATTTAACTTATGTTGATCTGACATCAGGGTGATACCATTACCATCATCAACTTCTAGATCATCTTGAAGATTCTCCAAAAACCATTTCCAATTTTCTTTATTTTCCACACACACAACTGCCCATGCTAATGGGAAAATATGATTGTTATCATCTCTTCCTACGGCACATATCAATTCTCCACTACATAATCCCTTTAAGAAACAGCCATCCAGGTTTATTACTCGTCTACAACTTCCTTTCCAACCTTGTTTCAGCCCCTGAAAGCATATGTAAAACTTACTAAAATATGTCTTCCCATCAGGCATACTGTTGACATCCAATTTGACAGTTGATCCTGGATTGGATCTTCTTATCTCTTCACCATATGACCAAAGCTTGGCATAATGCTCAACTAGTGTACCTTCAATAAGTTCAATTGCATATTTCTTTGCTCTTCTACACTGTCCCATACTCACATCAATTCCAATATTTTATTTTACTTCTTCCTTTAGTAGGCTAACACTCATTTTTTGTTTTTGTAAAAATTTGGATGTGAAATGGCTACCAATCCATGCATAGCTTACAATTGACCCCATTTTAAAATTTCTAGCACAATTATGGTCATCTATAAGAGACTTAATCTGAAAAGATTTTTCCTCACTCATCCATGAAGCCCACAATATAAACTTGCATTGTCCTGAACAACATTTAACTAAAAGCCTCTTACTATCATTTTTTTGTAGCACAATTGATATCCTTTAGCAACATCATAATTACACAACATATGTTTTAACTGTTTAGGATTTTCAAATCTCATTCCTAACACAAGTTTTTGTTTTTTCCAATGAACATTTTCATTAAAAGTTGTTACCTCCTCATGAATTGGGTCGTGTTCATCCATCTGATCAAATGGATCTTCATGAGATGGATCCTCTTGAGGTGGAGTGTCTGGAGTTGGCTGCTCCTTGGGGCAGAGCTTGTTCAAAAATACATCATTCAATGTCTTGTTCATGAGGATGCAATCTCCATCTTCAATGTTATCGTCCAAATCACCTTGCACTTGTACTTCATCTAGGTCAATGCCTCCTTCTGTCTCAACATGCAACTCTTCTACTACTTCACCTACACCATAAAACTTATCCTCGGGGGTGCATACTTCAGCCATCTCATCAACAATCCATTGATGAACATGAACACCAACATGATCCATGTACACAGAAATTACACAACCAGAATCATACCATACTTCAATAAACTCCTGGTAGTCTTTCTCAGTTGCTATTATCCTCAGTCCTTCAGGGAACTCAATATCGGGCATGCAAAAGTACACATTAACACATGTCTCGTTTGCGAATCTCTGAATGAACACTAGAAATTCGTTTTTGTCCATTCCAGCAAAATCCACATCCTCAAACCTTTGCTCCACCCCTTCTGAGTAACTGATCACTGGATACCTCATAAACAAACCAGCAAAATGAAGATCTATCTTCATGTAGACGGCCATAGAAAAAATCCAGGTTTGATTTTCGGATGAACAGTAGAACAAAAAGGAGATATTGGTAGATGAAACCGATTAAAGACGAAAATTACTTGGAGAGGAAGGGTTGGTGTCATTTATCGATACACTAACACGTGGCATATGGTTTAGTTTAATGAACTGGCTTTCTTTTAATGACATGTCCAAGAAATAATACTGATTGGGTTTGGGGTCACCGGGTGACCCCTTCACTTTATAAAAAATGGCCTAATTAGCAAGTTAAATGGTAGTTTATGCCCTTCTAAAGCCAAAAAATAAAATAAGGAACCTTTTAAACCAAAACTTATAAGTTAGTGGGGTTACAGTAACATTTTCCCAAAAACAAAAATGGTGGAAATTAAGAAGCTTTTTGTTGCTTACTTGGCCTCACCACCACAAAGTGGGTTAGGTTTTTATCATTTCATGTTAGATCGATTAGCAAGATTTTATGTATAAACTACTCAATCTCCCTATACTAATAAAAGAGTAGTTTTTTTTATATGTGTCACCATATTAGACCTCTTAATTGATGTGTTGCCACTTGTCAATCTATTAGTTCTCCATTTTAAGTTTATTAGACTTCCTCATTAATGTGATGCTATTTGTTAATGTATGTATTTTCAATTTTAAATTTAAATTTTATATTATTGTTTTGATTAATTTACAAATAAAAAATGTTTAATATATATACATATTTATTTGAATCAATGATTATAATTTCATATAACTAATAAAAATATCTATTAATTAACAATTTATTTAAAATAATTGATTAATAATTTATAGATTTTACTATAAAATTTTAATTAATTTTATAACCGTAGTTTCCACGGGTTATAAACTAGTTTTTAATTTATATATTACTCTCATAAAAAATCAAGGTTCTAAAAAGCTCGTCATGGCTCCGCCATGGCACGCCATGACTCCATGGCTTGCATGTGCCGCCAAGCTTTGCCAAAACGCCACCTTGACCCATATATGTGTATAAAAATGAATAATAGTAAAAAATACATATAAAATATGAATTATATACAAAATTGCCGCTTTAAGTCACGCCTTACAAACGACGTGCCTCGTCAAGGCTCGGAAAAACTTGAGGCTTGACATTACCGCCAAGTCACACCTTATGTTATTTAGAACGTTGTAAAAAATACATGTTTTTTTTATATACAAAAAAAAAGATATTCAATACGGATAAATTTAGTTACTATCTGACGAAATTTATGGTTATTTAATTTATTATTTAATTTAGAGAAAAGTATTGCTAAATCAAAGCACACGAGCACGGGTTTGGTCCCGCCTTTCGCCCTTTGTTATTGCCTTTATTTACGAAAAGCACTCACAGTCTACTCCCTCAATACGACGTCGTCCGCAATGTCCAACAACGCGCCCACCGTAGCCACCCCAAATTTTCTCGCAAACAGAAATGGGTCATTCCGTCGTATCACAGACGCATCAGAACCGTTCATCTCCTCGTCACCGTATCTCGGCCGTCGTCGTCGGAGTGTTCTGATAAACTCCGGCCCCACATCCGAAGCCTGAAATGTATACGGGTGACTATGTTGACCTCGCTTCCAGTCAACGTAAGTCAACGTAGCTGGCACGCATCCTCTCCTATCCTCCATAGACAATAGCGTAGGGAAGTAATTCTCTTCAGGGTAACACCTGCCTATGTTCTCCTGCAGACACGGCAGCTTGAATTTGGACCATAGACGCGTGTCACCAACAACCACCCTGGCGTGATGACGTGTCAACACCGAAAACTGAGACCCAATTCTGAATCTTTCATATGACACCTCCGGAAGCATCACTGTTTCCCCACGCGCTGCCCATCTTCCCCACGCGCCAACCTCGTGTTCCAGGATCTCTATGAAACTCTTCTTGGAGCTCACCAGTGTTTCGTAGGTGAAATCGAATGAGTGGAGAGGTATGCAAGAGGGGGAGAGCAGGGCAAACATGTAATTCGCCGGATCGTGAAGTAGAGCTCGGGCGAGTAGCCGCCGGTGAGCTGCGGCGAGTGTGGGAGTGTTGCGGCGGGTAGGTTTTGAGGGAATGGTGCGGTTGCTGAAAACTCCTTGAAATAGCAGGTCATATCGGAGATTAGGGTCGGCATGTATGTATATATTGTATAAGTGTTTTGTTTTGGTGCGGTTGAAGTAGAGCTCCCAGAGTGGTGCTAATGGCAGCCGGCCGGTGGTGAGGAACATGAATGCAAGCTTCTTCGGTGCTCCGGCGGGTGATGGGTTTGGGTTGACACGAGAGGCCAGGTGGAAAAGCGAGTTATCATCCATCTCTTCTTCCATGAATCTGTTGTTGGGTTTTTGCAATTGGGGTGGTGGGGAAACGGTGGTGGTGAGGTCGGTGTTAATGGTGAAGACGATGGCAAGGGGAAGCGTGAGAAAAAGGGCGCAGAGAAGAGTGAGAGGAGTTGGGGACATGGATGACACAAGACCACAGGTAATGAAATATAATGGGGGAATGGAGTAAGAGCCGAATGCAGAATACGTTTTGATTTTGATTGAAGCTCTTATTCAATGATTTTTCGAGTTCCCATGATATGCTCCCTTCCTTCTCAACGTTTATCATGTTAAGTTTTCTTGTTGTTTTCTGAAAGTTTAGAATTGGGTTGATGATTAACTTGTGTGTTGAATACTCAAAATTCATAACGTAATAGCAATGTTTTAAAAAACGGTTTTTTAGTTAAACCGGTATGGTGATCGGTTTCCGGTTTAACCGATTCGACCGCTGAGTAAACCGGTTTTCACAATTTTCATCATTTTTCGTATTTTTCTACACATACATACATACACAAATCAAGAATTTAATGTCTACAAATTCAAACATTAAAGTACACATGAAAATAAGTTGTAGATCAATAACTAATAACCATGAGTTTTACATCAATCCACATGTATTAAAAAGAAAACAAATTCCTAGATGAATATAAACGCATCAAAAAATTTCATAACATTTACCATGTGTTTTTATTCAGAAATTTTTTAATAAATATAAAAAAACTATCAAAGTTTATTATGTAAAAGGTTTCAATTTCATATGTTTTTATTCAAATTAACCGGTTCAACCGGATTTTTATAAAAACAGGGCGGTTCATCCGATTCAAAAATAGACATAAAATCGGTGATAGTTGAACCGTTCCCTTCCCTGATTCCCGATCCAACCGGTTCGACCGGTCGATTCAAACTGGTTTTTAAAACATTGCGTAATAGTAACAAATTTCTTCATTTGCCTGGTCATGTTATTAAATTGTTACTCGTATGTATTATAATACACTTTTTTACATGCATTATTTATTAAGTTGTGACCCGACTTAATCAATATTTTTCACAAACATGTTGTCTACGCTGTGAAAAACGGGAGAAGAAAACGGTTTTTGAAAAGTGATATCAATAACAAAATATGAAATATCTTAATTATCATGACCGCTGGCCGTTTCGATAATTGTATTTTGATCAAGAGATATTTGATAAACTAGCTTTAAAATATATGAAATTACATAAAAATTACTTAAAAAACATATGTGCAAAAATTAAATATAAAACATAATAATCAAAAATTAATTTTTAACTATAATTTTAAAATTTTAGATTTTTTATAACTATACACTAGTAGAAAAAAAGGCTTTTAACGACATAAATATTATGTACGACATACATATTATGTATGATATACATCAAGGCTGGAGGGTGTGGTGCTACTGAAACCGCACTCCCTCCCCCGCCACATAAGCGTTATGTCATCTTTTACCCCTCAAGTGTGGTTCCTTGCCACACCAAAAGAGTGGTGCCACAGTTTTTTTTGTTAATTATTTTAATTTAATAAATTTAATTTTTTAATAAGAAAACATAATTTTAAAAACATAATATTTCATTAATTAAAAATACAAATACCATACATTACTTAATTTAAAATAAATAAAAAAACATAAAAATTTAGAAAAACAAAGTAGAAACATAAAACCTACAACTTAAAAAAAACACACACACACACGAAACGATTAAAAACTTGAAAAAAACCTAGAAATTAGCCACGATTGATGTAACAGTTTTTCACTTCCTCCTTCATCGCCAAAACCACTTCATGCTCGGCCCCGGTCATATTCGACGTGTCCATCGCTAGTATTCACATGTCGCTCTCCCTTTGTTTCCGAAGCTCTCTTTCAGAAGCAATTTTCAAAATCTTGTCAATTCTATCTTTTATACCCTTCATGTCGGTTCCCATTTCTTTCAAATCATTTGAATCCGACGCTTTGCCTTTGTCTTTGCTTTTTGATTTGTCTCTTCCTAATGGTTGGGAAGGTGGTGAAACTGGAACAGGTTCATCTTCGTTCAGATCAAATTGAACACGAGCATCTGATGTACTGTGGTCAGACTCATATGTTCTGCTGCGTTTTGACCCACTGTCGATATACTGGTCATGTGTTTTGCTACTAAGCCATTTCCTGTTATCTTTCAAAAAATTCCAAACTTCAAGAAACTTGAAAGCCTTCAGATTTTCTTTTTGATACACTTTCAACGCTTTCTTCAAAATGACTTCATCGCTTTCTCCACTTTTCCATTGACGTTTCATGTTGTTCCACAAGTCATTAAACAACATGACTTCCTTATTCATCTTCCCCCATTTGGTGTACACTTGATGTTTTGAATGGTATTCTCCACGATTCATTCCTTTATGGAACCTGTGTAAAACGCGAATCCAAAAGCGGTCATGTTTTTGGTCTTTTCCAACCATCGCATCTTCTGAAATATCGATCCAAGATTGTGCCAACACTAACACTTCCAAAGGTTCCCAACATCTAGCCTGCCTTCTCTTTTCTTTTATTTGCTGCTCGAGTGGGCTGAGTTTCTGTAACGAATTCCGGTTCAGAATCAGAAACGACCGTTTCTGGTTGTGTTTGTGTTTGTTGAACAAACTCAGGTTGGAACAAAAAATCAAATGGATTAAAATTCGGGTCGGGTTGGGGTATTGGTGGTGTTTGTGGTTGTGGTTGCCCTGGTCGTTGTGGAAAACACGGAAACATACCGTCGTAGTGGTAATACGGAGGTGAGAAAATCGGTGAATCAAATGAAGATATTGGGGTGTTGATGTTTCTGATTGGTGTTTTTTCTTTGCTAGGTCTTTTGGAAGAAGACATTTTTTCAAAAAAAATTGGATGAGAAGATTGTGAAAATATGTGTTTAAAGGTGGTGTAAATGTGAAAATGGTAATATATATATATATATATATATATATATATATATATATATATATATATATATATATATATATATATATATATATATATATATATATATATATATATATATATAACCCTTTTAATGTGGTGTCGTCTAGAAAAAATTCATAGGGTTTCATTACCTCCATGTAACCTAATCCCTGAACGACGCAACGTACCAAAATGTCATCTTCAATCCTTTTAAAATGTCGATTACATTTTCCTGATCGTCGCATCCCTTTGAATGCCTTCCTCTTGCAATTCACCAGTTCCTCTCCCACAAAAAGCCAATCGGAAAACCCGATTATGCGACCAACAAAAAATTTCCCAATTGTTGACCACAAATGTTTTAGTTGCTAAATCAAAGAAGAACAATAATATTGTGATCTTCTTCCCACTGGTATGTTACCAACAAGAACCCTAATTCGATTTCATGTTTTTTAAATTCTTAATCCAATCGAGGATTTTCTTGCCCTGATAAAATATATTCGAACTTATCCCTTTTCATAAAATCTTGGAAACTTGGAAAATCAATTTTATTTCAGAGATTTTCATTCATGTATTCAGTTTTAATATGGTTGTTAGGGTTTTTTTGGATGATTTCTCAATCAAATGAAAAAGAAAAGAGAAGGAAGTTGTGTATTGAGGAAGGAGACGTAAACTTTTCTTTCTTTTGAATTTTGAGTTCGAATTGGAGATGGAATGAATTGGTGAAATGTGAAAGAGAACAGATGGAAGCAATGGTGGAATAAATGTGAATCGTAATTCAAGATCTGTAATCCATGTTGTTTCCCTAATTTTGTCTGTTTGCACGCCATCTCTTGATGTCACGATTGGTAATTTCTCTTCTCATGATCCTCGATTGATTACCCTCCCTACTTTTCATCTAAAAGTAAATTCCCCATGTGTTGTGAGATATCCTCTGTCTTGATTTTTTTGTATGTTTAAGAAGGTTTCACTAAAAATGATTGCTTGCGAGCAGTACTGTGTAAAATCTTGACTTATAAAGATGTCATTTATGCATATGGTAAACTTCTAGATGTCATACCCAGATAAAAAAAATGGAATGACCATATGAAAATTGCTTACATTTCGTTCATTTATGTTACTTAATAAATTCCCTAGTTCGTGTAAACGTTTGACTTTAGATCATAAACATGGTAGTGAGTATTGGCGGATAAGGTTAAACCATAAGCATGTTATTATCAGATTAAAAAAAGTTAAAGGAACAATGCAATTTATCTTGCCTCCCTCTATGAATAAGATAAAATTTGGTTACTATTCATTGCTATAATATATTTTAGTTGTTAGTCATTAGTCTTTAGTTGTTTTACGTAAGTGTTAATTGTTTATTTGTTGAATTATGTAATTATAAAGTAAACCAACAAAGTTCATTAAAAGTCGTCTGCTGTCATGTTTTATGTTGCATGTTTTCCCACTGATGTCAAGTCTTGCATACCTGCAGGAGATGTTTTAATCAATCCATTTATATCAACACTCAATTTGACTTCGTGTTGATCAAACAGAGTGTGCAAAGCACTTGATCTTCTACCGGTGCACTTCCATGAACTCATACAAAATTCTTTTTATTACCTTTTTGAGGCTTTCATATATTGATCCTTGAGTGGTAAATGCTATAGTTGTTTCATTTTGTTCATTGACTGATTAAGTAATGCCTTTTCCTTTAATTATTGTAGTGTGGAACTTAACATAGACAAAAGATGCAATACAAATATAGCACATACATTGTAGTCGAAATACACATGTGTAAAGCCTAATTGTCCAATGATTCCTCTTCATCTCGTATGTTCAAGCTCTTTCTGTTTCTATGAAAGCAAATAATATGATGAGATGGGTGGAGATCAATGGAGGGAATTAGAGATAAATGTTTGGGAGAAGGTTCATAGTTCTTAGGGTTGTTGTACAAAATGTGGAAAGAAAATACGAATAAAGCACATTAAGTAGATGACTCACTTATTTCAAATCTAAATAACATTGTTTTTTAATGTTTCAAGGGACACCATATAGAAGCCATCCCAAATGAAATCTCAAAATTTTAGTCCAAAAAATTAGCAGCAGCCCAGAAAAATATATTGCCCAACCCAATAGCTCAAAAGAAAAAGAAAAAAAATGCCCGGTGTGAATAAATAGGGGGTTGTTCGAATTGCACAAAGTATGTTAATGAATCTTATAATATCTTAATTATAATAAACATCAAGTGATGTTGATAAAAACAAGAGGGTTAACATGTGTGTGTGTGTGTTAATGTTATAGTTTTATAACAACTTGGTTTGTAATTGTAGTTGTAGAAAATTTTAGAAACATGTTGATGTGCATGAATTGTTTGATAATCTAAAACATTGGTCAAACTTGCTCTACTGTTTCATGTAACAACTTATCTATGGTTGTATGCTAATGCGCCATCTGCAAACTCTTTAGTGACGAGAGGTGATATATTTGTGCATTTAAAATAAGTTTTGTTTTATCTATACATTTAAACATATATGGAAACAAATAATTTATGTTCTATTAAATCATGAAAATATGTTGTTGCCCTTATTGTAAAGTATACAAAATTAGGAGAGGTCTGCGCACCGACTATATACATAACATGGATAACAACGCTCCATATGCAAGTTTCTTTCATTCCATATTTGTAGAGAGAAGTTTTTACAAAATGATTTTCAAATCTGGCATATAACATCTTTACATCTAGCAATCCTATTAAGGCCCTTCAGTGTGGTCACATATTTAAAGCCAAAGCCACGTACTATTTCCTTATCTTTCCTCGTGATAAACAGACATCACAACTTGAGATCACAGTCTCAATGTATTGGTTGGTATTTTTGGTATTCTAATGTTTCTTGCCCTAATCTTTATCAGTTTGACAATCAATAATAGCAACATAGTTTTCTCTTTACTAATAATAGCATGATATTTAAAATTCTACACCCATTGAAGCAATCTACATACATTTCTTTGAAGATTCACACAATCGTAAAGGAAATACCCATATTAACCTTCATGGGTCGTGCTTAGCACGGGCCAAAAACGTATCTAGTATATATATATATATATATATATATATATATATATATATATATATATATATATATATATATATATATATATAGATGGTGTAAATGGTAAAAATAAATAAATAAATAAATTACACGAATCTTTCAACGGTCAAAAGGAAAGGAAATGCAACTACCAATCAGCACACACGATCTTCAATGGCCGCACTGCGGTCTTGACCGCACGAAACCGTGCCCTGGGAGCGGTGTTCGCGGTCCACGTGGCAGCACCACGGTTCCAAACCGCATACCACACCGAGCAGTCTAATATCATGAGAGTCAAGATTTACTACATACAAGTACAATATACATATTTAATGTACAGAATTGAATCTGAAGAAAAAAAAACACGCTATATTTTTTATTTATCTAATGTCTTGAAATAAAATAATGTCCGTTTATTATTTCTCGTTTCCTTCGATATCGTCTCATTCTTTACCGGTTCAATACAATACTCCTCATGAAAACGAAATCATTCAGCGATTTACGGTTGCACCTCCACTCCGCCGGTGTTGTTTGTGCTCACAAGGCCTCACAAAATCAAGGAAGAAGATAACAAAAAAATTGGGGCAAAGTCGTTAAGATGCTATGGTGTTAAGCGGAGAGTGCTTTGATGATGGAGGATTGAAGACTCCAATGATGTCGAGAAAGACAAAAACCCGGGATGTCATGTTCCGATAAACAGACCAAAAGCATAAACATTACATTACAGACCTTAAAACAGTTATATAAAACAACAGGTCCATAATCAAAAAATAAATTGACTAGTCATCCAACCATGAGGGGGATGGAGTACAACGAATGAACACCCAAGTTCATTAACACCTACAGGTGGCGAGCCTGCTAGAGTTCCACGGGACTGTCTAGAAAAGTTTGTGGTCGTCATCTAAACTCCGCTAGATGTCTGAATAAAAAACAACATCGAGGCATCTCTTCATTTTAACACACATCAACTATCTACCCATGCTTTACCCAACACTTTTGTAGATAAAAATAGATATACAGTTTAAATTTTGTATAAAAAATTTATTCAACACTTATTTCAAATAAACAAATAATGTATAAACACATAACATGTATTTTAGATAGAATACTTTGTATCAGTGTGTTAGAAGAAAAGGAATATACACTCACTTCAAATAAAACAATAATATATATATATATATATATATATATATATATATATATATATATATATATACACATAATACGTATTTCAAAGCAAATACTTCAATAGTTATATAAGTAAGGTTTGAAGGACTTAGGACTAATAACTCACTTTATTTTCCCGTTCCTCGTTTGGTTGTGGACTTAGAGTACCCTGTTGTTCGTCTGAGTGTCGTTGGATCCTTAGTTATATATATTATGTATATATGTATAGATATAAAGGATTTTATCTCAGTTCAATACTTTCAGTCATACAAACAATTCTACTAGTAAACTATAATAGGTATAGTTTAGGAATATACTATTTATTACTTCTAGTTCAATGAAGCATACAAAGAGTTATTTCATTCATGAGTCAATACAAATTATTATGAGAAACTATACAACTATACTATGATGAGAAACTAAGAGAACCTACTATTATGAGAAACTATACAACTACACTATGATGATAAACAATCAGAGAATACTATAACGAGAAACATTACATATACTACATACTAGACAGAGAGAACATACAATATATCCAGTACATAGAATACATATACAAGTATACTATAACATAAATGTGAACCACTGTTTCGGGGCATGTCATCACTGTCATAGCTCGATTTTTATCCAGAGTCTCCTGGAGGGAGAGCGTGAATTTGCGTATAGATCTATACTGGATTGACTATCCTACACCTTGTTGCTAGCTACAGTGGGACCTGCAGGTCTTCGGGTGCCAAATGTCATTACTTCCGACGTCTTTCATCATCGTGTTTTTAGTCAATAGTATGGTACAATCAAATCACATTATACCTTGATAAAAATCCGGTTTAAGGTAGTTAATACAGCAGTAGTTATTATAATACAGCACTACAGTACTATATTATTTTCCCATTGCATTCACTTTGTGATCTTTTCACATAAACATTAATGTATAAACTATATTTTGTTAATGATAGTCACACTTGGGAAAATTATACACTTTTGCGAGAAATAAACTTACAAAACAGTCGGGCCTTGGTAGAAGGCTAATTTTATTAGAAAATATAGGATTTTCTAGGAGATACAAACATTCACAAACTCTTACTACAAACATTTACAAACATTTACAAACTCATATTTCAAACACTATTACAAACATGTTGATATAAACAATGACACTAAAATGCTTATGAACTCACCAGCTATAAAGCTGATAAACTCTTTCAAAATAACTTGTATTCTCAGGTCATCAGTAGATAGGTACCGATGCCAACTTTTGAGAAGATGGAGCTCATTCAAGACTCATCTTGTATTTTGATTTACATTTTTGGTGTCTTATAATAATACAGAACACTTGTATTAAAATATATTATTAATGAAATGGATGATGTTATTTGCTTGTTTACTATTATTTTGTGTTGTGATACTGTACATGACGTCCTCCACCCCTGAACGTTTCAGTCGTTCTGGTTTTGGGGTGTGACATACGTTATCGAACATGAAACTTAGGATCGACGACCTTTTGGTTAGGAATGGTCAAGTTTTTGAGCTGCAAAAGAAGGTGGAGAAGCACAAGCTTCTTTGGAAAGCTAAGAAGGAACTTGCTGAAGCTAGGATCCAAGAGCTACTCATTCAGATTGAAAGGTTGAAAAAGATGTTAAAAAGGTTGTTTTGATTGCTCTAGTCTACTTGTTTTTTGTGGTCATGTACTTTAAGCTTTGGTTGGTGATGTAAGATGTTGGGTTATGGTGTATAGGTGCTTTTTGGAATAGGGTGGATATGGGGATGGTCTTTTAGGATGTCTTTTGGGCGATTAGGTATTTGGAAATCAAGTTAAAGCTCATGTAAGTGATGCAGGGTGTATAGTGTTGTTTGATGGTGTAATGGTGGTATATGAAATGATGAGCCTTTTGGCGATTTAGTATAGGCAATGTACTTTAGCCCCATTACGTATGGTCATGTAACACCTTTTTATGGACTACGTTTATAATAGAAAGCATGGATTCTATTCTATTTTAACATTTCTTTATGGTTTCATTGATAGTATACTGCATGAATTGTTATATGTTCCCCAAAGAATCGAAGTTATATAGTCCATTAATTATATAATATCATGCATGACTTGTTATATGGTCCACAAACAAATTTTTAAGTAGCATGGTCCACATAAAAATTCCAAGAGGAACAAGAAACAAGGGACCATCTAATGCATAAAAAAGACACAACGGACACTGGATCCCACAAGATAATATATTAATAACCAAAGTGAGTGTCATACATTACATAACACTTCCGACATAGAATATTTAAAAGCAAACATCCTAAATTTTTTTTACTACATAATACAAGAAACATCCCGTGCAATTCCCATGCAAAAACTACATTAAGTTAATAGGTTTTTCTGAAGTGTTACCCTCTCCATTCTTTCCTATATCTGGGTTTCCAATTTTTCTTGATGATCCTTTCACTCTTTTCCTCTTCTGGGGAATTACCCCTCTCGCTTGTCACTTGTGTAGTCCCACTCTCCCTTGTACCTTATGTATCCCCACATTTCATTCCTGTCCTACTTCCACTTGCCACTTCTACAGTCATTTTCTTCACATTTTCACCCTATTAAATGAAACATAATTAATAAAAAATAAAAAATAATAATAAATAAGACTTTGTATATACCTCTGTTGTCTTAGTCCTCTTAACCCTACTACCATGTGTATCCCCATCATCCATTCTGTCCTACTACCACTTGCCACTTCTGTAGTCCTTTTCTTCACATTTTCACCCTTTTAAATGAAACATAATTAATAAAAATAAAAAACAATAATAAATAAGAATTTTTATTTACCTTTTGTGCCTTAGTCCTGTTAACCCTATTTGGTAACTTGTTTGGTCTTGACCTATCAACATTTGGACATGTCTTCTTGTTATGTCCTTCCACTTTGCACAAACTACATGATATATTCTTACCCTTCTTAGAAACTATATGCTTTCTACCCTTTTCACTCACATCTCTAACTCTTTTAGTTTTTTGCCTACCAGGCATCCTTCTATTCTTGGGGGGGGGGGGGGGGGGGGGGTAAAGGCGAAATGTAATTATTTTCAAGTCACATCTTGCTTCCATTCATTGAACAAATTCTATACCGCTAGGTCTTCATATACATTTCTCTACAAAAATACGGATCCACATATTTCTGCACACCTTTATTAAGGTAGCTAATGGTAGCCACATAATGAACACACCCATAACCATTAAGTTGCCACATCCTATATGAACATGTCCTCTTGTCTAAATCAACATCATATGCCTCACTTCCTGACCTAGTCCTAAACTGGTTGAGTCCACTTGGCAATACCTCTCAAAACCTTTGATTAAGTTTTAATTCATTCAACTTCAGCCTTATTTCAGGTGAAACATCACTTGACTATCCACTAAGTTTTGCTGTGAATAGCTTGTTCATCATATACATTCTTAATTCTTCAAGCATTGTGATGATAGGTTTCTTAGTGGCTTCAACTATGACTGTATTGAAACTTTCACATCCTCCATTCTCTAGACAGAACAAAATCTATCAACTTGATAGTAAGCTCTTGATCATGTTCTAGGGCCCTTCTCTATCAAGTAGTTATTTGCCTCTAGACTCATAAGCTCAATATCCTTCATTATTTCCTTGAAAGATTGTTTTGGTGTTGCATTAAATGTAGACTAAAACTTGTTAACAAACTGTGCCCTTGGAAACTTTTTACTGAAGTTAGGCATAATGTGCCTTGCACATTGCTTATGCTCAGCTTGTGGTAACAATTTCTTGATCCATAAGACCCTATACCAACATACAAGTAGTTAAAAATGAATTGGGTAATATACTTTGTGAAAGAGAAATAATAAAATGTTTTGCTTACTTTATGTTGGTCTGACATAAGAGTTAAACCTTGTCACATACCAAGATTGAGATCATCACTTAACAATGATAGAAACCATTTCCAGTTTTCCTTGTTTTCAACACATACCACTACCCAAACAATTTGGTATATTTGGTCCCTAACATCTCTCCCCACGGCACAAAGCAACTCAGCAGTAACATACCTTTTCAAGAAGCAACCATCAATTCCAATCACTTTCCTGCACCCTTCTAACCACCCCTTCTTTACACCATCAAAACAAACATAATACTTACTAAAGTCATTAGTCCCATCTGGCATTGTAAGAACATCCATGTTGACTGTTGAACTAGGGTTGGATCTTCTAATTTCCTCTCCATAAGACCAGAACTTAGCATAATGCTCAATAAGGGTACATTTAATAATATTCATAACATATAGTTTGGCCCTTCTACATTGGCTAATACTGACTTCAATACTAAATTGCTTGATGACCTCCAATCTTAGTTGCCTAATTGTCAATTTCTGTCTATGCAAAATCTCCTTGGTGTATGGCTACCTATCCATTTGTAATTGACAATTGAACCCAATTTGTAGTTCCTAGCACATTGATACTCACTTTTTAAATATTTTATTTGAAAACTGTGTTTTGTACTCATCTAACTTGCCCATATGAATGTATAAGCACCTTTACAACACAATACTAGAAGCCTCTTACTATCATTCTTTTTGAACCATAGTTGATAGCCATTTTTAACAAAATAATTACATAACATGATCTTAAGCTATTTTGGATCCTCAAATCTAATGCCTAAAATTGGTTCTTTCTTCTTCCAGTTTCCATGAGGATTAAAGATACGATGTTCGTCAAGTACATCATTATCCAATTCCTCACTATTATCTATCTCTTCAATATTTTTTTCTTCTCCACCTTCTGGGTCTAACTTGTTAAGAAACTCATCGTCCTTAGTCTTGTTTAGCGGGGTTCAGTTTTCCCATTGATTTCATCTTCCAAACCAGCATCAAACATATAGGTTGGTTCAGGATCGGGGATTCCTTATGCAGTTTCTTTATCATCCCCCTGTATCACTGCACCACTTTCATCACTTTCTTCATCGAACTAGTCCTCAAATCCTTCCCCAATATGATCTAAATACAGGTCTATTAGTCTTTCAGGTGATTGATAAGCAACATCGATAAACACTTGATAATCCATTTTCCTTGGTTATTACCCTAAGACCATTTTCCATAGTGAGATCTAGGGATGAGCTTTAGAACCGGACCGGTTCGGAACCGGAACCGGTTTTCCTATATTATAAGAATCGGGAACCGGACCGCCGGTTCTAGTGCCGGTTCCGGTTCCAGTTATTTTTCAAAGTAGAACCGGTTGAAATACTATAGATTATATGCTATCTTCTGGAGCTTGTAAATGATTTAATATTTAACCAAATTATGACTTTTTACATTCTAAATTGAAGTACAAACACTAAATTACATGATAAAAAAAGAATCAAGTAATTCCGACTTCATATGAGTGAGTTATACGCATTTTAAAAGTGGGGACAGATTCCAAAAAAATAAAAAATACTGAAATAGAAAAAAACGCAGCATTGATATGTTGTCTCTTGGGGTCTATAATTGATTCAATATCTAACCTAAATATGTGTTTTTATAGTCTAAAATGAACTACAAACACCAAATTACATGCTGGAAAAATAATTAAGTAATTCCGACGTCATATGAATGAGTTATACACATTTAAAAAATTGGACAGATTTCAAAAAAACAAAAAAATAATGCTGAAATAAAAAAACCCGCAGCATCGATATGTTTTCTTTCGGGGCATGTGTCTGATTCAACATCTAACCAAAACGTATGTTTGTACCGTCAAAAATGAATTACAAACTCCAAATTACATGTTGGAAAAAAATCATATAATTCCGACTTCATATGAGTGAATTATACGCTTTTTAAAAAATGAAAAAAATGTTAAACCGGTTCCGGTTTTTAGAACCGGGACCGGTTTTCATAAAAATGGAGATCTGGTAAGCGGACCTATTACCAATTCCGGTTCGGGTTCCAGTCCGGTTCTGGTTCTAGTGGTAATAAAGTTTCTCAAAAGGTTCTCCAACAAACCTTTTCTAGAAATTCAAACACCCATGTAAACCCATTCCTGAGAAATCATGATTAGTAAACATGAACGTTTCTCCTCCAGTATATCTATGTGGGTGTCTTGTAAAAACGTCATTATAGTGTAAATGCACTTTCAAGAAAATAGGGTCTGGGTTCGCCATGAACTTTAACTAGAAAAGAACCAAATGAACATTAACTACAAAAGAACCCTAGATGAGAGAAAACTTACGGAAATGGGAGAGAAAAGCCCTAGAATCTTAAACACTTCAACACAATTTTGATAACCGATTGGAGTAAAGCCATTTTTTGAATAGTTATAAGAAGGCATTGACATTTAATTGATGAGATGTCTTTTAATTGAATAAATCTAAAATCTAAAGGCCACGTCACATTTAATTACCGGGTAACCGACTTAAATGGTATAAACGACAAGTAATTTGTCACTTTAGTAAGGTAAGAGGTATGAAAATTAGTTGAAGGACCTTTTAAAACCAAACAGAAAACATCATTGTGCTTCTATGTCAATAACCCATTATTTTATTCAAAAACATTTAGATACATTTTAATTATGCCTTGTAATTATCCATTTTATATTTCTATTAATTAAATATAACATTTACTGACCAATGTATAATTTCGTGACATTTAACTGGTTAACAATATCGTTAAACAGGTTTTGTCACTTTGGTTCGTATATTTGTTAAATTTCAATCCTTCACAACTATTAGGCACAAGTTTTATGTAGAATTTAACTTACTCATCAACTGGAGACATATTGATATGGTAATTAAATTTATGTGTTCAAATGACGTTATATGCTAATCTTCAAAAACCGGTGTTGGTTCGTAGTCATAAGTCGTAACGAAATTTATCATTAGTCACTTGTTTTATTTTTCACAATAACTTATCTAATCAAAACATGTTAAACTCCTTCAACCATTTTTTTAAAAAAAAAATCATATTGCTTAATAATCAAAACATAGTATCGTACGATCGTTCCTATTTTTGCCAATTGTTACATTCTATCCTCGTTAAAAGAATTTCATCCCGAAATTCAACATGTAGACAAAATATCACTAAAAAATTAGGGTCATTTATTTTTCATTTGATCATCGTGTTCCCAGGTGAATTATGGTCCTCGCTGAAAGTTGCAACGAACTTTCACGATAGGAATACGACTTTGTTTTAAACGTTTCACTTCTCGATCCATAATTTCCACATGTTCTTCAACAAAGTGGAGTTTTGTGTTTAGTTGTATCTCGTCTAGAGGTATTACGTTGGTGTCATCCAACAGACACTTTTTCAGGTTGGATATATGGAATACATCGTGTACTTTTCTCAGTTCTTGAGGTAGCTTTAGTCGATAAGCAACATGACCGTAATCGATCAAGAATTTCAAAAGGTCCAATGTATCTTGGGTTAAGCTTTCCTCTTTTTCCAAAAAGAATCGTACCTTTCCAGGGTGAGACTTTTGACATTACTTGGTCTCCAACTTTGAATTCTAAAGGCTTACGCCTTATATCGGCATAACTTTTTTGACGGTTATGTGCTGCCTTAAGTTGATCTTTGATTTGACTGATCTTCTCGGTCGTTTAATGGATTATCTCTAGACCATACGCACTGTGTCATTTGTGTATGCTTAGGCTAGTTGGGTATCCCCAACCTCTACTCAACATATAGGCGATCGACATTTACATCCGTATAAAGCTTAAAATGGTGCTGCTTGGTGTCATAACTATTATTATAAGAAAACTCAATCAACAGAAGATGAATATTCCAAGAATTTCCAAAGTCAATTACACAAGATCGTGGCATATCTTATAGGGTCGGAATGGCTCGTTCACTTTCACCATCAGTCTATGGGTGGTTAGTTGTGCTCATACCCAGGCGACTTCCCAAGGATTTGTGAAGTGATTGCCAAAACCATGGCGTGAACCTACTATTCCTATCCGAGATAATAGAAGTTGGCACTACATGAAGCTTGACAATTTCCTTGAGATATGTTCTCATTAGCTTTTCCATTTTGTCGGTTTCATTGATTGCTAGGAAATAGGCAGACTTAGTTAATCTGTTAACCACTACCCAAATAGTGTCATACCACTAGGAGTCTTGAACAACTTTATGATAAAGTCCATAGCAATTTGCTCCCATTTCCACTCGGGAATATATAGCTGTTGCAGTAATCCTAAGGGCTTTTGATGCTCCGCCTTGACTTTAGAGCAATTTAGGCATTTTCCCACGTAAGTGGCAATCTCAGCCTTCTTATTAGGCCACCAATATAATTTCTTCAGATCTAGATACATCTTGTCGAAGCCAGGATGGACGGAATACCTTGATCTATGAGCTTCATCTAATACTAAGCTCATAATGTTACCAAACTTTGGTGTCCAGATTTTGTTCATGAAATGACGAGTTCCATCATCCTTAAGCTCGAAATGTGTATCCATTCCCCATAAAGCTTCTTCCCCAAAATTTTCCTCTTTTAGAGCATCTAGTTGAGCTTCACGAATCTGGGTATTAAGGTTGGATTTGATGATCATAGTTAGTGCTTTTACTCTTCAAGGCTTCTTATGCTCTTTATGACTTAAAGCATCAGCTACAATGTTTGCTTTTCCAGGATGATACCGTATCTCGTATTCGTAATCATTTAATAACTAAATCCATCATCTTTTCCTCATCTTTAGTTCTTTTTGATCAAATATGTGTTGGAGACTCTTATGGTCTGTAAAGTTGATACATATCGTTCCATATAAGTAGTATCTTTAAATCTGCAAGGCAAAGACTAAAGCTCCCAATTCGAAGTCGTGGGTTGTATAGTGTTTTCATGGATTTTGAGTTGTCGTGAGGCATTGGTGGTTGTCGAGGCCAACAAAAATTATAACCCTAAATATTACACACTAAAATAGTGTATAGTGGTAAAGGGATCGGATCCACGGAGATTGGTTCAATTTTATAACTCTATGAAAAATCTCTTTGTAAAAATACTTGAAAACGACAATAAATTAAATATGGAGGGTTTGTTCTTTTGATATACTTGAAATAAATTAGAATAAAACTAAGATTTAAATAAACAATTTCAACAAAAATAAGAGTTTGATGTAAAATCAATAAGAGAAGGAGGGTTGACTAAAGGTTTCCTCACTTTGACTTTTGATGAACATATCATTAGAATCCAATGGTGCAATACTTGATTGAAATCCTTAATTTGGCTATAGTAATCCAAGAAGCTTGAGATTACCTAGACTTTTCTTAGTTGTTAAAATGGTTAGAGAATCTTATAACAATTTCCCTAGTCAAAGTCACAATTTCAATTAAGCATGTAATTAGTGAAAGTCAACTAGCATTAAGAACCAAAAAGTCACCAAATCCAAGAGGGGTGAAATGCTTTCACCACCATGTTGGAGGAAATGTTTTTATGATTGTGTGAAGCAAAAACAACACAAAAAGCATTTGTTGCTTGCTAATTCGAGGATCCTTTACTTAATCAAGAAACTAGCCAACTAATCACAACAAACACATTTGAACTCATGAACTAAAACATACAAGTAGTGATAATATGTTGAAACACAAACATTTCCATAAAGATTCAAGAAAAAGTTCATGGATTCTTCAACATTCAACATAAGTTCAAAGGATTCAACAAAAGTCAACCAATATTTGTTTAGCCAAGCACGGCTAAACTCAAGTAAACAAAGTTAGATAAGATTGTACCAAACATTTGACAAGAATCAAGGGATGAAAAGAAGATGTTCTTGAGGTGTTCTTGACCTTCAAAAGTGATCTAAACTCCAGAGAGAATGTCTCCAAATCGGATGTAAAAGATAAGGCTGAAGAGGCACACCAACCTTCCCAATATAGAGCTCTAGGTAAAATCCCGAAATTGCCCCCTTCAGGAATCCACGCGGGCCGTAGGGAATCTTACGCGGGCCGCGTGACTGCAACGGAATTTTGGGCTTCTTCAAGTCTTGGGCCCTCATAGCTAATCCATTGGCCCAGTTCGAGTCCAATCAACTTCTAGCCCATTTTTCTTCAATATTTCTTCAATTTGAGCCCAATTAGTCTCTCCACATCACTCAAAACTTCCGTAAATTCCTAAACATCGATCTTGCACACTCAAGAATTCTCCTGTGCCCTTTCAAATTTAAAGTTCAACACTTCCACGCTTTCAAGTAATTGACAAGCCCACTCCATGAATCACCTCCACAACCATCAAGCACGAAATCCCCATTACTCTTCAAGTCCAATCGCCTCCCAAAAATCCTGCTCCGCTAGTCTCCATAAAATCTGCAATAATGCTCAAGAAACTAGAAAGTACCTGAAATGGTCATAAAAATAACAAAAAGGAAAATATGCATGGAAATTAACTAAAATGCGAATGAAATGTGCTAAAAAACTATAAAAAGAAGTAAATAAAATGAAGCTATCAAATCACCCCAAGCTTAAACCTTACTTGTCCTCAAGTAAGACAAGACTAATATGAACTCAGGATGAACTATCCTAAGGAAAATAAAAAGAATGGATAGAAACGCGAAACCTGATCACCGTTAGTCAACATGGTCAAAATTGATCTTGCTATTACCTCACGAATTTTTCATCCGATGACAATGGAACTATAAACCACATCCAGGATAACTCCTTTAGGTGAGTAAGGAGCGATGAGCAGTCACAGCCCCACTTGAATATGCATACAATGAAGAACATCTGTCGTAGGGAGAAAGCAGCTGGATGGGCTCGTGTGGAGCTCTTCTTTAAGTGTACACTCTGATCTCACGTCTTCCGGTTTCTATCATGTGTAATTGGGTTTAATCGCTCGGGCATCGTTGTAGGAATCAATTCACGTAGTGTTGGCCCAAACCTCCCGTAGTATCCGACTCGACTGTCTCCCTAACATCACCAATTTGCAAAAAACAACTCGATCTATATACAATAAAACAAGCTTATATAAATGAATCTCGAATGCAGGGTGACCAAAATGTTGGAAAATTTGTTCAATAATTGAACCGGTCACCATTCTCAGATAATTGTAGCTAGAAATTTGCCCTCCATTTTGGTTTTTGATTTTTTTTGCCATACTTGAGGGTAATGTATTAACAATTGAAATTTTTAACAAGAAAATCCTTTGACTTAAAATTAGGTTCCCAAAATTGTGAAAGTGGAACCGAAAGGGTAGTGATATAATCCGAATGGCCTAAGTGTGAAAATGACCATGTGTGGAGCATAAAGATGTAATGTAAGCTCCTTTTCAAACTTCTGGTTTTTCAAAGATGATGAAAATGTTCAAATGTGGACTAAAAGACTCTCGAAAATTCTAAGAAAATCGCAAAAAGGGTATGGTGATGTAAAGAGACCAGATATGGATTCTACTCGGGGACAAGCACCAATGCTTCATCCTCACAGTTCAAACATGATCAAGTATGATCCTCTCAATGGTAGTGACTGCAAGGATAAGAACATCCATTGCTATAGTATATCCTACAGTTGTTAGTATTGTATGCATAATTCTTCATGAAGCTACTTGGCCATGATCCCTTACCCCTTTAAGCTTCCAACATCTGATCATAAGTATGAAATCCCAAACTGCAGCTAATGGTCCCGGTTCGATGGGTGAGATAGCAACAAGATCCTGGACCAATAATGATACAATAACTGTGAACCTGTTCCATGGTTTCCAAGGAGGCGAGAATAAACAGACAACAAAAATGCATGAATGCTAATGCCTTAATCTAAATGTTATGCAAAAATATAAAAGGTGAAAAAGAAGAAAATAAAATCTTTTTGGAATTTTTTATAAAAAAAATGAAGATTAGCTTAAAACAAAAATGTTATGCAACCTAGTTAAAAATCCATGAAAAAGTAAAAGATAATGGAAATGCCCCACCCAAAGCTTAAGAACAAGCATTGTCCTCAATGGTTAAGGAAAGGGCGGAATGGACCTAAATCAGAGGATCGGGCGGCGGGAAGTGCTCATGGCTATAGTGGTAGTCCCACATATCTTGGACCTGGCGGGAAGTGGGCGGGAAGGACTACTCCAGCCGATCAACACGGGTCACCACATCCTGGATGGCCTGGGTGTTAACCTGTGTTTGAGTATCGATTCGATGGACAATGAAGAACATTATGGCGAATTGGTCAAAGAACGTAGGGTGAAATATGGTGGGACTTCGTGTCCTCCCTGTTGCAGTAGTTGACATTGAGGCTCGACAAATTGTTGTGGATGCTGAAATTGGTCATCTTCATCATCTACAGGAGGAGGGTAGTATGATGGAGTGATCCATTGATTGAGGTCGGTTGGCTCAAAACTCCCTATATACTCGTGGGGAAGAATGAGGTATGGTTGGTTGTCAAGAATCCACATGGGACCAACGACCGAATCCTGGACGAGTTGTATTCACAGAAGTGCATGGCCATCAAGACTAGAGGGGCCGGAAGCCTTCTAGAATGGAAGAGTAGAGAGATGAAGTTGAAGCGGTGGCCGAGATGCAATAAGGGTGATCAATCCCCTAATGAAAATGTCTCCTTTATCCATAGTTGTGAGGTTGTAACATTTGGTGAAGAAAAAGTATGCAAAATCTAGCCGCAGACCATTCTCATGAGTCATGCACCAAAGAAAAAAATAATTTTGCCTTTGAAATTTTGTCCCACTTCGGAGCGGGCAAAAATAGTGCATGTGAGTACTCGATGCGCTAGGCGCAAACATGGGTGAATTATGGAAGAGGCCTTTGACGAAGACGATGAATATTGTGGCTCGTTGGTAATATGCTGCCAAAAGTGATGCTCGGTGAAGTTTTCGGGCCATGGTTCTTGTTGGTAATATAGGTTCTCCACTTGAGTGCCCATCAGAGCGTTCACGACCCGATGCAGTAGGGACCGTTTCTCGCTGAGCATTTGGAAGGTGACGGTTTCGCCTCCCTCTTCGGAATTGAATGTGGTGAGAAATTTCAAGGTTGGTTCAACATAGGTGGCGGCGCGGTTATAGAGGAATTGGCCCTACCCGATGTTATTGAATAACGCTTGGACTCTGTTGAGTACCCCAAGACTATCAAAAGATTCCCTATGGAGGAATTTTGCTGACTTGACTTGACGCTTATTTGAAACGAGAAAATCATATGTTCTGCCATCCTCGTTTTTGCACGTTTAGACATTTACTCCGGAAATTTTTTTACTAATAATAACTTTCAAGACACACCAAAGGCACACAATTCTAACAACAATTGGGAAATTGGGATATAAATAATCAAATTAAAGGAATGAAATTACCTAATTTCTTAGACCCGGGATGCATTAGTGCCACCAAAAAGAATTTGTCAAGACACACCCCAAGCTTACAATTTTTCTCCGTATTTGACGCTTTAATCGCTAAAACAACCCCACAAACGAGCTTCAAGATGACTTTTCGGCGACTAGAGTGGCGGCACCCGGAATTAGACGGAAATTTTTCGTGAGTTTTTGCGGAAATATTGTTATGGTTAGAAAGCCCTTGAGGAGAGAAACAAAACCGCGTACTTAGAATCTCCAATGGTGGCCGGAAAACGCGAAAAAAGGTCGTGGTGGGTGGTGGTGACGCCCGAAATTCCGGCCACAGATCGGACTGGAATTTGGGTGGGGTTTGTAGAGGATGAAAAATGGTGAAGAATGGCAGTGGTTTCACGAGATTCCGACTGGTAGAACTCTGGGAAAATGGATTTTTGTGAGAAGTGGGTTATGGTGTTCTTGAACTTCTAGAGAGAAAATGGTGGAATTTGTTAGGTTAGAATGAAGAAGATGAGTGTTGGAGATGTTTAATCCATGGTCAAGAAAGGTCAAACCCAGTCAATGTTGGTCAACTCATTAAACCCCTTGGTCAATAAAAGTCAAAACAGTCAACAACTAAAAAAATCAGTCAATCGACCAACACGCAGGCAGGGCACGGGCCGCGTGTTGGCTGCGTCTAGCCTCCAAAATTTGACTGATCATCATAGTCTTCTACGTGGGTAGAGCTCGGACTGCGGGTTGGACTGAATGGTCCAAAAAATTCTAAATGATTCGAACATCTACGCGGGCAAGGCGCAGGCCGCGGGTTGGCCGCGTCTAGTTGCTGAAAAACTCCTGAACCTTCTGATACTTCACGCGGGTATTGCTCGGGCCACGGGTGCTATACTACAATTGGATCCTTGACCTACGTGGGCCGTGGGGTCTCCTTCATGCATTTTACGCGGGCCGCAGGCTCTCCGGCTCTTCAAAAGATTGAAATTTTTCGCAAAATTTGATTTTTAAGTCAAAACGATCCTCGTAAGGCCAGGGTTTCAAATATTTGACAAAATTTGGAATAAAACGGGGAATGAATGGTGAAACCTTTCAAAAATTTATTTTTTCAAAATCCGGAAAAATGCTTTGTAAAATGATTTATTTGAATTTGAAAGAAAAAGGTGAAAGCACAATGCTTTCCAAAAATGCCCTTCTTTAACGTCTTTGGCGAGACGTCTTCCTTGCTTGCTTCAACACATCGGGACATCCAAATGGAACCTATTGACTTTGAAAATTTGTCCCGTCTTTTCGCTTTGAATTTCTACTGCGCCATGGTCAAAGGTCTTTATGTAACAACGTAAATTTTAAAACCAATTTTTCTTTTTTTGGTAAACATAAAAAACATCGATTAATATTTCAAATTCAAACGTGAATAATATTGTCACAACAAATACATCCCAATGATCATAAAATAGTTTTTCCCCGACAATGTGTACGATCACGCCGGCGCCTTCCCACGGTCCTCGCTAGTACCTGAAACACATAACACAACAACTGTAAGCATAAATGCTTAGTGCGTTCCCCAAAATACAACTTACGCACATACACCTTTCTAGGCCCTGACCTTCCGGTCCATGTGTCTCAGGGGACTTCCATCCCGACTAGGTAAACCTTCCGGTCCTACCCACGTCAACCTTACGGTCCACATCACAACGCCTTCCGGCCCATAACATATTCGTCTTCCGGCCCATATCAAGCATATCATATATGGCACATATAACGATTAACTTATCACACATAATACATATAGCTCATATCATATCCGACCTTCCGGTCACATAGTCAAACCCTTCCGGGTACAGTATAGTGAGAAAACTCACCTCGTGGAAAGTCTAAGATCTCGCGTCCTTGCTATCACCGAATCCCAATGACGACTCTACCTCGGCTAAACATAAAAATATCATTTAATAGACAAAGACTTCCACCACTAAAACTTTACCCCTTATCATCATTCCTCAGAGAGTAAAAGACCATTTTACCCTTCCTTGACCTAAAGTCCTCATGTTGACCAAAACCCTAAAAGTCAACAAAAGTCAACCGTGAGAGTACGCGGGGCGTACTGCTAGATGTATGCAGGGTGTACATCGCCAATCCCCTGGATCGGGGTCTCCACCCAGTACGCTGCGCGTACTGGAAGTGACGCCCAGCGTAACCATCAGAATCAAACACTCTTCGTTTCTGGTCTTAATCGGTTAAGCCATTACTCCAACTTCTAGATCCAATTCTTTTAGTGTGTCTAAACCCATAAAGTCGAGACCTTTAAGCCTTGGCATGGCTGTAAAGGCTCCAACATCACATAACAACATTCTATTCCAACTCAAGGACCTAGATCTCATGCATGGTGCAATACCCACCTCCAAGATGCCATTTTTATGAGTCTACAACTCCAATAGATCATAAATATGAAGTATCTAAGCTTATGGAGGCCATTTGCACAAAAGTCTCCACCTTTGGGACTTAAACCCTAGAAAATGATACTTTAAGCATGCAACATGAACCAAGTGACAAGATCTGGACTTTTTACCTGATAATGAAGCTTTAACCCTTGCAAAGCTCAGATCTACACTTGAGCACCACTTCTAGCCTTTCCAATGAGCTCTTCTTCTCCTTTGTAACCTTGGAATGGCACCACCAAGATTAGAATACACACACAAAGTCTTAAGAACGAAGGCACACACTATTTAGGGTTTCACTCTGAGGGGTGGTGGCTGAGAAGTCCAGCCACACATTCCTTTTATAGCCCTCCAAAGAGATTAGGGTTTTTAGATCTGGGCAAGTTACGCCATGCGTAACCTTGGGTACGCCCAACATACCTGAGGGGGAACGCATCCAAATGAGGCGCGCGAGTACGTGCAGCGTACACCTTGTACGCCCAACGTACTCGCCTACCATGAAACCCCCAAATTAAAAACTTAACCAATATGCAAGGACAAAAGAAGAATACCTGGATTTCGAGCTGTTACACTTTATCACAACAAAAGGTCCAATCCATCTTGACCTTAGCTTGCCTAGAAATAACTTCAATCGTGAGTGGTATAGTAAGACCCTATGCTCCGGTTCAAAATGCTTCCGGGTGATGGACTTGTCGTGGAAGAGCTTCGTTTTCTCCTTATAAATCCTTGTGTTTTCATAGGAGTGGTTTCTCAATTCTTCTAGCTCTTAGAGTTGAAGCTTCCAATGCCTTCCCGCCTCGTCAATATTGAAGTTGCAGTGCTTGACCGCCCAAAATGTGCGGTATTCTAATTCAATGGGAAGATGACATGGTTTTCCGAAAACCAATATGAAGGGTGATATTCCTATCGAGGTCTTATAAGCGGTCTGATAGGCCCATAAGGTATCGTCAAGGCTCAAACTCCAATCTTTCCTTGTCTGATTCATTGTTTTCTCTAGAGTAGACTTCACTTCACGATTCAAAACCTCCACTTGACCATTCATTTGAGGGTGGTAGGTGGTAGAAACATGATGGGTCACATTGTACCTTTTTAGCAAGGCCTCCATCATCTTGTTACAAAAATGTGTCCCTTGATCACTAATCAACGCCCGAGGTACACCAAACCTTACAAAAACATTAGACTTCAAAAACTCGATAACCGTTTTGGCATCGTCCGATCTTGTGGCTTTGGCCTCTACCCATTTAGAAACATAGTCAACCGCGAGCAAAATGTAAATGTTGCTAAATGAGACAAGAAATGGGCCCATGAAATCAATCCTCTATACGTCAAAATTTTCACAAATAAGGATTGGATTTTGGGGTGTTTGGTTCTTTTGCGAAATGTTTCCCATCATTTGGCACCGTTCACAACTTTTGCAAAACAAGTAACAGTCGCGTGACATGGTCAGCTAAAATAATCCACATTCAAGGACCTTTCTCAAGGTCCGGCTAGGCCCGAAGTGTCCCCCACAAGCAAATTTATGACAAAAATTTTAAAATGGATTGATGCTCTTGTTGGGGTACACATCGCCTAATGATTTGATCGGGACAACGTTTCCACAAATAAGCTTCATCCCACATATAGTTTTTTGCATCACTTTTGAGCTTGTCTTTTTGAGCACGTGTGAATGTGTCAAGATACCTTTTTGTACCAAAAAAGTTAACGATATCAGCATACCAAGGATTGGATTGAATAAGGGAAAAGCGATGCTCATCTAGAAATTCATCCTGCAAAGGGGGAGGAGTTTCATTTGAAGTGATTCGGCTTAAGTGGTTGGCAACAAGGTTCTCACATCCACTCTTGTCCTGGGTTTCCAAATCAAATTCTTGCAATAATAAGATCCACCAAATGAGTCTTGGCTTTGCGTCTTTCTTTTTCATCAAGTACTTGAGAGCCGCATGATCCGAATACACTATAACTTTGGTGCCAAGTAGATATTGCCGAGACTTCTCCAAAGTGAACACTATGGAAAATAACTCCTTCTCCGTGGTAGAGTAGTTGCTTTGAGAATTGTATAGTGTCCTTGATGCATAATAGATCACGTGGGAGGCCCTCCCATTCTTTTGACCCAAAACGGCGCCTATCACATAGTTGCTTGCATCACACGTGATCTCAAAGGGGAGATCCCAGTTTGGTGCTTGCATGATGGGAACGGATGTAAGCAACTCTTTGAGCTTGTCAAAAGCTTCTTTGCACGCCTCATTGAACTCGAAATCAACCTCCTTTTGAAAGATTTGGCACATTGGTATTGTTATCTTTCAAAAATCCTTGATGAACCTTCGGTAGAATCTGGCATGACCTAAAAAAGAACGAACTTCCCGAACACAAGTCGGGTAAGGTAAGCTTTGAATAACATCGATTTTTGCCTTATCTAACTCGATTCCTTTCTTTGACACAATGTGACCCAAAATGAGACCTTGACTCACCATGAAATGACATTTCTCAAAATTTAAAACCAAATTTGTTTCAATGTATCTTTTTTAAAATTTTGGTGAGATTGGTCAAACACTCTTGAAAGGAGTTGCCATATACTGTGAAATCGTCCATAAATACTTCAATTATATTCTCGAAATATTCTGAAAAGATACTAACCATGCAACATTGGAAAGTGGCCAGGGCGTTACACAATCCGAATGACATTCTACGGTATGCGAAAGTGCCAAATGGACATGTAAAAGTTGTCTTTTCTTGGTCTTCCAGTGCCACCGGGATTTGGTGAAAACCGGAATACCCGTCGAGACAATAATAGTGGGATTTTCCGGCCAACCTTTCTAACATTTGGTCAATGAAAGGTAATGGGAAATGATCTTTTTGCGTGCTTGCATTGAGTTTGTGGTAGTTAATACATACTCTCCAACCGTTTTGCACACGGGTGGGGACTATCATACCTTTGTTGTTCTTGACCACCGTGATTCCCGTCTTCTTTGGAACGAATTGCACCAGGCTCACCCATTTGCTATCCGAGATTTGATAGATCATTCCTGCATCTAGGAGCTTCAAAATCTCTTTCTTGACCACTTCCATCATTGGCGGATTCAACCTTCTTTGCACGTCCATACTTGGCTTGAATTCATCCTCCATTAAGATCTTGTGCATACAAGTGGAGGGACTCAATCCTTAATATCCGCAATCGTCCAACCCATGGGTTCTTTATGCTCCTTCAACACCTTGAGGATTTTCTCTTCTTCAAATTCGGTTAAGTGATTTGAAATGATAACCAGAAGGGTTTCATTCTTTCCCAAGTAGGCATACTTCAAGTGTTGAGGTAGGACCTTCAATTCCAATTCGGGTGGTTGAATAAGGGAAGGAGGCAATTTTGTATGAGTTGGGGGCAATTCAATTTGTTTGAAATCTAATCTTGTGGATTTATTCATCTCCATTTTAGCTACCAACTTTTCAACTTCCGAATCCAAAGAATAAAGCTTTAATTTCTCGGCTAGCTTCCCACAATCGAATCCTTTGCTTAAGATCATTTCCAACATATCACTGTTAGAGAACTCAAACAATTCTTGAGTAATTGGCTCAACAACATCAACAAAGTACAAAGATGAAACATCACTAGGATATGTCATTGCATCATAAATATTGAAACTTATTGTTTCTCCATCATCCTCCATAGTCAAACTTCCTGCATACACATCGATCTTCATCCTAGCCGTCTTCAAAAACGGTCTTCCAAGCAAGATTAGAGTCGATTTGGAGGACACTTGATCATTTAGATCAATCACATAGAAATCCGTCGGGAAGACCAATTGGTTCACTTGCACTAGGACATCTTCCAAAACACCTCTAGGAAAAACACTTGATTTATCTGCAAGAGAGATTATGACACCGGTTTCACTTAAGGGTCTGACATTCAATGATTCATACACCAAATAGGACATGACATTGATATAGGCACCAAGATCAAGCATAGCACTACTAAAAGTGACATCTCCAATCTTGCAAGGAACCGTGAACATTCCGGGATCTTTGCATTCGGGTGGAAGTTTCCTTTGTATAATCGCGGATGCATTTTCATTCATCAAAATTTTCTCATTTCCCTTCAACTTTCTCTTGTTGGTGCAAAGCTCCTTAAAGAATTTTTCATATCTCGGGATTTGTTGATTGCATCAAGTAAAGGGATGTTTACTTCCACCTTTCGGAAGGTTTCTAAAATCTCTTTCTCCTCAATATTCTTCTTTGAAGTTGCAAGTCGGGTGGGGAACGGTGGGTGAGTGGCTATTGGTGTCACTAGATGGGTAGTCTTCTTTGGGGCTCCGGCTTGTGTTTCATTCTTGGATATGGGATCCTCAATAGGGATGATCTCTATTTCTTCCTCTTCTTCCCTTGGCTTCTTCTTCAAACTATTTTCTCCGGTTTGTTTGCCACTTCTCAAGGTCACCACATTGACATTAGGGTTCTTTTCGGTTTGAGAAAGGAGTTTACCATGGGATTCCAACTTTCTTATGGATGTAACTATATCTCCCATTTGTGCTTCAAGGTTGGAGATACGAGTCCTTTTCTCTTTTTGGAATTGTTGGGTACTAGTGGCTAGGGATTTAACAATGTCTTCAAGGGACATTCTAGAGCTACTTGGTTGAGATTGAGGAGGTTGTTGATGATTATGAGGACGGTGCGGTTTGGGTTGATAGTGTAGTTGTTGATGTTGGTTATAAGGTTGTGGTGGTGGATAAAAAGGTCTAACCAATTCATTTTGAGTTAGTGGTCTTGGGTTGTAGCTCATGTTAGGATTTAGCATCCAACTTGAATTGTAAGCATTTTGGTAACTGGATGGTTTTTTGTGGTAGTTTTGGAACTCTCCCGTGGCATTCACATGCTCCGCATCTTCTTGAAGGATGGGACACATATCCGTAGGATGTCCCATTGTTGCACATATTCCACAAACCATCACTTGTGGAGTTTGTCCCATAGCTAGCTTTTGGACAACGGAGGTTAGATCTTTGATTTGAGACTCAAGATTTGATGTTCCCACTTCATTGACTTTGTGTTGTGTGTCTCTTTTCATATCTTGGCGAGGGCCAAAATGTTGTGAATTTGCGGCTATGGTGTTGAAAAGTTGTCTTGTTTGTTGTGGAGTTTTACTAAAGACATCACCACCACTTGAGGCATCAACTAGTCTTCTCTCAGTTAGCAATAATCCCTCATAAAAGTGTTGAATGAGGAGTTGTTCCGGAGTTTGGTGTTGTGGGTACCTATAGCACAAGTTGTTGAACCTCTCCCAATAATCATGAAAAGTCTCATTTTGACTTTGGCGGATTCCACAAATCTCATTTCTAAGACTTGAGACTCTTGAAGAGGGATAGAACTTATCAAGAAAAGCTCTTGCCATGTTGGTCCATGTGTTGATTGACTCCGGGGGAAGATGGAATAACCAATCTTTTGCTCTATCGGCCAATGAAAAGGGGAATGCCCTTAGCTTGATTTCGTCATCGGTTGACCCTTGTGGCTTCATACTAGTGAAAATAATGTGGAAAATCTTCAAATGCTTATGAGGGTCTTCATTCTCCAATCCATGAAAAGTTGGTAGGTGATCGACTAAACTTGACTTTAACTTCAAGCCTCCTTCAAAAACTGGGTAATTGATACCGGTTCGAGTTTGTGTAACATCGGTTTCCATCATTCGCCTCAAAATTATTTTGGGAACTTCTCCTTCGTCCGCCATTGCAATTGGTTCAATATTGGGTGCGGGGGGGTTGTTGTAGAGGTGGTGTTTCATGAATTTCTTGGCGAGGCCCGGGACTAGAATCGTGTTCTATATCACTTAATCAAGCGGTTTTAACCTTCGGGTCCCCGTGGGGGTTAGAAGTTTGACCACATTCAACTTGTTTTTCCATCGCCAAACGCCTTGCTTCTTGTTCAATTTCCGGGTTGTAAATCAAGTCACCTATACGTTGAGATCTGGGCATAGAGAAACAAATTAATTAAAAATAAACCAGTCCCCGGCAACAGTGCAAAATTTTGGTGGTTGTCGAGGCCAACAAAAATAATAACCCTGAATATTACACACTAAAATAGTGTTTAGTGGTAAAGGGATCGAATCCATGGAGATTGGTTCAATTTTATAACTCTATGAAAAATCTCTTGGTAAAAATACTTGAAAATGACAATAAATCAAATATGGGGGGTTTGGTCTTTTGAAATACTTGAAATACACTAGAATTAAACTAAGATTTAAATAAACAATTTCAACAAAAATAAGAGTTTGATGTAAAATCAATAAGAGAAGGATGGTTTACTTAAGGTTTCCTCACTTTGACTTTTGATGAACATATCATTAGAATCCAATGGTGCAATACTTGATTTAAATCCTTAATTTGGCTATAGTAATCCAAGAACATGAGATTCCTAGACTTTTCTTAGGTGTTAAAATGGTTAGAGAAGCTCATAACAATTTGTCAATTTCCTAAGTCAAAGTCACAATTTCCATTAAGCATGTAATTAGTGAAAGTCAACTAGCATTAAGAACAAAAAAGTCACCAAATCCAAGAGGGGTGAAATGCTTTCACCACCAAGTTGGAGGAAATATTTTAATGATTGTGTGAAGCAAAAACAACACAAAAATCATTTCCTGCTTGCTAATTTGAGGATCCTTTACTTAATCAAGAAATTAGCCAACTAATCACCAAAAACACATTTGAACTCATGAACTAAAACGTAAAAGTAGTGATAATATGTTGAAACACAAACATTTCCATAAAGATTTAAGAACAAGTTCATGGATTCTTCAATATTCAACAAAAGTTCAAAGGATTCAACAAAAGTCAACCAGTATTTGTTTAGCCAAGCACGGTTAAACTCAAGTAAACAAAGTTAGATAAGATTGTACCAAACATTTGACAAGAATCAAGGGATGAAAAGAAGATGTTCTTGAGGTGTTCTTGGCCTTCAAAAGTGATCTAAACTACAGAGAGAATGCCTCCAAATCGGATGTAAAAGATAAGGCTGAAGAGGCACACCAACCTTCCCAATATAGAGCTCTACGTAAAATCCCGAAATTGCCCCTTCAGGAATCGATGCTGGCCTCGAGGAATCTTAGCGGGCCGTGTGACTGCAACGGAATTTTGGGCTTCTTCAAGTCTTGGGCCCTCACAGCTAATCCATTGGCCTAGTTCGAGTCCAATCAACTTCTAGCCCATTTTTCTTCAAATTTCTTCAATTTGAGCCCAATTTGTCTCTCCACATCAAATCAAAACTTCCGCAAACTCCTAAACATCGATCTTGCACACTCAAGAATTCTCATGTGCCCTTTCAAATTTAAAGTTCAGCACTTCCACACCTTCAAGTAATTGACAAGCCCACTCCATGAATCACCTCCACAGCCATCAAGCACGAAATCCCCATTGCTCTTCAAGTCCAATCGCCTCCCAAAAATCCCGCTCCACTAGTCTCCAAAAAATCTGCAATAATGCTCAAGAAACTAGAAAGTACCCGAAATGGTCATAAAAATAACAAAAAGGAAAATATGCATGGAAATTAACTAAAATGCGAATGAAATGTGCTAAAAAAACTATAAAAAGAAGTAAATAAAATGAAACTATCAGCCATATGCAATGGCCTTCTCCATCTACATTAATACGCACCCCAATCCTTGAATTGACGCATCATAGTATACGACAAAATCTTCGGTTCCTTCGAGTAAGGATCGAATTGGTGCACTACACAACATCTGTTTCAAATTTTGAAATGCAGTTTCCTGCTTATCTTCCCAGTCGAACTTTATTTCTTTTTGTGTTAATGTAGTGAGTGATTTCGCTATCTTGGAAAAAAGTTCTATGAATATTCTATAGTAGCCGGCGAGGCCTAAGAATTTTCACACTTCGGTTGGAGTCCTTGCCGCATCCCAATTCTTATATGCTTTGATTTTTATGGGATCCACATGTGTTCCTCTGTTACTCACTACATGCCCTAGGAAGTGTACTTCTCTAATCTAAAATTCACATTTGGAGTGTAACATCCCAGAATAGCAAGAGTAGAGTTGAAGGGCTAAAAATGTAAATCTTAAAGGGCGACTCGGCGAGTCCATGGATGGACTCGGCGAGTAGGGTCGCGACTTTGGTTGCGTGTCAAGTGGCCTACTCGGTGAGTCCAAAGATGGACTCGGCGAGTAGGTGCCGAGTGGAGAAAACCCTAAATCCGGGGAAGGAGCCCTATTTAAAGAACATTACACCCTCTCCCCAGCCTCTTTGATCCCCCTTGAAGTCCGGGAACCCTAGAAAGCGTGATTGTGGAAGATTGGAGTGCATTTGGAGCTTGGGAAGGTGTTTGTTGAAGAAATCTTGAAAGAGAAGAGGCTTGGATCAAAGGGCTTTGTTTAGATTCGGATCTCTTGTTGTTGGAGGCTTCATTTTGAGGTAATATCTCGTTCTTGGGCTGTGTTCTTCTAGATTCTTCATTTTGGGGTTGTGTGGGAAGCTTAGATTTGTGGCATCTTGAGTTTGAAGGATGGATCTGAGGTTGCTACCTCAGATCTGGAGTGGAGAAGGTCTTAAGAGCATTAAAGTCCCTGTTCTTGTGTTGTTGATGGAGCTATCTTGTCCCAAACCCTTGAGTAATTTCCTAAACATAATTTGAAGGATGGATCTGAGGTGGTGATTCCGAACTCGGACAGCGCTTTGCTTCTTAAAAATAATTTCCTTCGACGAAACCTAGTATTCTTATAACTAGAGTTTAGTCTATTATTCGCCGAGACTAATTAATATTCTGGCTATTATTACTATTATATAAGCATTAAAAAATACTTATATAAACCATAATAATAGCCCAAGTATTTATTATAAGTTCCTAATAACGTTACTATAATTAAATAAAAACTATATTAAAAATAGCATAGGTGTAGCTCACTTACAGCGGGTTTTATAGAAAACCATGCTTTGCTTGGAGAAGCGTTCCCAAGCCAAAAAGCACTTCTTCTCGAAGCTGTCGAGCACTCCGGGGCTTCCGCCTTGTGCTAGGGAGGTTCCCTAGGCTTTTTCGGGGGATTTCGGGGCTAGAGAGAGGTTTTAGAGAGAGAGAGAGAGTAAAGAGAAGAAAGAATGGGAAAGGTGTGAAGAAAATGAGGGTGGGAGAGATGGTATTTATAGGATGAAATGTGGCTGAACTTGGTGCCACATGTCATCATCTGGTGGCAAGCCTTGGGGAGAAAGCAATAGCTAAGATTGTGCCACGTCACCCATTTTCGCACAGTACACTTCCGACTTCTAAAATCCGTAACTTTCACATACGAGCTCCGTTTCTGACGTTCTTTATATCCATGCGTAAGTAAAATAAGATCTACAACTTTCATTTTGACTCTGTTGGCTAATTCTCGACCGATCTTAAATTTACCAGTATGAGGAGATTATATTGTTAAATGTCCGCGTAAAATAAATAACTTCTACATACGTACTCTGTTTTCGTCTGTCTTTTTACCGTTGAGTTCATATTTATGAGATCTTCAATTCTTATTTAGGTCGCGTAGGCCAAAAATCGCTCGATATAAAATTCGAGTTTCGGGCTGTACACTGTTAAGCCGAAACTTCGAAAAATCATAACTTCCTCATACGAAGTCAGATTTGGGTGTTCTTTTTACGGACGCTCTCGGTTTAATGTATTCTACGACTTTTGTTTAGATCGTTAAGGTTAAAACTCGCTCTATCGTAAATTCACTATTTACGCTTCCTGGTATCGTGTCGGTTCCATCGCGACACTTCGACGGGTCATAACTTCTTCGTTACAACTCGGATTTCGGCATTCTTTATATCTTCCGAATCCTTGTTTCGACCACTACAAATTTATGTAAAGATATCGGGTTTATCTCATATTTTAATTTTGATGCTTATTTTTATCCTTTATTTATTATACATTTATAAATGAGTAATAAGCACATAAATACACATAATTCACATAATACTCAAATATTTCATTTTTATATTTCAGAAAGAGTTACAATAGCTGACCTAGACTATTACATTGTATAAAAATGCTGAGCACCGAAACCCGAGCCTTACAATTCTCTCCTGCTTAGGATGATTCCGTCCTGGAATCATGCATCAACAAATAGATGTGGGTAGCGACTAATCAGGTCGTTTTCTATTTCCCAAGTGAGATTTTGCCCATTCGAATGTTTCCATCGGACTAGCACTAAGTTGACCATCTTGCATCGTAACTTCTTCGTCTTATGGTCAACAATTGCCTCGGGCTCTTCAATCAGTCTCTTGTTCTCATCCATTCTTAATTCTGAGATTGGACTTATGTCCGGAACTTCTCTCGTGAATTTCCTCAAATAACACACATGGAAGGTGTTATGAATACCATCTAGTTCTTTGGGTAATTCGAGCTTGTAAGCTTGGTTCCCAATCTTTTGAAGAACTTTGAACGGTCCAATAGACCTTGGACTCAACTTTCCTCTGTTTCCGAATCTTATAAGTCCCTTTCACGGTTGGCAATTTCCTTTGTATCCCACATTGGTGGGCGAAGAAACTTTTGTGGGTTTATAAGCCTATTCCCTTGGCAAGCCTTCAAAAGCTTTAGTTGATCAAAGGAATAAGCCAAGCCCACGCGTGCCTAGCCCAGCCTAGCACTAGCCGATGTCGCGAGTGCGCGATTTAGGCGCACTTCGCAAGATGCATCGATCGCTGGGATCTGAGGAGCTTTTATTTTTGACGAGCTCGGGTCAAGCCGGTTTGACCGATCTGGTCAAATGGTTGACTAGCGTTGACTTCGTGGAGGACATGTCAGGGTATTTTAGAAGGATCAAGAAATGGCTTGCTTGGAGAGCAAGCTATCACCCTAGGGTTTCTGGGGTCGGCCTATGGGGGCCCGTTTAATGCCTTCTAGGGTTTCTTCTACCTTTCTTATAATCAGATCTAGTCGAGAAGGATAGATCTGGTTTTTGGACGAAACTTGATAAATATAATAATAATAATTGGATCTATTTTTCGTAACTAATCGACATATAATTCTCAATATTATTTGTCGGTTTACTTGTGTGTCTATTAGTTTGTTTTTCAAGATAAAATAATACTCAGATATAAAGAAAAAAAAGTAATTGTTACAGTTGAAACTACAATAGAGCCTTTATTATAGAGGTGATATGAATTGTTACAAGATACTATCGTTTTAGTAAATAATATTCCTATGGATTTTTATTAGTCATATATATTACTTTAATTTAACATTAATAGTTAAACAACACAATATAATTAAGTGCATAGTTAACATGCATGATTGCATCGTACGTTTGTTTGAAATCGAGACAACAAAAGCCATAACGAGGCGCATGAACCTAATGCATGTAAATTTTGGCACCACGCAGTTGCAAATGCATTTACATTTCTAGGTCGTTACTATAATATATTGAAGGGTAATGTCGTCAGTTAAAGTTGTATGAAGATTATGAAAGAAATCATGTTGTAATCAACCTAAACTCATGTAGTTGATGGATACGAATTACCTTTGTTGTTTCGATATGGGATAATGACTTAGGAGGGTAATTAGGTTTCCAGTTTGTCCGTATTAGGTCACTAAGGTTTTTTTTTGTGCATATTAGACCAATATGGTTGTTATTACCATTTAGAAATAGTCCTTTTACCAGGTTTAACTGGTAAAAATGACTATTTCTAAACGGTAATAACAACCATATTGGTCTAATATGCACAAAAAAAAAACCTTAGTGACCTAATACGGACAAACTGGAAACCTAATTACCCTCCTAAGTCATTAACCCTAAATTTAAAGACATTGAGAATATATGACCATCAAAAGTAAACTAGTTTGTTTAGAACTCGCGTCGTCCCATATAACCTGCTACTCCTCTATATGGTAAAGCTATTCATCTACAGTCGTCCCTTTGGGGACATCCGATAAAATTGGAACGATACAAAGAAGATTAGCATGGCCCCTGTGCAAGGATGACACACACAAATCGAGAAATGATCCAAGAAAAAAATTTAAACCCTTCGTCGTCTTCTCTGGAACCCTAATTCCATTTTCAAATGCTAATAGAGTTCAATTGCAATTCTTACGTTTCGGTAGTTCATCTACTAAAGTCATGATCAGACAACATGTGGATTCCATGGTCAGATTGATCTTCTTGTTGATGTCTTCAACCATTTGTGGCTAGTAAGGGTGGTCTTTCTTTTTATAAAGTCTCCTTTAAGTTTTTTACATTTCCTGCCAGTAAGGGTGATCTTTCTTTTTATAAAGTCTCCTTCAACCATTTGTGGCTAGTAAGGATGATCTTCTTGTTGATGTCTTCAACCATTTGTGGTTTTACATTTCCATTCGTTATCAAATGTAGACATTGATTGGAAGTATCAAAGTGAGATTGTATTTGTACATATGGATGTGGTCATGTAAACATTTAAATGACAAAAAAGAAGTTATTGATAAAATGTTGCATATTTATGTAATGAAGATCATCAATCATATGAGTTTTTGGACTTCGAAGTTCTGGAATGGTTGTGAAATAAGTTTAAATGGAAGCAACTATTTCCAGTCAAACAAGTCAGTCACATTGATTAGTAAGCATGTTTTCTAAATAATTAGGGTTAATGACTTAGGAGGGTAATTAGGTTTCCAGTTTGTTCGTATTAGGTCACTAAGGTTTTTTTGTGCGTATTAGACCAATATGGTTGTTATTACCGTTTAGAAATAGTCATTTTTACCGGTTTTAATCGGTAAAAATGACTATTTCTAAACGGTAATAACAACCATATTGGTCTAATACGCACAAAAAAAACCTTAGTGACCTAATACGGACAAAGTGGAAACCTTATTACCCTCCTAAGTCATTATGCCTTTTGATATTAATGTGAAGGTAAAAAAGGCTCTTTCTCACGCTTTTCAAAATGAGAAAAAACCATGTGATATCTTTAGAGAAAGAATATATAATCATTTGCTCCAAATGAAAAGAAATGTGCACAAAGTGGTATAAACGCCATAGAAAAAGAATCAAGCATAAATGGGATAAAAAGGTATACCACAGTTCACTTTTTAACATAAAACATGAAGTAAGATGGTATAAAGAATGAGGATAGTTGGATCAGTTCGTTCGTTAATGTTTCTTTACAGGCATAAATGAATCAAAAGGGATCGGATTTTGAGCATTTTTTTCCGTGTAAAACAAGAATTCGTGCACAATACGAAAGAATATTCAAAAGTTTCTAAAATGGTCACGAGAAGAGTATTAGGATAAAACATTGATACAAATTCTTAAACCGTATAATTTCACATATATCATGTGTTTCATTGTAATTTATTTCTTTTCTAATGGTATTCAAATAACTCATGTTAAGTTAAAGAAGAATTTATTTATTGAATTAATTTAGTTGATTAACATTTTTTCGGTATGAAAAAAAAAAAAAAAAGGAAATATGGGATAATGGAAACCAAACTTTCAAGTTTTAATGGCAGCTAAGCAAACAAAATTACAAAACAGACAAATAATAAGAAATGGGCCGACCCTTTTGTGAGCAAAATAAGCAAACCCAGCCTGCTGGATCCTGGATTAGATACAGATCATTATGACCCATAAGTCATTAGTCTTATTTTATTTTATTTTATTTTATTTCAGTCAGTTAAGATCCGAACCTCTTACAAAATTTTCTTAACTAGTTTGGATGGTCGCACGTTGCGGAGTGTATTAATCACATATTTTTGACATCATTTTGTACTGTTCACATAGACAAATATAATTTTTGTAGTTTTGCTACTATACGTAAACCATTATTGTAATTCTATGTTACACATACATCATTTTGTAATTTCTTTATTATACAAGGACTATTATGAATTTTTGTTATTACATAGGGACTATTTGGTACATTTGATATTATATAGCGACCGTTTATCTTACATAAGGACCATTAAATAATTTTACACTGGAATACTTTGTAATTTTGTCAAACTTTGGAACCAATTTCTTAAGAATTTCCTCATATAGAGTTTCCAATTGTCCATGTGTGATTTGATTTCTTCAACATGTTATAGAGTTTATCTTCCAATTCTCATCTTTAGGAGGATGTTATATTTATCTTATCCTAATATTTGTTACTTAAAGATGAGAATGGAACGAAATTCTTAACAATTTCCTCATATAGAGTTTGTCGTTGTTTTGCTCAGGGGCGGAGCTTCAACATTTGATTCAGAAGGTAAAATATCTATAATATGTTTAAAAATTGGTAAGTTAGGGGGGGGGGGGGGGGGGGGGGTTCCTAATAATGCTCCGCCAATGGTTGTGCTTCCAATTGTCCACGTGTGATTTGATTTCTTGACATATGTGTTAATTCTCATCTTTAAGTAACAAATATTAGGATAAGATAAATAATGTAGTAGTTCTTAATTTTTTATTTAAAAATACCACAAATCAAATCACACATGGTTGTGAGAAATTGACATATGACATTGAGACATGTGTCAATATAAAATAATATATATTTAAAAATACCACAAAATGATCAGTGTCAAAACTTATAAGAAAATGACATATGACATATGTGAGAAATTGGTATTTTTAAATAATTATTATTTTATAAGTTTTGACACTGATCATTTTGTGGTATTTTTAAAAATACCACAAATCAAATCACACATGTCTCAATTTCTCATAAGTTTTGACACTGATCATAAGTTTTGACACATAAATATAATTAAGAACTACGAACCTAGAAACCACAAAAACTCTTCACTCGATACCTATGTGACTCCCTATATGAGTCTACAATGTTGGTACCACATCAGGCTCATCTTATTGACACATAATTATAATTCTGATGCAACCGAGCCCTCACGGATCTCGTACTTACTTACTAATTAACCGTTATACCGGAATTTCAACTGGTTGTTAGGGCTGATAGTCTTACACAATCGCACTACTCGACTCTTGAACGAGGTTCTATCTGGTAAGAGCTATCCGAGATTAGTTGCCCTAATGGCTCCAACAACCATTATGATCCAACTAATAGATAGCATAACCAACCATTACATCGATGCAATATTACCCACTTTGCTATAGACTAAGGTTACATGTGCTTCGAACAACCAGGTGTATGGGTTGTGCTTCGAACCCCAAATCCTTAATCAAACAAGAATAAACAGAGAGGCTCTAACACAAATCCCTTAACCTGAATCCATTCACATACCCACCATGTTTCACTCCTGATGCGCAATGAAGCCTGAATACCCACTTGTGTGCAACCTTCAGCCCAAACGATTCTCCCCCACTTGGATTCGACTGCGCTCTTCCAATCCACACAGAATTTGATGGATTCCCAATCCATCTCACAACCTTACAATGCAAACTCTCAATAAACATGGCTTACAAGAACTAGCACTCTATTACCAGCCAACCTTAGCGACCACACATATTCCAAAACTAGATGGACACTTCCTAAAATCTCAACGAGCTCAATAATCCCAAGTACTTCCCATGATACAACTCCAAATCTTTAAGCCACTTCAGCCCATGACATAGAATTATAACCCTTGACCATGAACGAATCACCAATTCAACTACCTACTTATCGAAAAATCAATGCACTCTATATATCTCTATCAAAGTCTATTTAAATCCTCTTGACAATCCAAACATCCAAACAAACCCATGCGATTAATTCATGACTCACACCTTGGAGTGATGGTTCTCTTTTGCTCTTGCCCTAATAACAATTGTAATCGATTCAAGGCCTGCCACCAATCGGCTGACATCCCTCTTGAGTGATACAAGCACTCCTGAATTCTGACTTCGTTGTCTTAGATGGGGATAACCAGTTCCTAAAAGATCCCCCTCCTAAAAGCCCTTGATGTGAGTGCCACACTTGCATCATGAAGACATGGATTTGGCAGATACTTATCCAACACTTGCGTTCCGAGCAACCCTTTATACCTATCAATCGTGACATATTTTCACCAACTTGAGTTTCGATATTCCTATCAACTTGGCGACTACTGATCTTACACCCACGATCACACCTACTCCTCATTGCCTCGAAATAATGAAGAACCTTTACATATCCTGCATTCCAACCCGACATGCCTACCTTACGGATTCCTTGCATTCTTGCTGATACCACTAAAGATCGAATTGGCTGCTGGTCTTCTAAGCAGAATACTCAAGCCTATTATAAACACGGCCCCCGATATGAAAAGAGTATATGGCAACTTTCCCGATAAAATAACAATATTATTTATACAAGTGCTTCCATTCTTAGATAATTAGGGCATAACATTTCACACACACTAATACGAAATTATTAGCATAATAATTTAAGCGTCAAATAGAAGAATACGATACATACCCCTAGTGTCTTAGGGTTCTGCTCCCCCTTCCTGTAGAAGCACTTGCAATGGAACCTGAACCGCCCCAACCACTAAACGTGGAAAATTAGCCCATAGACGACCTGACTAATTACAACAATGACACAATTCTAATTCTAGGGTGGAATCTTGGCGAATATGGCCCTTCCATATGCACCTGCTGCATTTAGATTTGTCGTACACATGCTCATGTGTTCCTTCACCCTTCGCCTAAATGTCGAGATCCATCGGGCATCTAGAACTAGGCATGGAAACATCATAGTCTTATCATGAGTCTGTTTCCTCTTCCCCAGTTGCCTCTCCAAACTAAGCTCCTTCTCCCGAGTCACCACGACCATCCCATCAACTGTGTGAACGGTTAAGATCCAATCCTCGAAACCGACAACTAGTCTATCAGTGACATGATCAATAATGTTAGGTAAATCCTCACGTAAAGATCACAAAATCTTAGTGGAAATCCAATCGTGGAATCGATCCCTCAGAAGGCATGATGCATAATCCACCTTCAATCTATCATGACAAGAACTAGTAATAGGATCCACATCCCTAAAAGATTCTAGGGCCCCACAAGCCTTGAGATCTTGATGGGCCCCTAACTATTCTACTGTTATCTCGGCCCAAAAATCCCCAAGATGATCATCCACGAGTTCCATGATCCCTTCCTTGATGGTACAAAACATCACAGGAGTCTGCTCCAAAATTCTGTTGGTGATCTCTGACGAGATGAACTCTCGCATCCGCTCATCCCTCAACTCAGTGCCAACACCTAAGCCCAAACCAGAACCTGAACCTCCTCCACGTATGCTCATAACCATTCTGAAAATCAACCACACAAATGATCAGAACATACCCAAGGAATCCTCATCCTTTAGGCTTCATAGATTCTTTGTGACTCTCCTCGAGTCGAGAATGGATCTTGTGGTTTTAGTAGTACAGACACAATACTATCTTCCACACCTATCCATATTTTCCTCAAGAATTATCTCGAATCCTCCAAGTCACCTTCTCAAACTAATACTCCAAATATCTTCTAAACAGTGTAGCCAACTTACTACAACACATTTTAGGCTTTCCAAGGTTCCCGACCTCACCCTGCTATCAACTATTGAAGAACTCCAATAATGTCGGTTAAATACTTCATGACTACAATCACATGTAATAAAGCTTAGATAATCCTTCGAGTAAAAGACTCATCCCTACAACGGTTAGACTCAAACGAGGGTTGCACGGTAGGGTCAAATCTATCACTCTAAGATTATTTAACCTATGCAACATGTGACTTAACATATTTAATATTAAATTCACATCACTAAGAGTATCACAAATCAAAAAGAGAACAACATTTGAGCAACAAAACCTTAATCCACAAGCCAAACAAAGGACATTTCAAGCTCACTTACTACCAATAAAGATTTTGAATCTAAAACATAATTTGATTCTTCTTAGGCTACAAGGCATCACATATCATGCCAATCCCTACAATCATCTAAAATCCATACTAGCATGCAAATCAAAAAGCTCAAGCAACAGGCATACAAAATGCATCTCTCCTAGAATAAAATCCTGAGCAGGTCCATAGACCTAATTTAGTATGCAATTCTCATATCATATAACATAACAAACATGTATGGGTATTTCAGGAATCACTCACTTGAGCTCGGCTGGTTACACGCACCACCCCCTTTTATTATACAATCATTTAATAAAACATTTATTTTATGAAAAATCTACCAAACCCTCAGTTTGAGTTTAGAAACTCCCAAGAGTATGCCCGAATCCCTTAAACCAAGGCTCTGATACCAACTTGAAACATCCCAAAATTTCAGACAAAATTTGTTTTTAATTCATTTCAAAACATTTCATAAATCATGTCAAAAACAATAAAAGTGTATCATAGTAAAATAATATCAGAGTACAAATCCCAAAATTACATAAGGCGGAAAACACAGGAGGATTCGGTGCAATCAAGTCGGACCCTTCTTTTTCGAGCTAGAAATACCTGAAACATAAGCTGAAAACTGTAAGCACAAAGCTTAGTTAGCTCCCCCAAAATACCCCATAGCATACATACATAACATTCAAAACATAACTGGGTCTATTTCAACCCCCTCCCCCTTGGTCTCTATCAATCGGTACTGGGTATATTTCAACCCCTTCATCCTCTTACAACCGATATTGGGTCTATCTCACCCCTTCAGCCTCTTTCAATCAGTAATGGGTATATTTCAACCCCTTTCAGCCTCTTTCAACCAGTATTGGGTGTATTTCAACCCAATCGGTCTCTTTCAAATAGTATCAGGTCTATTTCACCCGCTATAACTAGTATATAATCATAACAGCAAGATTCAAAGAAAAACCAAGCACATACAAGCATAACATGAAATTGTCATAAAGACAACTATCAATCCCTAAACATCATTTAGTGTGCCGACATTGGTGCCTTTGACCCATGAGTATAGTGAAGGAAACTGACCTCAGTCCGCTTGCAATCCAGCTGATGTTCGGGCCATTGAACCAGAGAATTCCCATACTAACCAATCAGATAAAACCCCAATTAACCATTAGGTCATAAACCATAATCAACACTTAATTTACTAATCCCAGTTCATAAGGTAGAAGACTATTTTACCTTCCCCTCCTTTGGTCCAAATAACTAAGGCCCAACATCAATGGCACATAAAGCCCAATAATATCCCAAATCCAAAAGACAAGTAAGGCCCAATACATGCCTCGTTCCAACTTTGTGCCAATACGCACTGCGTATGAGTTGGGTACGTCCAACGTACTCCATAGTAGCCCAAAATCATCATTAAATGCTTAATTGGTTAAGCCACTAAGTCCACTTTTCAGATCTGATCCTAGATAATGTCTTAACACATAAAGTTGGCAACTTTACACGTTTACATGTATTAATGGGACCCAATACTTGTTTTATCCAAATAAGTCCATAACATGAACACCAACTCTCACATATTTCATCTAAATTCATCAAGATGCCATTTTTATGCACTAACAACTTTAGAAATGCTAAGATCCAACATTCTAAGCTCTTAGAGTAACTCATACCTACAAGGATAACTCAAGGGACCATAATATGCCAAAAACAAGCCAAATCCAAGAGATGCTCCCGTGAAGCCAAATTCAAAGTCATCTTGATGGCCAGCTTCAAGTTGAAAAGCATGAGACAAGGCACCCATCGGATTGAACAAGAAATGGGTTAAACCTGAATACAGATGGGTAGCAAAGGTGAAAACTCCTAAATCTTCTAACGAATCTAATATTTGTTCATCTTCTGTTTGTGATAAGCAGGACATGTCATGGGAAAAAGTACCTTGCGTAGACGGTAACGGTCAACCCAGTTTCAAAATGGACTAGGTTCCAAAGACTGACTGATTCCGCTCTGTGCTGGAGCAAATATGGAGGCATATCATCATACTTTAGTTTGTTGGTAGTGGATGTTCCAAGCACATGATAGGAGGCATCTCTCAACTGTGCAACACTTAGACCTTTATTTGAGAGTATGTGTCCTTTGCGGGAAAGGAAGAAAGGAAGGGATCACACATGGGGTTTTGTGCTTAACGATGTGAAGAATTTTCGGATCTGTTATGAGATTATGCGTGTTGTTCTTAGACCTTCTGGATGCAAATTCAATCGGTGACTTATAGTTTGAGTTTTCTTTTCGATACTCCTGAGTTTTTCTTACATTGATTCGTTTTAAAGATAATCTTTTATTTTCTTATACTCTTTCATTAGTTTTGTTAATTGGGAAGTGATATGAAATCTATTGCTAAAGGGCAATATAAAATTCGTGTAATGAACTAAAGTCGAATTGTCTAGACTCTGTGTTCAATGTGTTGGTAGGCACAAAGGATTCAAAAGGACTTGACTTAGATTGAGAAATGAAAGGACTAGACAATAAGGACTTAGATAGTTTGATTTGGACTGACAATACAACGCTCGGGTAGATTGAGCAGTGAGATAAATATGGGAACCTGCGAGATACACTAAAAGTTAATTATCTAGAACTGTGGCTCAACATTTCCTCGATGTATGGACTTATATCCTTAATTCCGATACTGATAAGACAACTGGGGTTTTTTGATAAAGTAGGTCTGTAGGAAATTATTTTATTGCTTTCGATCTGTCACTCATATGTTGCTCCCTTTACGTGAATGGAAATTATTCGACCTAGAATGCAACATATGCAACTCTATTTCTACGCGTCTTCTATATGCAATTCTTTCTATCTGTTAGCTATATGTTGTCCCCTCTACGTGATCGGAAGATCCGACCTGGGACACAGCATATGCACCCTACTATCTCTCTAACCCCTATCTATGTTAGTCATATGTTGTTCCCTCTGTGTGATTGGAAGACATCCGACCTGGGATACAACATATGCACTTCTATATTTGCCTTATTTCTGAATGATTGTCTACTCATCTAAAGTAAGGACTTCTTTGGAAGTTCTAGATTACCGGGATATGTCGGGAAGTAGGAAACATGTTCTAGTACATCTAAAATTGATCCATTTAATAGGTTGTTTGTAGATCTCGCTGCTTAATTTAAGTGGACAACAATATCCTTAGTCATCGTCAGCTAAATGTCCATTTAAGAATATAGATCACACTGTCTTGTCACTTATAACCTGTCCAATTTGTCAACATTATTTGTATTTAAGTGGATCACAATACCGGTGATTAACTAGATCTAAACACGCATGTGTGTACTGATAAATGATATTGGATTGCCTGACAACTTTGATCCCAAATATTTTTGTTTTTATTAAATTTGTTCATAGTTTTCCTCTATGCACAAATTTAGGGGGCGGAAACGTTCGGGGGCGGAGGACGTCATATTCAGTATCATAACAGTTCATAGAAAGGAAAGTACACACCACCATATATATTAAAGTTTCCAAGATGTTTACATAATTGTATTCATTACATGTTCAAAAGATAAATACATAAACATCATTCAAAAGAAGTAATTAACGCCAGCGCGTTAATCCCAAAAGTTGATTCTCAACCTGCTTAGCGGTTCCTTGAGAATACAAGTTATTTCAAGAAAAAGTGTCAACAATTAAGTTGGTGAGTTCATAAGTAGTTTAGAAAAATTGGATTCCATTCCAAAATGGGTGTATGTTTTCCAGAAAACGCAACATTTCAAATGTAAAGAGTTGTGATTTGTTGTGTTGAAAGTGAATGTATTAGATCTAGAAAATCCCATATTTTCCCTAATGGTTGAGATACGAGTTGTTGTGTTTTCCAAGAAAAACCCTTACTTTCTTATAAAAGTATGAAATGCATATGAATGTTCGTGTTATAAGCTATAAATAATTGCACTAGGAAAATCCCTTATTTTCCTATTAGGTGTTTGGTTTGTATGCAGGAAAAACCCTTATTTTCCTAACATAAATGGCAGTCTCTAAGACCGAAAATCGCAAGAAACCGACGTTCTCAAAAGTTGTGTCATAGTTTTATATAATAAAGCTATACGAAGATCGCATTTGTTAGATGAAGAATAGTTTTAATAGCTACTCGTTCATAAAAGCATAATACCATAATAATTGTATATCCGATGAGTTTTATAACCATACTAAAGATAATATGCCTGTAACGACATTCTTCAGGCGTCGCAGCGTTATGACAACTGTCACCCCAAAAGACGGACTGTAGCTAACAGTCAGGGTGCGGGATCATGACTTCCCGTATAGATCTATACACATTTGACATGTTCTCCGAACGGGAGACTCTGGTTATAGACAGGACTTGCAGCATTACTTTCTAATAAAGAAAAGTAACGTTTGAAGATATACACGTCTCATGGATTCTCAACTAAGCCTGTATTAAAGTGATAGTTTTGTATGCAAAGTTTATCCTTTTTCACAATGTTTGACAAAGCAAAATCATAAGTTTTTAGAATGTATAAAACGACTTAACAATGAAAGGTACTTTGAAATCATTATATACTTTGTATAAGTCTAATGCACACAAAGTATGACAAGAGTTTTCCATAATAGAAATAAGTTCCAAGTGATTTATTCGATAAAACAAGTGAAGTGAAACTTTATAAATTACACGATAATAACCGTATGTTTACTTGTATTCCCCCCCCCCCCCCCCAAAAGAGTATAAAAGCATTTAAAATGTATTTAAAGTGTGTTTGAAAGGGGTATGAACTTACTTGAAAGTTTGAAGATAGCAAGATGGAAAATCGGGCAGAGTTTCGTCTCGTGAAATGGATTTTACTCAGAAATCTCGGGATTCCTCGGGAGTAAAATCGACCTTCGGGACTTGCACAAAATGATCAGGGCTTCGGGGTAGTGTGAGCACGGAAAACGAGGTAAAACGCAAGCAAAAGGAGAGAGAATGGGCTATTTTCCCAGGAACCCTCGCATGCTATTTATAGGGGGGCCTGAGAGGCCTCGTACATGGGGCGTACGCTCGTACGCAGCGCGTAAGCGTACGTCATGCGTGACCGAAGCCTCGACTGCCTCGGCCTCGGATGGGACGGCTCAGGCTGTCGGGTCGGATGGGACGGCGGGTCGGGTGCCTCGCATAGGGCGACGTGGACGGTTTGAGGCCAAGTTTCTCGGGTACGCGGGGCGTACAGGGGTACGCAGCGCGTACCTCGGATGAGGACGCTGACTCCCCTTCGGATAATACCAAAGTTTTAATAAAATCTATATATAAATTATTTATCAAACTTCGAAAATTCATATCTCCTTCATACGAACTCTGTTTTTGACGTTCTTTATATCCCCGCGAAGGTGAGACTACGATCTACAACTTTCATTTAGATTTAGTTGGCAAATTCCAGAATTATTTTTATTATTTATTTATTAAAATGACGTGATTAAGGAATTTCTTTAAAAATTCATAACTTATTCATACGATGTCCGATTTGAGCGTTCTTTTTATGCATGTTTGTAGTTTAACGATATCTACGACTTTCATTTAGACACCTAAGGTCGGAAAGTGTTTTATTGAAACTTTGCGTTTTTACGCAACTTCGTATTGCCGGTTTTTGTCGGAAAACTTAGAATGATCATAACTTCTTCGTTATAACTCGGATTTTTGTGTTATTTATATGTTTGGAAACCTTAAGACGATAACTACCACATAGTGTACTCCAAATAGAGTTTTTGAATACTTCATTTTTCGATGATATTCTAATTCTTTTCTCAAAGAGGTTACAGGACTCGATTTTTACTGACTTGAAATAACGGGTTGTTACATCATCCCCCCGTTAGAGGGAATTTCGTCCCGAAATTTTAATACAAAAGAAGAGTCTTAGGGGCTGGGGAAGAGATGTGGATACTTCTGTTGCATTTGATCTTCTCGTTCCCACGTGAACTCGGGTCCCCTCTTAGCATTCCATCGGACCTTTACTATTGGAATGCGACTCTGTTTAGTTCGTTTAACTTCCCTATCCATGATCTCGACGGGTTCTTCCAAAAAGTTAAGATTTTCATTTAGTTCGATCTCATCAAGTGGAATTACAAGTGTTTCGTCGGACAAACACTTCTTCAGGTTTGATACGTGGAATACTGGATGTACTTTGTTAAGCTCTATTGGAAATCAGAGTTTGTAGGCTACTGGACCAACCCTTGAAGTGATTTCAAAGGGTCCAATGTACCTATGATTTAGCTTCCCATGCTTTCCAAAGCGTATCATTCCCTTCCAGGGTGAGACCTTCAGTAGTACCCGATCGCCAATCTGAAATTCCAAGGGTTTACGTCTTTTGTCGGCATAGCTCTTTTGCCTATCCCTCGAAGATTTCAGTCGTTCTCGTATTTGCACGATCTTTTCAGTAGTTTCTCTGATGATCTATGGACCAGTGAGGGTGCTATCAGGGACTAGACCTTTTGCTAGTTGTGTGTCGCCCACTTCCGTCCAGCACAGAGGTGATCTGCACTTATGGCCGTAAAGGGCTTCAAATGGAGCAGTATTGATACTAGTATGATAACTATTGTTATAAGAGAACTCAACCAAAGGTAAGTGAACATCCCATGCTTTACCAAAGTCGATTACACATGCTCGCAACATGTCTTCCAAGGTTTGGATCGTTCTTTCGCTCTGTCCGTCAGTTTGGGGGTGATAGGCTGTACTCATGTCCAATCTTGTTCCCATGGATTTTTGCAATGATTGCCAGAATCTAGACGTGAATCTGCTGTCTCTATCCGAGATGATAGACATTGGCACTCCATGGAGTCGTACGATCTCTCGGATGTAGATTCTCGATAGCTTTTCCATTTTATCAGTTTCCTTGATCGGTAGGAAATGAGCGGACTTGGTTAATCTATCGACGATTATCCAAATAGTATCTTGGCCACCCTGAGTTTTGGGCTGTTTCGTTATGAAGTCCATGGAAATCTGCTCCCATTTCCACTCAGGAATTTCAGGTTGTTGGAGTAGTCCTGAGGGTTTCTGGTGTTCTATTTTGATCTTGGCGCAAGTCAAACACTTGCTCACATATGTAGCGATCTCTGCTTTCATGTTTGGCCACCAGTAGAGTTGTTTGAGATCTTGATACATCTTGTCTGACCCGGGGTGTACGGAGTATGGAGTCTTGGAGAAGTAGTTGGCTCCTTGGAGTTGGTCGAATAAGTCATCGATTCGGGGTAGGGGGTATCGGTTCTTGATGGTAAGTTTGTTGAGTTCTCGGTAGTCGATGCACATTCTGAATGATCCATCCTTCTTTTTCACGAACAGTACGGGTGCTCCCCATGGCGAGAAGCTCTGCCTGATGAATCCTTTTCCAAGTAGTTCATTCAGTTGGCTGGATAGCTCTTGCATCTCTGCCGGGGCTAATGGATAGGGTGCTTTGGCTACTGGGGTAGCTCCGGGAACCAGATCGATTCGGAACTCAACTTATCTCGCGGGTGGTATTCCCGGAAGGTCCTTGGGAAAAACATCGGGAAAATCGCGTACGTCGAGCACACTCTTGATGTCTTGGACTTCGCGTTTCACATCTACAACATGTGCTAAGAACGCGTGACACTCCTTGCGTAGGCATTTCCGAGCTTGGATACTTGAGATGATACGAAGAGTGGTACTTGGTTTGTTGCCCAAGATAATGAAAGTTTCGCCGGTTGGCAGATTAAGGCGAACGGCCTTATCGTAACATAGAATGTCCGCATGATGAGAACTCAGCCAATCCATGCCAATGATGACATCGAAACTCTTAATCGAGACTGGCATGAGGTTGATTGAAAAGGGATTATCGTTTAAAGTTAGGGTGCAGTTTAAGTATATCTCCTTAGTGCCTTTGGTTTTCCCGTTGGCCATTTCTACTATGAATGGTTCACTTAATGATTGTGGTATTGATTTTAGCAGGCCTTTAAAGTCGTGACTCACAAAACTCCTTTCCGCTCCACTATCAAACAAAATGCATGCATACGAGTTATCGAGAAGAAACGTACCCGTAACAACAGTAGGGTCCGCAATGGCTTCATCTTGTCCCATTGCGAAAACTCGGCCCCTTCCGCCGGTATCCGGTTGTTTGCCTTTGGGCAGTCCCTGCGGTAGTGCCCCGTGTCTCCACACTTAAAGCAGGCACGGCTTACCCCGGTATTAGTAGTGGGGACGGATGGTTGGGTTGGCCCTTTGCAATAGCAGGCTGTATGTCCCTTCTTATTACACTTGGTGCATTGAAGATCATGGCAAGGACCATGGTGGTGGAAGCTGCATCGGTTGCACTTAGGAAGTTTCCCATTATATGAGCTTGTGGGGGCAGGGTTCACAGGTACAGTCATAGCGTGGGTCGCTATTACTTGTTGTTTCTTGGGGTTTTCCTGGAGATTTTGTCCCCTCCTTTTGTTCCAAGGCCTGCTCTGGCCCTAAGCCTCCCTAGGTGGATTTGCGGTTGCTGAAATGATACTGGGTTTTATTCCGTGGTCGATGAGTCGTTGAGCCAGGCGTTTAGCGCTGTTGTAGGTAACAGGGCCGGAAGCTAGGACATGCCCTTGAATCTGGGGTGACAACCCCCAAATGTACCTTTCAACCTTCTTTGATTCTGGGTTGACCATGGTAGGGCACAGTGCAGTGAGGTCGTTGAACCTAGCTGTGTAGGTGACTAGGTCAGACCCAGTCATTTTCAGATTCCAGAGCTCCTGCTCCAGCTTTTGCACTTCGCCCCTTGGGCAGTATTCTTCCAGTAGTAGAACCTTTAGATCGTCCCAACTCATGGCGTTGGTGACAGTGAGCATCATTGAATTCACATGGCTTTTCCACCAAGTGAGGGCTCGATCTACGAAAGTGCAAGCAGCGAACTTGACTTTGCTTGCTTCTAGGCATGAGCAGATCTCGAAGACCGTTTCGGTCTTCTCGAACCATTGCATTAGTGCAATGACTCCCCCAGTTCCATTAAAAGTTTTTGGCTTAACGTTAGAGAACTCCTTGTAAGTACATTCTCTTCCTTGGCCATGACCAGTGCCATGATTTGGATGATTCGTGCTGCTTCCCGCCCCTCCATTTCCGTGAGAGTTTATTTGCGAGAGGGCTGCAGTTACTGCTGCTGTGATAGCATCCTGGACCATGGCTGGATCATAAGCTGGTGGTGGAGGTGGTGGTGGTACCGTGCCCGGCCTGGGCCTTAGGTTTGGATGAGGAGGCATCGTGCTGCCAAAAGAAAAAAAAATGGAAAAATTTATAAGTTTTGGCAGTTCAGAGTTGAATGATATTGAGTTAACTTCTAATAGTTCTAAGAAGTTGGGTTTGACTGACACAATGTTTTGAGCTTGAAAGTAAAGTTTGAATAGATGTACCAATGAATCGAACGAATTGCGCATGATTAACAACAACAAGAAAAGGGGTATACCCTTATATATATTAAACATATAGTTGTGTTACAGCGGGGTCTAGACAAAAGTTCTTGGCCTTTCTAAAGGCCTCCGATTACAGAACAATTTAAAGAAAATAATACTTTTATCCGAAGTCCTAATTTATAAAAAAAATTTGAGAGTCGGGCAAGTACTACTTGCGGTGCGCTTTGCGTTTGGAGCTCGACTCCGTGTCGGACTGCTTCGACTCCATGAGGCGTCTATCAAACGCAGCTTGTTGTTCTCTTAATTCTGCGAAGGCCGCATTTGCTTATGCTTGAAATGCTTCGACGCGAATGTGGATGTCGTTCTGCAACAACTCTAGGCGGTTGATATCGGCCGTGTGGATTTGTACTTCCACATTGACCTCTCGGATTCGGTTGGCTTGCACTCTGGATTGATAGCACTGGTTGGCGAGTTTGCCAACCATGACCGGAAGTGCTCGGTCGGCTGATCCCCCGCCTCTCACATCATAGAAGTCTCGGCACATGCCGTAGGGAGGGCGTAAGCTTTGTTGTTGGCTCCAATGATGGAGGTGACATCCCCACACTGGAGTGGGTCCTTGGAAATTCCTCACGTGGATGGGAGATTGTGGGATTGGTGGATTTATAATTTCTGGCTCCGAATCCGTGCCAGAGTCATCCCCTCCCTCCAACTCTATAGGCTCTTCGTCTTCTTCAGGATCTTCTTCGATCCACCCTCCATTACCTTGGTTGGGGTAGTAGGGGTCATTGGGGTGATGGAATCCCGCCATTTAGACTGTACGAGAATAGAGTTAAAAGTTTACTATAAGCTAGAGCACATGAAACTTACCCTTAAGTTTAATGGTTGACGGCACTCGAATACTCCCTCAGTATTCTTTAGCGATATGCTTTTGGTAAGTTTTAAATTTGTTGTCCATTACAGGCACTCCTTGGTATACGTTAGTCGGCCCTTGGACAAATATAGTTGATCAGGCTACATTCATCCCAGTTCCGATTACATGTCCCAAGGCATACCTGCACTGCACAACTTATTTATAATACTTCCATATTGTTTTAATTATGATACTGACCATGTTATTAATATGAAATGAATGCATGCCTACTTTACAAAAACTAAATAAATTTAATTTTAAAAGTATGACTCTTACTCAGAGTGTTTTTGCCCAGTTGCATTTATAGTTGTATACCAAAAATGGTTTTGATATACTTAATTCCCTATAAACAAAGCTCTGATACCAATCTGTCACACCCCTAAACCAGAACGGCGGAAACGTTCGGGGGCGGAGGACGTCATATTCAGTATCATAACAGTTCATAGAAAGGAAAGTACACACCACCATATATATTAAAGTTTCCAAGATGTTTACATAATTGTATTCATTACATGTTCAAAAGATAAATACATAAACATCATTCAAAAGAAGTAATTAACGCTAGCGCGTTAATCCCAAAAGTTGATTCCCAACCTGCTTAGCGGTTCCCTGAGAATACAAGTTATTTCAAGAAAAAGTGTCAACAATTAAGTTGGTGATTTCATAAGTAGTTTAGAAAAATTGGATTCCATTCCAAAATGGGTATATGTTTTCCAGAAAACGCAGCATTTCAAATGTAAAGAGTTGTGATTTGTTGTGTTGAAAGTGAATGTATTAGATCCAGAAAATCCCATATTTTCCCTAATGGTTAAGATACGAGTTGTTGTGTTTTCTAAGAAAAACCCTTATTTTCTTATAAAAGTATGAAATGCATATGAATGTTCGTGTTTTAAGTTGTAAATAATTGCACCAGGAAAATCGCTTATTTTCCTATTAGTTGTTTGGTTTGTATGCAGGAAAAACCCTTATTTTCCTAACATAAATGACAGTCTCTAAGACCGAAAATCGCAAGAAATCGACGTTCTCAAAAGTTGTGTCATAGTTTTATATAATAAAGCTATACGAAGATCGCATTTGTTAGATGAAGAATAGTTTTAATAGCTACTCGTTCATAAAAGCATAATACCATAATAATTGTATATCCGATGAGTTTTATAACCATACTAAAGATAATATGCCTGTAACGACGTTCTTCAGGCGCCGCAACGTTATGACAACTGTCACCCCAAAAGACGGACTGTAGCTAACAGTCAGGGCGCGGGATCATGACTTCCCGTATAGATCTATACACATTTGACACGTTCTCCGAACGGGAGACTCTGGTTATAGACAGGACTTGCAGCATTACTTTCTAATAAAGAAAAATAACGTTTGAAGATATACACGTCTCATGGATTCTCAACTAAGCTTGTATTAAAGTGATAGTTTTGTATGCAAAGTTTATCCTTTTTCACAATGTTTGACAAAGCAAAATCATAAGTTTTTAGAATGTATAAAACGACTTAACAATGAAAGGTACTTTGAAATCATTATATACTTTGTATAAGTCTAATGCACACAAAGTATGACAAGAGTTTTCCATAATAGAAATAAGTTCCAAGTGATTTATTCAATAAAATAAGTGAAGTCAAACTTTATAAAATACACGATAATAACCGTATGTTTACTTGTATTCCCCCCTAAAAGAGTATAAAAGCATTTAAAATGTATTTAAAGTGTGTTTGAAAGGGGTATGAACTCACTTGAAAGTTTGAAGATAGCAAGATGGAAAACCGGGCAGAGTTTCGTCTCGGGAAATGGATTTTCCTCGGAAATCTCGGGATTCCTCGGGAGTAAAATCGACCTTCGGGACTTGCACAAAATGACCAGGGCTTTGGGGTAGTGCGGGCACGGAAAACGAGGTAAAACGCAAGCAAAAGGAGAGAGAATGGGCCATTTTCCTGGGAACCCTCGCATGCTATTTATAGGGGGGCCTGAGAGGCCTCGTACGCAGCGCGTACGCGTACATCATGCGTGACCGAAGCCTCGACTGCCTCGGCCTCGGATGGGACGGCTCAGGCTGTCGGGTCGGATGGGACGGCGAATCGGACGGGCGGGTCGGGTGCCTCGCATAGGGCGACGTGGACGGTTTGAGGCCAAGTTCTTCGGGTACGCGGGGCGTACAGGGGTACGCAGCGCGTACCTCGGATGAGGACGCTGACTCCCCTTCGGATAATACCGAAGTTTTAATAAAAATTATATATAAATTATTTATCAAACTTCGAAAATTCATATCTCCTTCATACGAACTCCGTTTTTGACGTTCTTTATATCCCCGCGAAGGTGAGACTACGATCTACAACTTTCATTTAGATTCTGTTGGCAAATTCCGGAATTATTTTTATTATTTATTTATTAAAATGACGTGATTACGGAATTTCTTTAAAAATTCATAACTTATTCATACGATGTCCGATTTGAGCGTTCTTTTTATGCATGTTTGTAGTTTAACGATATCTACGACTTTCATTTAGACACCTAAGGTCGGAAAGTGTTTTATTGAAACTTTGCGTTTTTACGCAACTTCGTATTGCCGGTTTTTGTCGGAAAACTTAGAATGATCATAACTTCTTCGTTATAACTCGGATTTTTGTGTTATTTATATGTTTGGAAACCTTAAGACGATAACTACCACATAGTGTACTCCAAATAGAGTTTTTGAATACTTCATTTTTCGATGATATTCTAATTCTTTTCTCAAAGAGGTTACAGGACTCGATTTTTACTGACTTGAAATAACGGGTTGTTACATTGACGGTTGAGATTGTAAGCAAGGAGTGAATGTTTTTTATCGTTAGTCGGCGTTGGCATAAGCATTTGCATGAAAACCTTAATGATAAAGTGGTTATGATTTGGAATTTTTGTGGTCTTCAACTAAAATCTAAAATTCTTTTAGGATTTTATTGGTCCTTATCTGGAAGATCATCTTGAGTGTGTTATGCATTCCAAGAGTCGGGGACGGTTCGTGCTGTTTGAACCGGTTTAAGAAATGGTTGGCTTCAACACCCATAGTTGGTAGTTCGAACCCTTAGTAGGGGAGAGCTGGATATTCTGCTTGGAGGATCATCGATTGGTTAGAGTTCATAATGTTGGAAGAATGGATCATAGGGATCTACGGTGCGGGTATATGGAATCTTGATTCAAATTTTGGTCAGGGCAAGGGTATATAGTAGGATATGATTAGGAAAAATCAGTTTCATAATTGGGTACGTTCAGCTCCGCGCGGGTTTTGGTCCATTAGATCTAACATTAATGCGTCCTCGATTATTGTTCTTTTTGTTAATCATTTAGTGGAGGTTCTCCAAAGCTTTCAAGTTATGATAGTTGAAGTTCAATGGATGTGTCAAACTACCATCAAGTTTAATTATGTTCCTTTGGCCTCTGGGTATGTTTATCCTCAATAATGGTGGTGTGGAATTTTGGCTCATAGCAGCCTCAAGTTTTGGTAGCATTCATGATCACCTTGGAAGTCTTCTTAAGCTAGTTGCGCATTGATGGAAAATATTTAGTCTCAATCAATGTATGGGGTCCTGTTCGGTTGTTCATGAGGATGTCTTCTGTTAATGATTGAGGTTTGTCGTTTTGATAGAATTCTGGTATTTCTTCCCTTTTTGGATAAGGTTATGGGTTCCCTAAGGATGTGAACTTTGGTAAATTCATTATATTGTCGAGATGGATATGTTTGGGCTGGTCAAGATATCAGTGGAGCGCTTGGTTTGAATTATATGCATGGTTCTATTTGGGTTATAACCTTTAAATCGGATCAAGAGTACGATCGTATATCCTATTCTCGGGTCGTGTGAGACTATGATTTCATTAGGTTTTGCACCGATAGTAGTTTGTTTTGTGAAAGGAATTATGTGTAGTAAGATCATGGGCAGTGACCATAGTGGGATAGACGTATCGTAAGACTGTGGGGTGGCCATAGCATTCACTAGGTTCGTAGATAGTATGGAAGTGTTGTAAGTTTGCGATGGGATCATAACATTCACCAGATTGAGGTAGAACATCGTTAGGGTAGTCGTGAGTATAAAGGAGGATCATCTTGTGACTTGCGCAAGGAGGCCTATTGGGGTCCAAGGTGAGGTTGGGTCTGTATAGCTCTTGATGGGGTGAGACCTGTGGGCAAGGCCTATGTGATTATGGAAATGCAGGTGAGACCTAAGGGGTCAAGGAATTTGATTATGGTTTCAATAGGATGATTATGTGGCCAGGGAGTGACCTAGTGAGGTGCATAGGATATGGTAGCCTTATTAGTTAGACTCTTAGGAACCTGGTGGCAGGACCCGATATGAGGCTGGTAGTCTCGGCGGTGGATTGGGGATTTTATATCCCATTTTTGTGAATGGATGTAGTGAATCAGAAGGTTTCAAGTGAAATACAAGTGTAAATCCTTAGATATCAGGTTATGAGTTATGCACCGAGTTGGCTCTCGGTCGGGACTCACGTTGGGAGTCGTTAGTGTGTTTATTCAAAATCTTTACTTTAGCAAGTAATGGATTAAGGAATTTGTATATTGGGTTATCATTTGGAAGGTTCAGGGTTAAAAGGGCATTTTCAGTTCTGAGGGTAGGAGGAGACCCTTATGGTTGTGTTTCTGACTGGTTCTATCTATGTGGAGGTCAGACAAGTTATGGGGCTTCAGAATTATAGAAGTAGCGTTTTGGATCGATAGTTATGGCTTAAGTGATTTGTTAAGCACTAGAAGGTTTTGTTCGGAATGTTGGTTCTCAGGAGGGTGGTAAGGAGTGATTTCGAGGACAAAATCTAATTTAGGTGGGGTATAGTTGTAACGACCTGTTCTGAATCGTTTCCTAATGCGGGGTGGTGACATTAAAAATCGAGTATCATCAAGGGTATTACAATAAAGTGTCAGTTCAGGCTTTTATGGAAATTGGATTTTTATCAGTAAATTTTAAGGCAAGCACGAGTTGAGAGAAGTGTAGAGCTTCTCATTACCTCTTCATGGTTATAAGGATCGTCGGATATAGACTTATGTGACATCCCCAAAATCACGGCCAGAAAAGACCGGTTTTGTTTATACTTTATTTCAAAATCAGAGTTATCTTTTAATAAATGGTTTGCGGAATTTGTCCCAAAACAATAATATGATAAAGATTTATCAAAAGCTTTTCCATAGAAATGTATTCATTAAAAGACTCGGGATGTCATGTTCGTACAGATCAAAAGTATAAACAGTACAATATAAGCCTTACTACATTATTTCATATCTACAGGCCTATATCCGTAATCCCTCGTCCAAAACATCACACCTATGCTCATGCGCCACTACCTGTAATACATAAAACTGAGTGGGTCAGGCTTGGGAGCCTGGTGAGCACATAGGGTTTTCAACCCACAATAAATAAGTTTATTAATTTCATCAATCAACAATAACCCGATTACCCGTTCCCGTTATCCTCACTTTACGTCCCTAAACACCTATCATAAGGGACCTAGCCTAAGGATTATCATCGGGACGGACACTACTGCTAAGGGGATTCCTCAGCAATAAATGTCCTAATAGGCAACCATGTGGGGGATGGAGTACACCGGTGAACACATCGTTCACAACACCTACAGGTTGCGAACCTGCTAGTGTTCCACTGGACTGTCTAGAAGAGTCCGTGGTCGTCATCTATACTCCGCTAGATGACTGGATCAACAACAACAACATCGAGGCCTCTCATCATTTTATCACACATCACCTATTACATCTACCCATGTTTTACCCCAACATTTTCGTAGATATAAAATACATATACAGTTTAAATCATTGAAAACATGTATAACAACGTTCATCTAGCATAGATAGCAAGTATTCAGATAATATGCACACATAACACGTAATTTATATAAAATACTTCATATCTATGTGTAAGTTGAAGGTAACTATGCACTCACCGGAAAAGGTGGTGATTCCGAACTCAGACAGCGCTTCGCTTCTTAAAAAGAATTTTTCTTCGACGAAACCTAGTATTATTACCACTAGAGTTTAGTTTATTATTCGTCGAGACTAATTAATAGTCTAGCTATTATTATTATTATTATATAAGCGTCAAAAAAATACTTATATAACCCATAATAATAGCCCAAGTATTTATTATAAGTTCCTAATAACGTTACTATAATTAAATAAAAGTTATATTAAAAATAGCGTAGGCGTAGCTCACTTACAGCGGGTTTTATAGAAAACCGGGCTTTGCTTGGAGCAGCGTTCCCGAGCCGAAAAGCTCTTCTTCTCAGAGCCTTCGAGCACTCCGGGGCTTCCGCCTCGTGCTAGGGAGGTTCCCTAGGCTTTTCGGGGGATTTCGGGGCTAGAGAGAGGTTCTAGAGAGAGAGAGAGAGAGTAAAGAGAAGAAAGAATGGGAAATGTGTGAAGAAAATGAGGGTGGGAGAGGTGGTATTTATAGGGTGAAATGTGGCTGAACTTGGTGCCACATGTCACCATCTGGTGGCAAGCCTTGGGGAGAAAGCAATGGCCAAGATTGTGCCACATCACCCATTTTCGCACAGCACACTTCCGACTTCTAAAATCCGTAACTTTCACATACGACCTCCGTTTTTGACGTTCTTTATATCCACGCGTAGGTAATAATAAGATCTACAACTTTCATTTTGACACCGTCAGCTAATTCTCGACCGATCTTAAATTTAACAGTACAAGGAGATTATACTGTTAAACGTCTGCGTAAAATTAATAACTTCTACATACGGACTCTGTTTTTGTCTGTCTTTTTACCGTTGATTTCCTATTAATGAGATCTTCAACTCTCATTTACGTTGCATAAGCCAAAAACCGCTCGAACTAAAATTCGAGTTTCAGGCCGTGCACTGCTAAGCCGAATCTTAGAAAAATCATAACTTCTTCATACGAAGTCAGATTTGGGCGTTCTTTTTATCGATGTTCTTAGTTTAACATATTCTACGACTTTTTTTTAGATTGCTAAGGCTAAAAAGTCTTCTATCGTAAATTCACTATTTACGTCTCCCGGTGTCGTGCCGGTTTTGCCGTAAAACTTCGTCGGGCCATAACTTCTTCGTTATAGCTCGGATTTCGGCATTCTTTATATGTACGGAAACCTTGAAACATATTCTACAACTTTATGTAGAGATATCGGGATTATCTCACACTTTAATTTTGACGCTCATTTTTATTCTTTATTAATTATACATTTATAATTAAATAATAAACACATAAACACACATAATTCACATAATACTCAAATATTTCATATTTATTACTTCAAAAAGAGTTACAATAGTTGACCTAGACTATTACATTGACAAAAATGCTTAGCCCTGAAAACCTGGGCGTTACAATTCTCACCCCCTTAGGATGATTCCGTCCCGGAATCATGCATCAGCAAATAGATGTGGATAGCGACTCATCATGTCATCCTCTGTTTCCCAAGTGGGATTCGGCCCATTCGAATGTTTCCATCGGACTAGCACCAAGTCGACCATCTTGCGTCGTAACTTCTTAGTCTTACGGTCAATAATTGCCTCAGGCTCTTCGATCAGCCTTTTATTCTCATCCATCCTTAATTCCGAGATTGGAATTATGTCGGGAACATCTCCCATGAATTTCCTCAAATAACACACATGGAAGGTGTTATGAATACCATTGAGTTCTTCGGGCAATTCCAGCTTGTAAGCTTGGTTCCCAATCCTCTGAAGAACTTTGAATGGTCCAATAAACCTTGGACTCAACTTTCCTCATTTCCCAAATCGTATAAGTCCCTTCCACGGTGAGACTTTAAGTAAAACGGAATCCCCAACTTCGAAGGTTATCGGTCGTCTTTTCTTGTCGGCATAGCTCTTCTGACGATCCTGAGCTGCTAACATTCTTTCCCTAATCACCTTCAATTTCTCAACAGTCTCATGGACTATCTCGGGGCCCATAAACTGCTTCTCTCCGGCTTCAAGCCAACAAGACGGCGTACGACACTTCTGCCCATACAAGGCTTGATAAGGAGCCATCTTGATGCTCGAGTGAAAACTATTGTTGTAGGAAAATTCTACCAGAGGTAAGTGCTCGTCCCAATTCCCTTGGAATTCGAGGGTACATGCTCTCAGCATATCTTCCAACGTCTGAATCGTTCTTTCACTCTGACCATCAGTTTGCGGATGGTAAGCAGTACTCAAACACAACTTTGTACCCAACTCCTCTTGTAGACTCCTCCAAAACCTCGATGTGAAACGACTATCACGATCTGACACAATAGTAAGAGGGACACCGTGAAGTCTTACAATTTCCTTCACGTAAGCATTTGCGAGCTTATCCATAGACCACTTCTCGTTGGCTGCTATGAAGTGTGCACTCTTGGTGAAACGATCCACGACTACCCAAATCATGTCGTGACCATTCTTCGTTCTGGGCAGTTTAGTCACAAAATCCATGGTGATGTCTTCCCATTTACCCATGGGTACAGGTAAGGGTTCTAAACTCCCATACGGTTTTTGATGTTGTGCCTTAACCCTCGCACATGTTATGCACTCAGCCACATACTTCGCAACATCGAGCTTCATCGTCGGCCACCAGTAGTAGGGTTTTAGGTCCTTATACATTTTAGTGCTACCGGGATGAATCGAGTACATGGTCTTGTGTGCTTCTTCCATTAGAAGATCTCTTATTCCTCCCGTCTTAGGTACCCAAATTCGATCTTGGAATACCTTCAGTCCTCGACTGTTCGTACCGAACACTAACGTTTTTCCCAAACGTTCTTCCTTTCGGTCATTCTTTTCTAAGGCTTCTTCTTGAGCTTTCCTGATACTTTCCACAATCATCGAGACGACTTCAATTCTTAACGCTCTCGGCCTTCTTCTTTCAAGATTGACTTTCCGACTGAGAGCATCAGCAACAATATTTGCTTTACCTGGGTGGTAAAGTATCTCACATTCGTAGTCCTTGAGAAGTTCTAGCCAGCGTCGTTGCCTCATGTTCAACTCCTTCTGATTAAAGAGATACTGGAGACTCTTATGATCAGTGAAGAGCTTGCACTTCGTGCCGTAGAGGTAATGCCTCCATATCTTTAAGGCGAATACTACCGCTGCCAACTCCAGATCATGAGTGGGGTAGTTCTTTTCGTGCTCTTTCAATTGTCGAGATGCGTATGCTATCACCTTTTCTCTTTGGGTCAGAACACAACCTAACCCGACTCCAGATGCATCACTATAAACTGCGAAATCTTCGACTCCATCGGGTAGAGAAAGTATCGGCGCTTCACATAACTTCTTCTTTAGCTTCTCGAACGCCTCATCGTGTTTCTCACTCCATGTATACGTAGCTCCTTTATGGGTCAAAGCTGTTAATGGAGCAGCTATCGAAGAAAAGACTTGGATAAATCGTCGGTAATATCCGGCTAATCCTAGAAAGCTTCGAATCTCCGTGGGATTCTTCGGACGTTCCCACTTCATTACAGCTTCGATCTTGGCAGGGTCAACCATTATTCCTTCTTGGTTAACAACATGACCCAAGAATTGGACTTCCCGTATCCAAAAGTCGCATTTGGAGAACTTTGCAAAAAGCTTCTCCTTCTTTAACACCTCCAACACTTCTCGTAGATGCTTGCCATGCTCCTCCTGGCTTTTCGAGTAAATGAGAATGTCGTCGATGAACACTATCACAGATTTATCGAGGAATGGTTTACAAACCCTATTCATCAAATCCATGAATGCTGCGGGAGCATTGGTTAGTCCGAACGACATAACCAAGAACTCGTAGTGTCCATATCTTGTTCTGAATGCAGTCTTCTCAATATCCTGCTCTCTCACCTTCAGCTGATGATATCCTGACCTAAGATCGATCTTTGAGAAGTAGCTCGAACCTTGCAGCTGATCGAATAGATCATCAATCCTCGGCAATGGATACTTGTTCTTCACCGTTGCCTTATTCAACTCTCGGTAGTCTATGCACATCCTCATGCTTCCGTCCTTCTTCTTCACGAATAACACCGGAGCTCCCCAGGGTGATGAACTAGGTCGAATGAAACCGCTATCCAACAGCTCCTGAAGTTGCGTCATGAGCTCCTTCATCTCCGTCGGTGCTAATCGGTAAGGTGCCTTTGCTATCGGTGTTGTTCCTGGTAATAAGTCTATACGAAATTCTACTTGCCTATCAGGTGGTAATCCAGGAAGATCTTCGGGAAAGACTTCCGGATAATCGCACACAACCGGTATATTCTGCACCTCTTTCTTTTCTTTCTTAGCATCGATTACGAATGCCAAGTACGATGCACATCCCTTGGACAAACATTTCCTAGCTTTCATCAAGGATATGATTCCAGAACTCACTCTGCGTTTGTCCCCGTACACCATAAATGATTCCTTTCCGGGTGGGTTTATCCTAACTATCTTCTTTCGGCATAATATCTCGGCATCGTTGGCGCTAAGCCAATCCATACCCAAAACGATGTCGAAACCGTTTAACTCTATGGGTAATAGTTCCTCCTGGAATTCGTTTCCGTTTAGGTCAATGACGATGTTCCTAATACGATTACTAACAGGTACGAATTTGCCACTGGCAACTTCTACAATTAGGGCGTTATCAAGTTTTTCTACAGGTAATGCTAATTTCGCACTAAATTTATGCGACACAAAGGAGTAGTTGGCTCCGGAATCAAACAGTATATTTGCAGGCAAACCATTTACAAGAAAGGTACCTGAAGCGACGTCTGCTGCCTCCTTTGCAGCCTCGAGCGTCATCTGGAAGGCTCTCGCCTTCGGCTTTGGTGGTATGTTGGGTCTTCCTGCCTCCTTCTTCTTCGGGCAGTCCTTCAAAATGTGCCCTTCTTCATTACACCCATAACAGGCCTTCTGGTTAAGAGTGCATTCGTTGGCATAGTGCCCAGGCTTTCCGCATTTGTAACAAGTGACCCCTCCATCACACTTCCCGGAGTGCTTCTTCTTGCACTTGTCACACCACTTTGCTTCTGATCCTCCTCCTCTCGAACTAGACTTCGAGAATCTACCTTTCTTACCGGACCTCGAGGATCCGTCAAATTTCCGTTTCTCTCCCACTTCCGCTCTCTCCCACTTCCGCTCTCTCCAGACCCTTTTCTCGTATCTGGGTCTCCACATTCTTAGCAGCCCAGATGGCAGCTTTTAGAGTGGTAGTTTGCTTGACCATTGGACCGAAGTCCGCTGGTAATCCGAGGGCAAATTTGTTAACCTTGGAGAGTTCAGTTGGGACGAGGTGAGGAACAAGCTTCATTTTCTCAGTAAAGCTTGCAGCGTATTCAGTAACGCTCATTCTTCCCTTCTTCAGATTCTGGAATTCGTTGCTGATCTCCAGAAGATCCTGCTCAGAGCAGTATTGCATCTTCAACTGTACCAGAAAATCCTCCCACGACATTTTGCTTGCTTCACCTTTGGGCATTGAATCAGCTAATAGCTTCCACCAGCTTAGTACTCCAGATTTCAATAGAGGAACTGCAAGAGCAGTCTTCTGCCTATTGCTACACTCGCAACTCTCAAACATTGTCTCCATCTCAGAGATCCAGTTCATGACTTCCACCGGCGTCAGGCTTCCGGATAGACTCGGTGGCTTGGATGCCATGAAATCCTTGTATTTGCATCCACGTCCATCATTTCCTCCATCCTGGTGGTTTTGCCTAACTATCGGTGGGTTGGCTTGACCAATAGTCCCACTGTAGTTTCCTCCTTCAGTCTGGCCTTCGTTCAACTCGGGCTGTTCGAGCTGAATAGTCGCTTCCTCTCGATTTTGCTGGAGCAAACGCCTGGTTTCCTCCATTTGACGATCCAACATTGCCTGGATCATCGCTTGCACTCCGGCCATCGTTATTGGTCCGGCAGCGGCTTCCACAACTGGTACTTGCTCGATCACGGGGGGTTGGTGTCCGTTCCCATTTGCGTTTACGTTTCCGCTACGGGTCCTTACCATCTTGATCCATACACCGAATAAGGTGAATTCAGATCTTTATTTAGGAGAGACGTTTTAAATCGTCCTTATCACTCCGAAACGTTTACATGCTAGTTCTAATATCGTAGTCGTACGTTTAGAATCCTAAACACATAAGGTTTCCAGATCCGGTCGGCAACAGACCATAGATCCGAACAAAATAACAGCATATCATGCATAAAGCATTTAGCACATAAAAGCATTTTAGGCACAATTCCTAAAATAAGCTAGTGCTCACACCTCACAATCATCGCTTAGCATTCTAAGTTTAAGTCTAGAAATCCTACAAATTCCTAGTTCGCTTAAACTAATGCTCTGATACCAACTGTGACATCCCCAAAATCACGGCCAGAAAAGACCGGTTTTGTTTATACTTTATTTCAAAATCAGAGTTATCTTTTAATAAATGGTTTGCGGAATTTGTCCCAAAACAATAATATGATAAAGATTTATCAAAAGCTTTTCCATAGAAATGTATTCATTAAAAGACTCGGGATGTCATGTTCGTACAGATCAAAAGTATAAACAGTACAATATAAGCCTTACTACATTATTTCATATCTACAGGCCTATATCCGTAATCCCTCGTCCAAAACATCACACCTATGCTCATGCGCCACTACCTGTAATACATAAAACTGAGTGGGTCAGGCTTGGGAGCCTGGTGAGCACATAGGGTTTTCAACCCACAATAAATAAGTTTATTAATTTCATCAATCAACAATAACCCGATTACCCGTTCCCGTTATCCTCACTTTACGTCCCTAAACACCTATCATAAGGGACCTAGCCTAAGGATTATCATCGGGACGGACACTACTGCTAAGGGGATTCCTCAGCAATAAATGTCCTAATAGGCAACCATGTGGGGGATGGAGTACACCGGTGAACACATCGTTCACAACACCTACAGGTTGCGAACCTGCTAGTGTTCCACTGGACTGTCTAGAAGAGTCCGTGGTCGTCATCTATACTCCGCTAGATGACTGAATCAACAACAACAACATCGAGGCCTCTCATCATTTTATCACACATCACCTATTACATCTACCCATGTTTTACCCCAACATTTTCGTAGATATAAAATACATATACAGTTTAAATCATTGAAAACATGTATAACAACGTTCATCTAGCATAGATAGCAAGTATTCAGATAATATGCACACATAACACGTAATTTATATAAAATACTTCATATCTATGTGTAAGTTGAAGGTAACTATGCACTCACCGGAAAAGGTGGTGATTCCGAACTCAGACAGCGCTTCGCTTCTTAAAAAGAATTTTTCTTCGACGAAACCTAGTATTATTACCACTAGAGTTTAGTTTATTATTCGTCGAGACTAATTAATAGTCTAGCTATTATTATTATTATTATATAAGCGTCAAAAAAATACTTATATAACCCATAATAATAGCCCAAGTATTTATTATAAGTTCCTAATAACGTTACTATAATTAAATAAAAGTTATATTAAAAATAGCGTAGGCGTAGCTCACTTACAGCGGGTTTTATAGAAAACCGGGCTTTGCTTGGAGCAGCGTTCCCGAGCCGAAAATCTCTTCTTCTCAGAGCCTTCGAGCACTCCGGGGCTTCCGCCTCGTGCTAGGGAGGTTCCCTAGGCTTTTCGGGGGATTTCGGGGCTAGAGAGAGGTTCTAGAGAGAGAGAGAGAGAGTAAAGAGAAGAAAGAATGGGAAATGTGTGAAGAAAATGAGGGTGGGAGAGGTGGTATTTATAGGGTGAAATGTGGCTGAACTTGGTGCCACATGTCACCATCTGGTGGCAAGCCTTGGGGAGAAAGCAATGGCCAAGATTGTGCCACATCACCCATTTTCGCACAGCACACTTCCGACTTCTAAAATCCGTAACTTTCACATACGACCTCCGTTTTTGACGTTCTTTATATCCACGCGTAGGTAATAATAAGATCTACAACTTTCATTTTGACACCGTCAGCTAATTCTCGACCGATCTTAAATTTAACAGTACAAGGAGATTATACTGTTAAACGTCTGCGTAAAATTAATAACTTCTACATACGGACTCTGTTTTTGTCTGTCTTTTTACCGTTGATTTCCTATTAATGAGATCTTCAACTCTCATTTACGTTGCATAAGCCAAAAACCGCTCGAACTAAAATTCGAGTTTCATGCCGTGCACTGCTAAGCCGAATCTTAGAAAAATCATAACTTCTTCATACGAAGTCAGATTTGGGCGTTCTTTTTATCGATGTTCTTAGTTTAACATATTCTACGACTTTTTTTTAGATTGCTAAGGCTAAAAAGTCTTCTATCGTAAATTCACTATTTACGTCTCCCGGTGTCGTGCCGGTTTTGCCGTAAAACTTCGTCGGGCCATAACTTCTTCGTTATAGCTCGGATTTCGGCATTCTTTATATGTACGGAAACCTTGAAACATATTCTACAACTTTATGTAGAGATATCGGGATTATCTCACACTTTAATTTTGACGCTCATTTTTATTCTTTATTAATTATACATTTATAATTAAATAATAAACACATAAACACACATAATTCACATAATACTCAAATATTTCATATTTATTACTTCAAAAAGAGTTACAATAGTTGACCTAGACTATTACATTGACAAAAATGCTTAGCCCTGAAAACCTGGGCGTTACAACTTATAACGAAGAAGTTATGGCCTTCGGAAGATTCATGGTTTTAGGGTTTAAGTGAGTACACGAGGCGTACACATGTGTATATATGGCGTACTAGTGCTAAGGCCAGTATACGGGGCATAAGATGGTGTACGTTGGGTGTACTAATCTATTTAATCGTGCATGCATTATAGAGTATGCTAGGCATACTACAGTCAAATCCAAACCCTAATTTACGGTCTTCGACCCTATTTAAGCTCCTTAACTCATCACCAAACCCTATTATCTTCAGCCTCTATAAACCCTAGAATCGAAACCCTAGCCCCCATTTGAGTGGTTTTTGAGCTTTTGGAGGTATTTCATGGTTTTTGGTGTTTATAAAATAAGAAGGAACTTGCTGGAGAAGTGTGGGATTGCTTGAAGCTTTTAAATCCAGGCTTGTTACATCTTGATCTACCCTTTTGAGGTATAAAGTTTCTATCTTAATGAATCTAGGTGTTAGATTTAGTTTAAGGTGTATTTTGGGTTCATTTTGGTCCTTATAGTCATCCTTGTGAGTATGAGCTACTCCAATAGCTTAGAATGATGGATGTTGGGCTTTGGGAGGTCCCTTATTCATAAAAATGCCATTTTGTGAGTTATCTTCGACCATTCATGAGTTGGATGTTTATTATGAATGATATTAAGGATTTTGTCCCATTAAGCCATGCAAAGGAGTAAAGTTTCCAACTTTACTTGTTAAGAAATATCATTAGGGTCATATATGAGTTTGGAAGTCATTATCTTAACCATTAAGAGCTTAATATGGATTTTTGGTCCATAATGAGCATGTTGGTGTACGTAGGAAGTACGTTCAGCGTAATGAAGTTTTCATGAATTAGCCATTTATAATCTGTGCTTTGTGGGTAAGTACATTGGGCGTACTATTCTACTACGCGGGGCGTACTCCCCAGTTTGCCATTTGGGGCTTTTTGAGACTTGGGCCTTGTTGGGCCATTAGACTTTGGAGTTTGGGCCATGGATGGACTTAGGGTTTTCTTGGAAGTAGGTCCATGATGGTTTTGGGGCCCAATCGGGTTATTGGGCCATAATGGGTTGTTGTTGCTTTTGATTTGAGCTTTAGATTGCCATTTTGTGTTTTGAGTTTTTTTATGCATTTTGGGCCGGACCTTGGTTATGGATCAAGTTAGAAAAGGGTAAAATGGTCTTTTACCCTTTGGGAAGTTAGTATATGGATTGAGCCTCGGATTTTGGGCCATCGGGTTAATTATTGATTAAGATTGTATTTATTGTTAGTTAGCACGTGGTTATCCGATTCAGCGGTCCGAGCAATTATTTTAGTATCAGCGGATTGAAGTGAGTTTTCCTCACTGTACTTTCGGGTCGAAGGCCCCAAGGTCGGCCTATTGGATTAGATATCGTGTTATGTGATAGTATGTTATTATGTTGTAGTGGTTTGTTAGATCGGTATCATGATATATAGGATGATGTTATGCTTAATGATTTGTAGATCTGCCCAATTGCCTGTTGACTGGTTATATATTGGTTAGTGGTTAAGGTTTTACTGCTATGTGCGTGAGCCAACAGACCGGGTGCATTCCAACCCGATTATTGATTGGGTCTGAGGGTATTCCATCCCGAAAATGACTGAACCCGTTGTATATTAGCATTCTAACCCGATGGTTGAGTGTGGGGTATTCCAATCCGAAGGTTGATTGGACCTGACTTAATTTTATGGTGTATGGTGAGACTGGACTGCTTTGTGCATCAGTCAATAGGATTGGGGTATTCAAACCCGATGGTTGATTGGACTTGACATGTTTGGTATTCTAACCCGATGGTTGATTGGACCAACACGCTTATGATATGAGGGTATTCCATCTCGTTGATGACTAGGCCCATTGTAGACATGCCTGGTATTCCAGGCCGAGGCTGATTGGGGCATGCATGAGTATTTTAACTTGCTTGTTTGTATGTGTTATCTGTTTATGTGGTAGTACTTTGGAGGAACTCAATAAGCTTTGTGCTTACGGCTTCAGTTTAGTGTTTCAGGTGCTTCATATGATTGTGGCAAGGCGATGGCATAACCGTACACATATTTGGTTTTACTACTGATTAGATCTTGGGAAAGTCTAATTTTAAATCATGTTTTGAAAACAATGGTTTTGTAAACACTTTTATTAGTAACAAGTTATTTTGAAAAGTTTAAATTTGTTGAAAATTTTGGAAAGTGACAATACTATGTCTTTTGTGTTACTAGAAACTAATCTCAATTGTAACGATACATTTTTCATTTCCAAGTACTTTTAGTTTAGTTATGAACTTCTTATTGTGTTTGAATGCAAAATGCATCGAGTTTGGTATAGATATGATTTCTTTATAGCTACATACTTGTAATAGTACGAGTCTTTCCCATGATGGTTTGAACTCAACAACTAAAAAACAAAAAACCACAAACTTGTTTAAAACCTAATCAAAATATCAAAAGTAGAAAAAGTCAAAATCAAATGGAATTTCAAAATACAAAAACATAACCTTTTAGTTTAGGTAAGTAAGATTTTACCCAAAAACCAATCAATGTTAACCCTTATAATTTGATTTATTAAATTTCATCGTGGTAAAAAGAGAATTTGTATCAATTATGTAAAGGTGAAATTACTATCAAGGTTTTAAAAGTTGTTAAACGGTAGTGAGGCGGTTGGCTATGATCAAACGACTAATTGGTCTAGGTGGTAAATAATTGACGTTTAGGTGGAGACATTTAAATGTTTTCAAAATTTAAAATTTCAAAGTTTCAATAATTTAAAAAATTGGAAAATTTTGAAAATTTAAAAATTTTAACGTAATTTTTTAAATTTTAAAATTATAAAAAATGGAAATTCCGGCCACCTAGTATGATGTTGAATGACTCCCCCTTATTTGACCACCTAACAAAAATGGAAATGGCAATTGCTATCCGACCAATGACTAGACCATCATTTACAACATTGTAATTACACATTTTTTACTATAAAAGCATAAAAAGGCATCGAAGATTTTTAAATTCATATAGAGTATAAAATTTACTATTACTTTTGACAAGGGAAAAACGTCGTATTAATCATTAAACGTGTTACACACACGTCTAATTTCTCCTCTTTTTGAACTGGTCTTAACTCCAACACGACCCATTTTCACCATGGACGTCACAAAATCTGCTTCAAAAGACGATTGGTTGGTAGACCCGAAGTACGAATCCAATATTTGCTTGGTCTCTGGATCATCCAAGAGCTTTGCATCTGATTGTAGCACTGCAAAGCCGCTCCTAATGTTTCGTAGGATCCCATTGTCAAAATTCTCTCCACTATCATGATCAATCGGTAACCTAAAGTTTATGTCTCCCTCCGGTGGGCAAATTTCCATAAGTTCAGGTAGGAAATCCGGATTTATACTTGGATCCGGACCCCCACCAGGCACGAAGTTGTAAAGTCTATCCATCAGGAAGAAGCATGCGGTTGTACCAATAGTATGTGCACCTAACATTTGTTACCATGCATAAAATAAATAAGAACTTTTCCTTTAATTATTATTATGCTTGATATTTAATATCAAAACAAAGTAGAGCCAAATCCTCAATGTTCATACCTCTCAAAATGTCTACCAACTAAACAAACCCATCGAATCTGCATGATATATATATTTATATACACTTACACGCAATTCATATTGAGACTTGAGAGCCAAAGAGAGAGAAAGAGTACCAGTGAGAACCACGAGGTCTTTCTCAGTGAGACCTTTGTCAAAGAACTTCTTTTTGAGAAGATGAATTGAGTCTCTGAAATCAGGCATATTGTCAGCCAATGAGATATTGGAAACAAACCCATCTTTCCTGCCGGTTTCAACTTCATAAATTGGACCAAAACTCTGCCACCAACATGAAAATCAAATCATCCACACAAACACACACTGCAAGGTGTAATTGTGTGAGATATAGAAAAAAGAGAAAGCATGTGACATACAAAAGCAACAGCATCTCTAGCAGCTATGGCAACAATATCGGCGCAAGAAACAACACCAGGGCAAACAAACTCCAACTGAGCTTTTGCATTCTCTATCACATCAAAACCCTTCACTCCTTGGTGCCCTACTGCTAGCTTTTCTGAAATTGGTCCATTATCTATTAGAATTGACCCATCACAACCCTGAAAATCAAACGAGTGGTTCATATCGTAAGTACCGGATGAACCCTAGAAAGAGTGAGAGGGGGAACTGAAAGAACCTGAACAAAGCAGTCATGAAAGTGAAGCCTGAGCATGAAAGCAGGAATCTGTGGGTTAAACTCAGCTGCATCTCTTACAAAACCACCAACAATGGACTCGGCGTCTGGGCATGTTTTTCTGTAGAACCCTACTTTCAGTCGTGCTTCTGAAATACCAAATATTATAAACATGACTATTATCATGTTCTTCATTCTCTCAATAGTTTGTGTGCGTGTTTTCAACTTGGTGTGTGTGTAAGGTTGAAGGAAGGTGGTATTGCTAATGTCGAAGAGGAGATTCAATTCATCTATAAGAAGAATATATAGGATGCATGTGCCTCAACTGTAGATGTCTGCAATTAATCCACAAATTATAATGCAACTCTTTCATTATACAATATAATAATTTTTTGGTTAAAAGATACAACTTAAAAGCTATATATTAATATATTTTGCGAGGTTGATTTGATGGTATAGAAATGTCGCAGAGATACATGGCTTATTATGAGCTTTTGACCCTTTTTGGACAATGGACGAAACTTATTGTATTGCTACCATTTGTGTGCAATTTGTTACATTTGGAAATGGACTTATTTGTTGAATGTGGTTAAAACTGTCGTTTTACGATTGCATCTCACCATTAATAATGTGCCATTTTTGTTCTGATCATTATATCATACCGTCTTGACTTGTCATTGTTACCATTCATATTATTTATTTGATTAAGTTTCAACAATCAAAAGGGATGCAACAACATTTTAAGTTATGGTCGGTTCAACGATAATAACTTTATAACAAATAGCATATTTCATAATGATAGCGTACTCTTTTAATATATCTTTTACTTAATTAACGTGGACAATGTTAAAAGTACAACACCTATATGCATCAGTATAACACCTAAATGCATGTGCATGAGTTACTTGGTCAATTTTGTATTTAATTCTTTCCGTTAAGTTTTCAGTATTTCTCTTTTCTTAGCGGGTAGTTACTTTATTGCACTACTCGAAAATTAATAATAGAATACACCACAATTTAATACGGTTCTAATAAAATACGTATTATAAATATAAAAGATGTACATAAACATTTTAATTTCCTTGTTTTTTCTTTCTTTCTTTCTTTCTTTTTATTTAATCAAAGGCGAGCAAAAGTTCTTTTCGTCTCACCTTCATTTCTTTCTCCGAACAACCATTCCTCTCCTCCTCCTAACGACCCCCACATCACCATTTATCCTCCTCCTGACGTTCACCCGAGCACCGCCTCTTTCCTTTTTTTGACCAAACAGAAACCACCAGAGCTTTCGCCCTAATACCGAGGGCTTTCATTTTTCAGATATAAGATCTGATATATGATTAATTACTTGAATACGATGGAATATGTAAGGCGAAAAGGATCATATGTAATGTATATCAGAGTAGATGAATGACAAATCGGATCAGAGATAGGGTTGTTGTTTCATCACTACTTACACTCCTAAGCGTGATGTGCCAATTATGACGAGGTCTGAGAATACAAAAGGAAGGTGGCAATTTGAGTGAAAAAAGAAGAAGACGACATGCTTATTGTGGGGAAACGCAACTTGCAATTCGTACCCCTAATTTTGAAGAGTCGGGAACGAAGAAGACGAGGAGACATGGATCAAATGAAGAATTTATCAGCAGCAGTAATTCTCTTTCTAATTCAAATTTCCAGTTCTCCGATAAACCTTTGTCTCTCTTATCTCTCCATTCTAACTTAGGCGATAACGCCTTTTGCAATCAAAATTGTCTATGTTGATGGTAATAACATTGAATTACGTTTATTTTTGTATCATTATAGCTGTCTAAATCAAATATTTGGTGTGTATTTGTACTTATATGATGTCTAATGAACTAGGTCCACTGTTCATGAGCTATGATTTCTTCATCGATGAAGAAAAACATTACCAAAGTTAAGAATTTGATAAATTAATCTATATTCTTCTATAATTTTTTGCAATTTTTTGATGGCCCTTAATATTGACTTCGTTAAATTTGTTTTTGATCAATTTTTTGATTTTTATGTTTGAATTGATTCACCATTGCAGACTTGGATTAAATTTATAATGACTATGGTTTGATTGTAATTTATATGAGCATAAAGTGTCATTCACTTATACATTTGTTATCTGTTATACGGTAGGTTGTTGTTGTTACCAAATTTTATACTCCAAATGAGCTCCGTTTTCATCTAATGGTAACACTAAACGTAAGGATCTTAATATGTCATAGTATGTAAGTTGAGTTAATTTTTAGCTCTATATTTGTTTGGTTTAAGCTTTCAGGTCCTACAAGTGCAGTTTCTTTCTAACACTCCTCATGTTTACAGGTAGATGGTAATCAATAGTAGTTTGATAAAAAAAATAGTGATTAATGTTAAAGAAAAACATACAATATAGTTTCAACTAACCAATTTGCTTGGAAATAGGTTGAATTTTGGCTATCTAATGTAGGCAATGTTGTATTTAAGAACTTACCTCTCCTAAGATAGACATGTCAATATTTTCAGAATTGATTGTATGTGGAAGTTAATTATGTTACTGCAAGTATGCATTATTATTGTATGTGTTAAGACTTATTAGAATTTAGTTTTCAGACATGACTTTGATTTTTGGTCTTGAATTCATCTTGGTGTCACCCAAACTTATAATATATTACTTCACTTGATATTGTAGGGGTATGTTGGAATTCACGGTTTAGGGTTTCGAGACTTCTTGCTGAAACCAGAGCTTCTTCGAGCCATTATAGATTCTGGTTTTGAACTTCCTTAAGAAGGCAAAGTCTTGTACTTATGTTTGTTTTCATTCATTTACATATTGTATACTAATATGCACCTGCTACTTTTTCTCTCGAGTTTCTTTCCTAATTTCTTTGTACATGTGTGCTTAAGCTAATTATAATTTATTCATCTTTCCCTTATTTTCAGGTAAATATTACTTCCATGCTTATCATTATAGCTAGATATTTGATTTGGTGAACCTTTCCATTTACAGGAAGAAGTCGAAATTTTTACTTATGAAGGATTTCATTCGCTTCATCAGTGTAACATGAGTGCATACCACAGGCTATCTTAGGAATGGATGTCATCTGTCAAGCCAAGTCTGGAATGGGGAAATCGATGTTTTTGTTCTATCTACACTACAACAAATCGATCCTGTTGCAGGTCAAGTTGCTATACTTGTCTTGTGCCACACCTGAGAACTAGCTTATCAGGTCAGATTTTCATTTGTAACCCCTAACAATTTGAAAATGTTAATTTTCATCCATGTCTCACTTTTTGTGTTTTTGGTCTTATAGATCTGCCATGAGTTTGAAAGGTTAGGTAGATAGTTGTTTGATCTCAAAGTTGTTGTCGCTTATGGAGAAGTCAACATAAGGAACTGCTAAAGAATGAATATCCTCATATTGTTGTTGCCACTCCTGGAAAAGTGCTAGGGCTTGCTAGAGATAAGGATCTTGGATTGAAGATGTAATAGAAATTCAATGGCCCCGATATTTAATTACTCTTATTAAGGTACATTAATATTTGTTTCTGAAAATTTGTTCTGGTTTGGAATGGAATTGTATTTGTGTAAATATAATAGGGAGGGAATGGAATCATATATTGGGGTTGGTTGGCTACTGATTAGGGCTGGAATGGGCTAGAATGTCATGAAAATCAATAATATGTATGTATATATCTAGTACGTTTGTGTTAGTGATTCAAGTACGGTTATATTCATGTATTATATTGATTCAAGTACGGTTATATCATGTATTATATTGATTTATGATTGTATTAGATTGTATTTTTGATTGAGATATAATAGGATATAGAGTACGGTTAAATAGCCGTACTCTATTAGTTAGTTTAATCTAATACCCCCCTCTATTAATACGGCTCATCATTTGTACTATATGTAGACGTTCAACCGTATTAGATCACGGTTTTTCTAGTAGTGTTGGTAGAAGTTACCATGTAGTAGTTAGATTTCTTTTCTCCTATAAGCCTCATAAGGCATGCTATGTTCAGGTGTTTTCATGTCAATGCATAAGCAATTTTTCCTTCTTCTTGTTTGTGCTTTCTTGTGTAATCTTATTGTGTGTAAAAGTGTGTTCTTTTAGCCTTCAAGTTCAACAAACCGGTATCAAAGCTTGGTTCAATGGAAGACCTTCAAACTACTGGTAGAGTGAAGAAACTTAACAACCAGAATTAAAACACATCGTCTACCTGCATCATGTCGTACATGTAATGGCAAGATATTTGGGAAGTTGTTAATGGGTCGGAGACAAGTGAACTGAAGGAAGAAAACAACAATGAAAACTTATGCAAGTGGAAGATTAAAGCAGGTAAGGCCACGTTTGTTTTTAAAAACAACAGTTGAAGAAGATACTATGGAACATATTAGGATGTAGTGGCTCCATAGGAGGCGTGGGATATGTTGAAAACCTTATTCTCTAAGAAGAATTATGCTAAGTTACAACTTCTTGAGAATGAATTACTATTTGTGACTTAGAGGGATATGGCAATTCCCTAATACTTCACAACGTAAAGTCTACATGCAGAGAAATTACATAACTTGATTCTCAATCATAGATAAGTGAACCAATGATGAAAAGGATTATAATTCACGTTCTAAAAACAGAATTCAGAAGCTTTGTAGCAGCGGTTCAAGGTTGGGCCACCCAACCTTCTCTTTATGAGTTTGAGAATCTCTTAGCCGAACAAGAAGCCTTTGTGAAGCAGATGAGTGGGGCCTCAATTAAGACTGATAAAGAAGCCATCTATGTAGAAAAGGGTAAAGGAAAATATCGATCACAGTCTAGCCAACACTACAAAAAAAGCTCTGATAAAAATAGAAACTATGAGTCGGGGAAAAAAGACTCATAAGTTTAAAAAAGGAGAACAATATAAGGATAAACAAAAGAACCATCATTCCAAGAACATGACTTCCTTTCAAGTTTCATAATTGCGACCGTAACTGACATATGGCATGCATCTGTCGATCAAAACAGCTGGAAGAGGCTAATATTACAGCATCAAAAGAAGAAGAAGTTTGGGACATAGAAGCTTTGTATGCACAAGTCAAGGATGAGGTGGCGTTTAGTGCAACCGCTGAAAATAGTGAAAATAGTCTTAATGAATGGATTGTTGACTTTGGATGTTCAAACCATATGGCCAGAGAGCATAAGAAACTTCAAGAGCATAAGAAACTTCAAGATTCTATCAGTTATAACGGTAGTCGGGTGGTTTTGACAGTCGATAACTCTAAACTCTTAATTGCACATGTTTGCATTGTAGTGTTTTGTCTAGTAGATAACAACACATAATTGAGACTTGAAAGTGGCTACCATGTTCCGGTTAGGAAGAAGAATCTTCTTTCAGTTTGACAATTTGCCTCATCTGGTCACTATGTTTGTGTGTTCCGAATGATGTGAAGATCTTCAAAAAATTCAAAATCGATAAAAAAATCGATCAAAACCTATACTAAAGGGACGACGGGTTGATTCGATTTATGTCATGTCGACTGAGACAACATTTGTAGAAAAGACCAAAATGGAGACCTGTGGCTTATGAGATTAAGTCACATGAGCTATAATAAACTTGACTAAATGATAAAGAAACAGATGGTGAAAGGACTTCCTCAACTATAACCCGTAAGCATATTATTTGTGTTGGGTGTCAATTTGGAAAAACGCATCAACAACCCTTCAAAATTTCAAAGTATCAACCAAAAGCTCCCTTAGAACTCGTTCATTCTGATGTCTTCGAACTTGTGAAACAACCATCAATAAAAGGTATGAGGTATATGGTAACTTTCATTAATGATTTCTTAAGATATGTATGGATATATTTTATGAAAGAAAAGCCAGAAGTGTTCATGAAGTTTAAGGAGTTTAAACTTGAAGCTGAGTGAGAAACTAGAGGTAATATATGTTGTCTACACTCAGATAATGGACGAGAGTACCTTGCTGATGAATTTTCAATGTACTTGAAGAAACACAAGATTAAACGGCAACTGACTTGTCCCAATATGCCATAGAAAAATGAAATTTTAGAGAGAAAGAATCGTTATCTTTCTGAGATTTGTGGCAACATGTTACATGATAAGAATGTACAAGGGTGTTTCTGGGTAGAAGCTATAAAGACTGCAGCTTATGCAATCAATATAATACCTCAAAAAGGGCTCAAATACTTGTTACCATTTAAGAAGCTATGGAATATAAAGCCTAATGTAAGTTATTTTTGAGTGTTTGGCTGCATTGCTCATGTTTTCGTGCCTAATCATCTTTGTAGCAAAATGGGAAAGATGGCAATTTGATGTATTTTTGTGGGATACAATCAAGAGAGGAAAGGATTATGTTGTTTTGACCCAACCACATAAAAGTGCTCCACTTCAAGGAATGTTGTATTTGATGAAGCTTCATCATGGTGGTCAACAAATCATGAAGTACTTACAAATTCGGGTCTACTTAAAGATAAACTTGAATCCTCTGATGCCAACTTAAAACTTGATGAAGTAGATGTTATTATAGAGGATGATGAAGCTCAATCCCAAAGTTCTAGACCATGGAAAACTGGTAGTTTTGATCTAAGAATCAATAATGAAGATGGTGGTGAAAACTTGAGTCTGAGAGATCATCAAGATAGAAGAAACTAAATCCCATATACACAAATGTTGTTGTAATTGAAGATGTAGCAATAGAACATGATTCGTACCAATAAGCTTTCCTTATAAAGGAGTGGATCACTATCATGGAATAAGAGTACACTGCTCTAATGAAAAACCAGAATTAGGAATTGGTTCCTAAACCAACCAATTCAAATCCAGTGTCTTGTGTCACACCCCTAAACCGGAGCGGCGGAAACGTCCGGGGTGGATGACGTCATGTTATGTATCACAACACATGCATCATAGTAATAAAAATACAACAACCATTGCAATAATAAAGTATAAGTTTTACATGTGTGTTCAATCATTGTATATTGACGCCAAAATAGATATAGCAAAAGACAAAAGACGCAACTCTATACTGCTCCGCCTTCTCAAAATCTTAGGGATGTACCTGTTTACTGGTTCCATGAGAATACAAGTTTTTTGAAAAAGATAGTATCAACATTTAAGTTGGTGAGTACATAAGTATTTCTGTTTAGAAGTTTGTTATCTGTTCCTTGAAATCGTGAGAATGTTTACTGTTCCAAAAAATCTAATATTTTCTAAAATAATTGAAGGTAGTTTTAATACCATAAAACCCTTCTGTATAAGTATTGTTTTACCAAAAAATAGTATAACATAGATTTAATTCACAATAAAACTATAACAAGAATGTTTTCTGTATTGTTTATGTTTTCCAAGTTCTGTAATTATACTATTTGAAATCCCTGTAAATGTGAGTATACCTGGCTTCACCAGCTGTAATTATAAGTTATAATATAATACTGTAAATCCTATCGTTGTAAAACTAGTACTTTGTATTCATACACTTTGGTTTAATTATTCATACACTAAACATATTTTTAATATCTTTTTGTGAGTTATTATAACCCTACTAAGACTAGCCGGTATGATACAACGCTTTATGGGCGTTAGAATTGTAACGCCAATTGTCACTCGTTGGCATGTCAGCCTAACTGTAGCGAACAGTTCGAGCGCGGGATTGTCAATCCCGTATAGATCTATACACATTTGTCTCACTCTCTGTCGGGAGATTCTGGTTATAAATTATCAGGTCTTTAATAGTATTGCTTAAATGAATAAGTGAGTGAATATTGTCTCACAAAAACCATATTGATGTTTACATGTATAATAATGATGAAAAGTCATTTTGAAATTAATGAACTGATAGTATGTTCCTTTTCTAGTATACTTGAATATAAAATATTTGTACAAGAGTATACCGTTAAACTTTGTATAACTGAGTAATGAAAATAGTATTAGAGTTCCATAAATTATACATACTATAATTTATATGTGTATTTTGTTTGACATGTAATATTCATGAAAGTATCCCCTTTACTCGACATATTACAAAGGGTAATGAAACTGAATGAAATAACTTTTATATTCATATATATATATATATATATATATATATATATATATATATATATATATATATATATATAGGTTAAGGTTCAAATGAGAACCATAAAAAGTTAAGAACCCTAAGAACTACTAATTTTAAAATTAGTTTTATAAATTGCAAAAAGATAAAAGGGCATAATGGTCTTTTTTATAGGCCATTATTTTGATTCAGATCTATTAGATCTGATTACATTTTCTCCTAATTTTCCAAAAATCTAAATAATATCTTCTCTCAACTTCTCTTATTCTCTCTCCACCCATCTTCAAGAACAGAAACTCTACCTCCCTTTTCTCCGAATAACACTACCACCGACCGCTACCACCAATGTTGACTGCCACCGTCGACCGCCACCACCATCAAAACTCACATGTCATTTTCTTCTCCTATCAAATCTACAAGCTTTGTTCGAACCAAAACCACTCGACGTATGTGATCTCCGACAGATGTTGATTCCGACGACTTTCCTTTGTTATTGTTGTTCATATCTGGTAAGATCTGAGCGATTCTGATGGTTTTTCTTGTCTCCGATGGTGTTCCTAGTCCACATCTATATAGATCTGGTTAGATCTAAGAGAATTCAACTTTTGACAGATCCAATCTCTCGTCTTTAGTGTTAGTTATGTGATTTTCGAGTCGTTGTTGGTGTTTCTACCGCCACCACCTCTGATGAGTAACTTTATACCACCATTTTACAACAACCTGGTCTTCCTTATCCACTACCATTTTTACCTTTTTTGGAGGCTTCATCTTCACCATAGACGAACCTGAACATCAGACTCACGATTTCATCAACGAGACTCTCAGATCTGAAGTTTTTCGGTCTAGATCTACGATCTCTGATGATAGATCTACACTCTCTGGTGACAGATCTACGATGTCCATCTCTAGTCTATGATTTATATCTCCAGATCAACTATCTACGATGAGATTTAGTGATCACATCAAAGATCGCCATCAACCACCACCACTACTGCTACCTCCCAGCTTCGGTGAACCACTGCTAGCTCACAACCATCTTTTAGGTATATCAATTTTTGTGTTGATTGTTTTTACTTATGGTAAACTGTAAATTTAATGTTTTAGTTTCTTATTTGTTTTTTTTTTGTTTTGTTTTGTTTTTTTTTTTTTACTTTTGTTAATCTTATTTTTACTTGCTATTAAGTTGTAAATCTAAGTTTGTTATCTTATTTGTTCAGGTGTGAATTTAATGTTTTAAACAGATTATGTTTTCTTGTTGTTATGATGTGAATTGAATTTATAATGTGAGATATTATGTTAATGTTTTTTCAAATACTATGAGTTCAACTCTTTTTAAGTTGTAAATTGTGTTGGTTTAATGTTCCAATTATTGTTTAGTTATGTTAATGTTAGTTTTAACTTTTATTAATAAGAAAATATAAGTTTTTAAGCTATGAATTCATGAGTTTTTAAAGTATTAAGCTGTGAATTAGTATATGAACTAGTCTATTATGCTGAGAATATGGTTGTAAATGTATAATTTTTATGTATTAAACTGTAAATTTATTATATTAAGCTGTGAATTTTATGTATTAAACATTAAATTGGTTGTATGAAGCTGTGAATTGATTATATTGTTTAGTTTTGTCAATGTTAGTTTTAACTATTATTAATAAGAAAAATCTAAGTTTTAAGCTGTGAATTCATAAATTTTTATATGTTTTAAGTTGTAAATTAGTGTCTGAATCTATTAAGTTGAGAATATGACTTTAAATGTATATTTTTTATGTATTAAACTGTGAATTAAGTGTATTAAGCTGTGAATTGATGGTATTAAATTGTAATTATTTTAATGAATTTTTGTTTTTGCTAATGAAATATGAGATGAAAGAAAACATTATACACATATATGATTTTCTCCAACTTTAAATAAATTATGTAAACTTCAAATTGTTAATATTATGTAAATTAAACTTAAAGAGAAACATTAGCCTCTAGATCCGAATGCATATATATATATATATATATATATATATATATATATATATATATATATATATATATATATATATGTCTTAAGTTGAGAATATGGTTGTGAATGTATAATTTTTGTGTATTAAATTATGAATTTTGTTTATTAAACTGTAAATTAACTATATTAAGCTGTGAATTGACTCTAATACGTTACAAAAGCTTTGTGAATTTTGTGTTAACATATGAATTATTTATGTATGAAGGTTTGTATTCATTGTTTTGTGAATATATTTATTTTTTGTGTTATATAAATATGTAAAATGTATTAATTTTTATAATTCTTTTGCATTAAACTTTGAATGAATAAATTAGTATGTTTATTAAACTGTGAATATATAATTTAAGATGTCAACACATGATTTTATCTATACAAATTTGATTTGGAAGAAGGACGGTTGTGACGATGTAACAAGTAGTTAATGACAACATATGGTAGTTGGTGATGGTAGAGTTTATATTTAGTATGTGAATTAATGTATAATGAATTTTTATTAAGTTGTGAATTTTGTGTATAAAACTATGAATTGAATCTATGTAACAACTACATATATAATACCAAAGCAACCAAATTTTTGGTGGCAAGATTATAAAGAAAGAACAATATGCTATTGTACAATTTCTCCATTTTGTACCAATTAATTTTCATTTTCCAAGTATTATAGTAAGATTACTTCGGTCTAGTATATAAAGCTATAGTGCTTGCTGGTGAAGTCATTGTTGTATAGGCTAAAGAATTTCAAACTGAGGTAATCATTAACTTATTGGGGTATTAAATTACATTTATGCCTATTACAAGATCACATATATGTTCTTATAGCCAAATATTTAATGGGCACTTATTTAATGACATCTCTCATGTCATTGCTTAATCGTGACAAATTTACTTGATTCAAAACTAAGTTGCATGTTGTGAAACCTTTACTTGATGATGTTGCTAATTCATTAAGTGTAGCCTTTGGACAGTTATATGCGTAATTGGAGTCTTTTGGACCTGATGAGGGGTACTTATAGAAGAAATTGAGAATGAGGTTGAAATGAATCGATACATCTGAATATGAGATGCGGTAGTCATCGGTTTGATTGGCAAAAATACTTTGTTATGAGAATGATCTTTTTGTCATTAGTTGAAAGACAAACTTTTTCTTTTGGAACCATCACTTTTAATCTTTTTTAGAAAAAAATACACTTTTTTGTTTGAATTACTTTAGGATACAAGTTGCAACCTGCAAGTTCTTTGTTTTTCATTCCATCAAAGAATTTAATGCAAAATTTTCAGTAAACACATTATATTTTTACACTTTTACCATTTCTAAAATAGTAAATTTTCAATTTAAACTTCTTACAAAGAATACATACTTATATAGATATTATCTTTTTACATTGTACTATTTAAGTTACCATTTCGCTTAACCGTAATCAAACTCCGCTCTAAGGTTGTGATTATCACGACCCTCATTAGTTCCCTATTATATATATGGGGTTGGACGGCTAACTATACATATGGGCAAATGCACATACATACAATAACAATATAACATTTTCTTCATCAATGAACTTAGAGCATCCTCAATATAAGATTTGTACAACCTATTTCAAACCAAAAAGCATTTCAAATTTGAAAAAAAAAAAAAAAGTTAAGTGGAGTTTTTTTTTTTTTTTTTTTTTTTTTTTTTAACTCAAGCTTTTTGAAATAGCTTATTAATTAACAAGCCGTAGCAATGAGCTTTTTCGATGATTAAATGGGTAACATTGTTTTTCAATAAATTATAACTAAGCAACATATATAAAAATTGAACAAAAAGAACACTGAAAAATATTTATATCGTGGGAGATATTTTTGGCTTTAATGAAAAAACCTTTCCTATAAAGTTATTCTAGTGTGGATGCTCTTAAAAAAAATTTATAATTTATAATAATAATGAGTATAACATGAAATTCTTTCCTTATAATAACATCTAATAAAAATATACATTAATAAGCTTAATTTGATGATAGTTAATTTGTATATTCATTTTAACATTGTTTTCAAATGAATATCAAGGGCTATTTGATGACTTTTGTATATTCATTAATAACTTTCATAATTTAAACAAGAGTAAATTACACTAATGGTCCCTATGGTTTAGGGTAAATTACGTGTTTGGTCCCTTACTTATTTTTTTAACTCGGAAGGTCCCTACTGTTTGTTTTTGTTACGCGTTTGGTCCCTGTCTTACCTAAAAAGACTATTTTGCCCTTGATTTTTTAATTTATTTAAATAAACACACCCTCAACCTCATCCATCTCACCTTACCTTACATACCCCATCATTTTTTTCTATTTAAATAATAGTCTTTTTAAGTAAGGTAGGGACCAAACGCGTAACAAAAACAAATAGTAGGGACCAAGCGCATGACAAAAACAAACAATAGGGACCTTTCGAGTTAAAAAAATAAGTTAGGGACCAAACGCGTAAATTACCCCAAACCATAGGAACCATTCGTGTAATTTACTCTCTAAACAACACTACCTTCTCCAAAACTAAACAAAGACTTAAGATCCAATTTAAAGGGCTCCTTATAATTTTAAAACTTATTCTATTATATATATATATATATATATATATATATATATATATATATATATATATATATATATATATATATATATTCTTGAGTTATAAAGACAAGTTGACGTTTGACTTGGTGGTAAAAATATTTGTTTATAAAAGTAAAAGTTTTAAGTTTGAAACTGTTTGTTTATTTGAAGGTTTTAATTTTTTTGTTTGCTTAAAGCCCCCAAATTATTTAACCAACCCTGCCCGCATATAGTAAACTACAAACATGTAAATAATAAGAAAAGATTTTGTATATATCATTTTTAAATACTAAAATCTTATATTTGTCAAATGTAATTTTTAAATATCATATCTATTTTTCATAAACATTTAAAATCTCATGTTTGCTTAAATCCTTGTTTTTTACATTTTGAAACATATTATAATCATTTTAAATCTTTTTTTAATCATTTGACTATTATACGGAAGGGACGGGCCATCCAATGTCAAACAAGAACACCATCCTATGCACACTCTACCACCCAAAACCACATTGATCCGATATGTTTGTACCAAATAATTTTACATCTTCCAATTACAATGTGGTGCAACATCTTCCTATTCTAATAAATGAATATGTTTAATATCCTATTGACAAGTGGGAATATATTAGAACTCCTCATTAAAATTATATGTCTCTAGTTATGCTACTTGTTAACATATTAATTATGCATTTCAAATTTCAAAATTTAAATTTCTCATCCTAATCACATTAAATTTTAAATTTTAACTTTCAAATTTTTTCACTTTAATTATATTGAAATAACAACATTAGATTAAAAAATAAAATAATATGATATAACTTCGTGTATTTATTTAAATCAACGATTATAACTTTATATAACTAAAAAATATATATGTTAAGTAATAATTTATTCAAAATAATTGATTAATAATTTTTATTTTAATATAAAAATTTAATTAATTTTATAACCATGGTTCTCACGGGTTATAAATTAGTTGACAATATAAAAATATATTGATCTTACTTTTTTAAAGCCTCAACAATGAAAATAGAGTGACGAGAGTGAAAAAAAATACTTCAACAACATTAAACTATTTAGTTATTTATAGTTTTTAATTAATTAAAATTAATTAATATAAAAATTTAGATAAATATGATATTTTAAAATTTTGTAATGATTATATTTTAAACTTAGATTTATAAGAATAATATAATAGTTAACTGATAAAAAATAAAAATTTTAAATGATAATAAAAGTTTTAAATTTTTTTTTTGATAAATCTAGTATTTTGAAAGTTTATAAAATATAAATATAATATTTAAAATTTAGACTATTATAGTAAGTACGAAATTCTTTTGTATAATATATAATTACTTAATTTATCACATCTATCATTAGCCCCTCAAACATTCTAGAAAATGAGCATATAAGTTGGTATTTGAAATGTTATTTAATATCTTAGCTTTTTGCTAAATTGTTATAAGGTTATGTTTGAAATTGATTTTTGATCCTCAAAAGTGTTTTTGAGGGAAAGTCTTTATTGACTTTTTGGTTTAAAAAAAAAAATAAAAAAATAACATTTTTGGAAAATAATTGACAGAAGTTTTTTTTTTTTTTTTTTTTTTTTTTTAAATAAGTGTAACTTAGGCTTTACACATAAAATGATTAAAAATATGTTTTTATGGTTAAATAAAGATATTATGGTAATTTTAGAATAAAAAATCCAAAAGTATTTCAAAGAGTAGATTCTTCAATGTTTTCCAAAATTCATTCTTGAAGCTTATAGAAAAGTTGTTTCAAAAATGATTTTAGTTATTGAACTATTATACTTTTTTAACTTGTTTGACCAAAAATCAATAAATTAATAAATTATTTCCAAAAACGATCCCAAACAAATCTCTCTCTCTCTCTCTATATATATATATATATATATATATATATATATATATATATATATATATATATATATATATATATATATATATATATATATATATATATATATATATATATTTGTTTTTATGTTTTATGTAACGAACTTGATTTTTGACCGAGTTATGGAACAATGTTTTGACATCTGACCACTTTTATTCATTAATTACTTATTGTCTTGCGAAAAGTAGGGTTCCAAAACAGCATTATACGAAAGTAAAAGAACAAATTCGATGAGTAAAAACAACAATGGCATCTAAAGTCATAGTCCACTGGAGCCAATCAACTTGGTCAACCCAAATGTAATGACCATAGCCAGCCAACCTCCCACCAGAACCCGTAGACAAGACTTCACCACCGGAGTTCCCCCTAGAAAAGCACCAATCCATCCAAACACCACCAGTGCAACTGTTACGGCAGCCACAACCACACCCAGCCTCACCTTATGGTCCACTATGAAGGAAGCAGCAAGCAACGGCACAATAGCCCCAAACATAAACGCAAGGGCCGATGCTGCAGCTGCCTGCATGGGGTTTGGCAACTGTTCATTCTCAGTTTCCTCACTACTTACTCCCATTCTTTTCTCCCTTTTAACCTGAGATACCTCTATGTCAAGCTGAGAGGACACAGACACATATTCTCCAATTGCCATGCTACACGCACCTGCAACAAGCCCAGCAAAGCCTGTGAGAATCATGGCTTTGACATCATGTTTAACGGCTCCAACACCCATCATCAAAGAAGCAACCGAAACTAAACCATCATTGGCTCCTAGGACAGCTGCACGAAGCCACTGTCCCCTTTGCGAGTAGTCAAAACCCTCCTCTACAGACACATTGTTTTCAGGAATTCGATTGGCAAAGTCACTTTGTGCAGACATGAAGATCCAAGAAGAATTAAAAGACAATGTTATTTAATTATGGATAGTAAAGTTGTTATGATAAGTTGAATTGCTTGTGAAAGACAAAAGACCCCCTTAAGGTATATATAGAGTTGCTTATACTGCCTTTCTAGTCACCTAAATGTGAGTCATGCGGACACCATTTTCTTTTTTCCTCATTGTTGTGTGCGGGTGAGTTACCCATGCATGCTTTTCCTTTTTCATCCATTAATTAGTAACCTTTTTGTCTTGAAATTTGGAAAACTCGTAACCGTTCCTCAAAAAGCCCTTTCAATTGAAGCAACCGTGTTTTTTTTGGAAACGATAACCGAATTAAATGGAAACCTATTCGAAATATTTCAACAAGCATCTCGGTTCAAACTCTTTTACAGTGGTGTTGACAATAGTTATCCATATACACAACGACCGAACTCAAAGGTCTAGTTTGTTTGTCATAAAATGTATCCGGCCAAATTCCAAACATACTAATCTAAGTATTCCAAATGTATTAAAATTTATAAAGTTCAATGGATTGTCCGACATCATTTTATATTTCGTACGACTCTATTATTATTATTTTTCCCTAAAATGCATTATTCAATAAAACATATTTAGATATTTATTTGAAGTGTTAGAAAACTTTTTTTTTCATTGAATTCCAGATCCATTGAACGTCAATATAACATCTTACATTTATAGATTTCATTCATTGATATAAGAACTAGGTTTGCAACCTCTTCAACTTTTTAATTCAATTTTTGGTTGTGGATAATGCTTTAAACATACTAATCTAATCAAGTATTCCAATTATATTCGGTGTAATCACTATTAGTGTTGTTCCAGATCGCTAAGAGCAACCTTTTCTCTCTCTCCCTCTCTCTCTATCTCTCTCTCTCTGTGTGTGTGTGTATATATATATATATATATATATATATATATATATCAAAGTTGTAAAAAACGTTCGACGTTAGCTAGGCGGTGGACTGAGGTTAAGGGATTAATAGGCTAGGCGGGGATAAATCGGGAGATTAATCAGGGACCATTAATTGCTAACTCGTTAAATTTTCAAAAATTAAATATGACTAATATTATAACAAAGTCCGTAAATACCACTAATATCTTAATAAAACATGTTAATATGATTAATACAACATTAATCTGTAACGACCCAAAAATCATGACTAAAAAAATTTCCTTTAAAAAAACATCACTAAAACCATAACATAATTCATAACATAAATTCGGAGTATCAATTCAAAACATGTTCTTATTATCAGAGTAAACATCTCAGGCTGACTAAACAATGATGTGTGTCATGCGATCACCCCGAGCTCTTCCCTCCGCTACCAGAACTACCTGAAACCAAAACTGAAAACCGTAAGCACGAAGCATAGTGAGTTTGCCAACCTACCACATAACATGCATAATCACATACTGCAAGCATTGGGTCACGCCCGATCCCAGGTCCCGCCTGTCTCTGAGCCCCGCTCGATATACAAACATGTTTTACTTTAGTCCCCTGCATGTCTCTGGGCTCCGCCCGCTAAACGCATGCAAACATATAACCATAGCACATAACATATAAACTGAACATACCCTACTGCATTACTGTATGAAGGCCTCACCTATCTTGGGCCCCGCCCCTGTCCTGCGACTGATGAGTCATGGAACCCCATCCATACTCCTGCTGATAGTGAGATACGGGCCCAACCCACACTCATTTCTTTCCTAACTCGGGCCTTGCCCTGTTCGTCTACTAATGAGATATGTAACCCCATCCATACTCTGCTAATCGTGAGATACAGGACCTCGCCCACACTCACCTCCCTACTAGCCACATACAAGTATCACAAAGACAACAAGTATACTTTATCATGCAAACATTTCCTTGGGCACCCGTTCGACATTGGACCTTGGTCCTAAATATCACATTAGCAAACAGTACCCAAGGCTAATCCTCGGGTCTTCATACTCATAACTATGTGGGCCGGCATTATGACCGTAGACCCATTCACACAAAAGGGAAACTCACCTCGCACTGCTGAACCCTGTTGATACTACTCTGGCTACTACTCTGGCTGCTGACTAGCAATTCCCGAACTGCTGACCCTTCGGCTTCCTGACTACAAAAACCAAACATCACTTAGTCCAATACAATAACCCTCCGGGGTAAAATGACCATTCTACCCCTAAACCAACTTGGTCCATATCTAAGGCCCAAGACTAAGGCCCAACACTATGTAAGGTTCCAAGCCCGCTACCAATTCCTTTATTGGGCCTTACCCTAACCCCAACACATATATCTGGCCCATAATTACTGACTCTTGATGGCCCACTAAGGCCCAAAGACCTATAGTCCAGAGCACATCCCACACCGAGGCCCAAATACTCAAAGACCAAACCTAGTAGCGTACGCGAGGCGTATTTCTAGGTACGCTGAGCGTACTGGCTGATGGCTTGTACGTCGTGCGTACCTCCTTGTACGCCCAACGTACAACCCTGTTAAGTCAACTTTATATTAAGTGCTTAATACCCCGATTCAAAAGCTACAAACTCAGATCCAAGTCTTATTCCGTGTCTTAAACCATAAAGTTGCTTACTTGATGGCTTACATGACTCACATAAGCTCAAACTCCAAAAAAAATAATCTATTTCCATGGAAAAAGGTTTTAACTCATGCATTAACTCATTGGGACCTTTAAGATGACAACTTTACTACTCATGGGACACTTTTAGCTCTAAGGGTGGCAATCCCAATCTTAAGGACGAAGTTTTACCATAAAGGCCCAATCTTTGGACGTAAAAAGGTCCAAAGCTCCTTATACCTAGATCTAAGCTTCTATGAGGAAAGTTGGAAGCTTTTTACCTTCAGAGTGTCTCAAATTATGATGCTATCCCAGATCTATAAGATATGGCCTCCAAGGTTCCTCCTTTCCACTCTTCTTCTTCTCTGTACCAAGCTTTAAACCACCAAACTAAGCTTCCCAAGGTTAATATCTCACACAATGAAGGGTTGGGGCGTTCTAAGGTCTCTCTAGAGTTGGGGAGGCTGATATTATGTTCTTTATATAGTGGCACACCCTAAAAATAGGGTTTTGAGGCTCTGAGTGTACGTTGGGCGTACGCCTCTCAACACCGCGATCACTTGCTCCACTACGCTGGGCGTACCCACGCATGTTCCAAAAATGCATGCATGGCCTTTCATGCGAACTTTTCTCCATAGGGACTATTCCTGCCAAAATCTTCAAAGTGTCATAACTCCTTCATTCTAGATCCATTTCCGATGAACTTTATATCTACAGAAAGGTGGTGAGAAGCCCTATGCTTCTAACAACACACCCCAGCCCGAAACCTTTTTGAATAAAAATCAAAACCCATATATGACCAAAATACCCCTAGCCTTGACTTATGGATCCATAAATGAATGCTTTTCCGAACGTGGTGTTACAACTCTCCCCCACTTAAACTAGACTTTGTCCTTGAAGTCTGCTACGGTCAACTATTATGTACTCTGCTCACCACATGCCTTCCTGATGTACATATCTACTGTTGAATCCGATCCTCGGAGGACTGCCTCCAATGACCTCCTGTCCGATCATTCTGGATAAAACTAGTCCTTGTAGATAATAACCTCGAGTGAACTCTAATCTCGTCAATCCTGAGAACACAAATGACTCAACTGACAATCCTTCCGGTACTCCCCGAGTACTTATGCTTAACATCCTAGGGATTCACCCCTCTCTTCGTTACGCGTTTTCTGGCCTTCCCAAGGCAACGTTCCATAACTAACCACATCCTCTACTATTGTAAAGGACGTATCCTTCATGGTATCCATTACTCCAGCCACTCCCAGTGTTGGTCACTACAGCCAATACACACTGAATACTTTTTTCTATTATAACTTAGTGTTGAGCACTCAGCCCAGCGAATGGATTAGATAATCCTTTGAGCAAAAGATTCATCCCTGTAACGGTTAGACTCATACGAGAGCTGTGCAACAGGGCCAAACCCTTCCCCCTGAGATTATTTAACCCTGTTGTGAGAGGCCTAACACTCATCGGTTAACTAGATGCCTCGCACCAAACTCCTCTTATCATTACTCCCTCTAATTGAGAACCCTGCTATCTCTTTATTTGCCTTCCGAATAAACCGAGACCACCCTGGTCCCAACTAATCTGCTGATAACTGGGTTATCAGACTCCCACCGGTTACTACACCCAGGAACAACCTCTTAGTCGCTCCTAGCGACTTCCGAAGAAACTTCGGCTATCTACAACTACTCTATCTACCCTGCAACTCTGGCCCTACAAGACCTGGGATCCTCGATCCCCTATCCTTACCCTACGGTCTCTACCAGGTCCCACCTGTATCACTATAATTGTTCTCCCCCACTTCGATTCAACTGAACCCCTACATTCCCCAACATAGGAAGGATTCCTAATCCTTTTCTCTATCAAAAGAGGTCAATCTGCTGACATCCAACCCTTACAACTACTTAGCAACCACCAATATCATTATTGAGCCACTCTAGAAAACTAATAAGGCACTTCGTGAACCCCCACTTACACCTGCTACTCAGACTACATCTTAAGAACCGGCTAGAAAAGAGGGTACTACTATGAACTACTGACCAAAACCCATGGTATGCAGATGATATATAATTTGAACACAACAGGAAAATCATCACATACATTCACTTAGCATAATTGCAGCACCATAACAAAATCAAGAATAAAACTGACATGAAATCAAAAGATACTCACCCTCAACGCCCGGTGCTGCTCGCGCCACCACTTTAGACAACTGGAAAGCTCTGATCCCTACCGCGGGCGCCTCTGCTCGGCCCCAACGGTCATCTGTGATCCTTAAGGTCGTAGGGGCAGGTGCCATCACCTATCCTGCCGAAGCAAACTTGGACACTGGGCCTTCTTGTGGCCCCTCTAATTGCAATGAAAACATATCAAGTCTGATACCTGAGTGGTGGTAGCAGTACAATCCCTACTGAAATGACTAGTCCGGCCGCACTTGAAGCACCCAGAATCACCACTACTACTACTACTCCTATATGCACCCACGTGCATCCTACCACACTTTACGCATCGGCTGCGACTCTGATAATCCCTTAATCTCGAATCTGGTCCCTTGGGTCTCTTGCCCGAACCCGTGGCTACGTGAATCTCATACGGCTTCCTCTTTCTGATCTGTTCCAGGTCAATCTCCCTCTCTCTATCCCATGCAATAATATCCTCCAGTGTTTTGCAGCTGGACCTGCTCACAAACTCCCCGATGTCACTCCTCGGCATCTCGTAATATCGGGCTTTCTTCATCTCCTCGTCCGCCACATACTGCGGAACAAGAAGAGCCCTCTCCCTGAACTTGGCGGTGCTTTCCGCCACTGTCTCAATAGTCTGCTGGAGGTCCTGAAACTCCCGTGTTAACTGTTGCACCTCGATAACTGGTGCAAACTCAACCCTGAACCTAGCCAAAAAATACTCCATGTCATCGCGTCCAACACGACATCATCCCCCAAAGCATGACCAATCTCCTTCAACCAATCCTGCGCTTTGTCCTTCATAAGACAGGAGGCGAGTTTGACCTTGTCCCCCTCGGGATAACGGCTCATACGGAAAGCGTTGGCAACATCGGCCAATGGCCATATAGGATTAAATATTATTATTGTGTTTAAATTTTACATGTTTTGAATTCCAGAATAACTGGGTTATTCGAACCTCCACAGTCAGTCATACGTTGGAAATAGGTATGAAGGAAGATTGTCATGAATTTGTCTGTAGATTGTCTAGAGTGTTTAGACATAGCACAAGTTTGTTGCAGAATTCATGAGTGCTTTGATAAGATTATAGTATTGGATTAAACCCACGCTCACTTGAATCATTTCATGATTTTTGTCACGAGCGATTGTGAGACGATAATATTGTATATTCTTGAAACCGAGACGTGTGAGTTGTAATTACGATTCGGTTGCACATTGATAGTAAGTAAACGCACCAGTAACTTGGTGTTATAAAACTTATTGTTGTGTGTGATTTGATGAGTAAGGGCAAGCGAGCATTTGAGTCGAAGTTTATCCATTCCTTTTACCCAAAGTGGGATAAAAGCGATATTTGTAGGCCTCTCGATGATTTAGTGATGACACTTAAGCGCTTTGCCAAGCCGAGACTAAGTTGATGTGTTCAATTGTAGTCTGTTGTCAGTCGTCATAAATCGGATGTCGGGAAACAATATAGAGAGAATGATTAAAATCCATGTCTCGTGTCTATACAATATCTTGAGCATTACTTGAATTATAACAATAGTTATCCCATGCACCAAGCATGCACACTATGTTTCCTATGGACCATGTGAAATGGATCAGTTGAAAACTTTTCCAATGATGCTCACTTCACAATTCCTAATTCTCATCGTTAGTGTAAGAACACAAGGTCCTTACCACTACTAGAATATGTTAGATTCTAACATTTTATGCAATGATCCTTTCGTAAAGTCACAACAGAAAAGTCACCAAGACTTGGCCAATGAAATTACAAGGTTCTCTATCAAAAATTGTTACAAAACAATTCTATAGATGTGATGTCTCTCACTCAAAGTACATTCCTTTGAACATCCTTCATAAAATTTTCTAATCTAGATATAAATTCTTAATTTCCATCTCCCAATATTGAAACATTTCCATATTTGCCATATGACAACTCATTCTTAATAGAATCTTATCTATTCATAATAATGTGGATATGATCCATCCAGTACTATACTTCCAACTATTCACATGCGACCAATCCTCAGTGAACTTTGGATCGTCCTTTGATAGTTGTTTAATTATTTTAGCCAAAACCAATTCTAGTCCCTTTTCCCTCTTAATGCACTAGGCATTTGGAAAATTTTAGAATAGTCAAATATTATAGCATACGCAATCGATCCTATACTCAAAACGTATGGAACACGATGCATAATGTCTTACATAAAGACGTGATACTTTACCAGTCTTTTGCCATAATATTTTGTTAGTCATCTTCTCACAATTCGAAGTATGAAGAGGGATGCCGTAATCATAATCAAATTTCAGAACGTGCTATGTATCCTTGACTAAATTTTATTAACATTTCTCGATCTAAGCCTTAGATTTTTGAAACGAAGTATAATATTCTCTCCCTTAATTATAGCAAAACAACTTTTCAACCCTTGCAACTTTGCAAATTGAATCATTGTTTTTCTATAATAAATATTGCTAACTTGCAATACTTAAAATAATAATCATGCTCCCACTAACACAATGATTATTTCCTTATTAGCATAACACTTATGCTCCCACTAGCTTTGACATGTATTCAGAAAACAATTGAACTCCCAGAAGGCAATGCTTATTGAATTCCTTAAGTTCATATTTCTAATACCTGATGCTTTGATAAGCCTTTATCTAAACTTCTTAAACTCATACACCTTTATCTTAGAAAGCTCACATGTGTGTCTAAACAAATTCAAAACTTATGTTACTAAGTCCTAAATGTTCATACTAATTGCCAAATCTCACAATTTGAACTATGAAGAGGGATGTCGTAATCATAATTGAATTTGAGAATACAATTTACACAACTGCTATCTCCTTAAAATCTCTCTTAGTGAAAGCATTTCCTCACAATCATTTTCATGAAGGAGGGAAACCTTATGTCACTTAGATTTTATAGTGTATATGTTCCTATCCATATGAATTTTTTCAAAACCAAGGTTTTCGACAAATTCAATCTCATATGGACTGAACTTGTTCAATTTTGATTCCTTGCCTCATGGTAGCATGAATGCCTACCATGTATTCCAAGAAACCCACCCTTACATATCAATGTACTTTCCATTGATCAAGGTGCATTGTCTTTATGCCTTCAAATGAGAACTCATAGAACTCACATGAATAATTAACTCAACTAGAATGGCACAAAAATAAGAGTATGACAGGTTATAAACCTCAAGTCACGTGCTAGTGATGATCAACTAGGTTTACTCTTGATTTGTTCCTAAACCTTTTCAAGAACATTAAGACTCCCAATGACTCCTTGATATATAAGCTTCTCTTGTCAAGAACCATTCCTTGACAAAATAAATATTCAAGAGTTAGTGTAGCTTCTTATCAAGTTTAACACTTCACTCAATTGGTCTTAGCTGGTCTTTGTCTTATCCAAGATGTCACAACTTACCAATTTCAAATGTACAAGAATAAGAAACTTTCTTATTGTACATTTGATAAGTGTTACAAACCTACTTAAGTCTTGTCACTCAAGTCACAATCTTGGAGTAAGACTTTAAGACTTGATTTTGGAACGAAGTATGATCAACTTCTTGATTTAACCATTTCCACAATTCTCGATTCTTCTTCTTAGATATACAAATGCACTAAGACTCACTTAGATGATCAATCGTGATATGGTTCTCAATCATTAATACGATCATAAAACACAATAAAAGGTACTCTCCCTTATTCTTAGAATAAAGAAACTTTTATCTTTCTGTCTACTTGATTCTTCTTATTCGTTCTGCAATTCATTGAAACTCTTCCAATCAACTCAGAATTACACTTATTCTTATAAGTATAATCATATTTACTTAACTTTAGTAAATCATGACAAATATCTTTATCACTCTTGTGGTGAACTTGATCAACGCACAACGTAATGTACTTGGTCTCTTAGTCCTTCACTTGACACTTTGTCAAAGAATTAGTCTAATTTCCAAATATGAAAGTTTTTAATTCATCATACAATACACGTTGCATGATTCCAAGTTTCTGTCCAATTGAAACTTGGGCGATGAGAATCTTTCCTTATTTGGTAAATTCTCGACATTTCCACAAATAGCAAAATAAGAATCATATTCAACTCAACATTGCTAAAATACAAACATCCATTTTCACACATGCCATTGCAAGGATAAATAAATAAGATAAAACTCAAAATTTATTTTATTGAGGAAAAACTTGTCCTTACAATGCAATTCAACTGAAAACTATGCTATTACACATTCCTAAGCAATTTATTCTAACTCTAAAGTAGCAGCTCAAAAAATATGATCTTTGAATCTATGCGATTAAAATCCATTTCTTCATGATTAGATTCAACACATTTATTTTTTAAGCTTCCTTTCTTTTCTTCGATCCTGAAAAACATCAAAATGTAATCTTATCACATCATGTATTAAGAATCTAGAATAGGAACTTAAAAAGAGATAGATAGCGGATTTTACCTTAAGTAGAGCCATATTCCATGGCTCTCCCATCTCTTAGATCTCTCAGGTAGTTCGGGCAACTTCGTCTCCAACTCCCCTTCTCTTGGCAATAAAAGAAAATGGACTCCTTTGGCACATTACATGGGACAATCTCATACTTAGTCCTTTCTGGACTTCTAATGTTGCCAGTGTCCATTGAATCTTGGGAGTTTGATTCACCAGACAAATTTGCTTGACCATCACGCCAAATCATTGTTGATTCAGCAGCTATAAGCAAATAGGTGAGATCAATTAGGGTCATGTCGTGTTCCATCATATAGTACTCTCTTACGAAGTCACTATATGATTCAGGAAGTGACTAAAGAACCCACTCAACAGCCAACTCACCTGAAATCTCGACACCCAACATCCTTAACCTGTCAATGTGTGACTTCATCTCTAAGACGTGGGCACATGCAGGTTTCTCATCTTCGTGTATACTTGCCAAAAGGGCTTGAGTGAACTTGAACTTTTCAAGCCTTCAAACTTGTGGGTTAGGGAGAATAATTGGAGGAGGTGGAGGAAGTGAAGCATGATCTCTTGTTCCTTGATCATATCGTGGAATAGCATCTTCAAAGAATTCAGGAAGACCATGATTGTCAAAACTAGACATCTATAAAACGGGAGAAAATTCAAGTTAAATTAATTAAGTCCTTAATAAAACACCCAAATGTGATATTAAGACCAGGATCTAACACAATACTCTACAACCTAGAAGAGGGATACCGTAATATAGTTGCAGAATATTTGAAGGCAGATAAATGACGATTTACCAATTTTCACCATGAAAAACGAAAAAGAAGTTTAAGTTTTAAATGAATTGAAAGTCCAATATGTTTTGAGATTCATTGAACCTTTCAATGACATGTTTAATCTCGATTATTCCCTTCAAGTTTGCGACTGGGATGCCGAGGATCACAAACAAGGTGTGAATAACCATACGAATCTACGTGGTGCACTCAATGCTACTATCACCTAATCAATGTGTCGGTTAGCCGCACAAGCTCCATTGATATATGATAAACATTGAGCCACCCTTCGCCACCAATGTCAATCCCAAATTAGTGTGCCGGTTAACCACACATGCTCCACTCATGTTTGACAAGGGTACGAAGTGTAATTCCATGGATTAGCATACAGTTTCACATTTTGCCTAAAGTAACTTGAATTTGGGAATTTGTAAAAGCATGTAGTAACTTTGTACTTCATTATACTTATAATGGAAGGTTTCGTCCTATCCTACCCATTTGGCTAACGACCCTCCACTAGTCAAGAGTGCGGTGGGTAAGAGTGGTTACCCATTCAATCGTCATTTTATACGCAATTTCCTTAAATACCCCTTATAGACCAACTTCGTGAATAAGGCCTACTGATGGTAAGACTGACTGTTTTTTCATATATATAATATTAGACTTTTAATGTTATATATATATATATATATATATATATATATATATATATATATATATATATATAGTATAGGGTGTATTTTACACTTTTAAATATCAGGTGGTCTAATTTAATAAATTATTCTTTTAATTTAATTAAATATAAACCAAAACTTTATGGGTTTATTAAATCTCTTTTAATTATACACTTTAATTTATTAATAAAACCATAAGGGTGTAATTTGAACTTTTCAAAATACTAGGGTTTTAGAATTTAATATTTCAAAATTAAAACTGTTAATAAAATTTAAATTCCAAAACTTGAGGACAAGTTTTTGAACTTTTCAAAACATTATGGGTTTAGAATTTAAATCTTTCAAAATTAAACTTTTAATCAAAAATTTAAATTCCAAAACTTGAGGACATGTTTTTGAAACTTTTCAAAACGCATAAGATCAAATTGCAAATAATTTAAAATTAATTAATTAATTTATATATATCTAATTTGACCTTTAATTTTATTTTCACAAGATAATTCAAATCTAAATTATAAATAATCAATCTTTATCTAATAAAACAAAAGATTATCTAAATTTTGACAATTGTATTCTATTTTGGCAAGGATAATCTCCAAATATTGATAAAATTCATATTTTATTAATAAAAAACGTTTTACGTAATTATCCACAGCCAAAACAGGTCAAAATCCCGAAATCAGCTCCATCTGAACCTCTGACTCGTCGAGTTTGGCTTGCACTCATCGAGTTCACTATGGACTCGACGAGTCACCTAGTTCACTCGGCGAGTCAAGTCGAAAAACCTCCAAAAATTCGATTTTCAACCAATTTTCGATCAAATAAGCATCAAATTCACAAACAGCCTTATGCTCTGCTACCACTGATGGATTTCGAGCAATACATCATTCCTATGGTGTACATGCAAACCTTAATAGCTTTTGGAGCTAGTTTGTCTAATGAACATGCAATTGAATATCCAAAGCCGTAAACCCTAGATCTAACATATTATGAACTGAAATAAGGTTTAGAGATTACCTTTGATTATTATATAGCAATAAAAATCAATTCCTTGGCTTCAAAAAGCTTAGTGCCTCAAATGTTGCACCTCTAATGGAGTCACAAACACCACTAAGCAACTAGATGAAGAAGAGAATGGGAAGGAGGCTCCAAAACATCTAGGAAATCCTAAGGATTCAGTCACCATGTTTTTTGGGCTTAGGGGCTCCTTAAATAGGTGGGCAATTATGGTTATCTAACAAGGAAACCCTAATTTGACTACTTAAGCCCTAAGCAGCCCATAGACTCCTTTTGGAACATGCCTTGGACGAAAATCATATGGACTTCCCATAGATTTCGTCCAACCTATATTCCAAGGTGATCCATAGCCCAATTGCAATTACATTATAATTACAATTCTAGTCCCCTAAGTTTAATTAATCTCTTTTAGCCACAAAATTAATTCTTAATTAATTCTTGACGAATATTAATTAAACATTATGATTTAGCCTTTAATATATTATTCTCATAATATATTAATAAATCATAATTAAACCTTTCTCTCCTTAATTCATCCTACATATTGCTATGGTGAAGGCAACTCAAAAGGACCATGCTCATAATCAGGTCAAGTACATACCAAAATAGTTATGGACTTAGACACCAATCCAATAGTTACAACTTCAGAACTGAGCTCATACCCAAGAATAGCTTCATAACTAAGCCAAGAAGCCCTAACTTCATCTAAAGAGATCTAGAAAGGAAATGAGGCCAAGATCATGAATTGATACCTCAAATGAAGCTAGCTGAGATAGACTTCAGACCCACAAACGTTCTTGCCTCCAACTTGTTGATCTTCAAGTTCCTTGCATCAAGGTCTTCTTTCCAATCTTGCAATTTACACTAATATGGAGTACACACACAAATTAGGGTTTCTAGACTCTCAAGAGGCTACAAAGGAACTAAGGGAGGCTAATGATCCCTTAAATAGGGTGCCAAACACCGGAAATTAGAGTTTCACCCTCCAGCTCCAACTCGTCGAGTCACTCTTCCGACTCGGCGAATTGGTCACTTAAACACGTGGCCCAAACCCGCTGCTACTCAACGAGTCAGGCAACCAACTCGTCGAGTAGATCTTGAATTCATGAGAATTTATAACCATAAATTGGTATTCGAAAATCGGGGCATTACAATATAAATATTACATAAATTCATTATTATATGAATGTTTTTTCACATATTAAACCAATTTAGTATATTAATATTACTAGGTTAAAGACCCGTAGAAACCATGGGTTTATATGTTAAATAATAAAAGTAGATTAATAAAATTAAAAAAATTAAAAAAATTCAAATACTAAACTATTTGGAGTATAATGTTGAAAAAGTTTTTATTTTGTAAGTTGAATGATGTATATATAAAAATATTTAATAAGGAAAACATCAAGAATAATGAAGAGTAATGACCGATAACAAAATATTTTCATATATAATATATGGTAGTTATTACAAATACATAACTTCAAAAGATACAATGTATTGGGCTTAATTTTATTTGAATAAACTATTATTTTATTTTATTTTTTAATAGAAGATGGTTACGGTGATTATAAAATAATATGATCTAAATAAACAAATAAAATTAGTATCTTTTGATGAAAGTATATATATATATATATATATATATATATATATATATATATATATATATATATATATATATATATATATATATATATATATATATATATAATAGCTAGTTACTCTAACAATTCTTTTCCTTAGTATTTTATATGATTTGTGTAGAATTAAGTCTTCCAATTATAGATCTAATAAATAATTAGTTACTTCAATAAATTTTTTTTATATGATTTGTGTAGAATTATACATTCCAAGTACAACAAGAGATTTTAAGTTGTAATTTTAGAGTTGAGTTGCTAAAAATACTATTCAATTGTGAACATAGATTTTTGTTTTTGCTCATGGTGCACCATAACATTTTTCTATATATCTTCTACAAGTGTTCAACGAACTATATATTTGACTTTTCAAAACTCGAATATATATATATATATATATATATATATATATATATATATATATATATATATATATATATATATATATATATATATATAATGTGAAGGAATTTTTAAAGATGCCACATGAAATCATTAGAATCTATGAGAATAGAAAGACACATATTCTAGAAATATACCACTTGGCACTTAGTGATGTTTATTTATTAGTATTAATTAAAATATTATATATTTTAATATTAATCAAAGTATGATTTATTATATTCAAGTTAATATTTGAATAATAGTTTATTAGTTACAAATAATTTTAAAATGTTTATTAGAATGTGTAATGTACTAATAGATGATGTGTTAGTACGGACACCTTTTGATTGAGTAATGCTATTGTAATGTGGAAGGTAGCAAAAAGTGATATGACATATTTGAAAGATAAGTGACATTGCATTGATGTTGATGGCGTAATTTGAAAGATAAGTGACATTGCATTGATGTTGATGGCGTAATTTGAAAGATAAGTGACATTGCATTGATATTGATGGCGTAACGAGCACAAATTGAATGCTAAAATGATTCGTGATTATAATCTTAATAGATCCTTCATTGGAGAACATGGTGGATCGTAGAGAACTAATTCACTATGTTTCACAATTCACGGATCCAAACTAGATAAGACTACAAAGCAAATCACTAACTAGCAAGGTGGAGGCCTGTATAGGATAGCACTTGCATAAAAGAAATGATGGGATGGATTTAATTGGAGCATCTAATGCTAATTTATTAAATTGGAAGGAGTGTGCACTCTACACTAAAGTTGTAAACTTTAACAATTACTATATCAGAGAATTGTGCAATCCACACAACAATATATAATCCCAATTTAGGCTTAATGGTATATCCCAATAAGGTACCACCGAACTTGCTAAAAAATTATCACTCTCAACATAGGTGGCCTTGGAAAGTTTTAACATCAACCTAAGTTCACTGTCTAATGAATTACATGCAGAACAAGGAATTACTGCAAGTCATGCTTCTCTAATGAATGTTAGGTCAACACTCAACCTGGTGTTCCCTGTGTATCAAGCTAGTAGGCCCTGGTCATGATAGTGGTGAAGGCTGATATGGAGAGCATTCAGTGGAAGCACTTTGAGAACTTATGCTTCTTGTAGAGAAAAGGAACGAGTGCACATCAAAAAGAAAAAAAAAAAATCAAATATTGTGAAATCAACATGACTGCCACATTCCTTTCATTATAAAGATAAAACTTCTCACAAAATATAAAAGTGACAGGGTCTGTACATGTAGTCCATAAGTGGTGGAAAGGTGAATTAAAAAGAGAAAGGAGTGCTGATCCACACCACCCACAACATAAAGATGATTTGGAATAGAAGAAGACTCTTTTTTATGATATGTTGAATTATTCTCCAAGCAGTTGCTTTCAAGCAAAACAATAAACAGTCCCATTTCATTAAAGGGTATACTACTATGTAATTATCTTCCTTTTAATAGTCACAAAATATGTAAATTATATTTTTGGTCACCGTAGTTTTTACTTTGAGTGAATTTTACTTTTTGACCCTATAATTTTTAATTATTTGCAGGAAAAGAATAAATTAGGTTTTTGGTCCATCAAGTTTATAATTTGAGTATACTTATGCTTTTGGCCCATGTATGGCTTATTTGCAAGAAATGAGTAAATTACATTTTTGGGCCCTGCAGTTTTTAATTTGAATGAATTACACTTTTGGTCACTATAGTTTTTAATTAGCTAGAAATAAGTGAATTATACTTTTGTCCCTTATAGTTTGCAATATTCTGTACGTACTTTAGGTCCAAGTTTTAATTTTTTTTACTAGAAGACTAAATTGTAGTTTTATCAGCTGTTCCGCAATTTAAATTCAATAGTTTACATTTTAAATTCGGAAATTCTTACAAGAAGACTGAATTACAGTTTTGGTCCCTATGATTTCCATGATTTTGCACTTTAGGTCCAAGTTTTGAAATTTATTCATGGATGGCAATTGTGGTTGGAAAAATTTGCATACATTAAGCCAGCTCTGTTAGATGTTTCTAAAATTATATTCTACCGCAACATTTTTGTCTTTTTGTCATTTCACTTTTTATTATATATTACCAATTTTGTTTTAATAAATAGGTAATACTTTGCCTTTATTTTGTTTTGTTTTGTTTTTCTTTAATTATTACACACGCAATCTTACAAACCACAACCTTTTCTATTAGTTTTTCTAGTTGAAAATATAGGATTAATGAACCCGCCGTAATGTGCAGTGCATCAACTCTCCTTTACTTTTCATATCACAAATACATAAATCAAAAAAACTAAGTAAATAGATAATTACTTGAGCATCGAGATTGATGGAGAATATTTGAGTGAAACCCGCATTGGGAAGTGGAGAATTCATTATGTGTGTCGTAGGGAGGTAATGGTTCTAGAATAGGCCCAAACTAGTAAAACCGGTAACCGAGAATATGAAAAGATTGGAACAGAAAATCGGACCGATTTTACGGTTCTAGTTGAGGTATTACAGGTGCCGGTTTGGGTATGTAACCGGGATCCCGAAAACCATGGGCTATTTGCTTTGTAACTGAAAAGAACCGGTTTACGTAAGTTATAGAACTAGAAAAATCGGGGCTTTTATGTAGAACAAAATGTTTACAGGGGTTGTTTAGTACTTTTTTTTAAAACTTAGTGGTTGTTTGATTCTTTTTTCAAACAAAACTGTAAAAACAATCATGTGGTATGCATTTTATCTGAGGTTTAGTCTAAACCTTAATTTTTTTGGCTTCATCGTCCTTTTTTTTTTTTCTTCTGAGATTTAATCTAAACTTCGATTTTTCGGCTTCATCGTCTTTTTGAGCTAGTTTTGTTGTAGATTTGCTCATTCGATAATCTGAAATGACTATAATACCCTTAGTCTTTCATTTTTTAAATATATTTATTTATTTATTTATTTAAGCAATTAAAAAATAACAAGGTCCTCTCTCTCTCTCTCTCTCTCTCCCCGTTATTGTGATCATCGTTCACATAATTTCAGTCCAGTATACTGAACTTAAACTCCATAGGTACAATCCGAGCTTGGAATCTCATCTAAACCACTACAATTCCTAATCAAAAACAAATTGAATTAACCATTTTTCATTGTTTTTCATATTCACATGTTTACATATTCAACAAGATGTGTGGTCAGACCCTTTGTTTGAATGTCGTGCGTACTGTCACAGTGCTCGAAGTTGTAAACCCATCTTGTAGGAGCAACCATAGGCCAAACTCTTCTCAGAAAGAAAAGCAATGCTCTAACAGTCCAATTCAAAGCCATACTTAAAAAAAATCGTCACAACAAAAGAATCTAGGAGTTGTAATAAAAAACTTTGCTTTCCTTATGCTACAAATTGGTAAACTCGTTGAAGAACCATGGAATTGAACCATTTAGATGATTTCCTGCAAGATTGAACACCTAGAGATTCTTCAAATTTGATAACGAATTAGGTATTTTTCCTGATTAAACCCAAGTTTAAGAACCCTAAGGTTTTCCAAATCCCTGAAATTGGACATTTAATTCCAATTAAGCATGATCCCTTCGAGATCAATCACTTCCATCCTCTTCATACCCCAAATTTCATAAGGAATTTTACCACTTAAATCATTGAACGGAGCGCGTTAAGATTGGAAGTTTTGAAATATTTGAGATAGCATTTAAAATCTTACCCATCAATTTCGCATTACAACCCACACAATTTTTCCTGATTCTAAATCCGTACAGTTGAAATTGATCATATTCATTAGAAGTGAAAATGCCTGAATTACTTCCACCAATGATATTAAGAGCTACAACCCAATAATCCGACCCGAATGAGACTCCGACCCACAAACAGAGATCTAAATAGCTTTCTCTCCATCTTGCCAGTACTCCCACGGGTCGGAAACGAAGCTCTTTAACTCCAACAGTGCCGATTTGTCCAAATCATTATCGAAAACGACGTAGGAACTGAAAGAAGTGATGAAGACCTAAAGAAGTGAGTAACAAGATCTTTAAGAGTTTGCTTTAACATCGTGTGAGACTCATCTTGGATTTCGTAAAATAGAGATTGGTGCTTGGCGCCATTAGTGGGGATGAAGACTGTCGTCGGAAACCCTTTAATTGTGTGAGCGTCGAAAATCAATTGTGTGGAGTAAAGGTGGTTTCTTATAGAGAGAGAGAAAGAGAGAGAGACTTATTTTCTAATTGTTTAAATCTACATCTTCTAATAAATGAACCCTTAATTGCCACATGACATCTTTTTACACCAAGCCTTTGCCATGTGTCATCTTTTTGTTAATATAAATTTTGGTTTCACGCTCCTACTTCTCATTATGTAAAGTTATATATCATATCTTTGTTTTTTATTAGTAAGTATCCCATAAAATCAGCAATAAAAATTTAAAAATCAAGGTTATAGCTAGAAAGCATAATATTAACTGAGATCTGATGTTGTCTTCCTATATATGAGATGGTGTATTCTTTAGGGTTTTTTTGTGACTGACATCTACTAAATCCTAATCGATCATCTACCCACAACCTCCACATGCAATTGATTAAAAGTGGTACATTATTTCTCATACGTCTTCTTTCTTGATTGGACTGCTTCATCTCTGTCTTTTCTTCCTTTGATTTCTGGGTCTTAGTGAAAGATCCTAACTTTCGTATTTAGGAAAGACCCAAACTTTCATACTTGACAATATAGTTACCCCAAAACATGCTACTTGCATATTCATAAAAACAATATTTTACATTGATAAAGAGGTTACAAACTACTGGATACAAACCGACTATTTTAAAGTCTTATATATTACATTACTTCCTAGGATTCTATAGTTTTATACATGTGGGAGTGCAAAATACAATAGTTTCAAACTATTTATAAGCTTCTATCGATACAATAGTTTCAAACTATTCAAAAATCTTCTACCAGTATATAAATATACTGAATGCTTATCTCATGCAATTTGTTAAACACTGAGAGGGTAAGCGGTGACGCTTAGTGAGTTCAATAATAGATACAATATAACGTTATGCCATATATATATATATATATATATATATATATATATATATATATATATATATATATATATATATATACACACACTTCAATATGGCAGAAGCAAAGAGAAACAAGGAACGACAAGAGCATATGTGAATCATGTGACAAACATTCGATATTAATCATTGATTTGATTTAAGATATACAATCAATGAGACATAACAATTTCCATGCTTGATATACATCAATAAAGCTTTGGCCCAAACGGCACAGAAGACATACAACTTCATATTAACATTTTGGTATGTCTCAGGTTTATAGCCCTGTCTAACCTTCTGCCAATACCATAGAATAGAATTCATTCTCTTACGGAGACATGTTCTACATTGCCAGAGGCTACATACTAGTACCAACGTGAATCTAAGTCCTTTCACTGATCACATGGTCAAAGGTATTTCTTTGCTATTAAAAATAGCGAATAAAAATAACCCGAGAAAATGACCCGGAATAATAACATTGAAAATCACTTAGCACATATAACACATAACATACAACTGTTCCTATATATTAAACTCACCGTGAAATAACCGGGGGCTAAAATATTCATTTGGGCAGTACTTCGGCTCTAAATATGACTTTCATCGTTAAAAACCAGGAGTTTTCTTGAAAACCGGGCTCTCCGAAGGTAGAGCTTCAAAACCGAAAAGATAAATTGTTCGGGCTTCTCGGGAGTCTCGGGGGATGTTTCGGGCTTTGGAATTAGTATCAGGGCTTCGAGGGAAGTCGGAATAGTAAAAATATCAAAAAGGGGGGGTGAAAATGCCAAATTTCCAAAGTTACCCGAGAAGGCTCGTAGGCCTTGTATTTATAAGGCGAGAGGCTCGGATCCGAGGGCTGAGAAGGAGGATTCAGCAAGACAGATGGCAGAGAGGAAGAGAGACACACAAGGGGGGGGGGGGAAGGGTGAGTCGGCAGCGAAGCAGCTCGGTGGCAGCAGCAGCGAAGGGCATGTGGCAGCAGCGGAGCGAAGCAGGTGGCGCGTATGCAAGGGGCCGGGTGCGAGGCTCCGAAGTACGACACAGGGTGAGGCGCGTCGAACGCGCATTGGGCCGAAGCTCTGGGCAAACCGGACTGCGATGCGTGTCGGACATGAGGCGCGATCTCACGAGGGTGACGTGGCTGGCACTATTCATGAGAATTTTCTCGGAAATTGAACCAAAATCTTACGAAAAATCATAACTTCGTCATACGAAGTCAGATTTTGGCGTTCTTTTTATCGAACTTCTCGGTTTAACGAATACTATGACTTTCATTTAAATTACTAAGGCTAATAAGTAGTTTATCAAAAAGTCACTTTTTACGTCATTCAGCGTCGTGCCAGTTTGTTGCAAATCTTCAATTAGTCGTAACTTCTTCGTTACAACTCGGATTTCGGTGAGGTTTTCGCCTAAATGTTTCTAACGAGATTATCTACAACTTTCAATAATAAAATTTTACTTATTTCAAATTTTATATTTTCGTTATATTTCACTATTTGGCTTTTAATTGGAATCTCATAAGACTTCCAATATTTTATGAGTGATTCTAAACATAGTTTTACTTCATTTCTAGTAAAAACTATCTATTAGAACTCAACATTCAAATTCACATAATACTTCATAATATTATTTACTTAAAACACGATTTCAAGACGTGTGTGTTACAACTACCTCCTCCTTTTGAGGATTTCATCCCCGAAATTATATCGATTAAAATAAATGGGATATTTTGCTTTTATCTCATTATTATTTTCCCAAGTATAATTTGGGCCTCGATGGTCTTTCCACTTGACAAGCACCAACTCCACTTCTTTATTACGTAGATTAGTTGTTCTTTCATTCATGATCTCTTCCAGCTCTTCTACATATCTTAACTTAGTATCCAATTTCACTTTGGATAATTGAACTATCTCATCATTGATACTCAAGCATTTGCGTAGATAGCTTACATGAAACACATCATGAATACCTGCCAAATCTTCGGGCAATTCTAAGCGCTATGCTTGCTTTCCAATTCTCTGGATGATTTTGAAAGGTCCAACAAATCTAGGACTCAACTTTATTTTCTTCCCAAATCTCATAAGGCCTTTCCATGGGCATACCTTCAGCATCACAAAATCACCCACTTGAAATTCTATGGGTCGCCTCCTCTTTTCTGTATAGGACTTATGTCGATCCTGGGCCGCTTTCATTCTTTCTCATACAATTTGAATCTTGTCTGTGGTGTCTTGAATCATTTCATCACCTCCAAGGATCTTCTTTCCTATGTCTCGCCAACATAATGGAGTACGACCCTTGCGACCATATAATGCTTAATATGGTGGCATTTTGATTGAAGTGTGGTAACTATTATTATACGAGAATTCGACAAAAGGTAAGTATTTATCCCAGTTACCACCGAACTCCAAGACACATGCACGAAGCATATCTTCTACTGTTTGGATTGTTCTCTCCGTCTGACCATCTGTCTGGGGATGATAAGCTGTGCTGAGAGTAACTCGAGATGCTAATTCACGTTGCATACTCGCCCAAAAGTGAGAAGTGAAGCGAGTGTCACGATCAGAAATGATCTTTAGTGGCACACCGTGTCTTGCAACAATTTCATCCAAGTATACTTGTGCGTATTTCTCCATTGGAGCCATTTCACGCATGGAAAGAAAATAAGCGCTTTTAGTCAGGCGGTCGACGATTACCCAAATGTTATCATGTTGTCTAGCAGTCTTTGGAAATTTGGTAATGAAATCCATGGATAGTTCTTCCCATTTCCATACAGGAACGCTAAGACTTTCTGGGGTTCCATAAGGCTTTTGGTGCTCTGCTTTGACTTGTAAGCATACTAAGCATTCCTGTACATATCTTCCAATGTCTCTCTTTAAT